>NC_091990.1:73763108-74507934 GCF_044704955.1 Pristiophorus japonicus
TAGTGATTCACTCAGAGTGTAGTCATTTAGTCAGATGGTAGTGATTCACTCAGAGGGTAGTGATTTACTCAGAGTGTGGTGATTTAATCAGAGGGCGGTGATTTACTCAGACGGTAGTGATTCACTCAGGGAGGATAGCGATTTACTCAGAATGGTGAGTCACTCAGAGATTGGTGATTCACTCAGAGGGTAGTGATTCACTCAGAGGGTGGTGATTCACTCAGAAGGTGGTGATTCATTCAGAGGGTAGTGATTTACTCAGAGGGTGCTGATTCACTCAGATGCTAGTGATTCACTCAGAGGGTGGTGATACACTCAGAGAGTAGTGCTTCACACAGAGGGTGGTGATTGACTCAGATGCTAGTGATTCACTCAGAGGGTAGTGATTCACTCAGAAGGTAGTGATTCACTCAGAGGGTCGTGCTTCACTGAGAGCGTGGTGATTTACTCAGAGGGTAGTGATTTACTCAGAGGGTGGTGATGCACTCAGCGGGTAGTGATTCACTCAGAGGATAGTGAATCATTCAGAGGGTGGTGATTCACTCAGAGGGTAGTGATTTACTCAGAGGGTCGTGATTCACTCAGAGGGTGGTGATTCACTCAGAGGGTAGTGATTCACTCAGAGGTTGTGATTCACTCAGAGGGTAGTGATTCACTTAGAGGGTAGTTATTTACTCAGAGGATGGTGATTCGCTAAGAGATTAGTGATTCACTCAGAGCATAATGATTCACTCAGTGAGTGGTGAATCAATCAGAGGGTGGTGATTCACTTAGAGGGTAGTGATTCACTCAGAGGGTGGTGATTCATTCAGAGTGTAGTGATTCAATCAGAGGGTAGTGATTCACTTAGAGGGAGGTGATTCACTCAGAGGGTAGTGATTCACTCAGCGGGTAGTGATTTACTCACAGGGTAGTGATTCACTCACAGGGTAGTGATTCACTCAGAGGGTGGTGATTCACTCAGAGGGTGGTGATTCATTCAGAGGGTAGTGATTTACTCAGAGTGTGTTGATTCACTCAGAGGGTAGTGATTCACTCAGAGGGTGGTGATTTACTCAGTTGGTGGTGATTCACTAAGAGGGTGGTGATTCACTCAGATGTTAGTGGTTTACTCGGAGGGTAGTGATTCACTCAGAGGGTAGTGATTTACTCGGAGTGTGGTTATTTAATCAGAGGACGGTGATTTACTCAGAGGGTAGTGATTCACTCAGGGAGGATAGCGATTTACGCCGAGAGTGGTGATTCACTCAGAGATTGGTAATTTCACTCAGAGGGTAGTGATTCACTCAGAGGGTGGTGATTCACTCAGAAGTTAGTGATTCACACAGAGGTTGGTGATTCACTCAGAGGGAAGTGATTCACTCAGAGGGTGGTGATTCACTCAGAGTGTAGTGATTCACTCAGAGGATGGTGATTCACTAAGAGGGTCGTGATTCACTCAGAGGTTAGTGAGTCACTCAGAGGGTGGTGATCATTCAGAGCGTAGTGATTCACACAGACAGTAGTGATTCACTCAGAGGGTTGTGATTCACTCAGAGGGTGGTGATTCACTCAGAGGATGGTGATTCACTCAGAGTGTGGTGATTCAATCAGAGGGTAGTGATTTACTCGGAGGGTGGTGATTCACTCAGAGGGCGGTGATTCACTCAGAGGTTAGTGATTCACTCAGAGGGTGGTGATTCTCTCAGAGGGTAGTGATTCACTCTGAGGGTAGTGATTCACTCAGAAGGTGGTGATTCACTCAGAGTGTCATGATTTACTCAGAGGGTGGTGATTCACTCAGAGGGTAGTGATTCACTCAGAGGGTGGTGATGCACTCAGCGGGTAGTGATTCACTCAGAGGATAGTGAATCATTCAGAGGGTGGTGATTCACTCAGAGGGTAGTGATTTACTCAGAGGGTCGTGATTCACTCAGAGGGTGGTGATTCACTCAGAGGGTGGTGATTCACTCCGAGGGTAGTGATTCACTCAGAGGGTAGTGTTTCACTCAGAGGGTAGTGATTCACTTAGATGGTAGTTATTTACTCAGAGGATGGTGATTCACTAAGAGATTAGTGATTCAGTCAGAGCATAGTGATTCACTCAGTGAGTGGTGAATCAGTCAGAGGGTGGTGATTCACTCAGAGGGTAGTCATTCACTCAGATGGTGGTGATTCACTCAGAGGGTAGTGATTCACTCAGAGTGTAGTAATTTAGTCAGAGGGTAGTGATTCACTCAGAGGGTAGTGATTTACTCAGAGTGTCATGATTTACTCAGAGGGTGGTGATTCACTCAGAGGTTAGTGATTCACTCAGAGGGTGGTGATGCACTCAGCGGGTAGTGATTCACTCAGAGGATAGTGAATCATTCAGAGGGTGGTGATTCACTCAGAGGGTAGTGATTTACTCAGATGCTAGTGATTCACTCAGAGGGTAGTGATTCACTCAGAAGGTAGTGATTCACTCAGAGGGTAGTGCTTCACTGAGAGCGTGGTGATTTACTCAGAGGGTAGTGATTTACGCAGAGGGTAGTGATTTACTCAGAGGGTAGTGATTCACTCAGAGCGTAGTGATTCTCTCAGAGGGTGGTGATTCACTCAGAGGGTAGTGATTCAATCAGACGGTAGTGATTCACTCAGAGGGTGGTGATTCACTCAGATGGTAATGAATCACTCAGAGGGTGGTGATACCCTCAGACAGTAGTGATTCACTCAGAGGGTGGTGATTTACTCAGATGCTAGTGATTCACTCAGAGGGTAGTGATTCACTCAGAAGGTAGTGATTCACTCAGAGGGTAGTGCTTCACTGAGAGCGTGGTGATTTACTCAGAGGGTAGTGATTTACTCAGAGGGTAGTGATTCACTCAGAGGGTAGTCATTCACTCAGATGGTGGTGATTCACTCAGAGGCTAGTGATTCACTCAGAGTGTAGTCATTTAGTCAGAGGGTAGTGATTCACTCAGAGGGTAGTGATTTACTCATAGTGTGGTGATTTAATCAGAGGGCGGTGATTTACTCAGACGGTAGATTCACTCAGGGAGGATAGCGATTTACTCAGAGAGTGGTGAGTCACTCAGAGATTGGTGATTCACTCAGAGGGTAGTGATTCACTCAGAGGGTGGTGATTCACTCAGAGGGTGGTGATACACTCAGAGTGTACTGCTTCACACAGAGGGTGGTGATTTACTCAGATGCTAGTGATTCACTCAGAGGGTAGTGATTCACTCAGAAGGTAGTGATTCACTCAGAGGGTCGTGCTTCACTGAGAGCGTGGTGATTTACTCAGAGGGTAGTGATTTACTCAGAGGTTGGTGATGCACTCAGCGGGTAGTGATTCACTCACAGGGTAGTGATTCACTCACAGGGTAGTGATTCACTCAGAGGGTGGTGATTCACTCAGAGGGTGGTGATTCATTCAGAGGGTAGTGATTTACTCAGAGTGTGTTGATTCACTCAGAGGGTAGTGATTCACTCAGAGGTTAGTGATTTACTCGGATGGTAGTGATTCACTCAGAGGGTCGTGATTTACTCGGAGTGTGGTTATTTAATCAGAGGGCGGTGATTTACTCATAGGGTAGTGTTTCACTCAGGGAGGATAGCGATTTACGCCGAGAGTGGTGATTCACTCAGAGATTGGTGATTCACTCAGAGGGTAGTGATTCACTCAGAGGGTGGTGATTCACTCAGAAGTAAGTGATTCACACAGAGGTTGGTGATTCACTCAGAGGGTGGTGATTCACTCAGAGTGTAGTGATTCACTCAGAGGATGGTGATTCACTAAGAGGGTAGTGATTCACTCAGAGGATAGTGAGTCACTCAGGGTGGTTATCACTCAGAGCGTAGTGATTCACATAGACAGTAGTGATTCACTCAGAGGGTTGTGATTCACTCAGAGAGTGGTGATTCACTCAGAGGATGGTGATTCACTCAGAGTGTGGTGATTCAATCAGAGGGTAGTGATTTACTCGGAGGGTGGTGATTCACTCAGCGGGTAGTGATTCACTCACAGGGTAGTCATTTACTCAGAGGGTAGTGTTTCACTCAGAGGTTAGTGATTTAC
Organism: Pristiophorus japonicus; assembly: GCF_044704955.1. Lineage (NCBI taxonomy): Eukaryota > Metazoa > Chordata > Chondrichthyes > Pristiophoridae > Pristiophorus > Pristiophorus japonicus. The sequence continues at coordinate 73,767,148 of NC_091990.1, forward strand.
TCGGAGTGTAGTGATTTAATCAAAGGGCGGTGATTTAATCAGAGGGTGGTGATTCACTCAGGGAGGATAGCGGTTTACTCAGAGAGTGGTGATTCACTCAGAGATTGGTGATTCACTCAGAGGGTAGTGATTCACTCAGAGGGTGCTGATTCACTCAGAGGGTGGTGATACATTCAGAGGGTAGTGATTTACTCAGAGGGTGCTGATTCACTCAGATGGTAATGAATCACTCAGAGGGTGGTGATACCCTCAGAGAGTAGTGATTCACTCAGAGGGTGATGATTTACTCAGATGCTCGTGATTCACTCAGAGGGTAGTGATTCACTCAGAAGGTAGTGATTCACTCAGAGGGTAGTGCTTCACTGAGAGCGTGGTGATTTACTCAGAGGGTAGTGATTTACTCAGAGGGTAGTGATTCACTCAGAGGGTAGTCATTCACTCAGATGGTGGTGATTCACTATGAGGGTAGTGATTCACTCAGAGTGTAGTCATTTAGTCAGATGGTAGTGATTCACTCAGAGGGTAGTGATTTACTCAGAGTGTGGTGATTTAATCAGAGGGCGGTGATTTACTCAGACGGTAGTGATTCACTCAGGGAGGATAGCGATTTACTCAGAGAGTGGTGATTCACTCAGAGGGTAGTGATTCACTCAGAGGGTGGTGATTCACTCAGAAGGTGGTGATTCATTCAGAGGGTAGTGATTTACTCAGAGGGTGCTGATTCACTCAGATGCTAGTGATTCACTCAGAGGGTGGTGATACACTCAGAGAGTAGTGCTTCACACAGAGGGTGGTGATTGACTCAGATGCTAGTGATTCACTCAGAGGGTAGTGATTCACTCAGAAGGTAGTGATTCACTCAGAGGGTCGTGCTTCACTGAGAGCGTGGTGATTTACTCAGAGGGTAGTGATTTACTCAGAGGGTGGTGATGCACTCAGCGGGTAGTGATTCACTCAGAGGATAGTGAATCATTCAGAGGGTGGTGATTCACTCAGAGGCTAGTGATTTACTCAGAGGGTCGTGATTCACTCAGAGGGTGGTGATTCACTCAGAGGGTAGTGATTCACTCAGAGGTTGTGATTCACTCAGAGGGTAGTGATTCACTTAGAGGGTAGTTATTTACTCAGAGGATGGTGATTCGCTAAGAGATTAGTGATTCACTCAGAGCATAATGATTCACTCAGTGAGTGGTGAATCAATCAGAGGGTGGTGATTCACTTAGAGGGTAGTCATTCATTCAGATGGTGGTGATTCAGTCAGAGGGTAGTGATTCACTCAGAGGGTGGTGATTCATTCAGAGTGTAGTGATTCAATCAGAGGGTAGTGATTCACTTAGAGGGTGGTGATTCACTCAGAGGGTAGTGATTCACTCAGCGGGTAGTGATTTACTCACAGGGTAGTGATTCACTCACAGGGTAGTGATTCACTCAGAGGGTGGTGATTCACTCAGAGGGTGGTGATTCATTCAGAGGGTAGTGATTTACTCAGAGTGTGTTGATTCACTCAGAGGGTAGTGATTCACTCAGAGGGTGGTGATTTACTCAGTTGGTGGTGATTCACTAAGAGGGTGGTGATTCACTCAGAGGTTAGTGATTTACTCGGAGGGTAGTGATTCACTCAGAGGGTAGTGATTTACTCGGAGTGTGGTTATTTAATCAGAGGACGGTGATTTACTCAGAGGGTAGTGATTCACTCAGGGAGGATAGCGATTTACGCCGAGAGTGGTGATTCACTCAGAGATTGGTGATTCACTCAGAGGGTAGTGATTCACTCAGAGGGTGGTGATTCACTCAGAAGTTAGTGATTCACACAGAGGGTGCTGATTCACTCAGATGCTAGTGATTCACTCAGAGGGTGGTGATACACTCAGAGAGTAGTGCTTCACACAGAGGGTGGTGATTGACTCAGATGCTAGTGATTTACTCAGAGGGTTGTGATTCACTCAGAGGGTCGTGCTTCACTGAGAGCGTGGTGATTTACTCAGAGGGTAGTGATTTACTCAGAGGGTGGTGATGCACTCAGCGGGTAGTGATTCACTCACAGGGTAGTGATTCACTCACAGGGTAGTGATTCACTCAGAGGTTAGTGATTTACTCGGAGGGTAGTGATTCACTCAGAGGGTAGTGATTTACTCGGTGTGTGGTTATTTAATCAGAGAGCGGTGATTTACTCAGAGGGTAGTGTTTCACTCAGGGAGGATAGCGATTTACGCCGAGAGTGGTGATTCACTCAGAGATTGGTGATTCACTCAGAGGGTAGTGATTCACTCAGAGGGTGGTGATTCACTCAGAAGTAAGTGATTCACACAGAGGTTGGTGATTCACTCAGAGGGTGGTGATTCACTCAGAGTGTAGTGATTCACTCAGAGGATGGTGATTCACTAAGAGGGTAGTGATTCACTCAGAGGATAGTGAGTCACTCAGAGGGTGGTTATCACTCAGAGCGTAGTGATTCACACAGACAGTAGTGATTCACTCAGAGGGTTGTGATTCACTCAGAGAGTGGTGATTCACTCAGAGGATGGTGATTCACTCAGAGTGTGGTGATTCAATCAGAGGGTAGTGATTTACTCGGAGGGTGGTGATTCACTCAGCGGGTAGTGATTCACTCACAGGGTAGTGATTCACTCAGAGGGTAGTCATTTACTCAGAGGGTAGTGATTCACTCAGAGATTGGTGATTCACTCAGAGGGTAGTGATTCACTCAGAGGGTGCTGATTCACTCAGAGGGTGGTGATTCATTAAGAGGGTAGTGATTTACTCAGAGGGTGCTGATTCACTCAGATGGTAATGAATCACTCAGAGGGTGGTGATACCCTCAGAGAGTAGTGATTCACTCAGAGGGTGATGATTTACTCAGATGCTAGTGATTCACTCAGAGGGTAGTGATTCACTCAGAAGGTAGTGATTCACTCAGAGGGTAGTGCTTCACTGAGAGCGTGGTGATTTACTCAGAGGGTAGTGATTCACTCAGAGGGTAGTCATTCACTCAGATGGTGGTGATTCACTCAGAGGGTAGTGATTCACTCAGAGTGTAGTCATTTAGTCAGATGGTAGTGATTCACTCAGAGGGTAGTGATTTACTCAGAGTGTGGTGATTTAATCAGAGGGCGGTGATTTACTCAGACGGTAGTGATTCACTCAGGGAGGATAGCGATTTACTCAGAATGGTGAGTCACTCAGAGATTGGTGATTCACTCAGAGGGTAGTGATTCACTCAGAGGGTGGTGATTCACTCAGAAGGTGGTGATTCATTCAGAGGGTAGTGATTTACTCAGAGGGTGCTGATTCACTCAGATGCTAGTGATTCACTCAGAGGGTGGTGATACACTCAGAGAGTAGTGCTTCACACAGAGGGTGGTGATTGACTCAGATGCTAGTGATTCACTCAGAGGGTAGTGATTCACTCAGAAGGTAGTGATTCACTCAGAGGGTCGTGCTTCACTGAGAGCGTGGTGATTTACTCAGAGGGTAGTGATTTACTCAGAGGGTGGTGATGCACTCAGCGGGTAGTGATTCACTCAGAGGATAGTGAATCATTCAGAGGGTGGTGATTCACTCAGAGGGTAGTGATTTACTCAGAGGGTCGTGATTCACTCAGAGGGTGGTGATTCACTCAGAGGGTAGTGATTCACTCAGAGGTTGTGATTCACTCAGAGGGTAGTGATTCACTTAGAGGGTAGTTATTTACTCAGAGGATGGTGATTCGCTAAGAGATTAGTGATTCACTCAGAGCATAATGATTCACTCAGTGAGTGGTGAATCAATCAGAGGGTGGTGATTCACTTAGAGGGTACTCATTCATTCAGATGGTGGTGATTCACTCAGAGGGTAGTGATTCACTCAGAGGGTGGTGATTCATTCAGAGTGTAGTGATTCAATCAGAGGGTAGTGATTCACTTAGAGGGAGGTGATTCACTCAGAGGGTAGTGATTCACTCAGCGGGTAGTGATTTACTCACAGGGTAGTGATTCACTCACAGGGTAGTGATTCACTCAGAGGGTGGTGATTCACTCAGAGGGTGGTGATTCATTCAGAGGGTAGTGATTTACTCAGAGTGTGTTGATTCACTCAGAGGGTAGTGATTCACTCAGAGGGTGGTGATTTACTCAGTTGGTGGTGATTCACTAAGAGGGTGGTGATTCACTCAGATGTTAGTGGTTTACTCGGAGGGTAGTGATTCACTCAGAGGGTAGTGATTTACTCGGAGTGTGGTTATTTAATCAGAGGACGGTGATTTACTCAGAGGGTAGTGATTCACTCAGGGAGGATAGCGATTTACGCCGTGAGTGGTGATTCACTCAGAGATTGGTAATTTCACTCAGAGGGTAGTGATTCACTCAGAGGGTGGTGATTCACTCAGAAGTTAGTGATTCACACAGAGGTTGGTGATTCACTCAGAGGGAAGTGATTCACTCAGAGGGTGGTGATTCACTCAGAGTGTAGTGATTCACTCAGAGGATGGTGATTCACTAAGAGGGTCGTGATTCACTCAGAGGTTAGTGAGTCACTCAGAGGGTGGTGATCATTCAGAGCGTAGTGATTCACACAGACAGTAGTGATTCACTCAGAGGGTTGTGATTCACTCAGAGGGTGGTGATTCACTCAGAGGATGGTGATTCACTCAGAGTGTGGTGATTCAATCAGAGGGTAGTGATTTACTCGGAGGGTGGTGATTCACTCAGAGGGCGGTGATTCACTCAGAGGTTAGTGATTCACTCAGAGGGTGGAGATTCTCTCAGAGGGTAGTGATTCACTCTGAGGGTAGTGATTCACTCAGAAGGTGGTGATTCACTCAGAGTGTCATGATTTACTCAGAGGGTGGTGATTCACTCAATGGGTAGTGATTCACTCAGAGGGTGGTGATGCACTCAGCGGGTAGTGATTCACTCAGAGGATAGTGAATCATTCAGAGGGTGGTGATTCACTCAGAGGGTAGTGATTTACTCAGAGGGTCGTGATTCACTCAGAGGGTGGTGATTCACTCAGAGGGTGGTGATTCACTCCGAGGGTAGTGATTCACTCAGAGGGTAGTGTTTCACTCAGAGGGTAGTGATTCACTTAGATGGTAGTTATTTACTCAGAGGATGGTGATTCACTAAGAGATTAGTGATTCAGTCAGAGCATAGTGATTCACTCAGTGAGTGGTGAATCAATCAGAGGGTGGTGATTCACTCAGAGGGTAGTCATTCACTCAGATGGTGGTGATTCACTCAGAGGGTAGTGATTCACTCAGAGTGTAGTAATTTAGTCAGAGGGTAGTGATTCACTCAGAGGGTAGTGATTTACTCAGAGTGTCATGATTTACTCAGAGGGTGGTGATTCACTCAGAGGTTAGTGATTCACTCAGAGGGTGGTGATGCACTCAGCGGGTAGTGATTCACTCAGAGGATAGTGAATCATTCAGAGGGTGGTGATTCACTCAGAGGGTAGTGATTTACTCAGATGCTAGTGATACACTCAGAGGGTAGTGATTCACTCAGAAGGTAGTGATTCACTCAGAGGGTAGTGCTTCACTGAGAGCGTGGTGATTTACTCAGAGGGTAGTGATTTACTCAGAGGGTAGTGATTTACTCAGAGGGTAGTGATTCACTCAGAGCGTAGTGATTCTCTCAGAGGGTGGTGATTCACTCAGAGGGTAGTGATTCAATCAGACGGTAGTGATTCACTCAGAGGGTGGTGATTCACTCAGATGGTAATGAATCACTCAGAGGGTGGTGATACCCTCAGACAGTAGTGATTCACTCAGAGGGTGGTGATTTACTCAGATGCTAGTGATTCACTCAGAGGGTAGTGATTCACTCAGAAGGTAGTGATTCACTCAGAGGGTAGTGCTTCACTGAGAGCGTGGTGATTTACTCAGAGGGTAGTGATTTACTCAGAGGGTAGTGATTCACTCAGAGGGTAGTCATTCACTCAGATGGTGGTGATTCACTCAGAGGCTAGTGATTCACTCAGAGTGTAGTCATTTAGTCAGAGGGTAGTGATTCACTCAGAGGGTAGTGATTTACTCATAGTGTGGTGATTTAATCAGAGGGCGGTGATTTACTCAGACGGTAGATTCACTCAGGGAGGATAGCGATTTACTCAGAGAGTGGTGAGTCACTCAGAGATTGGTGATTCACTCAGAGGGTAGTGATTCACTCAGAGGGTGGTGATTCACTCAGAGGGTGGTGATACACTCAGAGTGTACTGCTTCACACAGAGGGTGGTGATTTACTCAGATGCTAGTGATTCACTCAGAGGGTAGTGATTCACTCAGAAGGTAGTGATTCACTCAGAGGGTCGTGCTTCACTGAGAGCGTGGTGATTTACTCAGAGGGTAGTGATTTACTCAGAGGTTGGTGATGCACTCAGCGGGTAGTGATTCACTCACAGGGTAGTGATTCACTCACAGGGTAGTGATTCACTCAGAGGGTGGTGATTCACTCAGAGGGTGGTGATTCATTCAGAGGGTAGTGATTTACTCAGAGTGTGTTGATTCACTCAGAGGGTAGTGATTCACTCAGAGGTTAGTGATTTACTCGGATGGTAGTGATTCACTCAGAGGGTCGTGATTTACTCGGAGTGTGGTTATTTAATCAGAGGGCGGTGATTTACTCATAGGGTAGTGTTTCACTCAGGGAGGATAGCGATTTACGCCGAGAGTGGTGATTCACTCAGAGATTGGTGATTCACTCAGAGGGTAGTGATTCACTCAGAGGGTGGTGATTCACTCAGAAGTAAGTGATTCACACAGAGGTTGGTGATTCACTCAGAGGGAAGTGATTCACTCAGAGGGTGGTGATTCACTCAGAGGATGGTGATTCACTAAGAGGGTAGTGATTCACTCAGAGGATAGTGAGTCACTCAGAGGGTGGTTATCACTCAGAGCGTAGTGATTCACACAGACAGTAGTGATTCACTCAGAGGGTTGTGATTCACTCAGAGAGTGGTGATTCACTCAGAGGATGGTGATTCACTCAGAGTGTGGTGATTCAATCAGAGGGTAGTGATTTACTCGGAGGGTGGTGATTCACTCAGCGGGTAGTGATTCACTCACAGGGTAGTGATTCACTCAGAGGGTAGTCATTTACTCAGAGGTTAGTGATTCACTCAGAGGTTAGTGATTTACTCGGAGTGTAGTGATTTAATCAGAGGGCGGTGATTTAATCAGAGGGTGGTGATTCACTCAGGGAGGATAGCGGTTTAATCAGAGAGTGGTGATTCACTCAGAGATTGGTGATTCACTCAGAGGGTAGTGATTCACTCAGAGGGTGCTGATTCACTCAGAGGGTGGTGATTCATTCAGAGGGTAGTGATTTACTCAGAGGGTTCTGATTCACTCAGATGGTAATGAATCACTCAGAGGGTGGTGATACCCTCAGAGAGTAGTGATTCACTCAGAGGGTGGTGATTTACTCAGATGCTAGTGATTCACTCAGAGGGTAGTGATTCACTCAGAAGGTAGTGATTCACTCAGAGGGTAGTGCTTCACTGAGAGCGTGGTGATTTACTCAGAGGGTAGTGATTTACTCAGAGGGTAGTGATTCACTCAGAGGGTAGTCATTCACTCAGATGGTGGTGATTCACTCAGAGGGTAGTGATTTACTCAGAGTGTGGTGATTTAATCAGAGGGCGGTGATTTACTCAGACGGTAGTGATTCACTCAGGGAGGATAGCGATTTACTCAGAGAGTGGTGAGTCACTCAGAGATTGGTGATTCACTTAGGGTAGTGATTCACTCAGAGGGTGGTGATTCACTCAGAGGGTGGTGATTCATTCAGAGGGTAGTGATTTACTCAGAGGGTTCTGATTCACTCAGATGGTAATGAATCACTCAGAGGGTGGTGATACCCTCAGAGAGTAGTGATTCACTCAGAGGGTGGTGATTTACTCAGATGCTAGTGATTCACTCAGAGGGTAGTGATTCACTCAGAAGGTAGTGATTCACTCAGAGGGTAGTGCTTCACTGAGAGCGTGGTGATTTACTCAGAGGGTAGTGATTTACTCAGAGGGTAGTGATTCACTCAGAGGGTAGTCATTCACTCAGATGGTGGTGATTCACTCAGAGGGTAGTGATTTACTCAGAGTGTGGTGATTTAATCAGAGGGCGGTGATTTACTCAGACGGTTGTGATTCACTCAGGGAGGATAGCGATTTACTCAGAGAGTGGTGAGTCACTCAGAGATTGGTGATTCACTTAGGGTAGTGATTCACTCAGAGGGTGGTGATTCACTCAGAAGGTGGTGATTCAATCAGAGGGTAGTGATTTACTCAGAGGGTGCTGATTCACTCAGATGGTAGTGATTCACTGAGAGTGTGGTGATTTACTCAGAGGGTAGTGATTTACTCAGAGGGTGGTGATGCACTCAGCGTGTAGTGATTCACTCAGAGGATAGTGAATCATTCAGAGGGTGGTGATTCACTCAGAGGGTAGTGATTTACTCAGAGGGTGGTGATTCACTCAGAGGGTAGTGATTCACTCAGAGGGTAGTGATTCACTTAGAGGGTAGTGATTCACTTAGAGGGTAGTTATTTACTCAGAGGATGGTGATTCGCTAAGAGATTAGTGATTCACTCAGAGCATAGTGATTCACTCAGTGAGTGGTGAATCAATCAGAGGGTGGTGATTCACTTAGAGAGTAGTCATTCATTCAGATAGTGGTGATTCACTCAGAGGGTAGTGATTCACTCAGAGGGTGGTGATTCATTCAGAGTGTAGTGATTCAATCAGAGGGTAGTGATTCACTTAGAGGGTGGTGATTCACTCAGAGGGTAGTGATTCACTCAGAGGGTGGTGATTTACTCAGTTGGTGGTGATTCACTAAGAGGGTGGTGATTCACTCAGAGGTTAGTGATTTACTCGGAGGGTAGTGATTCACTCAGAGGGTAGTGATTTACTCGGAGTGTGGTTATTTAATCAGAGGACGGTGATTTACTCAGAGGGTAGTGATTCACTCAGGGAGGATAGCGATTTACGCCGAGAGTGGTGATTCACTCAGAGATTGGTGATTCACTCAGAGGGTAGTGATTCACTCAGAGGGTGGTGATTTACTCAGAGGGTAGTGATTTACTCAGAGGGTGGTGATGCACTCAGCGGGTAGTGATTCACTCAGAGGATAGTGAATGATTCAGAGGGTGGTGATTCACTCAGAGGGTAGTTATTTACTCAGAGGATGGTGATTCGCTAAGAGATTAGTGATTCACTCAGAGCATAGTGATTCACTCAGTGAGTGGTGAATCAATCAGAGGGTGGTGATTCACTTAGAGAGTAGTCATTCATTCAGATGGTGGTGATTCACTCAGAGGGTAGTGATTCACTTAGAGGGTGGTGATTCACTCAGAGGGTAGTGATTTACTCGGATGGTGGTGATTCACTCAGCGGGTAGTGATTTACTCACAGGGTAGTGATTCACTCACAGGGTAGTGATTCACTCAGAGGGTGGTGATTCACTCAGAGGGTGGTGATTCACTCAGCGGGTAGTGATTTACTCACAGGGTAGTGATTCACTCACAGGGTAGTGATTCACTCAGAGGGTGGTGATTCACTCAGAGGGTAGTGATTCACTCAGAGGGTGGTGATTTACTCAGTTGGTGGTGATTCACTAAGAGGGTGGTGATTCACTCAGAGGTTAGTGATTTACTCGGAGGGTAGTGATTCACTCAGAGGGTAGTGATTTACTCGGAGTGTGGTTATTTAATCAGAGGACGGTGATTTACTCAGAGGGTGGTGATTCACTCAGAGGATGGTGGTTCACTCAGAGGGTAGTGATTCACTCAGAGGTTGTGATTCACTCAGAGGGTAGTGATTCACTCAGAGGGTAGTTATTTACTCAGAGGATGGTGATTCGCTAAGAGATTAGTGATTCACTCAGAGCATAATGATTCACTCAGTGAGTGGTGAATCAATCAGAGGGTGGTGATTCACTTAGAGGGTAGTCATTCATTCAGATGGTGGTGATTCACTCAGAGGGTAGTGATTCACTCAGAGGGTGGTGATTCATTCAGAGTGTAGTGATTCAATCAGAGGGTAGTGATTCACTTAGAGGGTGGTGATTCACTCAGAGGGTAGTGATTCACTCAGCGGGTAGTGATTTACTCACAGGGTAGTGATTCACTCACAGGGTAGTGATTCACTCAGAGGGTGGTGATTCACTCAGAGGGTGGTGATTCATTCAGAGGGTAGTGATTTACTCAGAGTGTGTTGATTCACTCAGAGGGTAGTGATTCACTCAGAGGGTGGTGATTTACTCAGTTGGTGGTAATTCACTAAGAGGGTGGTGATTCACTCAGAGGTTAGTGATTTACTCGGAGGGTAGTGATTCACTCAGAGGGTAGTGATTTACTCGGAGTGTGGTTATTTAATCAGAGGACGGTGATTTACTCAGAGGGTAGTGATTCACTCAGGGAGGATAGCGATTTACGCCGAGAGTGGTGATTCACTCAGAGATTGGTGATTCACTCAGAGGGTAGTGATTCACTCAGAGGGTGGTGATTCACTCAGAAGTTAGTGATTCACACAGAGGGTGCTGATTCACTCAGATGCTAGTGATTCACTCAGAGGGTAGTGATTCACTCAGAGGGTCGTGCTTCACTGAGAGCGTGGTGATTTACTCAGAGGGTAGTGATTTACTCAGAGGGTGGTGATGCACTCAGCGGGTAGTGATTCACTCACAGGGTAGTGATTCACTCACAGGGTAGTGATTCACTCAGAGGGTGGTGATTTACTCAGTTGGTGGTGATTCACTAAGAGGGTAGTGATTCACTCAGAGGTTAGTGATTTACTCGGAGGGTAGTGATTCACTCAGAGGGTAGTGATTCACTCAGGGAGGACAGCGATTTACGCCGAGAGTGGTGATTCACTCAGAGATTGGTGATTCACTCAGAGGGTGGTGATTCATTCAGAGGGTAATGATTTACTCAGAGTGTGGTGATTCAATCAGAGGATAGTGATTTACTCGGAGGGTGGTGATTCACTCAGCGGGTAGTGATTCACTCACAGGGTAGTGATTCACTCACAGGGTGGTGATTCACTCAGAGTGTCATGATTTACTCAGAGGGTGGTGATTCACTCAGAGGGTAGTGATTCACTCAGAGGGTGGTGATGCACTCAGCGGGTAGTGATTCACTCAGAGGATAGTGAATCATTCAGGGGGTGGTGATTCACTCAGAGGGTAGTGATTTACTCAGAGGGTCGTGATTCACTCAGAGGGTGGTGATTCACTCAGAGGGTGGTGATTCACTCCGAGGGTAGTGATTCACTCAGAGGGTAGTGTTTCACTCAGAGGGTAGTGATTCACTTAGATGGTAGTTATTTACTCAGAGGATGGTGATTCACTAAGAGATTAGTGATTCAGTCAGAGCATAGTGATTCACTCAGTGAGTGGTGAATCAATCAGAGGGTGCTGATTCACTCAGAGGGTAGTCATTCACTCAGATGGTGGTGATTCACTCAGAGGGTAGTGATTCACTCAGAGTGTAGTAATTTAGTCAGAGGGTAGTGATTCACTCAGAGGGTAGTGATTTACTCAGAGTGTCATGATTTACTCAGAGGGTGGTGATTCACTCAGAGGTTAGTGATTCACTCAGAGGGTGGTGATGCACTCAGCGGGTAGTGATTCACTCAGAGGATAGTGAATCATTCAGAGGGTGGTGATTCACTCAGAGGGTAGTGATTTACTCAGATGCTAGTGATTCACTCAGAGGGTAGTGATTCACTCAGAAGGTAGTGATTCACTCAGAGGGTAGTGCTTCACTGAGAGCGTGGTGATTTACTCAGAGGGTAGTGATTTACTCAGAGGGTAGTGATTCACTCAGAGCGTAGTGATTCTCTCAGAGGGTGGTGATTCACTCAGAGGGTAGTGATTCAATCAGACGGTAGTGATTCACTCAGAGGGTGGTGATTCACTCAGATGGTAATGAATCACTCAGAGGGTGGTGATACCCTCAGACAGTAGTGATTCACTCAGAGGGTGGTGATTTACTCAGATGCTAGTGATTCACTCAGAGGGTAGTGATTCACTCAGAGGTAGTGATTCACTCAGAGGGTAGTGCTTCACTGAGAGCGTGGTGATTTACTCAGAGGGTAGTGATTTACTCAGAGGGTAGTGATTCACTCAGAGGGTAGTCATTCACTCAGATGGTGGTGATTCACTCAGAGGCTAGTGATTCACTCAGAGTGTAGTCATTTAGTCAGAGGGTAGTGATTCACTCAGAGGGTAGTGATTTACTCATAGTGTGGTGATTTAATCAGAGGGCGGTGATTTACTCAGACGGTAGATTCACTCAGGGAGGATAGCGATTTACTCAGAGAGTGGTGAGTCACTCAGAGATTGGTGATTCACTCAGAGGGTAGTGATTCACTCAGAGGGTGGTGATTCACTCAGAGGGTGGTGATACACTCAGAGTGTACTGCTTCACACAGAGGGTGGTGATTTACTCAGATGCTAGTGATTCACTCAGAGGGTAGTGATTCACTCAGAAGGTAGTGATTCACTCAGAGGGTCGTGCTTCACTGAGAGCGTGGTGATTTACTCAGAGGGTAGTGATTTACTCAGAGGTTGGTGATGCACTCAGCGGGTAGTGATTCACTCACAGGGTAGTGATTCACTCACAGGGTAGTGATTCACTCAGAGGGTGGTGATTCACTCAGAGGGTGGTGATTCATTCAGAGGGTAGTGATTTACTCAGAGTGTGTTGATTCACTCAGAGGGTAGTGATTCACTCAGAGGTTAGTGATTTACTCGGATGGTAGTGATTCACTCAGAGGGTCGTGATTTACTCGGAGTGTGGTTATTTAATCAGAGGGCGGTGATTTACTCATAGGGTAGTGTTTCACTCAGGGAGGATAGCGATTTACGCCGAGAGTGGTGATTCACTCAGAGATTGGTGATTCACTCAGAGGGTAGTGATTCACTCAGAGGGTGGTGATTCACTCAGAAGTAAGTGATTCACACAGAGGTTGGTGATTCACTCAGAGGGAAGTGATTCACTCAGAGGGTGGTGATTCACTCAGAGGATGGTGATTCACTAAGAGGGTAGTGATTCACTCAGAGGATAGTGAGTCACTCAGAGGGTGGTTATCACTCAGAGCGTAGTGATTCACACAGACAGTAGTGATTCACTCAGAGGGTTGTGATTCACTCAGAGAGTGGTGATTCACTCAGAGGATGGTGATTCACTCAGAGTGTGGTGATTCAATCAGAGGGTAGTGATTTACTCGGAGGGTGGTGATTCACTCAGCGGGTAGTGATTCACTCACAGGGTAGTGATTCACTCAGAGGGTAGTCATTTACTCAGAGGTTAGTGATTCACTCAGAGGTTAGTGATTTACTCGGAGTGTAGTGATTTAATCAGAGGGCGGTGATTTAATCAGAGGGTGGTGATTCACTCAGGGAGGATAGCGGTTTAATCAGAGAGTGGTGATTCACTCAGAGATTGGTGATTCACTCAGAGGGTAGTGATTCACTCAGAGGGTGCTGATTCACTCAGAGGGTGGTGATTCATTCAGAGGGTAGTGATTTACTCAGAGGGTTCTGATTCACTCAGATGGTAATGAATCACTCAGAGGGTGGTGATACCCTCAGAGAGTAGTGATTCACTCAGAGGGTGGTGATTTACTCAGATGCTAGTGATTCACTCAGAGGGTAGTGATTCACTCAGAAGGTAGTGATTCACTCAGAGGGTAGTGCTTCACTGAGAGCGTGGTGATTTACTCAGAGGGTAGTGATTTACTCAGAGGGTAGTGATTCACTCAGAGGGTAGTCATTCACTCAGATGGTGGTGATTCACTCAGAGGGTAGTGATTTACTCAGAGTGTGGTGATTTAATCAGAGGGCGGTGATTTACTCAGACGGTAGTGATTCACTCAGGGAGGATAGCGATTTACTCAGAGAGTGGTGAGTCACTCAGAGATTGGTGATTCACTTAGGGTAGTGATTCACTCAGAGGGTGGTGATTCACTCAGAGGGTGGTGATTCATTCAGAGGGTAGTGATTTACTCAGAGGGTTCTGATTCACTCAGATGGTAATGAATCACTCAGAGGGTGGTGATACCCTCAGAGAGTAGTGATTCACTCAGAGGGTGGTGATTTACTCAGATGCTAGTGATTCACTCAGAGGGTAGTGATTCACTCAGAAGGTAGTGATTCACTCAGAGGGTAGTGCTTCACTGAGAGCGTGGTGATTTACTCAGAGGGTAGTGATTTACTCAGAGGGTAGTGATTCACTCAGAGGGTAGTCATTCACTCAGATGGTGGTGATTCACTCAGAGGGTAGTGATTTACTCAGAGTGTGGTGATTTAATCAGAGGGCGGTGATTTACTCAGACGGTAGTGATTCACTCAGGGAGGATAGCGATTTACTCAGAGAGTGGTGAGTCACTCAGAGATTGGTGATTCACTTAGGGTAGTGATTCACTCAGAGGGTGGTGATTCACTCAGAAGGTGGTGATTCAATCAGAGGGTAGTGATTTACTCAGAGGGTGCTGATTCACTCAGATGGTAGTGATTCACTGAGAGTGTGGTGATTTACTCAGAGGGTAGTGATTTACTCAGAGGGTGGTGATGCACTCAGCGTGTAGTGATTCACTCAGAGGATAGTGAATCATTCAGAGGGTGGTGATTCACTCAGAGGGTAGTGATTTACTCAGAGGGTGGTGATTCACTCAGAGGGTAGTGATTCACTCAGAGGGTAGTGATTCACTCAGAGGGTAGTGATTCACTTAGAGGGTAGTTATTTACTCAGAGGATGGTGATTCGCTAAGAGATTAATGATTCACTCAGAGCATAGTGATTCACTCAGTGAGTGGTGAATCAATCAGAGGGTGGTGATTCACTTAGAGAGTAGTCATTCATTCAGATAGTGGTGATTCACTCAGAGGGTAGTGATTCACTCAGAGGGTGGTGATTCATTCAGAGTGTAGTGATTCAATCAGAGGGTAGTGATTCACTTAGAGGGTGGTGATTCACTCAGAGGGTAGTGATTCACTCAGAGGGTGGTGATTTACTCAGTTGGTGGTGATTCACTAAGAGGGTGGTGATTCACTCAGAGGTTAGTGATTTACTCGGAGGGTAGTGATTCACTCAGAGGGTAGTGATTTACTCGGAGTGTGGTTATTTAATCAGAGGACGGTGATTTACTCAGAGGGTAGTGATTCACTCAGGGAGGATAGCGATTTACGCCGAGAGTGGTGATTCACTCAGAGATTGGTGATTCACTCAGAGGGTAGTGATTCACTCAGAGGGTCGTGATTTACTCAGAGGGTAGTGATTTACTCAGAGGGTGGTGATGCACTCAGCGGGTAGTGATTCACTCAGAGGATAGTGAATCATTCAGAGGGTGGTGATTCACTCAGAGGGTAGTGATTTACTCAGAGGGTCGTGATTCACTCAGAGGGTGGTGATTCACTCAGAGGGTAGTGATTCACTCAGAGGGTAGTGATTCACTTAGAGGGTAGTTATTTACTCAGAGGATGGTGATTCGCTAAGAGATTAGTGATTCACTCAGAGCATAGTGATTCACTCAGTGAGTGGTGAATCAATCAGAGGGTGGTGATTCACTTAGAGAGTAGTCATTCATTCAGATGGTGGTGATTCACTCAGAGGGTAGTGATTCACTTAGAGGGTGGTGATTCACTCAGAGGGTAGTGATTTACTCGGATGGTGGTGATTCACTCAGCGGGTAGTGATTTACTCACAGGGTAGTGATTCACTCACAGGGTAGTGATTCACTCAGAGGGTGGTGATTCACTCAGAGGGTGGTGATTCACTCAGCGGGTAGTGATTTACTCACAGGGTAGTGATTCACTCACAGGGTAGTGATTCACTCAGAGGGTGGTGATTCACTCAGAGGGTAGTGATTCACTCAGAGGGTGGTGATTTACTCAGTTGGTGGTGATTCACTAAGAGGGTGGTGATTCACTCAGAGGTTAGTGATTTACTCGGAGGGTAGTGATTCACTCAGAGGGTAGTGATTTACTCGGAGTGTGGTTATTTAATCAGAGGACGGTGATTTACTCAGAGGGTGGTGATTCACTCAGAGGATGGTGGTTCACTCAGAGGGTAGTGATTCACTCAGAGGTTGTGATTCACTCAGAGGGTAGTGATTCACTTAGAGGGTAGTTATTTACTCAGAGGATGGTGATTCGCTAAGAGATTAGTGATTCACTCAGAGCATAATGATTCACTCAGTGAGTGGTGAATCAATCAGAGGGTGGTGATTCACTTAGAGGGTAGTCATTCATTCAGATGGTGGTGATTCACTCAGAGGGTAGTGATTCACTCAGAGGGTGGTGATTCATTCAGAGTGTAGTGATTCAATCAGAGGGTAGTGATTCACTTAGAGGGTGGTGATTCACTCAGAGGGTAGTGATTCACTCAGCGGGTAGTGATTTACTCACAGGGTAGTGATTCACTCACAGGGTAGTGATTCACTCAGAGGGTGGTGATTCACTCAGAGGGTGGTGATTCATTCAGAGGGTAGTGATTTACTCAGAGTGTGTTGATTCACTCAGAGGGTAGTGATTCACTCAGAGGGTGGTGATTTACTCAGTTGGTGGTAATTCACTAAGAGGGTGGTGATTCACTCAGAGGTTAGTGATTTACTCGGAGGGTAGTGATTCACTCAGAGGGTAGTGATTTACTCGGAGTGTGGTTATTTAATCAGAGGACGGTGATTTACTCAGAGGGTAGTGATTCACTCAGGGAGGATAGCGATTTACGCCGAGAGTGGTGATTCACTCAGAGATTGGTGATTCACTCAGAGGGTAGTGATTCACTCAGAGGGTGGTGATTCACTCAGATGCTAGTGATTCACTCAGAGGGTGGTGATACACTCAGAGAGTAGTGCTTCACACAGAGGGTGGTGATTGACTCAGATGCTAGTGATTCACTCAGAGGGTAGTGATTCACTCAGAGGGTCGTGCTTCACTGAGAGCGTGGTGATTTACTCAGAGGGTAGTGATTTACTCAGAGGGTGGTGATGCACTCAGCGGGTAGTGATTCACTCACAGGGTAGTGATTCACTCACAGGGTAGTGATTCACTCAGAGGGTGGTGATTTACTCAGTTGGTGGTGATTCACTAAGAGGGTAGTGATTCACTCAGAGGTTAGTGATTTACTCGGAGGGTAGTGATTCACTCAGAGGGTAGTGATTCACTCAGGGAGGACAGCGATTTACGCCGAGAGTGGTGATTCACTCAGAGATTGGTGATTCACTCAGAGGGTGGTGATTCAATCAGAGGATAGTGATTTACTCGGAGGGTGGTGATTCACTCAGCGGGTAGTGATTCACTCACAGGGTAGTGATTCACTCAGAGGGTAGTGATTCACTCAGAGGGTAGTGATTTACTCGGAGTGTGGTGATTTAATCAGAGGGCGGTGATTTAATCAGAGGGTAGTGATTCACTCAGGGAGGATAGCGATTTAATCAGAGAGTTGTGATTCACTCAGAGATTGGTGATTCACTCAGAGGGTAGTGATTCACTCAGAGGGTGGTGATTCACTCAGAGGGTGGTGATTCATTCAGAGGGTAGTGATTTACTCAGAGGGTGCTGAATCACTCAGATGGTAGTGATTCACTCAGAGGGTGGTGATACACTCAGAGAGTAGTGATTCACTCAGAGGGTGGTGATTTACTCAGATGCTAGTGATTCACTCAGAGGGTAGTGATTCACTCAGAAGGTAGTGATTCACTCAGAGGGTAGTGCTTCACTGAGAGCGTGGTGATTTACTCAGAGGGTAGTGATTTACTCAGAGGGTAGTGATTCACTCAGAGGGTAGTGATTCACTCAGATGGTAGTCATTCACTCAGATGGTGGTGATTTACTCAGAGGGTAGTGATTCACTCAGAGTGTAGTCATTTACTCAGAGGGTAGTGATTCACTCAGAGGGTAGTGATTCACTCAGAGTGTAGTCATTTACTCAGAGGGTAGTGATTCACTCAGAGGTTAGTGATTTACTCGGAGTGTGGTGATTTAATCAGAGGGCGGTGATTTACTCAGACGGTAGTGATTCACTCAGGGAGGATAGCGATTTACTCAGAGAGTGGTGATTCACTCAGAGATTGGTGATTCACTCAGAGGGTAGTGATTCACTCAGAGGGTGGTGATTCACTCAGAGGGTGGTGATTCATTCAGAGGGTAGTGAGTTACTCAGAGGGTGCTGATTCACTCAGATGGTAGTGATTCACTCAGAGGGTGGTGATACACTCAGAGAGTAGTGATTCACTCAGAGGGTGGTGATTTACTCAGATGCTAGTGATTCACTCAGAGGGTAGTGATTCACTCAGAAGGTAGTGATTCACTCAGAGGGTAGTGCTTCACTGAGAGCGTGGTGATTTACTCAGAGGGTAGTGATTTACTCAGAGGGTAGTGATTCACTCAGAGGTTAGTGATTCACTCAGATGGTAGTCATTCACTCAGACGGTGGTGATTCACTCAGAGGGTAGTGATTTACTTGGAGGGTGGTGATTTACTCAGAGGGTAGTGATTTACTCAGAGGGTAGTGATTCACTCAGAGGGTAGTGATTTACTCGGAGGGTGGTGATGCTCTCAGAGGGTAGTAATTCACTCTGAGGGTAGTGATTCACTCAGAGGGTGGAGATTCACTCAGAGTGTCATGATTTACTCAGAGGGTGGTGATTCACTCAGAGAGTAGTGATTCACTCAGAGGGTAGTGATTCACTCAGGGAGGATAGAGTTTTACTCAGAGTGAAAGTGATTTACTTGGAGGGTGGTGATTCACTAAGAGGGTAGTGAGTCACTCAGAGGGTGGTGATCACTCAGAGCATAGTGATTCACACAGACCGTAGTGATTCACTCAGAGGGTAGTGAGTCACTCACAGGGTGGTGATTCACTCAGAGCGTAGTGATTCACTCAGACCGTAGTAATTCGCTCAGAGGGTGGTGATTCACTCAGAGTGTGGTAATTCAATCAGAGGGTAGTGATTCACTCAGAGGATGGTGATTCACTCAGAGGGTAGTGATTTACTCAGAGTGTAGTGATTCACTCAGAGGGCGGTGATTCACTCAGAGGTTAGTGATTCACTCAGAGGGTGGTGATTCTCTCAGAGGGTAGTAATTCACTCTGAGGGTAGTGATTCACTCAGAGGGTGGTGATTCACTCAGAGTGTCATGAATTACTCAGAGGGTGGTGATTCACTCAGAGGGTAGTGATTCACTCAGACGGTAGTGATTCACTCAGAGGGTGGTGATGCACTCAGCGGGTAGTGATTCACTCAGAGGATAGTGAATCATTCAGAGGGTGGTGATTCACTCAGTGAGTGGTGAATCAATCAGAGGGTGGTGATTCACTCAGAGGGTGGTGATTCACTCAGAGGGTAGTGATTTACTCATAGGGTAGTGATTCACTCAGAGGGTAGTGATTCAATTAGAGGGTAGTTATTTACTCAGAGGGTGGTGATTCACTAAGAGATTAGTGATTCACTCAGAGCACAGTGAGTCACTCAGAGGGTGGTGATTCACTAAGAGATTAGTGATTCACTCAGAGCATAGTGAGTCACTCAGAGGGTGGTGATTCACTCAGAGGATAGTGAGTCACTCAGAGGGTGGTGATCACTCAGAGCGTAGTGATTCACACAGACATGAGTGATTCACTCAGAGGGTTGTGATTCACTCAGAGGGTGGTGATTCACTCAGAGGATGGTGATTCACTCAGAGTGTGGTGATTCAATCAGAGTGTAGTGATTTACTCGGAGGGTGGTGATTTACTCAGCGGGTAGTGATTCACTCACAGGGTAGTGATTCACTCAGAGGGTAGTCATTTACTCAGAGGGTAGTGAGTCACTCAGAGGTTAGTGATTTACTCGGAGTGTTGTGATTTAATCAGAGGGCGGTGATTTAATCAGAGGGTAGTGATTCACTCAGGGAGGATAGCGATTTACTCAGAGAGTGGTGATTCACTCAGAGATTGGTGATTCACTCAGAGGGTAGTGATTCACTCAGAGGGTGGTGATTCACTCAGCGGGTGGTGATTCATTCAGAGGGTAGTGATTTACTCAGAAGGTAGTGATTCACTCAGAGGGTAGTGCTTCACTAAGAGCGTGGTGATTTACTCAGAGGGTAGTGATTTACTCAGAGGGTAGTGATTCACTCAGAGGGTAGTGATTCACTCAGATGGTAGTCATTCACTCAGACGGTGGTGATTCACTCAGAGGGTAGTGATTTACTTGGAGGGTGGTGATTTACTCAGAGGGTAGTGATTTACTCAGAGGGTAGTGATTCACTCAGAGGGTAGTGATTTACTCGGAGGGTGGTGATTCTCTCAGAGGGTAGTAATTCACTCTGAGGGTAGTGATTCACTCAGAGGGTGGTGTTTCACTCAGAGTGTCATGATTTACTCAGAGGGTGGTGATTCACTCAGAGAGTAGTGATTCACTCAGAGGGTAGTGATTCACTCAGGGAGGATAGAGTTTTACTCAGAGTGAAAGTGATTTACTTGGAGGGTGGTGATTCACTAAGAGGGTAGTGAGTCACTCAGAGGGTGGTGATCACTCAGAGCATAGTGATTCACACAGACCGTAGTGATTCACTCAGAGGGTAGTGAGTCACTCACAGTGTGGTGATTCACTCAGAGCGTAGTGATTCACTCAGACCGTAGTAATTCGCACAGAGGGTGGTGATTCACTCAGAGTGTGGTAATTCAATCAGAGGGTAGTGATTCACTCAGAGGGTGGTGATTCACTCAGAGGGTAGTGATTTACTCAGAGTGTAGTGATTCACTCAGAGGGCGGTGATTCACTCAGAGGTTAGTGATTCACTCAGAGGGTGGTGTTTCTCTCAGAGGGTAGTAATTCACTCTGAGGGTAGTGATTCACTCAGAGGGTGGTGATTCACTCAGAGTGTCATGATTTACTCAGAGGGTGTTGATTCACTCAGAGGGTAGTGATTCACTCAGAGGGTAGTGATTCACTCAGAGGGTAGTGATGCACTCAGCGTGTAGTGATTCACTCAGAGGATAGTGAATCATTCAGAGGGTGGTGATTCACTCAGTGAGTGGTGAATCAATCAGAGGGTGGTGATTCACTCAGAGGGTGGTGATTCACTCAGAGGGTAGTGATTCACTCAGAGGGTAGTGATTCACTCAGAGGGTAGTGATTCAATTAGAGGGTAGTTATTTACTCAGAGGGTGGTGATTCACTAAGAGATTAGTGATTCACTCAGAGCATAGTGAGTCACTCAGAGGGTGGTGATTCACTTAGAGATTAGTGATTCACTCAGAGCATAGTGAGTCACTCAGAGGGTGGTGATTCACTCAGAGGATAGTGAGTCACTCAGAGGGTGGTGATCACTCAGAGCGTAGTGATTCACACAGACATGAGTGATTCACTCAGAGGGTTGTGATTCACTCAGAGGGTGGCGATTTACTCAGAGGATGGTGATTCACTCAGAGTGTGGTGATTCAATCAGAGGGTAGTGATTTACTCGGAGGGTGGTGATTCACTCAGCGGGTAGTGATTCACTCACAGGGTAGTGATTCACTCAGAGGGTAGTCATTTACTCAGAGGGTAGTGATTTACTCGGAGTGTGGTGATTTAATCAGAGGGCGGTGATTTAATCAGAGGGTAGTGATTCACCCAGGGAGGATAGCGATTTACTCAGAGAGTGGTGATTCACTCAGAGATTGGTGATTCACTCAGAGGGTAGTGATTCACTCAGAGGGTGGTGATTCACTCAGCGGGTGGTGATTCATTCAGAGGGTAGTGATTTACTCAGAGTGTGTTGATTCACTCAGAGGGTAGTGATTCACTCAGAGGGTGGTGATTTACTCAGTTGGTGGTGATTCACTAAGAGGGTAGTGATTCACTTAGAGGTTAGTGATTTACTCGGAGGGTAGTGATTCACTCAGAGGGTAGTGATTCACTCAGGGAGGATAGCGATTTACGCCCAGAGTGGTGATTCACTCAGAGATTGGTGATTCACTAAGAGGGTAGTGATTCACTCAGAGGGTGGTGATTCACTCAGAAGTTAGTGATTCACACAGAGGTTGGTCATTCACTCAGAGGGAAGTGATTCACTCAGAGGGTGGTGATTCACTCAGAGTGTAGTGATTCACTCAGAGGATGGTGATTCACTAAGAGGGTAGTGATTCACTCAGAGGATAGTGAGTCACTCAGAGGGTGGTGATCACTCAGAGCGTAGTGATTCACACAGACATGAGTGATTCACTCAGAGGGTTATGATTCACTCAGAGGGTAGTGATTCACTTAGAGGTTAGTTATTTACTCAGAGGGTGGTGATTCACTAAGAGATTAGTGATTCACTCAGAGCATAGTGAGTCACTCAGAGGGTGGTGATTCACTAAGAGATTAGTGATTCACTCAGAGCATAGTGAGTCACTCAGAGGGTGCTGATTCACTCAGAGGATAGTGAGTCACTCAGAGGGTGCTGATCACTCAGAGCGTAGTGATTCACACAGACATGAGTGATTCACTCAGAGGGTTGTGATTCACTCAGAGGGTGGTGATTCACTCAGAGGATGGTGATTCACTCAGAGTGTGGTGATTCAATCAGAGGGTAGTGATTTACTCGGAGGGTGGTGATTCACTCAGCGGGTAGTGCTTCACTAAGAGCGTGGTGATTTACTCAGAGGGTAGTGATTTACTCAGAGGGTAGTGATTCACTCAGAGGGTAGTGATTCACTCAGATGGTAGTCATTCACTCAGACGGTGGTGATTCACTCAGAGGGTAGTGATTTACTTGGAGGGTGGTGATTTACTCAGAGGGTAGTGATTTACTCAGAGGGTAGTGATTCACTCAGAGGGTAGTGATTTACTCGGAGGGTGGTGATTCTCTCAGAGGGTAGTAATTCACTCTGAGGGTAGTGATTCACTCAGAGGGTGGTGTTTCACTCAGAGTGTCATGATTTACTCAGAGGGTGGTGATTCACTCAGAGAGTAGTGATTCACTCAGAGGGTAGTGATTCACTCAGGGAGGATAGAGTTTTACTCAGAGTGAAAGTGATTTACTTGGAGGGTGGTGATTCACTAAGAGGGTAGTGAGTCACTCAGAGGGTGGTGATCACTCAGAGCATAGTGATTCACACAGACCGTAGTGATTCACTCAGAGGGTAGTGAGTCACTCACAGGGTGGTGATTCACTCAGAGCGTAGTGATTCACTCAGACCGTAGTAATTCGCTCAGAGGGTGGTGATTCACTCAGAGTGTGGTAATTCAATCAGAGGGTAGTGATTCACTCAGAGGGTGGTGATTCACTCAGAGGGTAGTGATTTACTCAGAGTGTAGTGATTCACTCAGAGGGCGGTGATTCACTCAGAGGTTAGTGATTCACTCAGAGGGTGGTGATTCTCTCAGAGGGTAGTAATTCACTCTGAGGGTAGTGATTCACTCAGAGGGTGGTGATTCACTCAGAGTGTCATGAATTACTCAGAGGGTGGTGATTCACTCAGAGGGTAGTGATTCACTCAGACGGTAGTGATTCACTCAGAGGGTGGTGATGCACTCAGAGTGTGTTGATTCACTCAGAGGATAGTGAATCATTCAGAGGGTGGTGATTCACTCAGTGAGTGGTGAATCAATCAGAGGGTGGTGATTCACTCAGAGGGTGGTGATTCACTCAGAGGGTAGTGATTTACTCATAGGGTAGTGATTCACTCAGAGGGTGGTGATTCAATCAGAGGGTAGTGATTCAATTAGAGGGTAGTTATTTACTCAGAGGGTGGTGATTCACTAAGAGATTAGTGATTCACTCAGAGCATAGTGAGTCACTCAGAGGGTGGTGATTCACTAAGAGATTAGTGATTCACTCAGAGCATAGTGAGTCACTCAGAGGGTGGTGATTCACTCAGAGGATAGTGAGTCACTCAGAGGGTGGTGATCACTCAGAGCGTAGTGATTCACACAGACATGAGTGATTCACTCAGAGGGTTGTGATTCACTCAGAGGGTGGTGATTCACTCAGAGGATGGTGATTCACTCAGAGTGTGGTGATTCAATCAGAGTGTAGTGATTTACTCGGAGGGTGGTGATTTACTCAGCGGGTAGTGATTCACTCACAGGGTAGTGATTCACTCAGAGGGTAGTCATTTACTCAGAGGGTAGTGAGTCACTCAGAGGTTAGTGATTTACTCGGAGTGTTGTGATTTAATCAGAGGGCGGTGATTTAATCAGAGGGTAGTGATTCACTCAGGGAGGATAGCGATTTACTCAGAGAGTGGTGATTCACTCAGAGATTGGTGATTCACTCAGAGGGTAGTGATTCACTCAGAGGGTGGTGATTCACTCAGCGGGTGGTGATTCATTCAGAGGGTAGTGATTTACTCAGAAGGTAGTGATTCACTCAGAGGGTAGTGCTTCACTAAGAGCGTGGTGATTTACTCAGAGGGTAGTGATTTACTCAGAGGGTAGTGATTCACTCAGAGGGTAGTGATTCACTCAGATGGTAGTCATTCACTCAGACGGTGGTGATTCACTCAGAGGGTAGTGATTTACTTGGAGGGTGGTGATTTACTCAGAGGGTAGTGATTTACTCAGAGGGTAGTGATTCACTCAGAGGGTAGTGATTTACTCGGAGGGTGGTGATTCTCTCAGAGGGTAGTAATTCACTCTGAGGGTAGTGATTCACTCAGAGGGTGGTGTTTCACTCAGAGTGTCATGATTTACTCAGAGGGTGGTGATTCACTCAGAGAGTAGTGATTCACTCAGAGGGTAGTGATTCACTCAGGGAGGATAGAGTTTTACTCAGAGTGAAAGTGATTTACTTGGAGGGTGGTGATTCACTAAGAGGGTAGTGAGTCACTCAGAGGGTGGTGATCACTCAGAGCATAGTGATTCACACAGACCGTAGTGATTCACTCAGAGGGTAGTGAGTCACTCACAGTGTGGTGATTCACTCAGAGCGTAGTGATTCACTCAGACCGTAGTAATTCGCACAGAGGGTGGTGATTCACTCAGAGTGTGGTAATTCAATCAGAGGGTAGTGATTCACTCAGAGGGTGGTGATTCACTCAGAGGGTAGTGATTTACTCAGAGTGTAGTGATTCACTCAGAGGGCGGTGATTCACTCAGAGGTTAGTGATTCACTCAGAGGGTGGTGATTCTCTCAGAGGGTAGTAATTCACTCTGAGGGTAGTGATTCACTCAGAGGGTGGTGATTCACTCAGAGTGTCATGATTTACTCAGAGGGTGTTGATTCACTCAGAGGGTAGTGATTCACTCAGAGGGTAGTGATTCACTCAGAGGGTAGTGATGCACTCAGCGGGTAGTGATTCACTCAGAGGATAGTGAATCATTCAGAGGGTGGTGATTCACTCAGTGAGTGGTGAATCAATCAGAGGGTGGTGATTCACTCAGAGGGTGGTGATTCACTCAGAGGGTAGTGATTCACTCAGAGGGTAGTGATTCACTCAGAGGGTAGTGATTCAATTAGAGGGTAGTTATTTACTCAGAGGGTGGTGATTCACTAAGAGATTAGTGATTCACTCAGAGCATAGTGAGTCACTCAGAGGGTGGTGATTCACTAAGAGATTAGTGATTCACTCAGAGCATAGTGAGTCACTCAGAGGGTGGTGATTCACTCAGAGGATAGTGAGTCACTCAGAGGGTGGTGATCACTCAGAGCGTAGTGATTCACACAGACATGAGTGATTCACTCAGAGGGTTGTGATTCACTCAGAGGGTGGCGATTTACTCAGAGGATGGTGATTCACTCAGAGTGTGGTGATTCAATCAGAGGGTAGTGATTTACTTGGAGGGTGGTGATTCACTCAGCGGGTAGTGATTCACTCACAGGGTAGTGATTCACTCAGAGGGTAGTCATTTACTCAGAGGGTAGTGATTTACTCGGAGTGTGGTGATTTAATCAGAGGGCGGTGATTTAATCAGAGGGTAGTGATTCACCCAGGGAGGATAGCGATTTACTCAGAGAGTGGTGATTCACTCAGAGATTGGTGATTCACTCAGAGGGTAGTGATTCACTCAGAGGGTGGTGATTCACTCAGCGGGTGGTGATTCATTCAGAGGGTAGTGATTTACTCAGAGTGTGTTGATTCACTCAGAGGGTAGTGATTCACTCAGAGGGTGGTGATTTACTCAGTTGGTGGTGATTCACTAAGAGGGTAGTGATTCACTTAGAGGTTAGTGATTTACTCGGAGGGTAGTGATTCACTCAGAGGGTAGTGATTCACTCAGGGAGGATAGCGATTTACGCCCAGAGTGGTGATTCACTCAGAGATTGGTGATTCACTAAGAGGGTAGTGATTCACTCAGAGGGTGGTGATTCACTCAGAAATTAGTGATTCACACAGAGGTTGGTCATTCACTCAGAGGGAAGTGATTCACTCAGAGGGTGGTGATTCACTCAGAGTGTAGTGATTCACTCAGAGGATGGTGATTCACTAAGAGGGTAGTGATTCACTCAGAGGATAGTGAGTCACTCAGAGGGTGGTGATCACTCAGAGCTTGGTGATTCACACAGACATGAGTGATTCACTCAGAGGGTTATGATTCACTCAGAGGGTAGTGATTCACTTAGAGGTTAGTTATTTACTCAGAGGGTGGTGATTCACTAAGAGTTTAGTGATTCACTCAGAGCATAGTGAGTCACTCAGAGGGTGGTGATTCACTAAGAGATTAGTGATTCACTCAGAGCATAGTGAGTCACTCAGAGGGTGGTGATTCACTCAGAGGATAGTGAGTCACTCAGAGGGTGGTGATCACTCAGAGCGTAGTGATTCACACAGACATGAGTGATTCACTCAGAGGGTTGTGATTCACTCAGAGGGTGGTGATTCACTCAGAGGATGGTGATTCACTCAGAGTGTGGTGATTCAATCAGAGGGTAGTGATTTACTCGGAGGGTGGTGATTCACTCAGCGGGTAGTGATTCACTCACAGGGTAGTGATTCACTCAGAGGGTAGTCATTTACTCAGAGGGTAGTGAGTCACTCAGAGGTTAGTGATTTACTCGGAGTGTGGTGATTTAATCAGAGGGTGGTGATTTAATCAGAGGGTAGTGATTCACTCAGGGAGGATAGCGATTTACTCAGAGAGTGGTGATTCGCTCAGAGATTGGTGATTCACTCAGAGGGTAGTGATTCACTCAGAGGGTGGTGATTCACTCAGCGGGTGGTGATTCATTCAGAGGGTAGTGATTTACTCAGAATGTGTTGATTCACTCAGAGGGTAGTGATTCACTCAGAGGGTGGTGATTTACTCAGTTGGTGGTGATTCACTAAGAGGGTAGTGATTCACTCAGAGGTTAGTGATTTACTCGGAGGGTAGTGATTCACTCAGAGGGTAGTGATTCACTCAGGGAGGATAGCGATTTATGCCCAGAGTGGTGATTCACTCAGAGATTGGTGATTCACTAAGAGGGTAGTGATTCACTCAGAGGGTGGTGATTCACTCAGAAGTTAGTGATTCACGCAGAGGTTGGTCATTCACTCAGAGGGAAGTGATTCACTCAGAGGGTGGTGATTCACTCAGAGTGTAGTGATTCACTCAGAGGATGGTGATTCACTAAGAGGGTAGTGATTCACTCAGAGGATAGTGAGTCACTCAGAGGGTGGTGATCACTCAGAGCGTAGTGATTCACACAGACATGAGTGATTCACTCAGAGGGTTGTGATTCACTCAGAGGGTGGTGATTCACTCAGAGGATGGTGATTCACTCAGAGTGTGGTGATTCACTCAGAGGGTAGTGATTCACTTAGAGGGTAGTTATTTACTCAGAGGGTGGTGATTCACTAAGAGATTAGTGATTCACTCAGAGCATAGTGAGTCACTCAGAGGGTGGTGATTCACTAAGAGATTATTGATTCACTCAGAGCATAGTGAGTCACTCAGAGGGTGGTGATTCACTCAGAGGATAGTGAGTCACTCAGAGGGTGGTGATCACTCAGAGCGTAGTGATTCACACAGACATGAGTGATTCACTCAGAAGGTTGTGATTCACTCAGAGGGTGGTGATTCACTCAGAGGATGGTGATTCACTCAGAGTGTGGTGATTCAATCAGAGGGTAGTGATTTACTCGGAGGGTGGTGATTCACTCAGCGGGTAGTGATTCACTCACAGGGTACTGATTCACTCAGAGGGTAGTCATTTACTCAGAGGGTAGTGAGTCACTCAGAGGTTAGTGATTTACTCGGAGTGTGGTGATTTAATCAGAGGGCGGTGATTTAATCAGAGGGTAGTGATTCACTCAGGGAGGATAGCGATTTACTCAGAGAGTGGTGATTCACTCAGAGATTGGTGATTCACTCAGAGGGTAGTGATTCACTCAGAGGGTGGTGATTCACTCAGAGGGTGGTGATTCATTCAGAGGGTAGTGATTTACTCAGAGTGTGTTGATTCACTCAGAGGGTAGTGATTCACTCAGAGGGTGGTGATTTACTCAGTTGGTGGTGATTCACTAAGAGGGTAGTGATTCACTCAGAGGTTAGTAATTTACTCGGAGGGTAGTGATTCACTCAGAGGGTAGTGATTCACTCAGGGAGGATAGCGATTTACGCCCAGAGTGGTGATTCACTCAGAGATTGGTGATTCAATAAGAGGGTAGTGATTCACTCAGGGGGTGGTGATTCACTCAGAAGTAAGTGATTCACACAGAGGTTGGTCATTCACTCAGAGGGAAGTGATTCACTCAGAGGGTGGTGATTCACTCAGAGTGTAGTGATTCACTCAGAGGATGGTGATTCACTAAGAGGGTAGTGATTCACTCAGAGGATAGTGAGTCACTCAGAGGGTGGTGATCACTCAGAGCGTAGTGATTCACACAGACAGTAGTGATTCACTCAGAGGGTTGTGATTCACTCAGAGGGTGGTGATTCACTCAGAGGATGGTGATTCACTCAGAGTGTGGTGATTCAATCAGAGGGTAGTGATTTACTCGGAGGGTGGTGATTCACTCAGCGGGTAGTGATTCACTTACAGGGTAGTGATTCACTCAGAGGGTAGTCATTTACTCAGAGGGTAGTGATTCACTCAGAGGTTAGTGATTTACTCGGAGTGTGATGATTTAATCAGAGGGCGGTGATTTAATCAGAGTGTAGTGATTCACTCAGGGAGGATAGCGATTTACTCAGAGAGTGGTGATTCACTCAGAGGGTAGTGATTCACTCAGAGGGTGGTGATTCACTCAGAGGGTGGTGATTCATTCAGAGGGTAGTGATTTACTCAGAGGGTGCTGATTCACTCAGATGGTAGAGATTCACTCAGAGGGTGGTGATACACTCAGAGAGTAGTGATTCACTCAGAGGGTGGTGATTTACTCAGATGCCAGTGATTCACTCAGAGGGTGGTGATTCACTCAGAAGGTAGTGATTCACTCAGAGAGTAGTACTTCACTGAGAGCGTGGTGATTTACTCAGAGGGTAGTGATTTACTCAGAGGGTAGTGATTCACTCAGAGGGTAGTGATTCACTCAGATGGTAGTCATTCACTCAGATGGTGGTGATCCACTCAGAGGGTAGTGATTCACTCAGAGTGTAGTCATTTAGTCAGAGGGTAGTGATTCACTCAGAGGGTAGTGATTTACTCAGAGTGTGGTGATTTAATCAGAGGGCGGTGATTTACTCAGACGGTAGTGATTCACTCAGGGAGGATAGCGATTTACTCAGAGAGTGGTGATTCACTCAGAGATTGGTGATTCACTCAGAGGGTAGTGATTCACTCAGAGGGTGGTGATTCACTCAGAGGGTGGTGATTCATTCAGAGGGTAGTGATTTACTCAGAGGGTGCTGATTCACTCAGATGGTAGTGATTCACTCAGAGGGTGGTGATACACTCAGAGAGTCGTGATTCACTCAGAGGGTGGTGATTTACTCAGATGCTAGTGATTCACTCAGAGGGTAGTGATTCACTCAGAAGGTAGTGATTTACTCAGAGGGTAGTGCTTCACTGAGAGCGTGGTGATTTACTCAGAGGGTAGTGATTCACTCAGAGGGTAGTGATTTACTCGGAGTGAGGTGATTTGCTCAGACGGCGGTGATTTACTCAGAGGGTGGTGATTCACTCAGAGGGTATTGATTCACTCAGAGGGTAGTGATTCACTCAGAGGGTGGTGATGCACTCAGTGGGTAGTGATTCACTCAGAGGATAGTGAATCATTCAGAGGGTGGTGATTCACTCAGTGAGTGGTGAATCAATCAGAGAGTGGTGATTCACTCAGATGATAGTCATTCGCTCAGACGGTGGTGATTTACTCAGAGGGTAGTGATTCACTCAGCGGATGGTGATTCACTCAGAGGGTAGTGATTCACTTAGAGGGTAGTTATTTACTCAGAGGGTGGTGATTCACTAAGACATTAGTGATTCACTCAGAGCATAGTGAGTCACTCAGAGGGTGGTGATTCACTAAGAGATTAGTGATTCACTCAGAGCATAGTAAGTCACTCAGAGGGTGGTGATTCACGAAGAGATTAGTGATTCACTCAGAGCATAGTGAGTCACTCAGAGGGTGGTGATTCACTAAGAGGATAGTGAGTCACTCAGAGGGTGGTGATCACTCAGAGCGTAGTGATTCACACAGACATGAGTGATTCACTCAGAGGTTTGTGATTCACTCAGAGGGTGGTGATTCACTCAGACGATGGTGATTCACTCAGAGTGTGGTGATTCAATCAGAGGGTAGTGATTTACTCAGAGGGTGCTGATTCACTCAGATGGTAGTGATTCACTCAGAGGGTGGTGATTTACTCAGAGGCTAGTGATTCACTCAGAGGGTAGTGATTCACTCAGAAGGTAGTGAATCACTCAGAGGGTAGTGCTTCACTGAGAGCGTGGTGATTCACTCAGATGGTAGTCATTCACTCAGACGGTGGTGATTCACTCAGAGGGTAGTGATTTACTCGGAGGGTGGTGATTTACTCAGAAGGTAGTGATTTACTCAGAGGGTAGTGATTCACTCAGAGGGTAGTGATTTACTCGGAGTGTGGTGATTTGCTCAGAGGGCGGTGATTTACTCAGATGGTAGTGATTCACTCAGGGAGGGTAGAGTTTTACTCAGAGTGAAAGTGATTTACTTGGAGGGTGGTGATTCACTAAGAGGGTAGTAAGTCACTCAGAGGGTGGTGATCACTCAGAGCATAGTGATTCACACAGACCGTAGTGATTCACTCAGAGGGTAGTGAGTCACTCACAGGGTGGTGATTCACTCAGAGCGTAATGATTCACTCAGACCGTAGTCATTCACTCAGAGGGTGGTGATTCATTCAGACGGTAATGATTCGCTCAGAGGGTGGTGATTCACTCAGAGTGTGGTGATTCAATCAGAGGGTAGTGATTCACTCAGAGGGTGGTGATTCACTCAGAGGGTAGTGATTTACTCAGAGTATAGTGATGCACTCAGAGGGCGGTGATTCACTCAGAGGTTAGTGATTCACTCAGAGGGTGGTGATTCACTCAGAGGATGGTGATTCACTCAGAGTGTGGTGAATCAATCAGAGGGTAGTGATTCACTCAGAGGGTGGTGATTCACTCAGAGGGTAGTGATTTACTCGGAGGGTGGTGATTCACTCAGCGGGTAGTGATTTACTCACAGGCTAGTGATTCACTCAGAGGGTGGTGATTCACTCAGAGGGTGGTGATTCATTCAGAGGGTAGTGATTTACTCAGAGTGTTTAAATTCACTAAGAGGGTTGTGATTCACTCAGAGGGTGGTGATTTACTCAGTTGGTGGTGATTCACTAAGAGGGTAGTGATTCACTCAGAGGTTAGTGATTTACTCGGAGGGTAGTGATTCACTCAGAGGGTAGTGATTTACTCGGAGTGTGGTTATTTAATCAGAGGGCGGTGATTTACTCAGAGGGTAGTGATTCACTCAGGGAGGATAGCGATTTACGCCGAGAGTGGTGATTCACTCAGAGATTGGTGATTCACTCAGAGGGTAGTGATTCACTCAGAAGGTGGTGATTCACTCAGAAGTTACTGATTCACACAGAGGGTTGTGATTCACTCAGAGTGTGGTGATTCACTCAGAGGATGGTGATTCACTCAGAGTGTGGTGATTCAATCAGAGGGTAGTGATTTACTCGGACGGTGGTGATTCACTCAGCGGGTAGTGATTCACTCACAGGGTAGTGATTCACTCAGAGGGTAGTCATTTACTCAGAGGGTAGTGATTCACTCAGAGGTTAGTGATTTACTCGGAGTGTGGTGATTTAATCAGAGGGCGGTAATTTAATCAGAGGGTAGTGATTCACTCAGGGAGGATAGCGATTTACTCAGAGAGTGGTGATTCACTCAGAGATTGGTGATTCACTCAGAGGGTAGTGATTCACTCAGAGGGTGGTGATTCTCTCAGAGGGTGGTGATTCATTCAGAGGGTAGTGATTTACTCAGAGGGTGCTGATTCACTCAGATGGTAGTGATTCACTCAGAGGGTGGTGATTTACTCAGATGCTAGTGATTCACTCAGAGGGTAGTGATTCACTCAGAAGGTAGTGATTCACTCAGAGGGTAGTGCTTCACTGAGAGCGTGGTGATTTACTCAGAGGGTAGTGGTTTACTCAGAGGGTAGTGATTCACTCAGAGGGTAGTGATTCACTCAGATGGTAGTCATTCACTCAGATGGTGGTGATTCACTCAGAGGGTAGTGATTCACTCAGAGTGTAGTCATTTAGTCAGAGAGTAGTGATTCACTCAGAGGGTAGTGATTTACTCAGAGTGTGGTGATTTGCTCAGAGGGCGGTGATTTACTCAGATGGTAGTGATTCACTCAGGGAGGATAGAGTTTTACTCAGAGTGAAAGTGATTTACTTGGAGGGTGGTGATTCACTAAGAGGGTAGTGAGTCACTCAGAGGGTGGGGATCACTCAGAGCATAGTGATTCACACAGACCGTAGTGATTCACTCAGAGGGTAGTGAGTCACTCACAGGGTGGTGATTCACTCAGAGCGTAGTGATTCAGTCAGACCGTAGTCATTCACTCAGAGGGTGGTGATACATTCAGATGGTAATGATTCACTTAGAGGGTGGTGATTCTCTCAGAGGGTAGTGAGTTACTCAGAGGGTAGTGATTCACTCAGAGGGTAGTGATTCACTCAGATGGTAGTCATTCACTCAGACGGTGGCGATTCACTCAGAGGGTAGTGATTTACTTGGAGGGTGGTGATTTACTCAGAGGGTAGTGATTTACTCAGAGGGTAGTGATTCACTCAGGGAGGATAGCGATTTACTCAGAGAGTGGTGATTCACTCAGAAATTGGTGATTCACTCAGAGGGTAGTGATTCACTCAGAGGGTGGTGATTCACTCAGAGGGTGGTGATTCATTCAGAGGGTAGTGAGTTACTCAGAGGGTGCTGATTCACTCAGATGGTAGTGATTCACTCAGAGGGTGTTGATACACTCAGAGGGTAGTGATTTACTTGGAGGGTGGTGATTTACTCAGAGGGTAGTGATTTACTCAGAGGGTAGTGATTCACTCAGAGGGTAGTGATTTACTCGGAGGGTGGTGATTCTCTCAGAGGGTAGTAATTCACTCTGAGGGTAGTGATTCACTCAGAGGGTGGTGATTCACTCAGAGTGTCATGATTTACTCAGAGGGTGGTGATTCACTCAGAGGGTAGTGATTCACTCAGAGGGTAGTGATTCACTCAGGGAGGATAGAGTTTTACTCAGAGTGAAAGTGATTTACTTGGAGGGTGGTGATTCACTAAGAGGGATGTGAGTCACTCAGAGGGTGGTGATCACTCAGAGCATAGTGATTCACACAGACCGTAGTGATTCACTCAGAGGGTAGTGAGTCACTCACAGGGTGGTGATTCACTCAGAGGGTGGTGATTCACTCAGAGGGTGGTGATTCATTCAGAGGGTAGTGAGTTACTCAGAGGGTGCTGATTCACTCAGATGGTAGTGATTCACTCAGAGGGTGGTGATTCACTCAGAGGGTGGTGATTCATTCAGAGGGTAGTGATTTACTCAGAGTGTGTTGATTCACTCAGAGGGTAGTGATTCACTCAGAGGGTGGTGATTTACTCAGTTGGTGGTGATTCACTAAGAGGGTAGTGATTCACTCAGAGGTTAGTAATTTACTCGGAGGGTAGTGATTCACTCAGAGGGTAGTGATTCACTCAGGGAGGATAGCGATTTACGCCCAGAGTGGTGATTCACTCAGAGATTGGTGATTCAATAAGAGGGTAGTGATTCACTCAGGGGGTGGTGATTCACTCAGAAGTAAGTGATTCACACAGAGGTTGGTCATTCACTCAGAGGGAAGTGATTCACTCAGAGGGTGGTGATTCACTCAGAGTGTAGTGATTCACTCAGAGGATGGTGATTCACTAAGAGGGTAGTGATTCACTCAGAGGATAGTGAGTCACTCAGAGGGTGGTGATCACTCAGAGCGTAGTGATTCACACAGACAGTAGTGATTCACTCAGAGGGTTGTGATTCACTCAGAGGGTGGTGATTCACTCAGAGGATGGTGATTCACTCAGAGTGTGGTGATTCAATCAGAGGGTAGTGATTTACTCGGAGGGTGGTGATTCACTCAGCGGGTAGTGATTCACTTACAGGGTAGTGATTCACTCAGAGGGTAGTCATTTACTCAGAGGGTAGTGATTCACTCAGAGGTTAGTGATTTACTCGGAGTGTGATGATTTAATCAGAGGGCGGTGATTTAATCAGAGTGTAGTGATTCACTCAGGGAGGATAGCGATTTACTCAGAGAGTGGTGATTCACTCAGAGGGTAGTGATTCACTCAGAGGGTGGTGATTCACTCAGAGGGTGGTGATTCATTCAGAGGGTAGTGATTTACTCAGAGGGTGCTGATTCACTCAGATGGTAGAGATTCACTCAGAGGGTGGTGATACACTCAGAGAGTAGTGATTCACTCAGAGGGTGGTGATTTACTCAGATGCCAGTGATTCACTCAGAGGGTGGTGATTCACTCAGAAGGTAGTGATTCACTCAGAGAGTAGTACTTCACTGAGAGCGTGGTGATTTACTCAGAGGGTAGTGATTTACTCAGAGGGTAGTGATTCACTCAGAGGGTAGTGATTCACTCAGATGGTAGTCATTCACTCAGATGGTGGTGATCCACTCAGAGGGTAGTGATTCACTCAGAGTGTAGTCATTTAGTCAGAGGGTAGTGATTCACTCAGAGGGTAGTGATTTACTCAGAGTGTGGTGATTTAATCAGAGGGCGGTGATTTACTCAGACGGTAGTGATTCACTCAGGGAGGATAGCGATTTACTCAGAGAGTGGTGATTCACTCAGAGATTGGTGATTCACTCAGAGGGTAGTGATTCACTCAGAGGGTGGTGATTCACTCAGAGGGTGGTGATTCATTCAGAGGGTAGTGATTTACTCAGAGGGTGCTGATTCACTCAGATGGTAGTGATTCACTCAGAGGGTGGTGATACACTCAGAGAGTCGTGATTCACTCAGAGGGTGGTGATTTACTCAGATGCTAGTGATTCACTCAGAGGGTAGTGATTCACTCAGAAGGTAGTGATTTACTCAGAGGGTAGTGCTTCACTGAGAGCGTGGTGATTTACTCAGAGGGTAGTGATTCACTCAGAGGGTAGTGATTTACTCGGAGTGAGGTGATTTGCTCAGACGGCGGTGATTTACTCAGAGGGTGGTGATTCACTCAGAGGGTATTGATTCACTCAGAGGGTAGTGATTCACTCAGAGGGTGGTGATGCACTCAGTGGGTAGTGATTCACTCAGAGGATAGTGAATCATTCAGAGGGTGGTGATTCACTCAGTGAGTGGTGAATCAATCAGAGAGTGGTGATTCACTCAGATGATAGTCATTCGCTCAGACGGTGGTGATTTACTCAGAGGGTAGTGATTCACTCAGCGGATGGTGATTCACTCAGAGGGTAGTGATTCACTTAGAGGGTAGTTATTTACTCAGAGGGTGGTGATTCACTAAGACATTAGTGATTCACTCAGAGCATAGTGAGTCACTCAGAGGGTGGTGATTCACTAAGAGATTAGTGATTCACTCAGAGCATAGTAAGTCACTCAGAGGGTGGTGATTCACGAAGAGATTAGTGATTCACTCAGAGCATAGTGAGTCACTCAGAGGGTGGTGATTCACTAAGAGGATAGTGAGTCACTCAGAGGGTGGTGATCACTCAGAGCGTAGTGATTCACACAGACATGAGTGATTCACTCAGAGGTTTGTGATTCACTCAGAGGGTGGTGATTCACTCAGACGATGGTGATTCACTCAGAGTGTGGTGATTCAATCAGAGGGTAGTGATTTACTCAGAGGGTGCTGATTCACTCAGATGGTAGTGATTCACTCAGAGGGTGGTGATTTACTCAGAGGCTAGTGATTCACTCAGAGGGTAGTGATTCACTCAGAAGGTAGTGAATCACTCAGAGGGTAGTGCTTCACTGAGAGCGTGGTGATTCACTCAGATGGTAGTCATTCACTCAGACGGTGGTGATTCACTCAGAGGGTAGTGATTTACTCGGAGGGTGGTGATTTACTCAGAAGGTAGTGATTTACTCAGAGGGTAGTGATTCACTCAGAGGGTAGTGATTTACTCGGAGTGTGGTGATTTGCTCAGAGGGCGGTGATTTACTCAGATGGTAGTGATTCACTCAGGGAGGGTAGAGTTTTACTCAGAGTGAAAGTGATTTACTTGGAGGGTGGTGATTCACTAAGAGGGTAGTAAGTCACTCAGAGGGTGGTGATCACTCAGAGCATAGTGATTCACACAGACCGTAGTGATTCACTCAGAGGGTAGTGAGTCACTCACAGGGTGGTGATTCACTCAGAGCGTAGTGATTCACTCAGACCGTAGTCATTCACTCAGAGGGTGGTGATTCATTCAGACGGTAATGATTCGCTCAGAGGGTGGTGATTCACTCAGAGTGTGGTGATTCAATCAGAGGGTAGTGATTCACTCAGAGGGTGGTGATTCACTCAGAGGGTAGTGATTTACTCAGAGTATAGTGATGCACTCAGAGGGCGGTGATTCACTCAGAGGTTAGTGATTCACTCAGAGGGTGGTGATTCACTCAGAGGATGGTGATTCACTCAGAGTGTGGTGAATCAATCAGAGGGTAGTGATTCACTCAGAGGGTGGTGATTCACTCAGAGGGTAGTGATTTACTCGGAGGGTGGTGATTCACTCAGCGGGTAGTGATTTACTCACAGGCTAGTGATTCACTCAGAGGGTGGTGATTCACTCAGAGGATGGTGATTCATTCAGAGGGTAGTGATTTACTCAGAGTGTTTAAATTCACTAAGAGGGTTGTGATTCACTCAGAGGGTGGTGATTTACTCAGTTGGTGGTGATTCACTAAGAGGGTAGTGATTCACTCAGAGGTTAGTGATTTACTCGGAGGGTAGTGATTCACTCAGAGGGTAGTGATTTACTCGGAGTGTGGTTATTTAATCAGAGGGCGGTGATTTACTCAGAGGGTAGTGATTCACTCAGGGAGGATAGCGATTTACGCCGAGAGTGGTGATTCACTCAGAGATTGGTGATTCACTCAGAGGGTAGTGATTCACTCAGAAGGTGGTGATTCACTCAGAAGTTACTGATTCACACAGAGGGTTGTGATTCACTCAGAGTGTGGTGATTCACTCAGAGGATGGTGATTCACTCAGAGTGTGGTGATTCAATCAGAGGGTAGTGATTTACTCGGACGGTGGTGATTCACTCAGCGGGTAGTGATTCACTCACAGGGTAGTGATTCACTCAGAGGGTAGTCATTTACTCAGAGGGTAGTGATTCACTCAGAGGTTAGTGATTTACTCGGAGTGTGGTGATTTAATCAGAGGGCGGTAATTTAATCAGAGGGTAGTGATTCACTCAGGGAGGATAGCGATTTACTCAGAGAGTGGTGATTCACTCAGAGATTGGTGATTCACTCAGAGGGTAGTGATTCACTCAGAGGGTGGTGATTCTCTCAGAGGGTGGTGATTCATTCAGAGGGTAGTGATTTACTCAGAGGGTGCTGATTCACTCAGATGGTAGTGATTCACTCAGAGGGTGGTGATTTACTCAGATGCTAGTGATTCACTCAGAGGGTAGTGATTCACTCAGAAGGTAGTGATTCACTCAGAGGGTAGTGCTTCACTGAGAGCGTGGTGATTTACTCAGAGGGTAGTGGTTTACTCAGAGGGTAGTGATTCACTCAGAGGGTAGTGATTCACTCAGATGGTAGTCATTCACTCAGATGGTGGTGATTCACTCAGAGGGTAGTGATTCACTCAGAGTGTAGTCATTTAGTCAGAGAGTAGTGATTCACTCAGAGGGTAGTGATTTACTCAGAGTGTGGTGATTTGCTCAGAGGGCGGTGATTTACTCAGATGGTAGTGATTCACTCAGGGAGGATAGAGTTTTACTCAGAGTGAAAGTGATTTACTTGGAGGGTGGTGATTCACTAAGAGGGTAGTGAGTCACTCAGAGGGTGGGGATCACTCAGAGCATAGTGATTCACACAGACCGTAGTGATTCACTCAGAGGGTAGTGAGTCACTCACAGGGTGGTGATTCACTCAGAGCGTAGTGATTCAGTCAGACCGTAGTCATTCACTCAGAGGGTGGTGATACATTCAGATGGTAATGATTCACTTAGAGGGTGGTGATTCTCTCAGAGGGTAGTGAGTTACTCAGAGGGTAGTGATTCACTCAGAGGGTAGTGATTCACTCAGATGGTAGTCATTCACTCAGACGGTGGCGATTCACTCAGAGGGTAGTGATTTACTTGGAGGGTGGTGATTTACTCAGAGGGTAGTGATTTACTCAGAGGGTAGTGATTCACTCAGGGAGGATAGCGATTTACTCAGAGAGTGGTGATTCACTCAGAAATTGGTGATTCACTCAGAGGGTAGTGATTCACTCAGAGGGTGGTGATTCACTCAGAGGGTGGTGATTCATTCAGAGGGTAGTGAGTTACTCAGAGGGTGCTGATTCACTCAGATGGTAGTGATTCACTCAGAGGGTGTTGATACACTCAGAGGGTAGTGATTTACTTGGAGGGTGGTGATTTACTCAGAGGGTAGTGATTTACTCAGAGGGTAGTGATTCACTCAGAGGGTAGTGATTTACTCGGAGGGTGGTGATTCTCTCAGAGGGTAGTAATTCACTCTGAGGGTAGTGATTCACTCAGAGGGTGGTGATTCACTCAGAGTGTCATGATTTACTCAGAGGGTGGTGATTCACTCAGAGGGTAGTGATTCACTCAGAGGGTAGTGATTCACTCAGGGAGGATAGAGTTTTACTCAGAGTGAAAGTGATTTACTTGGAGGGTGGTGATTCACTAAGAGGGATGTGAGTCACTCAGAGGGTGGTGATCACTCAGAGCATAGTGATTCACACAGACCGTAGTGATTCACTCAGAGGGTAGTGAGTCACTCACAGGGTGGTGATTCACTCAGAGGGTGGTGATTCACTCAGAGGGTGGTGATTCATTCAGAGGGTAGTGAGTTACTCAGAGGGTGCTGATTCACTCAGATGGTAGTGATTCACTCAGAGGGTGTTGATACACTCAGAGGGTAGTGATTTACTTGGAGGGTGGTGATTTACTCAGAGGGTAGTGATTTACTCAGAGGGTAGTGATTCACTCAGAGGGTAGTGATTTACTCGGAGGGTGGTGATTCTCTCAGAGGGTAGTAATTCACTCTGAGGGTAGTGATTCACTCAGAGGGTGGTGATTCACTCAGAGTGTCATGATTTACTCAGAGGGTGGTGATTCACTCAGAGGGTAGTGATTCACTCAGAGGGTAGTGATTCACTCAGGGAGGATAGAGTTTTACTCAGAGTGAAAGTGATTTACTTGGAGGGTGGTGATTCACTAAGAGGGATGTGAGTCACTCAGAGGGTGGTGATCACTCAGAGCATAGTGATTCACACAGACCGTAGTGATTCACTCAGAGGGTAGTGAGTCACTCACAGGGTGGTGATTCACTCAGAGCGTAGTGATTCACTCAGACCGTAGTAATTCGCTCAGAGGGTGGTGATTCACTCAGAGTGTGGTAATTCACTCAGAGGTTAGTGATTCACTCAGAGGGTGGTGATTCTCTCAGAGGGTAGTGATTCACTCTGAGGGTAGAGATTCACTCAGAGGGTGGTGATTCACTCAGAGGGTAGTGATTCACTCAGAGGGTGGTGATTCTCTCAGAGGGTAGTGATTCACTCAGATGGTAGTCATTCACTCAGATGGTGGTGATTCACTCAGAGGGTAGTGATTCACTCAGAGTGTAGTCATTTAGTCAGAGGGTAGTGATTTACTCAGAGGGTAGTGATTCACTCAGAGGGTAGTGATTCACTCAGATGGTAGTCATTCACTCAGATGGTGGTGATTCACTCAGAGGGTAGTGATTCACTCAGATGGTAGTCATTCACTCAGATGGTGGTGATTCACTCAGAGGGTAGTGATTCACTCAGAGTGTAGTCATTTAGTCAGAGGGTAGTGATTCACTCAGAGGGTAGTTATTTACTCAGAGTGTGGTGATTTGCTCAGAGGGCGGTGATTTACTCAGATGGTAGTGATTCACTCAGGGAGGATAGAGTTTTACTCAGAGTGAAAGTGATTTACTTGGAGGGTGGTGATTCACTAAGAGGGTAGTGAGTCACTCAGAGGGTGGTGATCACTCAGAGCATAGTGATTCACACAGACCGTAGTGATTCACTCAGAGGGTAGTGAGTCACTCACAGGGTGGTGATTCACTCAGAGCGTAGTGATTCACTCAGACCGTAGTCATTCACTCAGAGGGTGGTGATACATTCAGACGGTAATGATTCGCTCAGAGGGTGGTGATTCACTCAGAGTGTGGTGATTCAATCAGAGGGTAGTGATTCACTCAGAGGATGGTGATTCACTCAGAGGGTAGTGATTTACTCAGAGTGTAGTGATTCACTCAGAGGGTGGTGATTCACTCAGAGTGTGGTGATTCACTCAGAGGGTAGTGATTCACTCAGATGGTAGTCATTCACTCAGATGGTGGTGATTCACTCAGAGGGTAGTGATTCACTCAGAGTGTAGTCATTTAGTCAGAGGGTAGTGATTTACTCAGAGGTTAGTGATTCACTTAGAGGGTGGTGATTCTCTCAGAGGGTAGTGAGTTACTCAGAGGGTAGTGATTCACTCAGAGGGTAGTGATTCACTCAGATGGTAGTCATTCACTCAGACGGTGGTGATTCACTCAGAGGGTAGTGATTTACTTGGAGGGTGGTGATTTACTCAGAGGGTAGTGATTTACTCAGAGGGTAGTGATTCACTCAGGGAGGATAGCGATTTACTCAGAGAGTGGTGATTCACTCAGAGATTGGTGATTCACTCAGAGGGTAG
This sequence comes from Pristiophorus japonicus, assembly GCF_044704955.1. Lineage (NCBI taxonomy): Eukaryota > Metazoa > Chordata > Chondrichthyes > Pristiophoridae > Pristiophorus > Pristiophorus japonicus. The sequence continues at coordinate 73,808,374 of NC_091990.1, forward strand.
TGATTCACTCAGAGGGTGGTGATTCACTCAGAGGGTGGTGATTCATTCAGAGGGTAGTGAGTTACTCAGAGGGTGCTGATTCACTCAGATGGTAGTGATTCACTCAGAGGGTGGTGATACACTCAGAGGGTAGTGATTTACTTGGAGGGTGGTGATTTACTCAGAGGGTAGTGATTTACTCAGAGGTAGTGATTCACTCAGAGGGTAGTGATTTACTCGGAGGGTGGTGATTCTCTCAGAGGGTAGTAATTCACTCTGAGGGTAGTGATTCACTCAGAGGGTGGTGATTCACTCAGAGTGTCATGATTTACTCAGAGGGTGGTGATTCACTCAGAGGGTAGTGATTCACTCAGAGGGTAGTGATTCACTCAGAGGGTGGTGATGCACTCAGCGGGTAGTGATTCACTCAGAGGATAGTGAATCATTCAGAGGGTGGTGATTCACTCAGTGAGTGGTGAATCAATCAGAGGGTGGTGATTCACTCAGAGGGTGGTGATTCACTCAGAGGGTAGTGATTTACTCAGAGGGTAGTGATTCACTCAGGGTGGTGATTCGCTCAGAGGGTAGTGATTCACTTAGAGGGTAGTTATTTACTCAGAGGGTGGTGATTCACTAAGTGATTAGTGATTCACTCAGAGCATAGTGAGTCACTCAGAGGGTGGTGATTCACTAAGAGATTAGTGATTCACTCAGAGCATAGTGAGTCACTCAGAGGGTGGTGATTCACTCAGAGGATAGTGAGTCACTCAGAGGGTGGTGACCACTCAGAGCGTAGTGATTCACACAGACATGAGTGATTCACTCAGAGGGTTGTGATTCACTCAGAGGGTGGTGATTCACTCAGAGGATGGTGATTCACTCAGAGTGTGGTGATTCAATCAGAGGGTAGTGATTTACTCGGAGGGTGGTGATTCACTCAGCGGGTAGTGATTCACTCACAGGGTAGTGATTCACTCAGATGGTAGTCATTTACTCAGAGGGTAGTGAGTCACTCAGAGGTTAGTGATTTACTCGGAGTGTGGTGATTTAATCAGAGGGCGGTGATTTAATCAGAGGGTAGTGATTCACTCAGGGAGGATAGCGATTTACTCAGAGAGTGGTGATTCACTCAGAGATTGGTGATTCACTCAGAGGGTAGTGATTCACTCAGAGGGTGGTGATTCACTCAGCGGGTGGTGATTCATTCAGAGGGTAGTGATTTACTCAGAGTGTGTTGATTCACTCAGAGGGTAGTGATTCACTCAGAGGGTGGTGATTTACTCAGTTGGTGGTGATTCACTAAGAGGGTAGTGATTCACTCAGAGGTTAGTGATTTACTCGGAGGGTAGTGATTCACTCAGAGGGTAGTGATTCACTCAGGGAGGATAGCGATTTACGCCCAGAGTGGTGATTCACTCAGAGATTGGTGATTCACTAAGAGGGTAGTGATTCACTCAGAGGGTGGTGATTCACTCAGAAGTTAGTGATTCACACAGAGGTTGGTCATTCACTCAGAGGGAAGTGATTCACTCAGAGGGTGGTGATTCACTCAGAGTGTAGTGATTCACTCAGAGGATGGTGATTCACTAAGAGGGTAGTGATTCACTCAGAGGATAGTGAGTCACTCAGAGGGTGGTGATCACTCAGAGCGTAGTGATTCACACAGACATGAGTGATTCACTCAGAGGGTTGTGATTCACTCAGATGGTGGTGATTCACTCAGAGGATGGTGATTCACTCAGAGTGTGGTGATTCACTCAGAGGGTAGTGATTCACTTAGAGGTTAGTTATTTACTCAGAGGGTGGTGATTCACTAAGAGATTAGTGATTCACTCAGAGCATAGTGAGTCACTCAGAGGGTGGTGATTCACTAAGAGATTAGTGATTCACTCAGCGGATGGTGATTCACTCAGAGGGTAGTGATTCACTTAGAGGGTAGTTATTTACTCAGAGGGTGGTGATTCACTAAGAGATTAGTGATTCACTCAGAGCATAGTGAGTCACTCAGAGGGTGGTGATTCACTCAGAGATTAGTGATTCACTCAGAGCATAGTGAGTCACTCAGAGGGTGGTGATTCACTCAGAGGATAGTGAGTCACTCAGAGGGTGGTGATCACTCAGAGCGTAGTGATTCACACAGACATGAGTGATTCACTCAGAGGGTTGTGATTCACTCAGAGGGTGGTGATTCACTCAGAGGATGGTGATTCACTCAGAGTGTGCTGATTCACTCAGAGGGTTGTGATTCACTCAGAGGGTGGTGATTCACTCAGAGGATGGTGATTCACTCAGAGTGTGGTGATTCAATCAGAGGGTAGTGATTTACTCGGAGGGTGGTGCTTCACTCAGTGAGTGGTCAATCAATCAGAGGGTGGTGATTCACTCAGAGGGTAGTCATTTACTCAGAGGGTAGTGATTCACTCAGAGGTTAGTGATTTACTCGGAGTGTGGTGATTTAATCAGAGGGCGGTGATTTAATCAGAGTGTAGTGATTCACTAAGGGAGGATAGCGATTTACTCAGAGAGTGGTGATTCACTCAGAGATTGGTGATTCACTCAGAGGGTAGTGATTCACTCAGACGGTGGTGATTCACTCAGAGTGTGGTGATTCACTCAGAGGGTAGTGATTCACTCAGAGGGTGGTGATTCACTCAGAGGGTAGTGATTTACTCAGAGTGTAGTGATTCACTCAGAGGGCGGTGATTCACTCAGAGGTTAGTGATTCACTCAGAGGGTGGTGATTCTCTCAGAGGGTAGTGATTCACTCTGAGGGTAGAGATTCACTCAGAGGGTGGTGATTCACTCAGATGGTAGTCATTCACTCAGATGGTGGTGATTCACTCAGAGTGTAGTGATTCACTCAGAGTGTAGTCATTTATACAGAGGGTAGTGATTCACTCAGAGGGTAGTGATTTACTCAGAGTGTGGTGATTTAATCAGAGGGCGGTGATTTAATCAGAGGGTAGTGATTCACTCAGGGAGGCTAGCGATTTACTCAGAGAGTGGTGATTCACTCAGAGATTGGTGATTAACTCAGAGGGTAGTGATTCACTCAGAGGGTGGTGATTCTCTCAGAGGGTAGTGATTCACTCAGATGGTAGTCATTCACTCAGATGGTGGTGATTCACTCAGAGGGTAGTGATTCACTCAGAGTGTAGTCATTTAGTCAGAGGGTAGTGATTTACTCAGAGGGTAGTGATTCACTCAGAGGGTAGTGATTCACTCAGATGGTAGTCATTCACTCAGATGGTGGTGATTCACTCAGAGGGTAGTGATTCACTCAGATGGTAGTCATTCACTCAGATGGTGGTGATTCACTCAGAGGGTAGTGATTCACTCAGAGTGTAGTCATTTAGTCAGAGGGTAGTGATTCACTCAGAGGGTAGTTATTTACTCAGAGTGTGGTGATTTGCTCAGAGGGCGGTGATTTACTCAGATGGTAGTGATTCACTCAGGGAGGATAGAGTTTTACTCAGAGTGAAAGTGATTTACTTGGAGGGTGGTGATTCACTAAGAGGGTAGTGAGTCACTCAGAGGGTGGTGATCACTCAGAGCATAGTGATTCACACAGACCGTAGTGATTCACTCAGAGGGTAGTGAGTCACTCACAGGGTGGTGATTCACTCAGAGCGTAGTGATTCACTCAGACCGTAGTCATTCACTCAGAGGGTGGTGATACATTCAGACGGTAATGATTCGCTCAGAGGGTGGTGATTCACTCAGAGTGTGGTGATTCAATCAGAGGGTAGTGATTCACTCAGAGGATGGTGATTCACTCAGAGGGTAATGATTTACTCAGAGTGTAGTGATTCACTCAGAGGGCGGTGATTCACTCAGAGGTTAGTGATTCACTTAGAGGGTGGTGATTCTCTCAGAGGGTAGTGAGTTACTCAGAGGGTACTGATTCACTCAGAGGGTAGTGATTCACTCAGATGGTAGTCATTCACTCAGACGGTGGTGATTCACTCAGAGGGTAGAGATTTACTTGGAGGGTGGTGATTTACTCAGAGGGTAGTGATTTACTCAGAGGGTAGTGATTCACTCAGGGAGGATAGCGATTTACTCAGAGAGTGGTGATTCACTCAGAGATTGGTGATTCACTCAGAGGGTAGTGATTCACTCAGAGGGTGGTGATTCACTCAGAGGGTGGTGATTCATTCAGAGGGTAGTGAGTTACTCAGAGGGTGCTGATTCACTCAGATGGTAGTGATTCACTCAGAGGGTGGTGATACACTCAGAGGGTAGTGATTTACTTGGAGGGTGGTGATTTACTCAGAGGGTAGTGATTTACTCAGAGGGTAGTGATTCACTCAGAGGGTAGTGATTTACTCGGAGGGTGGTGATTCTCTCAGAGGGTAGTAATTCACTCTGAGGGTAGTGATTCACTCAGAGGGTGGTGATTCACTCAGAGTGTCATGATTTACTCAGAGGGTGGTGATTCACTCAGAGGGTAGTGATTCACTCAGAGGGTAGTGATTCACTCAGAGGGTGGTGATGCACTCAGCGGGTAGTGATTCACTCAGAGGATAGTGAATCATTCAGAGGGTGGTGATTCACTCAGTGAGTGGTGAATCAATCAGAGGGTGGTGATTCACTCAGGGTGGTGATTCGCTCAGAGGGTAGTGATTCACTTAGAGGGTAGTTATTTACTCAGAGGGTGGTGATTCACTAAGAGATTAGTGATTCACTCAGAGCATAGTGAGTCACTCAGAGGGTGGTGATTCACTAAGAGATTAGTGATTCACTCAGAGCATAGTGAGTCACTCAGAGGGTGGTGATTCACTCAGAGGATAGTGAGTCACTCAGAGGGTGGTGACCACTCAGAGCGTAGTGATTCACACAGACATGAGTGATTCACTCAGAGGGTTGTGATTCACTCAGAGGGTGGTGATTCACTCAGAGGATGGTGATTCACTCAGAGTGTGGTGATTCAATCAGAGGGTAGTGATTTACTCGGAGGGTGGTGATTCACTCAGCGGGTAGTGATTCACTCACAGGGTAGTGATTCACTCAGAGGGTAGTCATTTACTCAGAGGGTAGTGAGTCACTCAGAGGTTAGTGATTTACTCGGAGTGTGGTGATTTAATCAGAGGGCGGTGATTTAATCAGAGGGTAGTGATTCACCCAGGGAGGATAGCGATTTACTCAGAGAGTGGTGATTCACTCAGAGATTGGTGATTCACTCAGAGGGTAGTGATTCACTCAGAGGGTGGTGATTCACTCAGCGGGTGGTGATTCATTCAGAGGGTAGTGATTTACTCAGAGTGTGTTGATTCACTCAGAGGGTAGTGATTCACTCAGAGGGTGGTGATTTACTCAGTTGGTGGTGATTCACTAAGAGGGTAGTGATTCACTTAGAGGTTAGTGATTTACTCGGAGGGTAGTGATTCACTCAGAGGGTAGTGATTCACTCAGGGAGGATAGCGATTTACGCCCAGAGTGGTGATTCACTCAGAGATTGGTGATTCACTAAGAGGGTAGTGATTCACTCAGAGGGTGGTGATTCACTCAGAAATTAGTGATTCACACAGAGGTTGGTCATTCACTCAGAGGGAAGTGATTCACTCAGAGGGTGGTGATTCACTCAGAGTGTAGTGATTCACTCAGAGGATGGTGATTCACTAAGAGGGTAGTGATTCACTCAGAGGATAGTGAGTCACTCAGAGGGTGGTGATCACTCAGAGCTTGGTGATTCACACAGACATGAGTGATTCACTCAGAGGGTTATGATTCACTCAGAGGGTAGTGATTCACTTAGAGGTTAGTTATTTACTCAGAGGGTGGTGATTCACTAAGAGTTTAGTGATTCACTCAGAGCATAGTGAGTCACTCAGAGGGTGGTGATTCACTAAGAGATTAGTGATTCACTCAGAGCATAGTGAGTCACTCAGAGGGTGGTGATTCACTCAGAGGATAGTGAGTCACTCAGAGGGTGGTGATCACTCAGAGCGTAGTGATTCACACAGACATGAGTGATTCACTCAGAGGGTTGTGATTCACTCAGAGGGTGGTGATTCACTCAGAGGATGGTGATTCACTCAGAGTGTGGTGATTCAATCAGAGGGTAGTGATTTACTCGGAGGGTGGTGATTCACTCAGCGGGTAGTGATTCACTCACAGGGTAGTGATTCACTCAGAGGGTAGTCATTTACTCAGAGGGTAGTGAGTCACTCAGAGGTTAGTGATTTACTCGGAGTGTGGTGATTTAATCAGAGGGTGGTGATTTAATCAGAGGGTAGTGATTCACTCAGGGAGGATAGCGATTTACTCAGAGAGTGGTGATTCGCTCAGAGATTGGTGATTCACTCAGAGGGTAGTGATTCACTCAGAGGGTGGTGATTCACTCAGCGGGTGGTGATTCATTCAGAGGGTAGTGATTTACTCAGAATGTGTTGATTCACTCAGAGGGTAGTGATTCACTCAGAGGGTGGTGATTTACTCAGTTGGTGGTGATTCACTAAGAGGGTAGTGATTCACTCAGAGGTTAGTGATTTACTCGGAGGGTAGTGATTCACTCAGAGGGTAGTGATTCACTCAGGGAGGATAGCGATTTATGCCCAGAGTGGTGATTCACTCAGAGATTGGTGATTCACTAAGAGGGTAGTGATTCACTCAGAGGGTGGTGATTCACTCAGAAGTTAGTGATTCACGCAGAGGTTGGTCATTCACTCAGAGGGAAGTGATTCACTCAGAGGGTGGTGATTCACTCAGAGTGTAGTGATTCACTCAGAGGATGGTGATTCACTAAGAGGGTAGTGATTCACTCAGAGGATAGTGAGTCACTCAGAGGGTGGTGATCACTCAGAGCGTAGTGATTCACACAGACATGAGTGATTCACTCAGAGGGTTGTGATTCACTCAGAGGGTGGTGATTCACTCAGAGGATGGTGATTCACTCAGAGTGTGGTGATTCACTCAGAGGGTAGTGATTCACTTAGAGGGTAGTTATTTACTCAGAGGGTGGTGATTCACTAAGAGATTAGTGATTCACTCAGAGCATAGTGAGTCACTCAGAGGGTGGTGATTCACTAAGAGATTATTGATTCACTCAGAGCATAGTGAGTCACTCAGAGGGTGGTGATTCACTCAGAGGATAGTGAGTCACTCAGAGGGTGGTGATCACTCAGAGCGTAGTGATTCACACAGACATGAGTGATTCACTCAGAAGGTTGTGATTCACTCAGAGGGTGGTGATTCACTCAGAGGATGGTGATTCACTCAGAGTGTGGTGATTCAATCAGAGGGTAGTGATTTACTCGGAGGGTGGTGATTCACTCAGCGGGTAGTGATTCACTCACAGGGTACTGATTCACTCAGAGGGTAGTCATTTACTCAGAGGGTAGTGAGTCACTCAGAGGTTAGTGATTTACTCGGAGTGTGGTGATTTAATCAGAGGGCGGTGATTTAATCAGAGGGTAGTGATTCACTCAGGGAGGATAGCGATTTACTCAGAGAGTGGTGATTCACTCAGAGATTGGTGATTCACTCAGAGGGTAGTGATTCACTCAGAGGGTGGTGATTCACTCAGAGGGTGGTGATTCATTCAGAGGGTAGTGATTTACTCAGAGTGTGTTGATTCACTCAGAGGGTAGTGATTCACTCAGAGGGTGGTGATTTACTCAGTTGGTGGTGATTCACTAAGAGGGTAGTGATTCACTCAGAGGTTAGTAATTTACTCGGAGGGTAGTGATTCACTCAGAGGGTAGTGATTCACTCAGGGAGGATAGCGATTTACGCCCAGAGTGGTGATTCACTCAGAGATTGGTGATTCAATAAGAGGGTAGTGATTCACTCAGGGGGTGGTGATTCACTCAGAAGTAAGTGATTCACACAGAGGTTGGTCATTCACTCAGAGGGAAGTGATTCACTCAGAGGGTGGTGATTCACTCAGAGTGTAGTGATTCACTCAGAGGATGGTGATTCACTAAGAGGGTAGTGATTCACTCAGAGGATAGTGAGTCACTCAGAGGGTGGTGATCACTCAGAGCGTAGTGATTCACACAGACAGTAGTGATTCACTCAGAGGGTTGTGATTCACTCAGAGGGTGGTGATTCACTCAGAGGATGGTGATTCACTCAGAGTGTGGTGATTCAATCAGAGGGTAGTGATTTACTCGGAGGGTGGTGATTCACTCAGCGGGTAGTGATTCACTTACAGGGTAGTGATTCACTCAGAGGGTAGTCATTTACTCAGAGGGTAGTGATTCACTCAGAGGTTAGTGATTTACTCGGAGTGTGATGATTTAATCAGAGGGCGGTGATTTAATCAGAGTGTAGTGATTCACTCAGGGAGGATAGCGATTTACTCAGAGAGTGGTGATTCACTCAGAGGGTAGTGATTCACTCAGAGGGTGGTGATTCACTCAGAGGGTGGTGATTCATTCAGAGGGTAGTGATTTACTCAGAGGGTGCTGATTCACTCAGATGGTAGAGATTCACTCAGAGGGTGGTGATACACTCAGAGAGTAGTGATTCACTCAGAGGGTGGTGATTTACTCAGATGCCAGTGATTCACTCAGAGGGTGGTGATTCACTCAGAAGGTAGTGATTCACTCAGAGAGTAGTACTTCACTGAGAGCGTGGTGATTTACTCAGAGGGTAGTGATTTACTCAGAGGGTAGTGATTCACTCAGAGGGTAGTGATTCACTCAGATGGTAGTCATTCACTCAGATGGTGGTGATCCACTCAGAGGGTAGTGATTCACTCAGAGTGTAGTCATTTAGTCAGAGGGTAGTGATTCACTCAGAGGGTAGTGATTTACTCAGAGTGTGGTGATTTAATCAGAGGGCGGTGATTTACTCAGACGGTAGTGATTCACTCAGGGAGGATAGCGATTTACTCAGAGAGTGGTGATTCACTCAGAGATTGGTGATTCACTCAGAGGGTAGTGATTCACTCAGAGGGTGGTGATTCACTCAGAGGGTGGTGATTCATTCAGAGGGTAGTGATTTACTCAGAGGGTGCTGATTCACTCAGATGGTAGTGATTCACTCAGAGGGTGGTGATACACTCAGAGAGTCGTGATTCACTCAGAGGGTGGTGATTTACTCAGATGCTAGTGATTCACTCAGAGGGTAGTGATTCACTCAGAAGGTAGTGATTTACTCAGAGGGTAGTGCTTCACTGAGAGCGTGGTGATTTACTCAGAGGGTAGTGATTCACTCAGAGGGTAGTGATTTACTCGGAGTGAGGTGATTTGCTCAGACGGCGGTGATTTACTCAGAGGGTGGTGATTCACTCAGAGGGTATTGATTCACTCAGAGGGTAGTGATTCACTCAGAGGGTGGTGATGCACTCAGTGGGTAGTGATTCACTCAGAGGATAGTGAATCATTCAGAGGGTGGTGATTCACTCAGTGAGTGGTGAATCAATCAGAGAGTGGTGATTCACTCAGATGATAGTCATTCGCTCAGACGGTGGTGATTTACTCAGAGGGTAGTGATTCACTCAGCGGATGGTGATTCACTCAGAGGGTAGTGATTCACTTAGAGGGTAGTTATTTACTCAGAGGGTGGTGATTCACTAAGACATTAGTGATTCACTCAGAGCATAGTGAGTCACTCAGAGGGTGGTGATTCACTAAGAGATTAGTGATTCACTCAGAGCATAGTAAGTCACTCAGAGGGTGGTGATTCACGAAGAGATTAGTGATTCACTCAGAGCATAGTGAGTCACTCAGAGGGTGGTGATTCACTAAGAGGATAGTGAGTCACTCAGAGGGTGGTGATCACTCAGAGCGTAGTGATTCACACAGACATGAGTGATTCACTCAGAGGTTTGTGATTCACTCAGAGGGTGGTGATTCACTCAGACGATGGTGATTCACTCAGAGTGTGGTGATTCAATCAGAGGGTAGTGATTTACTCAGAGGGTGCTGATTCACTCAGATGGTAGTGATTCACTCAGAGGGTGGTGATTTACTCAGAGGCTAGTGATTCACTCAGAGGGTAGTGATTCACTCAGAAGGTAGTGAATCACTCAGAGGGTAGTGCTTCACTGAGAGCGTGGTGATTCACTCAGATGGTAGTCATTCACTCAGACGGTGGTGATTCACTCAGAGGGTAGTGATTTACTCGGAGGGTGGTGATTTACTCAGAAGGTAGTGATTTACTCAGAGGGTAGTGATTCACTCAGAGGGTAGTGATTTACTCGGAGTGTGGTGATTTGCTCAGAGGGCGGTGATTTACTCAGATGGTAGTGATTCACTCAGGGAGGGTAGAGTTTTACTCAGAGTGAAAGTGATTTACTTGGAGGGTGGTGATTCACTAAGAGGGTAGTAAGTCACTCAGAGGGTGGTGATCACTCAGAGCATAGTGATTCACACAGACCGTAGTGATTCACTCAGAGGGTAGTGAGTCACTCACAGGGTGGTGATTCACTCAGAGCGTAATGATTCACTCAGACCGTAGTCATTCACTCAGAGGGTGGTGATTCATTCAGACGGTAATGATTCGCTCAGAGGGTGGTGATTCACTCAGAGTGTGGTGATTCAATCAGAGGGTAGTGATTCACTCAGAGGGTGGTGATTCACTCAGAGGGTAGTGATTTACTCAGAGTATAGTGATGCACTCAGAGGGCGGTGATTCACTCAGAGGTTAGTGATTCACTCAGAGGGTGGTGATTCACTCAGAGGATGGTGATTCACTCAGAGTGTGGTGAATCAATCAGAGGGTAGTGATTCACTCAGAGGGTGGTGATTCACTCAGAGGGTAGTGATTTACTCGGAGGGTGGTGATTCACTCAGCGGGTAGTGATTTACTCACAGGCTAGTGATTCACTCAGAGGGTGGTGATTCACTCAGAGGGTGGTGATTCATTCAGAGGGTAGTGATTTACTCAGAGTGTTTAAATTCACTAAGAGGGTTGTGATTCACTCAGAGGGTGGTGATTTACTCAGTTGGTGGTGATTCACTAAGAGGGTAGTGATTCACTCAGAGGTTAGTGATTTACTCGGAGGGTAGTGATTCACTCAGAGGGTAGTGATTTACTCGGAGTGTGGTTATTTAATCAGAGGGCGGTGATTTACTCAGAGGGTAGTGATTCACTCAGGGAGGATAGCGATTTACGCCGAGAGTGGTGATTCACTCAGAGATTGGTGATTCACTCAGAGGGTAGTGATTCACTCAGAAGGTGGTGATTCACTCAGAAGTTACTGATTCACACAGAGGGTTGTGATTCACTCAGAGTGTGGTGATTCACTCAGAGGATGGTGATTCACTCAGAGTGTGGTGATTCAATCAGAGGGTAGTGATTTACTCGGACGGTGGTGATTCACTCAGCGGGTAGTGATTCACTCACAGGGTAGTGATTCACTCAGAGGGTAGTCATTTACTCAGAGGGTAGTGATTCACTCAGAGGTTAGTGATTTACTCGGAGTGTGGTGATTTAATCAGAGGGCGGTAATTTAATCAGAGGGTAGTGATTCACTCAGGGAGGATAGCGATTTACTCAGAGAGTGGTGATTCACTCAGAGATTGGTGATTCACTCAGAGGGTAGTGATTCACTCAGAGGGTGGTGATTCTCTCAGAGGGTGGTGATTCATTCAGAGGGTAGTGATTTACTCAGAGGGTGCTGATTCACTCAGATGGTAGTGATTCACTCAGAGGGTGGTGATTTACTCAGATGCTAGTGATTCACTCAGAGGGTAGTGATTCACTCAGAAGGTAGTGATTCACTCAGAGGGTAGTGCTTCACTGAGAGCGTGGTGATTTACTCAGAGGGTAGTGGTTTACTCAGAGGGTAGTGATTCACTCAGAGGGTAGTGATTCACTCAGATGGTAGTCATTCACTCAGATGGTGGTGATTCACTCAGAGGGTAGTGATTCACTCAGAGTGTAGTCATTTAGTCAGAGAGTAGTGATTCACTCAGAGGGTAGTGATTTACTCAGAGTGTGGTGATTTGCTCAGAGGGCGGTGATTTACTCAGATGGTAGTGATTCACTCAGGGAGGATAGAGTTTTACTCAGAGTGAAAGTGATTTACTTGGAGGGTGGTGATTCACTAAGAGGGTAGTGAGTCACTCAGAGGGTGGGGATCACTCAGAGCATAGTGATTCACACAGACCGTAGTGATTCACTCAGAGGGTAGTGAGTCACTCACAGGGTGGTGATTCACTCAGAGCGTAGTGATTCAGTCAGACCGTAGTCATTCACTCAGAGGGTGGTGATACATTCAGATGGTAATGATTCACTTAGAGGGTGGTGATTCTCTCAGAGGGTAGTGAGTTACTCAGAGGGTAGTGATTCACTCAGAGGGTAGTGATTCACTCAGATGGTAGTCATTCACTCAGACGGTGGCGATTCACTCAGAGGGTAGTGATTTACTTGGAGGGTGGTGATTTACTCAGAGGGTAGTGATTTACTCAGAGGGTAGTGATTCACTCAGGGAGGATAGCGATTTACTCAGAGAGTGGTGATTCACTCAGAAATTGGTGATTCACTCAGAGGGTAGTGATTCACTCAGAGGGTGGTGATTCACTCAGAGGGTGGTGATTCATTCAGAGGGTAGTGAGTTACTCAGAGGGTGCTGATTCACTCAGATGGTAGTGATTCACTCAGAGGGTGTTGATACACTCAGAGGGTAGTGATTTACTTGGAGGGTGGTGATTTACTCAGAGGGTAGTGATTTACTCAGAGGGTAGTGATTCACTCAGAGGGTAGTGATTTACTCGGAGGGTGGTGATTCTCTCAGAGGGTAGTAATTCACTCTGAGGGTAGTGATTCACTCAGAGGGTGGTGATTCACTCAGAGTGTCATGATTTACTCAGAGGGTGGTGATTCACTCAGAGGGTAGTGATTCACTCAGAGGGTAGTGATTCACTCAGGGAGGATAGAGTTTTACTCAGAGTGAAAGTGATTTACTTGGAGGGTGGTGATTCACTAAGAGGGATGTGAGTCACTCAGAGGGTGGTGATCACTCAGAGCATAGTGATTCACACAGACCGTAGTGATTCACTCAGAGGGTAGTGAGTCACTCACAGGGTGGTGATTCACTCAGAGGGTGGTGATTCACTCAGAGGGTGGTGATTCATTCAGAGGGTAGTGAGTTACTCAGAGGGTGCTGATTCACTCAGATGGTAGTGATTCACTCAGAGGGTGGTGATTCACTCAGAGGGTGGTGATTCATTCAGAGGGTAGTGATTTACTCAGAGTGTGTTGATTCACTCAGAGGGTAGTGATTCACTCAGAGGGTGGTGATTTACTCAGTTGGTGGTGATTCACTAAGAGGGTAGTGATTCACTCAGAGGTTAGTAATTTACTCGGAGGGTAGTGATTCACTCAGAGGGTAGTGATTCACTCAGGGAGGATAGCGATTTACGCCCAGAGTGGTGATTCACTCAGAGATTGGTGATTCAATAAGAGGGTAGTGATTCACTCAGGGGGTGGTGATTCACTCAGAAGTAAGTGATTCACACAGAGGTTGGTCATTCACTCAGAGGGAAGTGATTCACTCAGAGGGTGGTGATTCACTCAGAGTGTAGTGATTCACTCAGAGGATGGTGATTCACTAAGAGGGTAGTGATTCACTCAGAGGATAGTGAGTCACTCAGAGGGTGGTGATCACTCAGAGCGTAGTGATTCACACAGACAGTAGTGATTCACTCAGAGGGTTGTGATTCACTCAGAGGGTGGTGATTCACTCAGAGGATGGTGATTCACTCAGAGTGTGGTGATTCAATCAGAGGGTAGTGATTTACTCGGAGGGTGGTGATTCACTCAGCGGGTAGTGATTCACTTACAGGGTAGTGATTCACTCAGAGGGTAGTCATTTACTCAGAGGGTAGTGATTCACTCAGAGGTTAGTGATTTACTCGGAGTGTGATGATTTAATCAGAGGGCGGTGATTTAATCAGAGTGTAGTGATTCACTCAGGGAGGATAGCGATTTACTCAGAGAGTGGTGATTCACTCAGAGGGTAGTGATTCACTCAGAGGGTGGTGATTCACTCAGAGGGTGGTGATTCATTCAGAGGGTAGTGATTTACTCAGAGGGTGCTGATTCACTCAGATGGTAGAGATTCACTCAGAGGGTGGTGATACACTCAGAGAGTAGTGATTCACTCAGAGGGTGGTGATTTACTCAGATGCCAGTGATTCACTCAGAGGGTGGTGATTCACTCAGAAGGTAGTGATTCACTCAGAGAGTAGTACTTCACTGAGAGCGTGGTGATTTACTCAGAGGGTAGTGATTTACTCAGAGGGTAGTGATTCACTCAGAGGGTAGTGATTCACTCAGATGGTAGTCATTCACTCAGATGGTGGTGATCCACTCAGAGGGTAGTGATTCACTCAGAGTGTAGTCATTTAGTCAGAGGGTAGTGATTCACTCAGAGGGTAGTGATTTACTCAGAGTGTGGTGATTTAATCAGAGGGCGGTGATTTACTCAGACGGTAGTGATTCACTCAGGGAGGATAGCGATTTACTCAGAGAGTGGTGATTCACTCAGAGATTGGTGATTCACTCAGAGGGTAGTGATTCACTCAGAGGGTGGTGATTCACTCAGAGGGTGGTGATTCATTCAGAGGGTAGTGATTTACTCAGAGGGTGCTGATTCACTCAGATGGTAGTGATTCACTCAGAGGGTGGTGATACACTCAGAGAGTCGTGATTCACTCAGAGGGTGGTGATTTACTCAGATGCTAGTGATTCACTCAGAGGGTAGTGATTCACTCAGAAGGTAGTGATTTACTCAGAGGGTAGTGCTTCACTGAGAGCGTGGTGATTTACTCAGAGGGTAGTGATTCACTCAGAGGGTAGTGATTTACTCGGAGTGAGGTGATTTGCTCAGACGGCGGTGATTTACTCAGAGGGTGGTGATTCACTCAGAGGGTATTGATTCACTCAGAGGGTAGTGATTCACTCAGAGGGTGGTGATGCACTCAGTGGGTAGTGATTCACTCAGAGGATAGTGAATCATTCAGAGGGTGGTGATTCACTCAGTGAGTGGTGAATCAATCAGAGAGTGGTGATTCACTCAGATGATAGTCATTCGCTCAGACGGTGGTGATTTACTCAGAGGGTAGTGATTCACTCAGCGGATGGTGATTCACTCAGAGGGTAGTGATTCACTTAGAGGGTAGTTATTTACTCAGAGGGTGGTGATTCACTAAGACATTAGTGATTCACTCAGAGCATAGTGAGTCACTCAGAGGGTGGTGATTCACTAAGAGATTAGTGATTCACTCAGAGCATAGTAAGTCACTCAGAGGGTGGTGATTCACGAAGAGATTAGTGATTCACTCAGAGCATAGTGAGTCACTCAGAGGGTGGTGATTCACTAAGAGGATAGTGAGTCACTCAGAGGGTGGTGATCACTCAGAGCGTAGTGATTCACACAGACATGAGTGATTCACTCAGAGGTTTGTGATTCACTCAGAGGGTGGTGATTCACTCAGACGATGGTGATTCACTCAGAGTGTGGTGATTCAATCAGAGGGTAGTGATTTACTCAGAGGGTGCTGATTCACTCAGATGGTAGTGATTCACTCAGAGGGTGGTGATTTACTCAGAGGCTAGTGATTCACTCAGAGGGTAGTGATTCACTCAGAAGGTAGTGAATCACTCAGAGGGTAGTGCTTCACTGAGAGCGTGGTGATTCACTCAGATGGTAGTCATTCACTCAGACGGTGGTGATTCACTCAGAGGGTAGTGATTTACTCGGAGGGTGGTGATTTACTCAGAAGGTAGTGATTTACTCAGAGGGTAGTGATTCACTCAGAGGGTAGTGATTTACTCGGAGTGTGGTGATTTGCTCAGAGGGCGGTGATTTACTCAGATGGTAGTGATTCACTCAGGGAGGGTAGAGTTTTACTCAGAGTGAAAGTGATTTACTTGGAGGGTGGTGATTCACTAAGAGGGTAGTAAGTCACTCAGAGGGTGGTGATCACTCAGAGCATAGTGATTCACACAGACCGTAGTGATTCACTCAGAGGGTAGTGAGTCACTCACAGGGTGGTGATTCACTCAGAGCGTAGTGATTCACTCAGACCGTAGTCATTCACTCAGAGGGTGGTGATTCATTCAGACGGTAATGATTCGCTCAGAGGGTGGTGATTCACTCAGAGTGTGGTGATTCAATCAGAGGGTAGTGATTCACTCAGAGGGTGGTGATTCACTCAGAGGGTAGTGATTTACTCAGAGTATAGTGATGCACTCAGAGGGCGGTGATTCACTCAGAGGTTAGTGATTCACTCAGAGGGTGGTGATTCACTCAGAGGATGGTGATTCACTCAGAGTGTGGTGAATCAATCAGAGGGTAGTGATTCACTCAGAGGGTGGTGATTCACTCAGAGGGTAGTGATTTACTCGGAGGGTGGTGATTCACTCAGCGGGTAGTGATTTACTCACAGGCTAGTGATTCACTCAGAGGGTGGTGATTCACTCAGAGGATGGTGATTCATTCAGAGGGTAGTGATTTACTCAGAGTGTTTAAATTCACTAAGAGGGTTGTGATTCACTCAGAGGGTGGTGATTTACTCAGTTGGTGGTGATTCACTAAGAGGGTAGTGATTCACTCAGAGGTTAGTGATTTACTCGGAGGGTAGTGATTCACTCAGAGGGTAGTGATTTACTCGGAGTGTGGTTATTTAATCAGAGGGCGGTGATTTACTCAGAGGGTAGTGATTCACTCAGGGAGGATAGCGATTTACGCCGAGAGTGGTGATTCACTCAGAGATTGGTGATTCACTCAGAGGGTAGTGATTCACTCAGAAGGTGGTGATTCACTCAGAAGTTACTGATTCACACAGAGGGTTGTGATTCACTCAGAGTGTGGTGATTCACTCAGAGGATGGTGATTCACTCAGAGTGTGGTGATTCAATCAGAGGGTAGTGATTTACTCGGACGGTGGTGATTCACTCAGCGGGTAGTGATTCACTCACAGGGTAGTGATTCACTCAGAGGGTAGTCATTTACTCAGAGGGTAGTGATTCACTCAGAGGTTAGTGATTTACTCGGAGTGTGGTGATTTAATCAGAGGGCGGTAATTTAATCAGAGGGTAGTGATTCACTCAGGGAGGATAGCGATTTACTCAGAGAGTGGTGATTCACTCAGAGATTGGTGATTCACTCAGAGGGTAGTGATTCACTCAGAGGGTGGTGATTCTCTCAGAGGGTGGTGATTCATTCAGAGGGTAGTGATTTACTCAGAGGGTGCTGATTCACTCAGATGGTAGTGATTCACTCAGAGGGTGGTGATTTACTCAGATGCTAGTGATTCACTCAGAGGGTAGTGATTCACTCAGAAGGTAGTGATTCACTCAGAGGGTAGTGCTTCACTGAGAGCGTGGTGATTTACTCAGAGGGTAGTGGTTTACTCAGAGGGTAGTGATTCACTCAGAGGGTAGTGATTCACTCAGATGGTAGTCATTCACTCAGATGGTGGTGATTCACTCAGAGGGTAGTGATTCACTCAGAGTGTAGTCATTTAGTCAGAGAGTAGTGATTCACTCAGAGGGTAGTGATTTACTCAGAGTGTGGTGATTTGCTCAGAGGGCGGTGATTTACTCAGATGGTAGTGATTCACTCAGGGAGGATAGAGTTTTACTCAGAGTGAAAGTGATTTACTTGGAGGGTGGTGATTCACTAAGAGGGTAGTGAGTCACTCAGAGGGTGGGGATCACTCAGAGCATAGTGATTCACACAGACCGTAGTGATTCACTCAGAGGGTAGTGAGTCACTCACAGGGTGGTGATTCACTCAGAGCGTAGTGATTCAGTCAGACCGTAGTCATTCACTCAGAGGGTGGTGATACATTCAGATGGTAATGATTCACTTAGAGGGTGGTGATTCTCTCAGAGGGTAGTGAGTTACTCAGAGGGTAGTGATTCACTCAGAGGGTAGTGATTCACTCAGATGGTAGTCATTCACTCAGACGGTGGCGATTCACTCAGAGGGTAGTGATTTACTTGGAGGGTGGTGATTTACTCAGAGGGTAGTGATTTACTCAGAGGGTAGTGATTCACTCAGGGAGGATAGCGATTTACTCAGAGAGTGGTGATTCACTCAGAAATTGGTGATTCACTCAGAGGGTAGTGATTCACTCAGAGGGTGGTGATTCACTCAGAGGGTGGTGATTCATTCAGAGGGTAGTGAGTTACTCAGAGGGTGCTGATTCACTCAGATGGTAGTGATTCACTCAGAGGGTGTTGATACACTCAGAGGGTAGTGATTTACTTGGAGGGTGGTGATTTACTCAGAGGGTAGTGATTTACTCAGAGGGTAGTGATTCACTCAGAGGGTAGTGATTTACTCGGAGGGTGGTGATTCTCTCAGAGGGTAGTAATTCACTCTGAGGGTAGTGATTCACTCAGAGGGTGGTGATTCACTCAGAGTGTCATGATTTACTCAGAGGGTGGTGATTCACTCAGAGGGTAGTGATTCACTCAGAGGGTAGTGATTCACTCAGGGAGGATAGAGTTTTACTCAGAGTGAAAGTGATTTACTTGGAGGGTGGTGATTCACTAAGAGGGATGTGAGTCACTCAGAGGGTGGTGATCACTCAGAGCATAGTGATTCACACAGACCGTAGTGATTCACTCAGAGGGTAGTGAGTCACTCACAGGGTGGTGATTCACTCAGAGGGTGGTGATTCACTCAGAGGGTGGTGATTCATTCAGAGGGTAGTGAGTTACTCAGAGGGTGCTGATTCACTCAGATGGTAGTGATTCACTCAGAGGGTGTTGATACACTCAGAGGGTAGTGATTTACTTGGAGGGTGGTGATTTACTCAGAGGGTAGTGATTTACTCAGAGGGTAGTGATTCACTCAGAGGGTAGTGATTTACTCGGAGGGTGGTGATTCTCTCAGAGGGTAGTAATTCACTCTGAGGGTAGTGATTCACTCAGAGGGTGGTGATTCACTCAGAGTGTCATGATTTACTCAGAGGGTGGTGATTCACTCAGAGGGTAGTGATTCACTCAGAGGGTAGTGATTCACTCAGGGAGGATAGAGTTTTACTCAGAGTGAAAGTGATTTACTTGGAGGGTGGTGATTCACTAAGAGGGATGTGAGTCACTCAGAGGGTGGTGATCACTCAGAGCATAGTGATTCACACAGACCGTAGTGATTCACTCAGAGGGTAGTGAGTCACTCACAGGGTGGTGATTCACTCAGAGCGTAGTGATTCACTCAGACCGTAGTAATTCGCTCAGAGGGTGGTGATTCACTCAGAGTGTGGTAATTCACTCAGAGGGTAGTGATTCACTCAGAGGGTGGTGATTCACTCAGAGGGTAGTGATTTACTCAGAGTGTAGTGATTCACTCAGAGGGCGGTGATTCACTCAGAGGTTAGTGATTCACTCAGAGGGTGGTGATTCTCTCAGAGGGTAGTGATTCACTCTGAGGGTAGAGATTCACTCAGAGGGTGGTGATTCACTCAGAGGGTAGTGATTCACTCAGAGGGTGGTGATTCTCTCAGAGGGTAGTGATTCACTCAGATGGTAGTCATTCACTCAGATGGTGGTGATTCACTCAGAGGGTAGTGATTCACTCAGAGTGTAGTCATTTAGTCAGAGGGTAGTGATTTACTCAGAGGGTAGTGATTCACTCAGAGGGTAGTGATTCACTCAGATGGTAGTCATTCACTCAGATGGTGGTGATTCACTCAGAGGGTAGTGATTCACTCAGATGGTAGTCATTCACTCAGATGGTGGTGATTCACTCAGAGGGTAGTGATTCACTCAGAGTGTAGTCATTTAGTCAGAGGGTAGTGATTCACTCAGAGGGTAGTTATTTACTCAGAGTGTGGTGATTTGCTCAGAGGGCGGTGATTTACTCAGATGGTAGTGATTCACTCAGGGAGGATAGAGTTTTACTCAGAGTGAAAGTGATTTACTTGGAGGGTGGTGATTCACTAAGAGGGTAGTGAGTCACTCAGAGGGTGGTGATCACTCAGAGCATAGTGATTCACACAGACCGTAGTGATTCACTCAGAGGGTAGTGAGTCACTCACAGGGTGGTGATTCACTCAGAGCGTAGTGATTCACTCAGACCGTAGTCATTCACTCAGAGGGTGGTGATACATTCAGACGGTAATGATTCGCTCAGAGGGTGGTGATTCACTCAGAGTGTGGTGATTCAATCAGAGGGTAGTGATTCACTCAGAGGATGGTGATTCACTCAGAGGGTAGTGATTTACTCAGAGTGTAGTGATTCACTCAGAGGGTGGTGATTCACTCAGAGTGTGGTGATTCACTCAGAGGGTAGTGATTCACTCAGATGGTAGTCATTCACTCAGATGGTGGTGATTCACTCAGAGGGTAGTGATTCACTCAGAGTGTAGTCATTTAGTCAGAGGGTAGTGATTTACTCAGAGGTTAGTGATTCACTTAGAGGGTGGTGATTCTCTCAGAGGGTAGTGAGTTACTCAGAGGGTAGTGATTCACTCAGAGGGTAGTGATTCACTCAGATGGTAGTCATTCACTCAGACGGTGGTGATTCACTCAGAGGGTAGTGATTTACTTGGAGGGTGGTGATTTACTCAGAGGGTAGTGATTTACTCAGAGGGTAGTGATTCACTCAGGGAGGATAGCGATTTACTCAGAGAGTGGTGATTCACTCAGAGATTGGTGATTCACTCAGAGGGTAGTGATTCACTCAGAGGGTGGTGATTCACTCAGAGGGTGGTGATTCATTCAGAGGGTAGTGAGTTACTCAGAGGGTGCTGATTCACTCAGATGGTAGTGATTCACTCAGAGGGTGGTGATACACTCAGAGGGTAGTGATTTACTTGGAGGGTGGTGATTTACTCAGAGGGTAGTGATTTACTCAGAGGTAGTGATTCACTCAGAGGGTAGTGATTTACTCGGAGGGTGGTGATTCTCTCAGAGGGTAGTAATTCACTCTGAGGGTAGTGATTCACTCAGAGGGTGGTGATTCACTCAGAGTGTCATGATTTACTCAGAGGGTGGTGATTCACTCAGAGGGTAGTGATTCACTCAGAGGGTAGTGATTCACTCAGAGGGTGGTGATGCACTCAGCGGGTAGTGATTCACTCAGAGGATAGTGAATCATTCAGAGGGTGGTGATTCACTCAGTGAGTGGTGAATCAATCAGAGGGTGGTGATTCACTCAGAGGGTGGTGATTCACTCAGAGGGTAGTGATTTACTCAGAGGGTAGTGATTCACTCAGGGTGGTGATTCGCTCAGAGGGTAGTGATTCACTTAGAGGGTAGTTATTTACTCAGAGGGTGGTGATTCACTAAGTGATTAGTGATTCACTCAGAGCATAGTGAGTCACTCAGAGGGTGGTGATTCACTAAGAGATTAGTGATTCACTCAGAGCATAGTGAGTCACTCAGAGGGTGGTGATTCACTCAGAGGATAGTGAGTCACTCAGAGGGTGGTGACCACTCAGAGCGTAGTGATTCACACAGACATGAGTGATTCACTCAGAGGGTTGTGATTCACTCAGAGGGTGGTGATTCACTCAGAGGATGGTGATTCACTCAGAGTGTGGTGATTCAATCAGAGGGTAGTGATTTACTCGGAGGGTGGTGATTCACTCAGCGGGTAGTGATTCACTCACAGGGTAGTGATTCACTCAGAGGGTAGTCATTTACTCAGAGGGTAGTGAGTCACTCAG
The DNA here is from genome assembly GCF_044704955.1 of Pristiophorus japonicus. Taxonomy (NCBI): domain Eukaryota; kingdom Metazoa; phylum Chordata; class Chondrichthyes; family Pristiophoridae; genus Pristiophorus; species Pristiophorus japonicus. The sequence continues at coordinate 73,829,937 of NC_091990.1, forward strand.
AGGTTAGTGATTTACTCGGAGTGTGGTGATTTAATCAGAGGGCGGTGATTTAATCAGAGGGTAGTGATTCACTCAGGGAGGATAGCGATTTACTCAGAGAGTGGTGATTCACTCAGAGATTGGTGATTCACTCAGAGGGTAGTGATTCACTCAGAGGGTGGTGATTCACTCAGCGGGTGGTGATTCATTCAGAGGGTAGTGATTTACTCAGAGTGTGTTGATTCACTCAGAGGGTAGTGATTCACTCAGAGGGTGGTGATTTACTCAGTTGGTGGTGATTCACTAAGAGGGTAGTGATTCACTCAGAGGTTAGTGATTTACTCGGAGGGTAGTGATTCACTCAGAGGGTAGTGATTCACTCAGGGAGGATAGCGATTTACGCCCAGAGTGGTGATTCACTCAGAGATTGGTGATTCACTAAGAGGGTAGTGATTCACTCAGAGGGTGGTGATTCACTCAGAAGTTAGTGATTCACACAGAGGTTGGTCATTCACTCAGAGGGAAGTGATTCACTCAGAGGGTGGTGATTCACTCAGAGTGTAGTGATTCACTCAGAGGATGGTGATTCACTAAGAGGGTAGTGATTCACTCAGAGGATAGTGAGTCACTCAGAGGGTGGTGATCACTCAGAGCGTAGTGATTCACACAGACATGAGTGATTCACTCAGAGGGTTGTGATTCACTCAGATGGTGGTGATTCACTCAGAGGATGGTGATTCACTCAGAGTGTGGTGATTCACTCAGAGGGTAGTGATTCACTTAGAGGTTAGTTATTTACTCAGAGGGTGGTGATTCACTAAGAGATTAGTGATTCACTCAGAGCATAGTGAGTCACTCAGAGGGTGGTGATTCACTAAGAGATTAGTGATTCACTCAGCGGATGGTGATTCACTCAGAGGGTAGTGATTCACTTAGAGGGTAGTTATTTACTCAGAGGGTGGTGATTCACTAAGAGATTAGTGATTCACTCAGAGCATAGTGAGTCACTCAGAGGGTGGTGATTCACTCAGAGATTAGTGATTCACTCAGAGCATAGTGAGTCACTCAGAGGGTGGTGATTCACTCAGAGGATAGTGAGTCACTCAGAGGGTGGTGATCACTCAGAGCGTAGTGATTCACACAGACATGAGTGATTCACTCAGAGGGTTGTGATTCACTCAGAGGGTGGTGATTCACTCAGAGGATGGTGATTCACTCAGAGTGTGCTGATTCACTCAGAGGGTTGTGATTCACTCAGAGGGTGGTGATTCACTCAGAGGATGGTGATTCACTCAGAGTGTGGTGATTCAATCAGAGGGTAGTGATTTACTCGGAGGGTGGTGCTTCACTCAGTGAGTGGTCAATCAATCAGAGGGTGGTGATTCACTCAGAGGGTAGTCATTTACTCAGAGGGTAGTGATTCACTCAGAGGTTAGTGATTTACTCGGAGTGTGGTGATTTAATCAGAGGGCGGTGATTTAATCAGAGTGTAGTGATTCACTAAGGGAGGATAGCGATTTACTCAGAGAGTGGTGATTCACTCAGAGATTGGTGATTCACTCAGAGGGTAGTGATTCACTCAGACGGTGGTGATTCACTCAGAGTGTGGTGATTCACTCAGAGGGTAGTGATTCACTCAGAGGGTGGTGATTCACTCAGAGGGTAGTGATTTACTCAGAGTGTAGTGATTCACTCAGAGGGCGGTGATTCACTCAGAGGTTAGTGATTCACTCAGAGGGTGGTGATTCTCTCAGAGGGTAGTGATTCACTCTGAGGGTAGAGATTCACTCAGAGGGTGGTGATTCACTCAGATGGTAGTCATTCACTCAGATGGTGGTGATTCACTCAGAGTGTAGTGATTCACTCAGAGTGTAGTCATTTATACAGAGGGTAGTGATTCACTCAGAGGGTAGTGATTTACTCAGAGTGTGGTGATTTAATCAGAGGGCGGTGATTTAATCAGAGGGTAGTGATTCACTCAGGGAGGCTAGCGATTTACTCAGAGAGTGGTGATTCACTCAGAGATTGGTGATTAACTCAGAGGGTAGTGATTCACTCAGAGGGTGGTGATTCTCTCAGAGGGTAGTGATTCACTCAGATGGTAGTCATTCACTCAGATGGTGGTGATTCACTCAGAGGGTAGTGATTCACTCAGAGTGTAGTCATTTAGTCAGAGGGTAGTGATTTACTCAGAGGGTAGTGATTCACTCAGAGGGTAGTGATTCACTCAGATGGTAGTCATTCACTCAGATGGTGGTGATTCACTCAGAGGGTAGTGATTCACTCAGATGGTAGTCATTCACTCAGATGGTGGTGATTCACTCAGAGGGTAGTGATTCACTCAGAGTGTAGTCATTTAGTCAGAGGGTAGTGATTCACTCAGAGGGTAGTTATTTACTCAGAGTGTGGTGATTTGCTCAGAGGGCGGTGATTTACTCAGATGGTAGTGATTCACTCAGGGAGGATAGAGTTTTACTCAGAGTGAAAGTGATTTACTTGGAGGGTGGTGATTCACTAAGAGGGTAGTGAGTCACTCAGAGGGTGGTGATCACTCAGAGCATAGTGATTCACACAGACCGTAGTGATTCACTCAGAGGGTAGTGAGTCACTCACAGGGTGGTGATTCACTCAGAGCGTAGTGATTCACTCAGACCGTAGTCATTCACTCAGAGGGTGGTGATACATTCAGACGGTAATGATTCGCTCAGAGGGTGGTGATTCACTCAGAGTGTGGTGATTCAATCAGAGGGTAGTGATTCACTCAGAGGATGGTGATTCACTCAGAGGGTAATGATTTACTCAGAGTGTAGTGATTCACTCAGAGGGCGGTGATTCACTCAGAGGTTAGTGATTCACTTAGAGGGTGGTGATTCTCTCAGAGGGTAGTGAGTTACTCAGAGGGTACTGATTCACTCAGAGGGTAGTGATTCACTCAGATGGTAGTCATTCACTCAGACGGTGGTGATTCACTCAGAGGGTAGAGATTTACTTGGAGGGTGGTGATTTACTCAGAGGGTAGTGATTTACTCAGAGGGTAGTGATTCACTCAGGGAGGATAGCGATTTACTCAGAGAGTGGTGATTCACTCAGAGATTGGTGATTCACTCAGAGGGTAGTGATTCACTCAGAGGGTGGTGATTCACTCAGAGGGTGGTGATTCATTCAGAGGGTAGTGAGTTACTCAGAGGGTGCTGATTCACTCAGATGGTAGTGATTCACTCAGAGGGTGGTGATACACTCAGAGGGTAGTGATTTACTTGGAGGGTGGTGATTTACTCAGAGGGTAGTGATTTACTCAGAGGGTAGTGATTCACTCAGAGGGTAGTGATTTACTCGGAGGGTGGTGATTCTCTCAGAGGGTAGTAATTCACTCTGAGGGTAGTGATTCACTCAGAGGGTGGTGATTCACTCAGAGTGTCATGATTTACTCAGAGGGTGGTGATTCACTCAGAGGGTAGTGATTCACTCAGAGGGTAGTGATTCACTCAGAGGGTGGTGATGCACTCAGCGGGTAGTGATTCACTCAGAGGATAGTGAATCATTCAGAGGGTGGTGATTCACTCAGTGAGTGGTGAATCAATCAGAGGGTGGTGATTCACTCAGGGTGGTGATTCGCTCAGAGGGTAGTGATTCACTTAGAGGGTAGTTATTTACTCAGAGGGTGGTGATTCACTAAGAGATTAGTGATTCACTCAGAGCATAGTGAGTCACTCAGAGGGTGGTGATTCACTAAGAGATTAGTGATTCACTCAGAGCATAGTGAGTCACTCAGAGGGTGGTGATTCACTCAGAGGATAGTGAGTCACTCAGAGGGTGGTGACCACTCAGAGCGTAGTGATTCACACAGACATGAGTGATTCACTCAGAGGGTTGTGATTCACTCAGAGGGTGGTGATTCACTCAGAGGATGGTGATTCACTCAGAGTGTGGTGATTCAATCAGAGGGTAGTGATTTACTCGGAGGGTGGTGATTCACTCAGCGGGTAGTGATTCACTCACAGGGTAGTGATTCACTCAGAGGGTAGTCATTTACTCAGAGGGTAGTGAGTCACTCAGAGGTTAGTGATTTACTCGGAGTGTGGTGATTTAATCAGAGGGCGGTGATTTAATCAGAGGGTAGTGATTCACTCAGGGAGGATAGCGATTTACTCAGAGAGTGGTGATTCACTCAGAGATTGGTGATTCACTCAGAGGGTAGTGATTCACTCAGCGGGTGGTGATTCACTCAGCGGGTGGTGATTCATTCAGAGGGTAGTGATTTACTCAGAGTGTGTTGATTCACTCAGAGGGTAGTGATTCACTCAGAGGGTGGTGATTTACTCAGTTGGTGGTGATTCACTAAGAGGGTAGTGATTCACTCAGAGGTTAGTGATTTACTCGGAGGGTAGTGATTCACTCAGAGGGTAGTGATTCACTCAGGGAGGATAGCGATTTACGCCCAGAGTGGTGATTCACTCAGAGATTGGTGATTCACTAAGAGGGTAGTGATTCACTCAGAGGGTGGTGATTCACTCAGAAGTTAGTGATTCACACAGAGGTTGGTCATTCACTCAGAGGGAAGTGATTCACTCAGAGGGTGGTGATTCACTCAGAGTGTAGTGATTCACTCAGAGGATGGTGATTCACTAAGAGGGTAGTGATTCACTCAGAGGATAGTGAGTCACTCAGAGGGTGGTGATCACTCAGAGCGTAGTGATTCACACAGACATGAGTGATTCACTCAGAGGGTTGTGATTCACTCAGAGGGTGGTGATTCACTCAGAGGATGGTGATTCACTCAGAGTGTGGTGATTCACTCAGAGGGTAGTGATTCACTTAGAGGTTAGTTATTTACTCAGAGGGTGGTGATTCACTAAGAGATTAGTGATTCACTCAGAGCATAGTGAGTCACTCAGAGGGTGGTGATTCACTAAGAGATTAGTGATTCACTCAGCGGATGGTGATTCATTCAGAGGGTAGTGATTCACTTAGAGGGTAGTTATTTACTCAGAGGGTGGTGATTCACTAAGAGATTAGTGATTCACTCAGAGCATAGTGAGTCACTCAGAGGGTGGTGATTCACTCAGAGATTAGTGATTCACTCAGAGCATAGTGAGTCACTCAGAGGGTGGTGATTCACTAAGAGGATAGTGAGTCACTCAGAGGGTGGTGATCACTCAGAGCGTAGTGATTCACACAGACATGAGTGATTCACTCAGAGGGTTGTGATTCACTCAGAGGGTGGTGATTCACTCAGAGGATGGTGATTCACTCAGAGTGTGCTGATTCACTCAGAGGGTTGTGATTCACTCAGAGGGTGGTGATTCACTCAGAGGATGGTGATTCACTCAGAGTGTGGTGATTCAATCAGAGGGTAGTGATTTACTCGGAGGGTGGTGCTTCACTCAGTGAGTGGTCAATCAATCAGAGGGTGGTGATTCACTCAGAGGGTAGTCATTTACTCAGACGGTAGTGATTCACTCAGAGGTTAGTGATTTACTCGGAGTGTGGTGATTTAATCAGAGGGCGGTGATTTAATCAGAGTGTAGTGATTCACTAAGGGAGGATAGCGATTTACTCAGAGAGTGGTGATTCACTCAGAGATTGGTGATTCACTCAGAGGGTAGTGATTCACTCAGACGGTGGTGATTCACTCAGAGGGTGGTGATTCATTCAGAGGGTAGTGATTCACTCAGAGGGTGCTGATTCACTCAGATGGCAGTGATTCACTCAGAGGGTGGTGATACACTCAGAAGGTAGTGTTTCACTCAGAGGGTAGTGCTTCACTGAGAGTGTAGTCATTTAGTCAGAGGGTAGTGATTCACTCAGAGGGTAGTGATTTACTCAGAGTGTGGTGATTTAATCAGAGGGCGGTGATTTACTCAGACGGTAGTGATTCACTCAGGGAGGATAGCGATTTACTCAGAGAGTGGTGATTCACTCAGAGATTGGTGATTCACTCAGAGGGTAGTGATTCACTCAGAGGATGGTGATTCACTCAGAGGGTGGTGATTCATTCAGAGGGTAGTGATTTACTCAGAGGGTGCTGATTCACTCAGATGGTAGTGATTCACTCAGAGGGTGGTGATTTACTCTGAGGCTAGTGATTCACTCAGAGGGTAGTGATTCACTCAGAAGGTAGTGAATCACTCAGAGGGTAGTGCTTCACTGAGAGCGTGGTGAATCACTCAGATGGTAGTCATTCACTCAGACGGTGGTGATTCACTCAGAGGGTAGTTATTTACTCGGAGGGTGGTGATTTACTCAGAAGGTAGTGATTTACTCAGAGGGTAGTGATTCACTCAGAGGGTAGTGATTTACTCGGAGTGTGGTGATTTGCTCAGAGGGCGGTGATTTACTCAGATGGTAGTGATTCACTCAGGGAGGATAGAGTTTTACTCAGAGTGAAAGTGATTTACTTGGAGGGTGGTGATTCACTAAGAGGGTAGTGAGTTACTCAGAGGGTGGTGATCACTCAGAGCATAGTGATTCACACAGACCGTAGTGATTCACTCAGAGGGTAGTGAGTCACTCACAGGGTGGTGATTCACTCAGAGCGTAGTGATTCACTCAGACCGTAGTCATTCACTCAGAGGGTGGTGATTCATTCAGACGGTAATGATTCGCTCAGAGGGTGGTGATTCACTCAGAGTGTGGTGATTCAATCAGAGGGTAGTGATTCACTCAGAGGGTGGTGATTCACTCAGAGATTAGTGATTCACTCAGAGCATAGTGAGTCACTCAGAGGGTGGTGATTCACTAAGAGATTAGTGATTCACTCAGAGCATAGTGAGTCACTCAGAGGGTGGTGATTCACTCAGAGGATAGTGAGTCACTCAGAGGGTGGTGATCACTCAGAGCGTAGTGATTCACACAGACATGAGTGATTCACTCAGAGGGTTGTGATTCACTCAGAGGGTGGTGATTCACTCAGAGGATGGTGATTCACTCAGAGTGTGGTGATTCAATCAGAGGGTAGTGATTTACTCGGAGGGTGGTGATTCACTCAGCGGGTAGTGATTCACTCACAGGGTAGTGATTCACTCAGAGGATAGTCATTTACTCAGAGGGTAGTGAGTCACTCAGAGGTTAGTGATTTACTCGGAGTGTGGTGATTTAATCAGAGGGCGGTGATTTAATCAGAGGGTAGTGATTCACTCAGGGAGGATAGCGATTTACTCAGAGAGTGGTGATTCACTCAGAGATTGGTGATTCACTCAGAGGGTAGTGATTCACTCAGAGGGTGGTGATTCACTCAGCGGGTGGTGATTCATTCAGAGGGCAGTGATTTACTCAGAGTGTGTTGATTCACTCAGAGGGTAGTGATTCACTCAGAGGGTGGTGATTTACTCAGTTGGTGGTGATTCACTAAGAGGGTAGTGATTCACTCAGAGGTTAGTGATTTACTCGGAGGGTAGTGATTCACTCAGAGGGTAGTGATTCACTCAGGGAGGATAGCGATTTATGCCCAGAGTGGTGATTCACTCAGAGATTGGTGATTCACTAAGAGGGTAGTGATTCACTCAGAGGGTGGGGATTCACTCAGGAGTTAGTGATTCACACAGAGGTTGGTCATTCACTCAGAGGGAAGTGATTCACTCAGAGGGTGGTGATTCACTCAGAGTGTAGTGATTCACTCAGAGGATGGTGATTTACTCAGAGTGTGGTGATTTAATCAGAGGGCGGTGATTTAATCAGAGGGTAGTGATTCACTCAGGGAGGCTAGCGATTTAATCAGAGAGTGGTGATTCACTCAGAGATTGGTGATTCACTCAGAGGGTAGTGATTCACTCAGAGGGTGGTGATTCTCTCAGAGGGTAGTGATTCACTCAGATGGTAGTCATTCACTCAGATGGTGGTGATTCACTCAGAGGGTAGTGATTCACTCAGAGTGTAGTCATTTAGTCAGAGGGTAGTGATTTACTCAGAGGGTAGTGATTCACTCAGAGGGTAGTGATTCACTCAGATGGTAGTCATTCACTCAGATGGTGGTGATTCACTCAGAGGGTAGTGATTCACTCAGAGTGTAGTCATTTAGTCAGAGGGTAGTGATTCACTCAGAGGGTAGTTATTTACTCAGAGTGTGGTGATTTGCTCAGAGGGCGGTGATTTACTCAGATGGTAGTGATTCACTCAGGGAGGATAGAGTTTTACTCAGAGTGAAAGTGATTTACTTGGAGGGTGGTGATTCACTAAGAGGGTAGTGAGTCACTCAGAGGGTGGTGATCACTCAGAGCATAGTGATTCACACAGACCGTAGTGATTCACTCAGAGGGTAGTGAGTCACTCACAGGGTGGTGATTCACTCAGAGCGTAGTGATTCACTCAGACCGTAGTCATTCACTCAGAGGGTGGTGATACATTCAGTCGGTAATGATTCGCTCAGAGGGTGGTGATTCACTCAGAGTGTGGTGATTCAATCAGAGGGTAGTGATTCACTCAGAGGATGGTGATTCACTCAGAGGGTAATGATTTACTCAGAGTGTAGTGATTCACTCAGAGGGCGGTGATTCACTCAGAGGTTAGTGATTCACTTAGAGGGTGGTGATTCTCTCAGAGGGTAGTGAGTTACTCAGAGGGTACTGATTCACTCAGAGGGTAGTGATTCACTCAGATGGTAGTCATTCACTCAGACGGTGGTGATTCACTCAGAGGGTAGTGATTTACTTGGAGGGTGGTGATTTACTCAGAGGGTAGTGATTTACTCAGAGGGTAGTGATTCACTCAGGGAGGATAGCGATTTACTCAGAGAGTGGTGATTCACTCAGAGATTGGTGATTCACTCAGAGGGTAGTGATTCACTCAGAGGGTGGTGATTCACTCAGAGGGTGGTGATTCATTCAGAGGGTAGTGAGTTACTCAGAGGGTGCTGATTCACTCAGATGGTAGTGATTCACTCAGAGGGTGGTGATACACTCAGAGGGTAGTGATTTACTTGGAGGGTGGTGATTTACTCAGAGGGTAGTGATTTACTCAGAGGGTAGTGATTCACTCAGAGGGTAGTGATTTACTCGGAGGGTGGTGATTCTCTCAGAGGGTAGTAATTCACTCAGTGAGTGGTGAATCAATCAGAGGGTGGTGATTCACTCAGGCTGGTGATTCGCTCAGAGGGTAGTGATTCACTTAGAGGGTAGTTATTTACTCAGAGGGTGGTGATTCACTAAGAGATTAGTGATTCACTCAGAGCATAGTGAGTCACTCAGAGGGTGGTGATTCACTAAGAGATTAGTGATTCACTCAGAGCATAGTGAGTCACTCAGAGGGTGGTGATTCACTCAGAGGATAGTGAGTCACTCAGAGGGTGGTGACCACTCAGAGCGTAGTGATTCACACAGACATGAGTGATTCACTCAGAGGGTTGTGATTCACTCAGAGGGTGGTGATTCACTCAGAGGATGGTGATTCACTCAGAGTGTGGTGATTCAATCAGAGGGTAGTGATTTACTCGGAGGGTGGTGATTCACTCAGCGGGTAGTGATTCACTCACAGGGTAGTGATTCACTCAGAGGGTAGTCATTTACTCAGAGGGTAGTGAGTCACTCAGAGGTTAGTGATTTACTCGGAGTGTGGTGATTTAATCAGAGGGCGGTGATTTAATCAGAGGGTAGTGATTCACTCAGGGAGGATAGCGATTTACTCAGAGAGTGGTGATTCACTCAGAGATTGGTGATTCACTCAGAGGGTAGTGATTCACTCAGAGGGTGGTGATTCACTCAGCGGGTGGTGATTCATTCAGAGGGTAGTGATTTACTCAGAGTGTGTTGATTCACTCAGAGGGTAGTGATTCACTCAGAGGGTGGTGATTTACTCAGTTGGTGGTGATTCACTAAGAGGGTAGTGATTCACTCAGAGGTTAGTGATTTACTCGGAGGGTAGTGATTCACTCAGAGGGTAGTGATTCACTCAGGGAGGATAGCGATTTACGCCCAGAGTGGTGATTCACTCAGAGATTGGTGATTCACTAAGAGGGTAGTGATTCACTCAGAGGGTGGTGATTCACTCAGAAGTTAGTGATTCACACAGAGGTTGGTCATTCACTCAGAGGGAAGTGATTCACTCAGAGGGTGGTGATTCACTCAGAGTGTAGTGATTCACTCAGAGGATGGTGATTCACTAAGAGGGTAGTGATTCACTCAGAGGATAGTGAGTCACTCAGAGGGTGGTGATCACTCAGAGCGTAGTGATTCACACAGACATGAGTGATTCACTCAGAGGGTTGTGATTCACTCAGAGGGTGGTGATTCACTCAGAGGATGGTGATTCACTCAGAGTGTGGTGATTCACTCAGAGGGTAGTGATTCACTTAGAGGTTAGTTATTTACTCAGAGGGTGGTGATTCACTAAGAGATTAGTGATTCACTCAGAGCATAGTGAGTCACTCAGAGGGTGGTGATTCACTAAGAGATTAGTGATTCACTCAGCGGATGGTGATTCACTCAGAGGGTAGTGATTCACTTAGAGGGTAGTTATTTACTCAGAGGGTGGTGATTCACTAAGAGATTAGTGATTCACTCAGAGCATAGTGAGTCACTCAGAGGGTGGTGATTCACTCAGAGATTAGTGATTCACTCAGAGCATAGTGAGTCACTCAGAGGGTGGTGATTCACTAAGAGGATAGTGAGTCACTCAGAGGGTGGTGATCACTCAGAGCGTAGTGATTCACACAGACATGAGTGATTCACTCAGAGGGTTGTGATTCACTCAGAGGGTGGTGATTCACTCAGAGGATGGTGATTCACTCAGAGTGTGCTGATTCACTCAGAGGGTTGTGATTCACTCAGAGGGTGGTGATTCACTCAGAGGATGGTGATTCACTCAGAGTGTGGTGATTCAATCAGAGGGTAGTGATTTACTCGGAGGGTGGTGCTTCACTCAGTGAGTGGTCAATCAATCAGAGGGTGGTGATTCACTCAGAGGGTAGTCATTTACTCAGAGGGTAGTGATTCACTCAGAGGTTAGTGATTTACTCGGAGTGTGGTGATTTAATCAGAGGGCGGTGATTTAATCAGAGTGTAGTGATTCACTAAGGGAGGATAGCGATTTACTCAGAGAGTGGTGATTCACTCAGAGATTGGTGATTCACTCAGAGGGTAGTGATTCACTCAGACGGTGGTGATTCACTCAGAGGGTGGTGATTCATTCAGAGGGTAGTGATTCACTCAGAGGGTGCTGATTCACTCAGATGGCAGTGATTCACTCAGAGGGTGGTGATACACTCAGAAGGTAGTGTTTCACTCAGAGGGTAGTGCTTCACTGAGAGTGTAGTCATTTAGTCAGAGGGTAGTGATTCACTCAGAGGGTAGTGATTTACTCAGAGTGTGGTGATTTAATCAGAGGGCGGTGATTTACTCAGACGGTAGTGATTCACTCAGGGAGGATAGCGATTTACTCAGAGATTGGTGATTCACTCAGAGGGTAGTGATTCACTCAGAGGATGGTGATTCACTCAGAGGGTGGTGATTCATTCAGAGGGTAGTGATTTACTCAGAGGGTGCTGATTCACTCAGATGGTAGTGATTCACTCAGAGGGTGGTGATTTACTCAGAGGCTAGTGATTCACTCAGAGGGTAGTGATTCACTCAGAAGGTAGTGAATCACTCAGAGGGTAGTGCTTCACTGAGAGCGTGGTGATTCACTCAGATGGTAGTCATTCACTCAGACGGTGGTGATTCACTCAGAGGGTAGTTATTTACTCGGAGGGTGGTGATTTACTCAGAAGGTAGTGATTTACTCAGAGGGTAGTGATTCACTCAGAGGGTAGTGATTTACTCGGAGTGTGGTGATTTGCTCAGAGGGCGGTGATTTACTCAGATGGTAGTGATTCACTCAGGGAGGATAGAGTTTTACTCAGAGTGAAAGTGATTTACTTGGAGGGTGGTGATTCACTAAGAGGGTAGTGAGTTACTCAGAGGGTGGTGATCACTCAGAGCATAGTGATTCACACAGACCGTAGTGATTCACTCAGAGGGTAGTGAGTCACTCACAGGGTGGTGATTCACTCAGAGCGTAGTGATTCACTCAGACCGTAGTCATTCACTCAGAGGGTGGTGATTCATTCAGACGGTAATGATTCGCTCAGAGGGTGGTGATTCACTCAGAGTGTGGTGATTCAATCAGAGGGTAGTGATTCACTCAGAGGGTGGTGATTCACTCAGAGATTAGTGATTCACTCAGAGCATAGTGAGTCACTCAGAGGGTGGTGATTCATTAAGAGATTAGTGATTCACTCAGAGCATAGTGAGTCACTCAGAGGGTGGTGATTCACTCAGAGGATAGTGAGTCACTCAGAGGGTGGTGATCACTCAGAGCGTAGTGATTCACACAGACATGAGTGATTCACTCAGAGGGTTGTGATTCACTCAGAGGGTGGTGATTCACTCAGAGGATGGTGATTCACTCAGAGTGTGGTGATTCAATCAGAGGGTAGTGATTTACTCGGAGGGTGGTGATTCACTCAGCGGGTAGTGATTCACTCACAGGGTAGTGATTCACTCAGAGGGTAGTCATTTACTCAGAGGGTAGTGAGTCACTCAGAGGTTAGTGATTTACTCGGAGTGTGGTGATTTAATCAGAGGGCGGTGATTTAATCAGAGGGTAGTGATTCACTCAGGGAGGATAGCGATTTACTCAGAGAGTGGTGATTCACTCAGAGATTGGTGATTCACTCAGAAGGTAGTGATTCACTCAGAGGGTGGTGATTCACTCAGAGGCTAGTGATTCACTCAGAGGGTAGTGATTCACTCAGAAGGTAGTGAATCACTCAGAGGGTAGTGCTTCACTGAGAGCGTGGTGATTCACTCAGATGGTAGTCATTCACTCAGACGGTGGTGATTCACTCAGAGGGTAGTTATTTACTCGGAGGGTGGTGATTTACTCAGAAGGTAGTGATTTACTCAGAGGGTAGTGATTCACTCAGAGGGTAGTGATTTACTCGGAGTGTGGTGATTTGCTCAGAGGGCGGTGATTTACTCAGATGGTAGTGATTCACTCAGGGAGGATAGAGTTTTACTCAGAGTGAAAGTGATTTACTTGGAGGGTGGTGATTCACTAAGAGGGTAGTGAGTTACTCAGAGGGTGGTGATCACTCAGAGCATAGTGATTCACACAGACCGTAGTGATTCACTCAGAGGGTAGTGAGTCACTCACAGGGTGGTGATTCACTCAGAGCGTAGTGATTCACTCAGACCGTAGTCATTCACTCAGAGGGTGGTGATTCATTCAGACGGTAATGATTCGCTCAGAGGGTGGTGATTCACTCAGAGTGTGGTGATTCAATCAGAGGGTAGTGATTCACTCAGAGGGTGGTGATTCACTCAGAGATTAGTGATTCACTCAGAGCATAGTGAGTCACTCAGAGGGTGGTGATTCATTAAGAGATTAGTGATTCACTCAGAGCATAGTGAGTCACTCAGAGGGTGGTGATTCACTCAGAGGATAGTGAGTCACTCAGAGGGTGGTGATCACTCAGAGCGTAGTGATTCACACAGACATGAGTGATTCACTCAGAGGGTTGTGATTCACTCAGAGGGTGGTGATTCACTCAGAGGATGGTGATTCACTCAGAGTGTGGTGATTCAATCAGAGGGTAGTGATTTACTCGGAGGGTGGTGATTCACTCAGCGGGTAGTGATTCACTCACAGGGTAGTGATTCACTCAGAGGGTAGTCATTTACTCAGAGGGTAGTGAGTCACTCAGAGGTTAGTGATTTACTCGGAGTGTGGTGATTTAATCAGAGGGCGGTGATTTAATCAGAGGGTAGTGATTCACTCAGGGAGGATAGCGATTTACTCAGAGAGTGGTGATTCACTCAGAGATTGGTGATTCACTCAGAAGGTAGTGATTCACTCAGAGGGTGGTGATTCACTCAGCGGGTGGTGATTCATTCAGAGGGCAGTGATTTACTCAGAGTGTGTTGATTCACTCAGAGGGTAGTGATTCACTCAGAGGGTGGTGATTTACTCAGTTGGTGGTGATTCACTAAGAGGGTAGTGATTCACTCAGAGGTTAGTGATTTACTCGGAGGGTAGTGATTCACTCAGAGGGTAGTGATTCACTCAGGGAGGATAGCGATTTATGCCCAGAGTGGTGATTCACTCAGAGATTGGTGATTCACTAAGAGGGTGGTGATTCACTCAGAGGATGGTGATTCACTCAGAGTGTGCAGATTCACTCAGAGGGTTGTGATTCACTCAGAGGGTGGTGATTCACTCAGAGGATGGTGATTCACTCAGAGTGTGGTGATTCAATCAGAGGGTAGTGATTTACTCGGAGGGTGGTGCTTCACTCAGTGAGTGGTCAATCAATCAGAGGGTGGTGATTCACTCAGAGGGTAGTCATTTACTCAGAGGGTAGTGATTCACTCAGAGGTTAGTGATTTACTCGGAGTGTGGTGATTTAATCAGAGGGCGGTGATTTAATCAGAGTGTAGTGATTCACTAAGGGAGGATAGCGATTTACTCAGAGAGTGGTGATTCACTCAGAGATTGGTGATTCACTCAGAGGGTAGTGATTCACTCAGACGGTGGTGATTCACTCAGAGGGTGGTGATTCATTCAGAGGGTAGTGATTCACTCAGAGGGTGCTGATTCACTCAGATGGCAGTGATTCACTCAGAGGGTGGTGATACACTCAGAAGGTAGTGTTTCACTCAGAGGGTAGTGCTTCACTGAGAGTGTAGTCATTTAGTCAGAGGGTAGTGATTCACTCAGAGGGTAGTGATTTACTCAGAGTGTGGTGATTTAATCAGAGGGCGGTGATTTACTCAGACGGTAGTGATTCACTCAGGGAGGATAGCGATTTACTCAGAGAGTGGTGATTCACTCAGAGATTGGTGATTCACTCAGAGGGTAGTGATTCACTCAGAGGATGGTGATTCACTCAGAGGGTGGTGATTCATTCAGAGGGTAGTGATTTACTCAGAGGGTGCTGATTCACTCAGATGGTAGTGATTCACTCAGAGGGTGGTGATTTACTCAGAGGCTAGTGATTCACTCAGAGGGTAGTGATTCACTCAGAAGGTAGTGAATCACTCAGAGGGTAGTGCTTCACTGAGAGCGTGGTGATTCACTCAGATGGTAGTCATTCACTCAGACGGTGGTGATTCACTCAGAGGGTAGTTATTTACTCGGAGGGTGGTGATTTACTCAGAAGGTAGTGATTTACTCAGAGGGTAGTGATTCACTCAGAGGGTAGTGATTTACTCGGAGTGTGGTGATTTGCTCAGAGGGCGGTGATTTACTCAGATGGTAGTGATTCACTCAGGGAGGATAGAGTTTTACTCAGAGTGAAAGTGATTTACTTGGAGGGTGGTGATTCACTAAGAGGGTAGTGAGTTACTCAGAGGGTGGTGATCACTCAGAGCATAGTGATTCACACAGACCGTAGTGATTCACTCAGAGGGTAGTGAGTCACTCACAGGGTGGTGATTCACTCAGAGCGTAGTGATTCACTCAGACCGTAGTCATTCACTCAGAGGGTGGTGATTCATTCAGACGGTAATGATTCGCTCAGAGGGTGGTGATTCACTCAGAGTGTGGTGATTCAATCAGAGGGTAGTGATTCACTCAGAGGGTGGTGATTCACTCAGAGATTAGTGATTCACTCAGAGCATAGTGAGTCACTCAGAGGGTGGTGATTCATTAAGAGATTAGTGATTCACTCAGAGCATAGTGAGTCACTCAGAGGGTGGTGATTCACTCAGAGGATAGTGAGTCACTCAGAGGGTGGTGATCACTCAGAGCGTAGTGATTCACACAGACATGAGTGATTCACTCAGAGGGTTGTGATTCACTCAGAGGGTGGTGATTCACTCAGAGGATGGTGATTCACTCAGAGTGTGGTGATTCAATCAGAGGGTAGTGATTTACTCGGAGGGTGGTGATTCACTCAGCGGGTAGTGATTCACTCACAGGGTAGTGATTCACTCAGAGGGTAGTCATTTACTCAGAGGGTAGTGAGTCACTCAGAGGTTAGTGATTTACTCGGAGTGTGGTGATTTAATCAGAGGGCGGTGATTTAATCAGAGGGTAGTGATTCACTCAGGGAGGATAGCGATTTACTCAGAGAGTGGTGATTCACTCAGAGATTGGTGATTCACTCAGAAGGTAGTGATTCACTCAGAGGGTGGTGATTCACTCAGCGGGTGGTGATTCATTCAGAGGGCAGTGATTTACTCAGAGTGTGTTGATTCACTCAGAGGGTAGTGATTCACTCAGAGGGTGGTGATTTACTCAGTTGGTGGTGATTCACTAAGAGGGTAGTGATTCACTCAGAGGTTAGTGATTTACTCGGAGGGTAGTGATTCACTCAGAGGGTAGTGATTCACTCAGGGAGGATAGCGATTTATGCCCAGAGTGGTGATTCACTCAGAGATTGGTGATTCACTAAGAGGGTAGTGATTCACTCAGAGGGTGGTGATTCACTCAGGAGTTAGTGATTCACACAGAGGTTGGTCATTCACTCAGAGGGAAGTGATTCACTCAGAGGGTGGTGATTCACTCAGAGTGTAGTGATTCACTCAGAGGATGGTGATTTACTCAGAGTGTGGTGATTTAATCAGAGGGCGGTGATTTAATCAGAGGGTAGTGATTCACTCAGGGAGGCTAGCGATTTACTCAGAGAGTGGTGATTCACTCAGAGATTGGTGATTCACTCAGAGGGTAGTGATTCACTCAGAGGGTGGTGATTCTCTCAGAGGGTAGTGATTCACTCAGATGGTAGTCATTCACTCAGATGGTGGTGATTCACTCAGAGGGTAGTGATTCACTCAGAGTGTAGTCATTTAGTCAGAGGGTAGTGATTTACTCAGAGGGTAGTGATTCACTCAGAGGGTAGTGATTCACTCAGATGGTAGTCATTCACTCAGATGGTGGTGATTCACTCAGAGGGTAGTGATTCACTCAGAGTGTAGTCATTTAGTCAGAGGGTAGTGATTCACTCAGAGGGTAGTTATTTACTCAGAGTGTGGTGATTTGCTCAGAGGGCGGTGATTTACTCAGATGGTAGTGATTCACTCAGGGAGGATAGAGTTTTACTCAGAGTGAAAGTGATTTACTTGGAGGGTGGTGATTCACTAAGAGGGTAGTGAGTCACTCAGAGGGTGGTGATCACTCAGAGCATAGTGATTCACACAGACCGTAGTGATTCACTCAGAGGGTAGTGAGTCACTCACAGGGTGGTGATTCACTCAGAGCGTAGTGATTCACTCAGACCGTAGTCATTCACTCAGAGGGTGGTGATACATTCAGACGGTAATGATTCGCTCAGAGGGTGGTGATTCACTCAGAGTGTGGTGATTCAATCAAAGGGTAGTGATTCACTCAGAGGATGGTGATTCACTCAGAGGGTAATGATTTACTCAGAGTGTAGTGATTCACTCAGAGGGCGGTGATTCACTCAGAGGTTAGTGATTCACTTAGAGGGTGGTGATTCTCTCAGAGGGTAGTGAGTTACTCAGAGGGTACTGATTCACTCAGAGGGTAGTGATTCACTCAGATGGTAGTCATTCACTCAGACGGTGGTGATTCACTCAGAGGGTAGTGATTTAATTGGAGGGTGGTGATTTACTCAGAGGGTAGTGATTTACTCAGAGGGTAGTGATTCACTCAGGGAGGATAGCGATTTACTCAGAGAGTGGTGATTCACTCAGAGATTGGTGATTCACTCAGAGGGTAGTGATTCACTCAGAGGGTGGTGATTCACTCAGAGGGTGGTGATTCATTCAGAGGGTAGTGAGTTACTCAGAGGGTGCTGATTCACTCAGATGGTAGTGATTCACTCAGAGGGTGGTGATACACTCAGAGGGTAGTGATTTACTTGGAGGGTGGTGATTTACTCAGAGGGTAGTGATTTACTCAGAGGGTAGTGATTCACTCAGAGGGTAGTGATTTACTCGGAGGGTGGTGATTCTCTCAGAGGGTAGTAATTCACTCTGAGGGTAGTGATTCACTCAGAGGGTGGTGATTCACTCAGAGTGTCATGATTTACTCAGAGGGTGGTGATTCACTCAGAGGGTAGTGATTCACTCAGAGGGAAGTGATTCACTCAGAGGGTGGTGATTCACTCAGAGTGTAGTGATTCACTCAGAGGATGGTGATTTACTCAGAGTGTGGTGATTTAATCAGAGGGCGGTGATTTAATCAGAGGGTAGTGATTCACTCAGGGAGGCTAGCGATTTACTCAGAGAGTGGTGATTCACTCAGAGATTGGTGATTCACTCAGAGGGTAGTGATTCACTCAGAGGGTGGTGATTCTCTCAGAGGGTAGTGATTCACTCAGATGGTAGTCATTCACTCAGATGGTGGTGATTCACTCAGAGGGTAGTGATTCACTCAGAGTGTAGTCATTTAGTCAGAGGGTAGTGATTTACTCAGAGGGTAGTGATTCACTCAGAGGGTAGTGATTCACTCAGATGGTAGTCATTCACTCAGATGGTGGTGATTCACTCAGAGGGTAGTGATTCACTCAGATGGTAGTCATTCACTCAGATGGTGGTGATTCACTCAGAGGGTAGTGATTCACTCAGAGTGTAGTCATTTAGTCAGAGGGTAGTGATTCACTCAGAGGGTAGTTATTTACTCAGATTGTGGTGATTTGCTCAGAGGGCGGTGATTTACTCAGATGGTAGTGATTCACTCAGGGAGGATAGAGTTTTACTCAGAGTGAAAGTGATTTACTTGGAGGGTGGTGATTCACTAAGAGGGTAGTGAGTCACTCAGAGGGTGGTGATCACTCAGAGCATAGTGATTCACACAGACCGTAGTGATTCACTCAGAGGGTAGTGAGTCACTCACAGGGTGGTGATTCACTCAGAGCGTAGTGATTCACTCAGACCGTAGTCATTCACTCAGAGGGTGGTGATACATTCAGACGGTAATGATTCGCTCAGAGGGTGGTGATTCACTCAGAGTGTGGTGATTCAATCAGAGGGTAGTGATTCACTCAGAGGATGGTGATTCACTCAGAGGGTAATGATTTACTCAGAGTGTAGTGATTCACTCAGAGGGCGGTGATTCACTCAGAGGTTAGTGATTCACTTAGAGGGTGGTGATTCTCTCAGAGGGTAGTGAGTTACTCAGAGGGTACTGATTCACTCAGAGGGTAGTGATTCACTCAGATGGTAGTCATTCACTCAGACGGTGGTGATTCACTCAGAGGGTAGTGATTTACTTGGATGGTGGTGATTTACTCAGAGGGTAGTGATTTACTCAGAGGGTAGTGATTCACTCAGGGAGGATAGCGATTTACTCAGAGAGTGGTGATTCACTCAGAGATTGGTGATTCACTCAGAGGGTAGTGATTCACTCAGAGGGTGGTGATTCACTCAGAGGGTGGTGATTCATTTAGAGGGTAGTGAGTTACTCAGAGGGTGCTGATTCACTCAGATGGTAGTGATTCACTCAGAGGGTGGTGATACACTCAGAGGGTAGTGATTTACTTGGAGGGTGGTGATTTACTCAGAGGGTAGTGATTTACTCAGAGGGTAGTGATTCACTCAGAGGGTAGTGATTTACTCGGAGGGTGGTGATTCTCTCAGAGGGTAGTAATTCACTCTGAGGGTAGTGATTCACTCAGAGGGTGGTGATTCACTCAGAGTGTCATGATTTACTCAGAGGGTGGTGATTCACTCAGAGGGTAGTGATTCACTCAGAGGGTAGTGATTCACTCAGAGGGTGGTGATGCACTCAGCGGGTAGTGATTCACTCAGAGGATAGTGAATCATTCAGAGGGTGGTGATTCACTCAGTGAGTGGTGAATCAATCAGAGGGTGGTGATTCACTCAGGGTGGTGATTCGCTCAGAGGGTAGTGATTCACTTAGAGGGTAGTTATTTACTCAGAGGGTGGTGATTCACTAAGAGATTAGTGATTCACTCAGAGCATAGTGAGTCACTCAGAGGGTGGTGATTCACTAAGAGATTAGTGATTCACTCAGAGCATAGTGAGTCACTCAGAGGGTGGTGATTCACTCAGAGGATAGTGAGTCACTCAGAGGGTGGTGACCACTCAGAGCGTAGTGATTCACACAGACATGAGTGATTCACTCAGAGGGTTGTGATTCACTCAGAGGGTGGTGATTCACTCAGAGGATGGTGATTCACTCAGAGTGTGGTGATTCAATCAGAGGGTAGTGATTTACTCGGAGGGTGGTGATTCACTCAGCGGGTAGTGATTCACTCACAGGGTAGTGATTCACTCAGAGGGTAGTCATTTACTCAGAGGGTAGTGAGTCACTCAGAGGTTAGTGATTTACTCGGAGTGTGGTGATTTAATCAGGGGGCGGTGATTTAATCAGAGGGTAGTGATTCACTCAGGGAGGATAGCGATTTACTCAGAGAGTGGTGATTCACTCAGAGATTGGTGATTCACTCAGAGGGTAGTGATTCACTCAGAGGGTGGTGATTCACTCAGCGGGTGGTGATTCATTCAGAGGGTAGTGATTTACTCAGAGTGTGTTGATTCACTCAGAGGGTAGTGATTCACTCAGAGGGTGGTGATTTACTCAGTTGGTGGTGATTCACTAAGAGGGTAGTGATTCACTCAGAGGTTAGTGATTTACTCGGAGGGTAGTGATTCACTCAGAGGGTAGTGATTCACTCAGGGAGGATAGCGATTTACGCCCAGAGTGGTGATTCACTCAGAGATTGGTGATTCACTAAGAGGGTAGTGATTCACTCAGAGGGTGGTGATTCACTCAGAAGTTAGTGATTCACACAGAGGTTGGTCATTCACTCAGAGGGAAGTGATTCACTCAGAGGGTGGTGATTCACTCAGAGTGTAGTGATTCACTCAGAGGATGGTGATTCACTAAGAGGGTAGTGATTCACTCAGAGGATAGTGAGTCACTCAGAGGGTGGTGATCACTCAGAGCGTAGTGATTCACACAGACATGAGTGATTCACTCAGAGGGTTGTGATTCACTCAGAGGGTGGTGATTCACTCAGAGGATGGTGATTCACTCAGAGTGTGGTGATTCACTCAGAGGGTAGTGATTCACTTAGAGGTTAGTTATTTACTCAGAGGGTGGTGATTCACTAAGAGATTAGTGATTCACTCAGAGCATAGTGAGTCACTCAGAGGGTGGTGATTCACTAAGAGATTAGTGATTCACTCAGAGCATAGTGAGTCACTCAGAGGGTGGTGATTCACTCAGAGATTAGTGATTCACTCAGAGCATAGTGAGTCACTCAGAGGGTGGTGATTCACTAAGAGGATAGTGAGTCACTCAGAGGGTGGTGATCACTCAGAGCGTAGTGATTCACACAGACATGAGTGATTCACTCAGAGGGTTGTGATTCACTCAGAGGGTGGTGATTCACTCAGAGGATGGTGATTCACTGAGAGTGTGCTGATTCACTCAGAGGGTTGTGATTCACTCAGGGTGGTGATTCACTCAGAGGATGGTGATTCACTCAGAGTGTGGTGATTCAATCAGAGGGTAGTGATTTACACGGAGGGTGGTGCTTCACTCAGTGAGTGGTCAATCAATCAGAGGGTGGTGATTCACTCAGAGGGTAGTCATTTACTCAGAGGGTAGTGATTCACTCAGAGGTTAGTGATTTACTCGGAGTGTGGTGATTTAATCAGAGGGCGGTGATTTAATCAGAGTGTAGTGATTCACTAAGGGAGGATAGCGATTTACTCAGAGAGTGGTGATTCACTCAGAGATTGGTGATTCACTCAGAGGGTAGTGATTCACTCAGACGGTGGTGATTCACTCAGAGGGTGGTGATTCATTCAGAGGGTAGTGATTCACTCAGAGGGTGCTGATTCACTCAGATGGCAGTGATTCACTCAGAGGGTGGTGATACACTCAGAAGGTAGTGTTTCACTCAGAGGGTAGTGCTTCACTGAGAGTGTAGTCATTTAGTCAGAGGGTAGTGATTCACTCAGAGGGTAGTGATTTACTCAGAGTGTGGTGATTTAATCAGAGGGCGGTGATTTACTCAGACGGTAGTGATTCACTCAGGGAGGATAGCGATTTACTCAGAGAGTGGTGATTCACTCAGAGATTGGTGATTCACTCAGAGGGTAGTGATTCACTCAGAGGATGGTGATTCACTCAGAGGGTGGTGATTCATTCAGAGGGTAGCGATTTACTCAGAGGGTGCTGATTCACTCAGATGGTAGTGATTCACTCAGAGGGTGGTGATTTACTCTGAGGCTAGTGATTCACTCAGAGGGTAGTGATTCACTCAGAAGGTAGTGAATCACTCAGAGGGTAGTGCTTCACTGAGAGCGTGGTGATTCACTCAGATGGTAGTCATTCACTCAGACGGTGGTGATTCACTCAGAGGGTAGTTATTTACTCGGAGGGTGGTGATTTACTCAGAAGGTAGTGATTTACTCAGAGGGTAGTGATTCACTCAGAGGGTAGTGATTTACTCGGAGTGTGGTGATTTGCTCAGAGGGCGGTGATTTACTCAGATGGTAGTGATTCACTCAGGGAGGATAGAGTTTTACTCAGAGTGAAAGTGATTTACTTGGAGGGTGGTGATTCACTAAGAGGGTAGTGAGTTACTCAGAGGGTGGTGATCACTCAGAGCATAGTGATTCACACAGACCGTAGTGATTCACTCAGAGGGTAGTGAGTCACTCACAGGGTGGTGATTCACTCAGAGCGTAGTGATTCACTCAGACCGTAGTCATTCACTCAGAGGGTGGTGATTCATTCAGACGGTAATGATTCGCTCAGAGGGTGGTGATTCACTCAGAGTGTGGTGATTCAATCAGAGGGTAGTGATTCACTCAGAGGGTGGTGATTCACTCAGAGATTAGTGATTCACTCAGAGCATAGTGAGTCACTCAGAGGGTGGTGATTCACTAAGAGATTAGTGATTCACTCAGAGCATAGTGAGTCACTCAGAGGGTGGTGATTCACTCAGAGGATAGTGAGTCACTCAGAGGGTGGTGATCACTCAGAGCGTAGTGATTCACACAGACATGAGTGATTCACTCAGAGGGTAGTCATTTACTCAGTTGGTGGTGATTCACTAAGAGGGTAGTGATTCACTCAGAGGTTAGTGATTTACTCGGAGGGTAGTGATTCACTCAGAGGGTAGTGATTCACTCAGGGAGGATAGCGATTTATGCCCAGAGTGGTGATTCACTCAGAGATTGGTGATTCACTAAGAGGGTAGTGATTCACTCAGAGGGTGGTGATTCACTCAGGAGTTAGTGATTCACACAGAGGTTGGTCATTCACTCAGAGGGAAGTGATTCACTCAGAGGGTGGTGATTCACTCAGAGTGTAGTGATTCACTCAGAGGATGGTGATTCACTAAGAGGGTAGTGATTCACTCAGAGGATAGTGAGTCACTCAGAGGGTGGTGATCACTCAGAGCGTAGTGATTCACACAGACATGAGTGATTCACTCAGAGGGTTGTGATTCACTCAGAGGGTGGTGATTCACTCAGAGGATGGTGATTCACTCAGAGTGTGGTGATTCACTCAGAGGGTAGTGATTCACTTAGAGGGTAGTTATTTACTCAGAGGGTGGTGATTCACTAAGAGATTAGTGATTCACTCAGAGCATAGTGAGTCACTCAGAGGGTGGTGATTCACTAAGAGATTAGTGATTCACTCAGAGCATAGTGAGTCACTCAGAGGGTGGTGATTCACTCAGAGGATAGTGAGTCACTCAGAGGGTGGTGATCACTCAGAGCGTAGTGATTCACACAGACATGAGTGATTCACTCAGAGGGTTGTGATTGACTCAGAGGGTGGTGATTCACTCAGAGGGTGGTGATTCACTCAGAGTGTGGTGATTCAATCAGAGGGTAGTGATTTACTCGGAGGGTGGTGATTCACTCAGCAGGTAGTGATTCACTCACAGGGTAGTGATTCACTCAGAGGGTAGTCATTTACTCAGAGGGTAGTGAGTCACTCAGAGGTTAGTGATTTACTCGGAGTGTGGTGATTTAATCAGAGGGCGGTGATTTAATCAGAGGGTAGTGATTCACTCAGGGAGGATAGCGATTTACTCAGAGAGTGATGATTCACTCAGAGATTGGTGATTCACTCAGAGGGTAGTGATTCACTCAGAGGGTGGTGATTCACTCAGCGGGTGGTGATTCATTCAGAGGGTAGTGATTTACTCAGAGTGTGTTGATTCACTCAGAGGGTAGTGATTCACTCAGAGGGTGGTGATTTACTCAGTTGGTGGTGATTCACTAAGAGAGGGTAGTGATTCACTCAGAGGTTAGTGATTTACACGGAGGGTAGTGATTCACTCAGAGGGTAGTGATTCACTCAGGGAGGATAGCGATTTACGCCCAGAGTGGTGATTCACTCAGAGATTGGTGATTCACTAAGAGGGTAGTGATTCACTCAGAGGGTGGTGATTCACTCAGAAGTTAGTGATTCACACAGAGGTTGGTCATTCACTCAGAGGGAAGTGATTCACTCAGAGGGTGGTGATTCACTCAGAGTGTAGTGATTCACTCAGAGGATGGTGATTCACTAAGAGGGTAGTGATTCACTCAGAGGATAGTGAGTCACTCAGAGGGTGGTGATCACTCAGAGCGTAGTGATTCACACAGACAGTAGTGATTCACTCAGAGGGTTGTGATTCACTCAGAGGGTGGTGATTCACTCAGAGGATGGTGATTCACTCAGAGTGTGGTGATTCAATCAGAGGGTAGTGATTTACTCGGAGGGTGGTGATTCACTCAGCGGGTAGTGATTCACTTACAGGGTAGTGATTCACTCAGAGTGTAGTCATTTACTCAGAGGGTAGTGATTCACTCAGAGGTTAGTGATTTACTCGGAGTGTGGTGATTTAATCAGAGGGCGGTGATTTAATCAGAGTGTAGTGATTCACTCAGGGAGGATAGCGATTCACTCAGAGGGTGGTGATACACTCAGAGAGTAGTGATTCACTCAGAGGGTGCTGATTCACTCAGATGGCAGTGATTCACTCAGAGGGTGGTGATACACTCAGAAGGTAATGTTTCACTCAGAGGGTAGTGCTTCACTGAGAGTGTAGTCATTTAGTCAGAGGGTAGTGATTCACTCAGAGGGTAGTGATTTACTCAGAGTGTGGTGATTTAATCAGTGGGCGGTGATTTACTCAGACGGTAGTGATTCACTCAGGGAGGATAGCGATTTACTCAGAGAGTGGTGATTCACTCAGAGATTGGTGATTCACTCAGAGGGTAGTGATTCACTCAGAGGATGGTGATTCACTCAGAGGGTGGTGATTCATTCAGAGGGTAGTGATTTACTCAGAGGGTGCTGATTCACTCAGATGGTAGTGATTCACTCAGAGGGTGGTGATTTACTCAGAGGCTAGTGATTCACTCAGAGGGTAGTGATTCACTCAGAAGGTAGTGAATCACTCAGAGGGTAGTGCTTCACTGAGAGCGTGGTGATTCACTCAGATGGTAGTCATTCACTCAGACGGTGGTGATTCACTCAGAGGGTAGTGATTTACTCGGAGGGTGGTGATTTACTCAGAAGGTAGTGATTTACTCAGAGGGTAGTGATTCACTCAGAGGGTAGTGATTTACTCGTAGTGTGGTGATTTGCTCAGATGGCGGTGATTTACTCAGATGGTAGTGATTCACTCAGGGAGGATAGAGTTTTACTCAGAGTGAAAGTGATTTACTTGGAGGGTGGTGATTCACTAAGAGTGTAGTGAGTCACTCAGAGGGTGGTGATCACTCAGAGCATAGTGATTCACACAGACCGTAGTGATTCACTCAGAGGGTAGTGAGTCACTCACAGGGTGGTGATTCACTCAGAGCGTAGTGATTCACTCAGACCGTAGTCATTCACTCAGAGGGTGGTGATTCATTCAGACGGTAATGATTCGCTCAGAGGGTGGTGATTCACTCAGAGTGTGGTGATTCAATCAGAGGGTAGTGATTCACTCAGAGGGTGGTGATTCACTCAGAGATTAGTAATTCACTCAGAGCATAGTGAGTCACTCAGAGGGTGGTGATTCACTAAGAGATTAGTGATTCACTCAGAGCATAGTGAGTCACTCAGAGGGTGGTGATTCGCTCAGAGGATAGTGAGTCACTCAGAGGGTGGTGATCACTCAGAGCGTAGTGATTCACACAGACATGAGTGATTCACTCAGAGGGTTGTGATTCACTCAGAGGGTGGTGATTCACTCAGAGGATGGTGATTCACTCAGAGTGTGGTGATTCAATCAGAGGGTAGTGATTTACTCGGAGGGTGGTGATTCACTCAGCGGGTAGTGATTCACTCACAGGGTAGTGATTCACTCAGAGGGTAGTCATTTACTCCGAGGGTAGTGAGTCACTCAGAGGTTAGTGATTTACTCGGAGTGTGGTGATTTAATCAGAGGGCGGTGATTTAATCAGATGGTAGTGATTCACTCAGGGAGGATAGCGATTTACTCAGAGAGTGGTGATTCACTCAGAGATTGGTGATTCACTCAGAGGGTAGTGATTCACTCAGAGGGTGGTGATTCACTCAGCGGGTGGTGATTCATTCAGAGGGTAGTGATTTACTCAGAGTGTGTTGATTCACTCAGAGGGTAGTGATTCACTCAGAGGGTGGTGATTTACTCAGTTGGTGGTGATTCACTAAGAGGGTAGTGATTCACTCAGAGGTTAGTGATTTACTCGGAGGGTAGTGATTCACTCAGAGGGTAGTGATTCACTCAGGGAGGATAGCGATTTACGCCCAGAGTGGTGATTCACTCAGAGATTGGTGATTCACTAAGAGGGTAGTGATTCACTCAGAGGGTGGTGATTCACTCAGAAGTTAGTGATTCACACAGAGGTTGGTCATTCACTCAGAGGGAAGTGATTCACTCAGAGGGTGGTGATTCACTCAGAGTGTAGTGATTCACTCAGAGGATGGTGATTCACTAAGAGGGTAGTGATTCACTCAGAGGATAGTGAGTCACTCAGAGGGTGGTGATCACTCAGAGCGTAGTGATTCACACAGACATGAGTGATTCACTCAGAGGGTTGTGATTCACTCAGAGGGTGGTGATTCACTCAGAGGATGGTGATTCACTCAGAGTGTGGTGATTCACTCAGAGGGTAGTGATTCACTTAGAGGGTAGTTATTTACTCAGAGGGTGGTGATTCACTAAGAGATTAGTGATTCACTCAGAGCATAGTGAGTCACTCAGAGGGTGGTGATTCACTAAGAGATTAGTGATTCACTCAGAGCATAGTGAGTCACTCAGAGGGTGGTGATTCACTCAGAGGATAGTGAGTCACTCAGAGGGTGGTGATCACTCAGAGCGTAGTGATTCACACAGACATGAGTGATTCACTCAGAGGGTTGTGATTCACTCAGAGGGTGGTGATTCACTCAGAGGATGGTGATTCACTCAGAGTGTGGTGATTCAATCAGAGGGTAGTGATTTACTCGGAGGGTGGTGATTCACTCAGCGGGTAGTGATTCACTCACAGGGTAGTGATTCACTCAGAGGGTAGTCATTTACTCAGAGGGTAGTGAGTCACTCAGAGTTTAGTGATTTACTCGGAGTGTGGTGATTTAATCAGAGGGCGGTGATTTAATCAGAGGGTAGTGATTCACTCAGGGAGGATAGCGATTGACTCAGAGAGTGATGATTCACTCAGAGATTGGTGATTCACTCAGAGGGTAGTGATTCACTCAGAGGGTGGTGATTCACTCAGCGGGTGGTGATTCATTCAGAGGGTAGTGATTTACTCAGAGTGTGTTGATTCACTCAGAGGGTAGTGATTCACTCAGAGGGTGGTGATTTACTCAGTTGGTGGTGATTCACAAAGAGGGTAGTGATTCACTCAGAGGTTAGTGATTTACTCGGAGGGTAGTGATTCACTCAGAGGGTAGTGATTCACTCAGGGAGGATAGCGATTTACGCCGAGAGTGGTGATTCACTCAGAGATTGGTGATTCACTAAGAGGGTAGTGATTCACTCAGAGGGTGGTGATTCACTCAGAAGTTAGTAATTCACACAGAGATTGGTCATTCACTCAGAGGGAAGTGATTCACTCAGAGGGTGGTGATTCACTCAGAGTGTAGTGATTCACTCAGAGGATGGTGATTCACTAAGAGGGTAGTGATTCACTCAGAGGATAGTGAGTCACTCAGAGGGTGGTGATCACTCAGAGCGTAGTGATTCACACAGACAGTAGTGATTCACTCAGAGGGTTGTGATTCACTCAGAGGGTGGTGATTCACTCAGAGGATGGTGATTCACTCAGAGTGTGGTGATTCAATCAGAGGGTAGTGATTTACTCGGAGGGTGGTGATTCACTCAGCGGGTAGTGATTCACTTACAGGGTAGTGATTCACTCAGAGGGTAGTCATTTACTCAGAGGGTAGTGATTCACTCAGAGGTTAGTGATTTACTCGGAGTGCGGTGATTTAATCAGAGGGCGGTGATTTAATCAGAGGGTAGTGATTCACTCAGGGAGGATAGCGATTTACTCAGAGAGTGGTGATTCACTCAGAGATTGGTGATTCACTCAGAGGGTAGTGATTCACTCAGAGGGTGGTGATTCTCTCAGAGGGTGGTGATTCATTCAGAGGGTAGTGATTTACTCAGAGGGTGCTGATTCACTCAGATGGTAGTGATTCACTCAGAGGGTGGTGATTTACTCAGATGCTAGTGATTCACTCAGAGGGTAGTGATTCACTCAGAAGTTAGTGATTCACTCAGAGGGTAGTGCTTCACTGAGAGCGTGGTGATTTACTCAGAGGGTAGTGATTTACTCAGAGGGTAGTGATTCACTCAGAGGGTAGTGATTCACTCAGATGGTAGTCATTCACTCAGATGGTGGTGATTCACTCAGAGGGTAGTGATTCACTCAGAGTGTAGTCATTTAGTCAGAGGGTAGTGATTCACTCAGAGGGTAGTGATTTACTCAGAGTGTGGTGATTTGCTCAGAGGGCGGTGATTTACTCAGATGGTAGTGATTCACTCAGGGAGGATAGAGTTTTACTCAGAGTGAAAGTGATTTACTTGGAGGGTGGTGATTCACTAAGAGGGTAGTGAGTCACTCAGAGGGTGGTGATCACTCAGAGCATAGTGATTCACACAGACCGTAGTGATTCACTCAGAGGGTAGTGAGTCACTCACAGGGTGGTGATTCACTCAGAGCGTAGTGATTCACTCAGACCGTAGTCATTCACTCAGAGGGTGGTGATACATTCAGACGGTAATGATTCACTTAGAGGGTGGTGATTCTCTCAGAGGGTAGTGAGTTACTCAGAGGGTAGTGATTCACTCAGAGGGTAGTGATTCACTCAGAGGGTAGTGATTCACTCAGACGGTGGTGATTCACTCAGAGGGTAGTGATTTACTTGGAGGGTGGTGATTTACTCAGAGGGTAGTGATTTACTCAGAGGGTAGTGATTCACTCAGGGAGCATAGCGATTTACTCAGAGAGTGGTGATTCACTCAGAGATTGGTGATTCACTCAGAGGGTAGTGATTCACTCAGAGGGTGGTGATTCACTCAGAGGGTGGTGATTCATTCAGAGGGTAGTGAGTTACTCAGAGGGTGTTGATTCACTCAGATGGTAGTGATTCACTCAGAGGGTGGTGATACACTCAGAGGGTAGTGATTTACTTGGAGGGTAGTGATTCACTCAGAAGGTAGTGATTCACTCAGAGGGTAGTACTTCACTGAGAGCGTGGTGATTTACTCAGAGGGTAGTGATTTACTCAGAGGGTAGTGATTCACTCAGAGGGTAGTGATTCACTCAGATGTTAGTCATTCACTCAGATGGTGGTGATTCACTCAGAGGGTAGTGATTCACTCAGAGTGTAGTCATTTAGTCAGAGGGTAGTGATTCACTCAGAGGGTAGTGATTTACTCAGAGTGTGGTGATTTGCTCAGAGGGCGGTGATTTACTCAGATGGTAGTGATTCACTCAGGGAGGATAGAGTTTTACTCAGAGTGAAAGTGATTTACTTGGAGGGTGGTGATTCACTAAGAGGGTAGTGAGTCACTCAGAGGGTGGTGATCACTCAGAGCATAGTGATTCACACAGACCGTAGTGATTCACTCAGAGGGTGGTGATCACTCAGAGCGTAGTGATTCACACAGACATGAGTGATTCACTCAGAGGGTTGTGATTCACTCAGAGGGTGGTGATTCACTCAGAGGATGGTGATTCACTCAGAGTGTGGTGATTCACTCAGAGGGTAGTGATTTACTCGGAGGGTGGTGATTCACTCAGCGGGTAGTGATTCACTCACAGGGTAGTGATTCACTCAGAGGGTAGTCATTTACTCAGAGGGTAGTGAGTCACTCAGAGGTTAGTGATTTACTCGGAGTGTGGTGATTTAATCAGAGGGCGGTGATTTAATCAGAGGGTAGTGATTCACTCAGTGAGGATAGCGATTTACTCAGAGAGTGGTGATTCACTCAGAGATTGATGATTCACTCAGAGGGTAGTGATTCACTCAGAGGGTGGTGATTCACTCAGCGGGTGGTGATTCATTCAGAGGGTAGTGATTTACTCAGAGTGTGTTGATTCACTCAGAGGGTGGTGATTCACTCAGGAGTTAGTGATTCACACAGAGGTTGGTCATTCACTCAGAGGGAAGTGATTCACTCAGAGGGTGGTGATTCACTCAGAGTGTAGTGATTCACTCAGAGGATGGTGATTCACTAAGAGGGTAGTGATTCACTCAGAGGATAGTGAGTCACTCAGAGGGTGGTGATCACTCAGAGCGTAGTGATTCACACAGACATGAGTGATTCACTCAGAGGGTTGTGATTCACTCAGAGGGTGGTGATTCACTCAGAGGATGGTGATTCACTCAGAGTGTGGTGATTCACTCAGAGGGTAGTGATTCACTTAGAGGGTAGTTATTTACTCAGAGGGTGGTGATTCACTAAGAGATTAGTGATTCACTCAGAGCATAGTGAGTCACTCAGAGGGTGGTGATTCACTAAGAGATTAGTGATTCACTCAGAGCATAGTGAGTCACTCAGAGGGTGGTGATTCACTCAGAGGATAGTGAGTCACTCAGAGGGTGGTGATCACTCAGAGCGTAGTGATTCACACAGACATGAGTGATTCACTCAGAGGGTTGTGATTGACTCAGAGGGTGGTGATTCACTCAGAGGGTGGTGATTCACTCAGAGTGTGGTGATTCAATCAGAGGGTAGTGATTTACTCGGAGGGTGGTGATTCACTCAGCAGGTAGTGATTCACTCACAGGGTAGTGATTCACTCAGAGGGTAGTCATTTACTCAGAGGGTAGTGAGTCACTCAGAGGTTAGTGATTTACTCGGAGTGTGGTGATTTAATCAGAGGGCGGTGATTTAATCAGAGGGTAGTGATTCACTCAGGGAGGATAGCGATTTACTCAGAGAGTGATGATTCACTCAGAGATTGGTGATTCACTCAGAGGGTAGTGATTCACTCAGAGGGTGGTGATTCACTCAGCGGGTGGTGATTCATTCAGAGGGTAGTGATTTACTCAGAGTGTGTTGATTCACTCAGAGGGTAGTGATTCACTCAGAGGGTGGTGATTTACTCAGTTGGTGGTGATTCACTAAGAGAGGGTAGTGATTCACTCAGAGGTTAGTGATTTACACGGAGGGTAGTGATTCACTCAGAGGGTAGTGATTCACTCAGGGAGGATAGCGATTTACGCCCAGAGTGGTGATTCACTCAGAGATTGGTGATTCACTAAGAGGGTAGTGATTCACTCAGAGGGTGGTGATTCACTCAGAAGTTAGTGATTCACACAGAGGTTGGTCATTCACTCAGAGGGAAGTGATTCACTCAGAGGGTGGTGATTCACTCAGAGGGTGGTGATCACTCAGAGCGTAGTGATTCACACAGACAGTAGTGATTCACTCAGAGGGTTGTGATTCACTCAGAGGGTGGTGATTCACTCAGAGGATGGTGATTCACTCAGAGTGTGGTGATTCAATCAGAGGGTAGTGATTTACTCGGAGGGTGGTGATTCACTCAGCGGGTAGTGATTCACTTACAGGGTAGTGATTCACTCAGAGTGTAGTCATTTACTCAGAGGGTAGTGATTCACTCAGAGGTTAGTGATTTACTCGGAGTGTGGTGATTTAATCAGAGGGCGGTGATTTAATCAGAGTGTAGTGATTCACTCAGGGAGGATAGCGATTCACTCAGAGGGTGGTGATACACTCAGAGAGTAGTGATTCACTCAGAGGGTGCTGATTCACTCAGATGGCAGTGATTCACTCAGAGGGTGGTGATACACTCAGAAGGTAATGTTTCACTCAGAGGGTAGTGCTTCACTGAGAGTGTAGTCATTTAGTCAGAGGGTAGTGATTCACTCAGAGGGTAGTGATTTACTCAGAGTGTGGTGATTTAATCAGTGGGCGGTGATTTACTCAGACGGTAGTGATTCACTCAGGGAGGATAGCGATTTACTCAGAGAGTGGTGATTCACTCAGAGATTGGTGATTCACTCAGAGGGTAGTGATTCACTCAGAGGATGGTGATTCACTCAGAGGGTGGTGATTCATTCAGAGGGTAGTGATTTACTCAGAGGGTGCTGATTCACTCAGATGGTAGTGATTCACTCAGAGGGTGGTGATTTACTCAGAGGCTAGTGATTCACTCAGAGGGTAGTGATTCACTCAGAAGGTAGTGAATCACTCAGAGGGTAGTGCTTCACTGAGAGCGTGGTGATTCACTCAGATGGTAGTCATTCACTCAGACGGTGGTGATTCACTCAGAGGGTAGTGATTTACTCGGAGGGTGGTGATTTACTCAGAAGGTAGTGATTTACTCAGAGGGTAGTGATTCACTCAGAGGGTAGTGATTTACTCGTAGTGTGGTGATTTGCTCAGATGGCGGTGATTTACTCAGATGGTAGTGATTCACTCAGGGAGGATAGAGTTTTACTCAGAGTGAAAGTGATTTACTTGGAGGGTGGTGATTCACTAAGAGTGTAGTGAGTCACTCAGAGGGTGGTGATCACTCAGAGCATAGTGATTCACACAGACCGTAGTGATTCACTCAGAGGGTAGTGAGTCACTCACAGGGTGGTGATTCACTCAGAGCGTAGTGATTCACTCAGACCGTAGTCATTCACTCAGAGGGTGGTGATTCATTCAGACGGTAATGATTCGCTCAGAGGGTGGTGATTCACTCAGAGTGTGGTGATTCAATCAGAGGGTAGTGATTCACTCAGAGGGTGGTGATTCACTCAGAGATTAGTAATTCACTCAGAGCATAGTGAGTCACTCAGAGGGTGGTGATTCACTAAGAGATTAGTGATTCACTCAGAGCATAGTGAGTCACTCAGAGGGTGGTGATTCGCTCAGAGGATAGTGAGTCACTCAGAGGGTGGTGATCACTCAGAGCGTAGTGATTCACACAGACATGAGTGATTCACTCAGAGGGTTGTGATTCACTCAGAGGGTGGTGATTCACTCAGAGGATGGTGATTCACTCAGAGTGTGGTGATTCAATCAGAGGGTAGTGATTTACTCGGAGGGTGGTGATTCACTCAGCGGGTAGTGATTCACTCACAGGGTAGTGATTCACTCAGAGGGTAGTCATTTACTCCGAGGGTAGTGAGTCACTCAGAGGTTAGTGATTTACTCGGAGTGTGGTGATTTAATCAGAGGGCGGTGATTTAATCAGATGGTAGTGATTCACTCAGGGAGGATAGCGATTTACTCAGAGAGTGGTGATTCACTCAGAGATTGGTGATTCACTCAGAGGGTAGTGATTCACTCAGAGGGTGGTGATTCACTCAGCGGGTGGTGATTCATTCAGAGGGTAGTGATTTACTCAGAGTGTGTTGATTCACTCAGAGGGTAGTGATTCACTCAGAGGGTGGTGATTTACTCAGTTGGTGGTGATTCACTAAGAGGGTAGTGATTCACTCAGAGGTTAGTGATTTACTCGGAGGGTAGTGATTCACTCAGAGGGTAGTGATTCACTCAGGGAGGATAGCGATTTACGCCCAGAGTGGTGATTCACTCAGAGATTGGTGATTCACTAAGAGGGTAGTGATTCACTCAGAGGGTGGTGATTCACTCAGAAGTTAGTGATTCACACAGAGGTTGGTCATTCACTCAGAGGGAAGTGATTCACTCAGAGGGTGGTGATTCACTCAGAGTGTAGTGATTCACTCAGAGGATGGTGATTCACTAAGAGGGTAGTGATTCACTCAGAGGATAGTGAGTCACTCAGAGGGTGGTGATCACTCAGAGCGTAGTGATTCACACAGACATGAGTGATTCACTCAGAGGGTTGTGATTCACTCAGAGGGTGGTGATTCACTCAGAGGATGGTGATTCACTCAGAGTGTGGTGATTCACTCAGAGGGTAGTGATTCACTTAGAGGGTAGTTATTTACTCAGAGGGTGGTGATTCACTAAGAGATTAGTGATTCACTCAGAGCATAGTGAGTCACTCAGAGGGTGGTGATTCACTAAGAGATTAGTGATTCACTCAGAGCATAGTGAGTCACTCAGAGGGTGGTGATTCACTCAGAGGATAGTGAGTCACTCAGAGGGTGGTGATCACTCAGAGCGTAGTGATTCACACAGACATGAGTGATTCACTCAGAGGGTTGTGATTCACTCAGAGGGTGGTGATTCACTCAGAGGATGGTGATTCACTCAGAGTGTGGTGATTCAATCAGAGGGTAGTGATTTACTCGGAGGGTGGTGATTCACTCAGCGGGTAGTGATTCACTCACAGGGTAGTGATTCACTCAGAGGGTAGTCATTTACTCAGAGGGTAGTGAGTCACTCAGAGTTTAGTGATTTACTCGGAGTGTGGTGATTTAATCAGAGGGCGGTGATTTAATCAGAGGGTAGTGATTCACTCAGGGAGGATAGCGATTGACTCAGAGAGTGATGATTCACTCAGAGATTGGTGATTCACTCAGAGGGTAGTGATTCACTCAGAGGGTGGTGATTCACTCAGCGGGTGGTGATTCATTCAGAGGGTAGTGATTTACTCAGAGTGTGTTGATTCACTCAGAGGGTAGTGATTCACTCAGAGGGTGGTGATTTACTCAGTTGGTGGTGATTCACAAAGAGGGTAGTGATTCACTCAGAGGTTAGTGATTTACTCGGAGGGTAGTGATTCACTCAGAGGGTAGTGATTCACTCAGGGAGGATAGCGATTTACGCCGAGAGTGGTGATTCACTCAGAGATTGGTGATTCACTAAGAGGGTAGTGATTCACTCAGAGGGTGGTGATTCACTCAGAAGTTAGTAATTCACACAGAGATTGGTCATTCACTCAGAGGGAAGTGATTCACTCAGAGGGTGGTGATTCACTCAGAGTGTAGTGATTCACTCAGAGGATGGTGATTCACTAAGAGGGTAGTGATTCACTCAGAGGATAGTGAGTCACTCAGAGGGTGGTGATCACTCAGAGCGTAGTGATTCACACAGACAGTAGTGATTCACTCAGAGGGTTGTGATTCACTCAGAGGGTGGTGATTCACTCAGAGGATGGTGATTCACTCAGAGTGTGGTGATTCAATCAGAGGGTAGTGATTTACTCGGAGGGTGGTGATTCACTCAGCGGGTAGTGATTCACTTACAGGGTAGTGATTCACTCAGAGGGTAGTCATTTACTCAGAGGGTAGTGATTCACTCAGAGGTTAGTGATTTACTCGGAGTGCGGTGATTTAATCAGAGGGCGGTGATTTAATCAGAGGGTAGTGATTCACTCAGGGAGGATAGCGATTTACTCAGAGAGTGGTGATTCACTCAGAGATTGGTGATTCACTCAGAGGGTAGTGATTCACTCAGAGGGTGGTGATTCTCTCAGAGGGTGGTGATTCATTCAGAGGGTAGTGATTTACTCAGAGGGTGCTGATTCACTCAGATGGTAGTGATTCACTCAGAGGGTGGTGATTTACTCAGATGCTAGTGATTCACTCAGAGGGTAGTGATTCACTCAGAAGTTAGTGATTCACTCAGAGGGTAGTGCTTCACTGAGAGCGTGGTGATTTACTCAGAGGGTAGTGATTTACTCAGAGGGTAGTGATTCACTCAGAGGGTAGTGATTCACTCAGATGGTAGTCATTCACTCAGATGGTGGTGATTCACTCAGAGGGTAGTGATTCACTCAGAGTGTAGTCATTTAGTCAGAGGGTAGTGATTCACTCAGAGGGTAGTGATTTACTCAGAGTGTGGTGATTTGCTCAGAGGGCGGTGATTTACTCAGATGGTAGTGATTCACTCAGGGAGGATAGAGTTTTACTCAGAGTGAAAGTGATTTACTTGGAGGGTGGTGATTCACTAAGAGGGTAGTGAGTCACTCAGAGGGTGGTGATCACTCAGAGCATAGTGATTCACACAGACCGTAGTGATTCACTCAGAGGGTAGTGAGTCACTCACAGGGTGGTGATTCACTCAGAGCGTAGTGATTCACTCAGACCGTAGTCATTCACTCAGAGGGTGGTGATACATTCAGACGGTAATGATTCACTTAGAGGGTGGTGATTCTCTCAGAGGGTAGTGAGTTACTCAGAGGGTAGTGATTCACTCAGAGGGTAGTGATTCACTCAGAGGGTAGTGATTCACTCAGACGGTGGTGATTCACTCAGAGGGTAGTGATTTACTTGGAGGGTGGTGATTTACTCAGAGGGTAGTGATTTACTCAGAGGGTAGTGATTCACTCAGGGAGCATAGCGATTTACTCAGAGAGTGGTGATTCACTCAGAGATTGGTGATTCACTCAGAGGGTAGTGATTCACTCAGAGGGTGGTGATTCACTCAGAGGGTGGTGATTCATTCAGAGGGTAGTGAGTTACTCAGAGGGTGTTGATTCACTCAGATGGTAGTGATTCACTCAGAGGGTGGTGATACACTCAGAGGGTAGTGATTTACTTGGAGGGTAGTGATTCACTCAGAAGGTAGTGATTCACTCAGAGGGTAGTACTTCACTGAGAGCGTGGTGATTTACTCAGAGGGTAGTGATTTACTCAGAGGGTAGTGATTCACTCAGAGGGTAGTGATTCACTCAGATGTTAGTCATTCACTCAGATGGTGGTGATTCACTCAGAGGGTAGTGATTCACTCAGAGTGTAGTCATTTAGTCAGAGGGTAGTGATTCACTCAGAGGGTAGTGATTTACTCAGAGTGTGGTGATTTGCTCAGAGGGCGGTGATTTACTCAGATGGTAGTGATTCACTCAGGGAGGATAGAGTTTTACTCAGAGTGAAAGTGATTTACTTGGAGGGTGGTGATTCACTAAGAGGGTAGTGAGTCACTCAGAGGGTGGTGATCACTCAGAGCATAGTGATTCACACAGACCGTAGTGATTCACTCAGAGGGTGGTGATCACTCAGAGCGTAGTGATTCACACAGACATGAGTGATTCACTCAGAGGGTTGTGATTCACTCAGAGGGTGGTGATTCACTCAGAGGATGGTGATTCACTCAGAGTGTGGTGATTCACTCAGAGGGTAGTGATTTACTCGGAGGGTGGTGATTCACTCAGCGGGTAGTGATTCACTCACAGGGTAGTGATTCACTCAGAGGGTAGTCATTTACTCAGAGGGTAGTGAGTCACTCAGAGGTTAGTGATTTACTCGGAGTGTGGTGATTTAATCAGAGGGCGGTGATTTAATCAGAGGGTAGTGATTCACTCAGGGAGGATAGCGATTTACTCAGAGAGTGATGATTCACTCAGAGATTGATGATTCACTCAGAGGGTAGTGATTCACTCAGAGGGTGGTGATTCACTCAGCGGGTGGTGATTCATTCAGAGGGTAGTGATTTACTCAGAGTGTGTTGATTCACTCAGAGGGTAGTGATTCACTCAGAGGGTGGTGATTTACTCAGTTGGTGGTGATTCACTAAGAGGGTAGTGATTCACTCAGAGGTTAGTGATTTACTCGGAGGGTAGTGATTCACTCAGAGGGTAGTGATTCACTCAGGGAGGATAGCGATTTACGCCGAGAGTGGTGATTCACTCAGAGATTGGTGATTCACTAAGAGGGTAGTGATTCACTCAGAGGGTGGTGATTCACTCAGAAGTTAGTGATTCACACAGAGGTTGGTCATTCACTCAGAGGGACGTGATTCACTCAGAGGGTGGTGATTCACTCAGAGTGTAGTGATTCACTCAGAGGATGGTGATTCACTAAGAGGGTAGTGATTCACTCAGAGGATAGTGAGTCACTCAGAGGGTGGTGATCACTCAGAGCGTAGTGATTCACACAGACATGAGTGATTCACTCAGAGGGTTGTGATTCACTCAGAGGGTGGTGATTCACTCAGAGGATGGTGATTCACTCAGAGTGTGGTGATTCAATCAGAGGGTAGTGATTTACTCGGAGGGTGGTGATTCACTCAGCGGGTAGTGATTCACTCACAGGGTAGTGATTCACTCAGAGGGTAGTCATTTACTCAGAGGGTAGTGAGTCACTCAGAGTTTAGTGATTTACTCGGAGTGTGGTGATTTAATCAGAGGGCGGTGATTTAATCAGAGGGTAGTGATTCACTCAGGGAGGATAGCGATTGACTCAGAGAGTGATGATTCACTCAGAGATTGGTGATTCACTCAGAGGGTAGTGATTCACTCAGAGGGTGGTGATTCACTCAGCGGGTGGTGATTCATTCAGAGGGTAGTGATTTACTCAGAGTGTGTTGATTCACTCAGAGGGTAGTGATTCACTCAGAGGGTGGTGATTTACTCAGTTGGTGGTGATTCACAAAGAGGGTAGTGATTCACTCAGAGGTTAGTGATTTACTCGGAGGGTAGTGATTCACTCAGAGGGTAGTGATTCACTCAGGGAGGATAGCGATTTACGCCGAGAGTGGTGATTCACTCAGAGATTGGTGATTCACTAAGAGGGTAGTGATTCACTCAGAGGGTGGTGATTCACTCAGAAGTTAGTAATTCACACAGAGATTGGTCATTCACTCAGAGGGAAGTGATTCACTCAGAGGGTGGTGATTCACTCAGAGTGTAGTGATTCACTCAGAGGATGGTGATTCACTAAGAGGGTAGTGATTCACTCAGAGGATAGTGAGTCACTCAGAGGGTGGTGATCACTCAGAGCGTAGTGATTCACACAGACAGTAGTGATTCACTCAGAGGGTTGTGATTCACTCAGAGGGTGGTGATTCACTCAGAGGATGGTGATTCACTCAGAGTGTGGTGATTCAATCAGAGGGTAGTGATTTACTCGGAGGGTGGTGATTCACTCAGCGGGTAGTGATTCACTTACAGGGTAGTGATTCACTCAGAGGGTAGTCATTTACTCAGAGGGTAGTGATTCACTCAGAGGTTAGTGATTTAATCAGAGGGCGGTGATTTAATCAGAGGGTAGTGATTCACTCAGGGAGGATAGCGATTTACTCAGAGAGTGGTGATTCACTCAGAGATTGGTGATTCACTCAGACGGTAGTGATTCACTCAGAGGGTGGTGATTCTCTCAGAGGGTGGTGATTCATTCAGAGGGTAGTGATTTACTCAGAGGGTGCTGATTCACTCAGATGGTAGTGATTCACTCAGAGGGTGGTGATTTACTCAGATGCTAGTGATTCACTCAGAGGGTAGTGATTCACTCAGAAGTTAGTGATTCACTCAGAGGGTAGTGCTTCACTGAGAGCGTGGTGATTTACTCAGAGGGTAGTGATTTACTCAGAGGGTAGTGATTCACTCAGAGGGTAGTGATTCACTCAGATGGTAGTCATTCACTCAGATGGTGGTGATTCACTCAGAGGGTAGTGATTCACTCAGAGTGTAGTCATTTAGTCAGAGGGTAGTGATTCACTCAGAGGGTAGTGATTTACTCAGAGTGTGGTGATTTGCTCAGAGGGCGGTGATTTACTCAGATGGTAGTGATTCACTCAGGGAGGATAGAGTTTTACTCAGAGTGAAAGTGATTTACTTGGAGGGTGGTGATTCACTAAGAGGGTAGTGAGTCACTCAGAGGGTGGTGATCACTCAGAGCATAGTGATTCACACAGACCGTAGTGATTCACTCAGAGGGTAGTGAGTCACTCACAGGGTGGTGATTCACTCAGAGCGTAGTGATTCACTCAGACCGTAGTCATTCACTCAGAGGGTGGTGATACATTCAGACGGTAATGATTCACTTAGAGGGTGGTGATTCTCTCAGAGGGTAGTGAGTTACTCAGAGGGTAGTGATTCACTCAGAGGGTAGTGATTCACTCAGAGGGTAGTGATTCACTCAGACGGTGGTGATTCACTCAGAGGGTAGTGATTTACTTGGAGGGTGGTGATTTACTCAGAGGGTAGTGATTTACTCAGAGGGTAGTGATTCACTCAGGGAGCATAGCGATTTACTCAGAGAGTGGAGATTCACTCAGAGATTGGTGATTCACTCAGAGGGTAGTGATTCACTCAGAGGGTGGTGATTCACTCAGAGGGTGGTGATTCATTCAGAGGGTAGTGAGTTACTCAGATGGTGTTGATTCACTCAGATGGTAGTGATTCACTCAGAGGGTGGTGATACACTCAGAGGGTAGTGATTTACTTGGAGGGTAGTGATTCACTCAGAAGGTAGTGATTCACTCAGAGGGTAGTACTTCACTGAGAGCGTGGTGATTTACTCAGAGGGTAGTGATTTACTCAGAGGGTAGTGATTCACTCAGAGGGTAGTGATTCACTCAGATGTTAGTCATTCACTCAGATGGTGGTGATTCACTCAGAGGGTAGTGATTCACTCAGAGTGTAGTCATTTAGTCAGAGGGTAGTGATTCACTCAGAGGGTAGTGATTTACTCAGAGTGTGGTGATTTGCTCAGAGGGCGGTGATTTACTCAGATGGTAGTGATTCACTCAGGGAGGATAGAGTTTTACTCAGAGTGAAAGTGATTTACTTGGAGGGTGGTGATTCACTAAGAGGGTAGTGAGTCACTCAGAGGGTGGTGATCACTCAGAGCATAGTGATTCACACAGACCGTAGTGATTCACTCAGAGGGTGGTGATCACTCAGAGCGTAGTGATTCACACAGACATGAGTGATTCACTCAGAGGGTTGTGATTCACTCAGAGGGTGGTTATTCACTCAGAGGATGGTGATTCACTCAGAGTGTGGTGATTCATTCAGAGGGTAGTGATTTACTCGGAGGGTGGTGATTCACTCAGCGGGTAGTGATTCACTCACAGGGTAGTGATTCACTCAGAGGGTAGTCATTTACTCAGAGGGTAGTGAGTCACTCAGAGGTTAGTGATTTACTCGGAGTGTGGTGATTTAATCAGAGGGCAGTGATTTAATCAGAGGGTAGTGATTCACTCAGGGAGGATAGCGATTTACTCAGAGAGTGATGATTCACTCAGAGATTGATGATTCACTCAGAGGGTAGTGATTCACTCAGAGGGTGGTGATTCACTCAGCGGGTGGTGATTCATTCAGAGGGTAGTGATTTACTCAGAGTGTGTTGATTCACTCAGAGGGTAGTGATTCACTCAGAGGGTGGTGATTTACTCAGTTGGTGGTGATTCACTAAGAGGGTAGTGATTCACTCAGAGGTTAGTGATTTACTCGGAGGGTAGTGATTCACTCAGAGGGTAGTGATTCACTCAGGGAGGATAGCGATTTACGCCGAGAGTGGTGATTCACTCAGAGATTGGTGATTCACTAAGAGGGTAGTGATTCACTCAGAGGGTGGTGATTCACTCAGAAGTTAGTGATTCACACAGAGGTTGGTCATTCACTCAGAGGGACGTGATTCACTCAGAGGGTGGTGATTCACTCAGAGTGTAGTGATTCACTCAGAGGATGGTGATTCACTAAGAGGGTAGTGATTCACTCAGAGGATAGTGAGTCACTCAGAGGGTGGTGATCACTCAGAGCGTAGTGATTCACACAGACAGTAGTGATTCACTCAGAGGGTTGTGATTCACTCAGAGGGTGGTGATTCACTCAGAGGATGGTGATTCACTCAGAGTGTGGTGATTCAATCAGAGGGTAGTGATTTACTCGGAGGGTGGTGATTCACTCAGCGGGTAGTGATTCACTTACAGGGTAGTGATTCACTCAGAGGGTAGTCATTTACTCAGAGGGTAGTGATTCACTCAGAGGTTAGTGATTTACTCGGAGTGTGGTGATTTAATCAGAGGGCGGTGATTTAATCAGAGTGTAGTGATTCACTCAGGGAGGATAGCGATTCACTCAGAGGGTGGTGATACACTCAGAGAGTAGTGATTCACTCAGAGGGTGGTGATTTGCTCAGATGCCAGTGATTCACTCAGAGGGTAGTGATTCACTCACAAGGTAGTGATTCACTCAGAGAGTAGTACTTCACTGAGAGCGTGGTGATTTACTCAGAGGGTAGTGATTTACTCAGAGGGTAGTGATTCACTCAGAGGGTAGTGATTCACTCAGATGGTAGTCATTCACTCAGATGGTGGTGATTCACTCAGAGGGTAGTGATTCACTCAGAGTGTAGTCATTTAGTCAGAGGGTAGTGATTCACTCAGAGGGTAGTGATTTACTCAGAGTGTGGTGATTTAATCAGAGGGCGGTGATTTACTCAGACGGTAGTGATTCACTCAGGGAGGATAGCGATTTACTCAGAGAGTGGTGATTCACTCAGAGATTGGTGATTCACTCAGAGGGTAGTGATTCACTCAGAGGGTGGTGATTCACTCAGAGGGTGGTGATTCATTCAGAGGGTAGTGATTTACTCAGAGGGTGCTGATTCACTCAGATGGTAGTGATTCACTCAGAGGGTGGTGATACACTCAGAGAGTCGTGATTCACTCAGAGGGTGGTGATTTACTCAGATGCTAGTGATTCACTCAGAGGGTAGTGATTCACTCAGAAGGTAGTGATTTACTCAGAGGGTAGTGCTTCACTGAGAGCGTGGTGATTTTCTCAGAGGGTAGTGATTCACTCAGAGGGTAGTGATTTACTCGGAGTGAGGTGATTTGCTCAGAGGGCGGTGATTTACTCAGAGGGTGGTGATTCACTCAGAGGGTATTGATTCACTCAGAGGGTAGTGATTCACTCAGAGGGTGGTGATGCACTCAGCGGGTAGTGATTCACTCAGAGGATAGTGAATCATTCAGAGGATGGTGATTCATCAGTGAGTGGTGAATCAATCAGAGGGTGGTCATTCACTCAGAGGGAAGTGATTCACTCAGAGGGTGGTGATTCACTCAGAGTGTAGTGATTCACTCAGAGGATGGTGATTCACTAAGAGGGTAGTGATTCACTCAGAGGATTGTGAGTCACTCAGAGGGTGGTGATCACTCAGAGCGTAGTGATTCACACAGACAGTAGTGATTCACTCAGAGGGTTGTGATTCACTCAGAGGGTGGTGATTCACTCAGAGGATGGTGATTCACTCAGAGTGTGGTGATTCAATCAGAGGGTAGTGATTTACTTGGAGGGTGGTGATTCACTCAGCGGGTAGTGATTCACTTACAGGGTAGTGATTCACTCAGAGGGTAGTCATTTACTCAGAGGGTAGTGATTCCCTCAGAGGTTAGTGATTTACTCGGAGTGTGGTGATTTAATCAGAGGGCGGTGATTTAATCAGAGTGTAGTGATTCACTCAGGGAGGATAGCGATTCACTCAGAGGGTGGTGATACACTCAGAGAGTAGTGATTCACTCAGAGGGTGGTGATTTGCTCAGATGCCAGTGATTCACTCAGAGGGTAGTGATTCACTCAGAAGGTAGTGATTCACTCAGAGAGTAGTACTTCACTGAGAGCGTGGTGATTTACTCAGAGGGTAGTGATTTACTCAGAGGGTAGTGATTCACTCAGAGGGTAGTGATTCACTCAGAGGGTAGTCATTCACTCAGATGGTGGTGATT
Source organism: Pristiophorus japonicus (assembly GCF_044704955.1). Lineage (NCBI taxonomy): Eukaryota > Metazoa > Chordata > Chondrichthyes > Pristiophoridae > Pristiophorus > Pristiophorus japonicus. Next base: position 73,873,600 of record NC_091990.1, read on the forward strand.
CACTCAGAGGGTAGTGATTCACTCAGAGTGTAGTCATTTAGTCAGAGGGTAGTGATTCACTCAGAGGGTAGTGATTTACTCAGAGTGTGGTGATTTAATCAGAGGGCGGTGATTTACTCAGACGGTAGTGATTCACTCAGGGAGGATAGCGATTTACTCAGAGAGTGGTGATTCACTCAGAGATTGGTGATTCACTCAGAGGGTAGTGATTCACTCAGAGGGTGGTGATTCACTCAGAGGGTGGTGATTCATTCAGAGGGTAGTGATTTACTCAGAGGGTGCTGATTCACTCAGATGGTAGTGATTCACTCAGAGGGTGGTGATACACTCAGAGAGTCGTGATTCACTCAGAGGGTGGTGATTTACTCAGATGCTAGTGATTCACTCAGAGGGTAGTGATTCACTCAGAAGGTAGTGATTTACTCAGAGGGTAGTGCTTCACTGAGAGCGTGGTGATTTTCTCAGAGGGTAGTGATTCACTCAGAGGGTAGTGATTTACTCGGAGTGAGGTGATTTGCTCAGAGGGCGGTGATTTACTCAGAGGGTGGTGATTCACTCAGAGGGTATTGATTCACTCAGAGGGTGGTGATGCACTCAGCGGGTAGTGATTCACTCAGAGGATAGTGAATCATTCAGAGGGTGGTGATTCACTCAGTGAGTGGTGAATCAATCAGAGGGTGGTGATTCACTCAGATGGTAGTCATTCACTCAGGCGGTGGTGATTTACTCAGAGGGTAGTGATTCACTCAGAGGGTGGTGATTCACTCAGAGGGTAGTGATTCACTTAGAGGGTAGTTATTTACTCAGAGGGTGGTGATTCACTAAGAGATTAGTGATTCACTCAGAGCATAGTGAGTCACTCAGAGGGTGGTGATTCACTAAGAGATTAGTAATTCACTCAGCGGATGGTGATTCACTCAGAGGGTAGTGATTCACTTAGAGGGTAGTGATTCACTCAGAGGGTGGTGATTCACTCAGAGGGTAGTGATTCACTTAGAGGGAAGTTATTTACTCAGAGGGTGGTGATTCACTAAGAGATTAGTGATTCACTCAGAGCATAGTGAGTCACTCAGAGGGTGGTGATTCACTAAGAGATTAGTGATTCACTCAGAGCATAGTGAGTCACTCAGAGGGTGGTGATTCACTAAGAGGATAGTGAGTCACTCAGAGGGTGGTGATCACTCAGAGCGTAGTGATTCACACAGACATGAGTGATTCACTCAGAGGGTTGTGATTCACTCAGAGGGTGGTGATTCACTCAGAGAATGGTGATTCACTCAGAGTGTGGTGATTCAATCAGAGGGTAGTGATTTACTCGGAGGGTGGTGCTTCACTCAGTGAGTGGTCAATCAATCAGAGGGTGGTGATTCACTCAGAGGGTAGTCATTTACTCAGAGGGTAGTGATTCACTCAGAGGTTAGTGATTTACTCGGAGTGTGGTGATTTAATCAGAGGGCGGTGATTTAATCAGAGTGTAGTGATTCACTCAGAGATTGGTGATTCACTCAGAGGGTAGTGATTCACTCAGACGGTGGTGATTCACTCAGAGGGTGGTGATTCATTCAGAGGGTAGTGATTCACTCAGAGAGTGTTGATTCACTCAGATGGCAGTGATTCACTCAGAGGGTGGTGATACACTCAGAAGGTAGTGTTTCACTCAGAGGGTAGTGCTTCACTGAGAGTGTAGTCATTTAGTCAGAGGGTAGTGATTCACTCAGAGGGTAGTGATTTACTCAGAGTGTGGTGATTTAATCAGAGGGCGGTGATTTACTCAGACGGTAGTGATTCACTCAGGGAGGATAGCGATTTACTCAGAGAGTGGTGATTCACTCAGAGATTGGTGATTCACTCAGAGGGTAGTGATTCACTCAGAGGATGGTGATTCACTCAGAGGGTGGTGATTCATTCAGAGGGTAGTGATTTACTCAGAGGGTGCTGATTCACTCAGATGGTAGTGATTCACTCAGAGGGTGGTGATTTACTCAGAGGCTAGTGATTCACTCAGAGGGTAGTGATTCACTGAGAGCGTGGTGATTCACTCAGATGGTAGTCATTCACTCAGACGGTGGTGATTCACTCAGAGGGTAGTGATTTACTCGGAGGGTGGTGATTTACTCAGAAGGTAGTGATTTACTCAGAGGGTAGTGATTCACTCAGAGGGTAGTGATTTACTCGGAGTGTGGTGATTTGCTCAGAGGGCGGTGATTTACTCAGATGGTAGTGATTCACTCAGGGAGGATAGAGTTTTACTCAGAGTGAAAGTGATTTACTTGGAGGGTGGTGATTCACTAAGAGGGTAGTGAGTCACTCAGAGGGTGGTGATCACTCAGAGCATAGTGATTCACACAGACCGTAGTGATTCACTCAGAGGGTAGTGAGTCACTCACAGGGTGGTGATTCACTCAGAGGGTGGTGATTCACTCAGAGAGTGGTGATTCATTCAGAGGGTAGTGATTTACTCAGAGTGTTTCAATTCACTAAGAGGGTTGTGATTCACTCAGAGGGTGGTGATTTACTCAGTTGGTGGTGATTCACTAAGAGGGTAATGATTCACTCAGAGGTTAGTGATTTACTCGGAGGGTAGTGATTCACTCAGAGGGTAGTGATTTACTCGGAGTGTGGTTATTTAATCAGAGGGCGGTGATTTACTCAGAGGGTAGTGATTCACTCAGGGAGGATAGCGATTTACGTCAAGAGTGGTGATTCACTCAGAGATTGGTGATTCACTCAGAGGGTAGTGATTCACTCAGAAGGTGGTGATTCACTCAGAAGTTAGATTCACACAGAGGGTTGTGATTCACTCAGAGTGTGGTGATTCACTCAGAGGATGGTGATTCACTCAGAGTGTGGTGATTCAATCAGAGGGTAGTGATTTACTCGGACGGTGGTGATTCACTCAGCGGGTAGTGATTCACTCACAGGGTAGTGATTCACTCAGAGGGTAGTCATTTACTCAGAGGGTAGTGAATCACTCAGAGGTTAGTGATTTACTCGGAGTGTGGTGATTTAATCAGAGGGCGGTAATTTAATCAGAGGGTAGTGATTCACTCAGAGAGGATAGCGATTTACTCAGAGAGTGGTGATTCACTCAGAGATTGGTGATTCACTCAGAGGGTAGTGATTCACTCAGAGGGTGGTGATTCTCTCAGAGTGTGGTGATTCATTCAGAGGGTAGTGATTTACTCAGAGGGTGCTGATTCACTCAGATGGTAGTGATTCACTCAGAGGGTGGTGATTTACTCAGATGCTAGTGATTCACTCAGAGGGTAGTGATTCACTCAGAAGGTAGTGATTCACTCAGAGGGTAGTGCTTCACTGAGAGCGTGGTGATTTACTCAGAGGGTAGTGATTTACTCAGAGGGTAGTGATTCACTCAGAGGGTAGTGATTCACTCAGATGGTAGTCATTCACTCAGATGGTGGTGATTCACTCAGAGGGTAGTGATTCACTTAGAGTGTAGTCATTTAGTCAGAGGGTAGTGATTCACTCAGAGGGTAGTGATTTACTCAGAGTGTGGTGATTTGCTCAGAGGGCGGTGATTTACTCAGATGGTAGTGATTCACTCAGGGAGGATAGAGTTTTACTCAGAGTGAAAGTGATTTACTTGGAGGGTGGTGATTCACTAAGAGGGTAGTGAGTCACTCAGAGGGTGGTGATCACTCAGAGCATAGTGATTCACACAGACCGTAGTGATTCACTCAGAGGGTAGTGAGTCACTCACAGGGTGGTGATTCACTCAGAGCGTAGTGATTCACTCAGACCGTAGTCATTCACTCAGAGTGTGGTGATACATTCAGACGGTAATGATTCACTTAGAGGGTGGTGATTCTCTCAGAGGGTAGTGAGTTACTCAGAGGGTAGTGATTCACTCAGAGGGTAGAGATTCACTCAGATGGTAGTCATTCACTCAGATGGTGGTGATTCACTCAGAGGGTAGTGATTTACTTGGAGGGTGGTGATTTACTCAGAGGGTAGTGATTTACTCAGAGGGTAGTGATTCACTCAGGGAGGATAGCGATTTACTCAGAGAGTGGTGATTCACTCAGAGATTGGTGATTCACTCAGAGGGTAGTGATTCACTCAGAGGGTGGTGATTCACTCAGAGGGTGGTGATTCATTCAGAGGGTAGTGAGTTACTCAGAGGGTGCTGATTCACTCAGATGGTAGTGATTCACTCAGAGGGTGGTGATACACTCAGAGGGTGGTGATTCATTCAGAGGGTAGTGATTTACTCAGAGGGTGCTGATTCACTCAGATGGTAGTGATTCACTCAGAGGGTGGTGATTTACTCAGATGCTAGTGATTCACTCAGAGGGTAGTGATTCACTCAGAAGGTAGTGATTCACTCAGAGGGTAGTGCTTCACTGAGAGCGTGGTGATTTACTCAGAGGGTAGTGATTTACTCAGAGGGTAGTGATTCACTCAGAGGGTAGTGATTCACTCAGATGGTAGTCATTCACTCAGATGGTGGTGATTCACTCAGAGGGTAGTGATTCACTTAGAGTGTAGTCATTTAGTCAGAGGGTAGTGATTCACTCAGAGGGTAGTGATTTACTCAGAGTGTGGTGATTTGCTCAGAGGGCGGTGATTTACTCAGATGGTAGTGATTCACTCAGGGAGGATAGAGTTTTACTCAGAGTGAAAGTGATTTACTTGGAGGGTGGTGATTCACTAAGAGGGTAGTGAGTCACTCAGAGGGTGGTGATCACTCAGAGCATAGTGATTCACACAGACCGTAGTGATTCACTCAGAGGGTAGTGAGTCACTCACAGGGTGGTGATTCACTCAGAGCGTAGTGATTCACTCAGACCGTAGTCATTCACTCTGAGGGTGGTGATACATTCAGACGGTAATGATTCACTTAGAGGGTGGTGATTCTCTCAGAGGGTAGTGAGTTACTCAGAGGGTAGTGCTTCACTCAGAGGGTAGAGATTCACTCAGATGGTAGTCATTCACTCAGATGGTGGTGATTCACTCAGAGGGTAGTGATTTACTTGGAGGGTGGTGATTTACTCAGAGGGTAGTGATTTTCTCAGAGGGTAGTGATTCACTCAGGGAGGATAGCGATTTACTCAGAGAGTGGTGATTCACTCAGAGATTGGTGATTCACTCAGAGGGTAGTGATTCACTCAGAGGGTGGTGATTCACTCAGAGGGTGGTGATTCATTCAGAGGGTAGTGAGTTACTCAGAGGGTGCTGATTCACTCAGATGGTAGTGATTCACTCAGAGGGTGGTGATACACTCAGAGGGTAGTGATTTACTTGGAGGGTGGTGATTTACTCAGAGGGTAGTGATTTACTCAGAGGGTAGTGATTCACTCAGAGGGTAGTGATTTACTCGGAGGGTGGTGATTCTCTCAGAGGGTAGTAATTCACTCTGAGGGTAGTGATTCACTCAGAGGGTGGTGATTCACTCAGAGTGTCATGATTTACTCAGAGGGTGGTGATTCACTCAGAGGGTAGTGATTCACTCAGAGGGTAGTGATTCACTCAGGGAGGATAGAGTTTTACTCAGAGTGAAAGTGATTTACTTGGAGGGTGGTGTTTCACTAAGAGGGTAGTGAGTCACTCAGAGGGTGGTGATCACTCAGAGGGTAGTGATTCACACAGACCGTAGTGATTCACTCAGAGGGTAGTGAGTCACTCACAGGGTGGTGATTCACTCAGAGGGTAGTGATTTACTCAGAGTGTAGTGATTCACTCAGAGGGCGGTGATTCACTCAGAGGTTAGTGATTCACTCAGAGGGTGGTGATTCTCTCAGAGGGTAGTGATTCACTCTGAGGGTAGAGATTCACTCAGAGGGTGGTGATTCACTCAGATGGTAGTCATTCACTCAGATGGTGGTGATTCACTCAGAGGGTAGTGATTCACTCAGAGTGTAGTCATTTATACAGAGGGTAGTGATTCACTCAGAGTGTAGTGATTTACTCAGAGTGTGGTGATTTAATCAGAGGGCGGTGATTTAATCAGAGGGTAGTGATTAACTCAGGGAGGCTAGCGATTTACTCAGAGAGTGGTGATTCACTCAGAGATTGGTGATTCACTCAGAGGGTAGTGATTCACTCAGAGGGTGGTGATTTACTCAGAGGGTAGTGATTCACTCAGAGGGTAGTGGTTCACTCAGATGGTAGTCATTCACTCAGATGGTGGTGATTCACTCAGAGGGTAGTGATTCACTCAGATGGTAGTCATTCACTCAGATGGTGGTGATTCACTCAGAGGGTAGTGATTCACTCAGAGTGTAGTCATTTAGTCAGAGGGTAGTGATTCACTCAGAGGGTAGTTATTTACTCAGAGTGTGGTGATTTGCTCAGAGGGCGGTGATTTACTCAGATGGTAGAGATTCACTCAGGGAGGATAGAGTTTTACTCAGAGTGAAAGTGATTTACTTGGAGGGTGGTGATTCACTAAGAGGGTAGTGAGTCACTCAGAGGGTGGTGATCACTCAGAGCATAGTGATTCACACAGACCGTAGTGATTCACTCAGAGGGTAGTGAGTCACTCACAGGGTGGTGATTCACTCAGAGCGTAGTGATTCACTCAGACCGTAGTCATTCACTCAGAGGGTGGTGATACATTCAGACGGTAATGATTCGCTCAGAGGGTGGTGATTCACTCAGAGTGTGGTGATTCAATCAGAGGGTAGTGATTCACTCAGAGGATGGTGATTCACTCAGAGGGTAGTGATTTACTCAGAGTGTAGTGATTCACTCAGAGGGCGGTGATTCACTCAGAGGTTAGTGATTCACTTAGAGGGTGGTGATTCTCTCAGAGGGTAGTGAGTTACTCAGAGGGTACTGATTCACTCAGAGGGTAGTGATTCACTCAGATGGTAGTCATTCACTCAGACGGTGGTGATTCACTCAGAGGGTAGTGATTTACTTGGAGGGTGGTGATTTACTCAGAGGGTAGTGATTTACTCAGAGGGTAGTGATTCACTCAGGGAGGATAGCGATTTACTCAGAGAGTGGTGATTCACTCAGAGGGTAGTGATTCACTCAGAGGGTGGTGATTCACTCAGAGGGTGGTGATTCATTCAGAGGGTAGTGATTTACTCAGAGGGTGCTGATTCACTCAGATGGTAGTGATTCACTCAGAGGGTGGTGATACACTCAGAGGGTAGTGATTTACTTGGAGGGTGGTGATTTACTCAGAGGGTAGTGATTTACTCAGAGGGTAGTGATTCACTCAGAGGGTAGTGATTTACTCGGAGGGTGGTGATTCTCTCAGAGGGTAGTAATTCACTCTGAGGGTAGTGATTCACTCAGAGGGTGGTGATTCACTCAGAGTGTCATGATTTACTCAGAGGGTGGTGATTCACTCAGAGGGTAGTGATTCACTCAGAGGGTAGTGATTCACTCAGGGAGGATAGAGTTTTACTCAGAGTGAAAGTGATTTACTTGGAGGGTGGTGATTCACTAAGAGGGTAGTGAGTCACTCAGAGGGTGGTGATCACTCAGAGCATAGTGATTCACACAGACCGTAGTGATTCACTCAGAGGGTAGTGAGTCACTCACAGGGTAGTGATTCACTCAGAGCGTAGTGATTCACTCAGACCGTAGTAATTCGCTCAGAGTGTGGTGATTCACTCAGAGTGTGGTGATTCAATCAGAGGGTAGTGATTCACTCAGACGGTGGTGATTCACTCAGAGGGTAGTGATTTACTCAGAGTGTAGTGATTCACTCAGAGGGCGGTGATTCACTCAGAGGTTAGTGATTCACTCAGAGGGTGGTGATTCACTCAGAGGGTGGTGATTCTCTCAGAGGGTAGTAATTCACTCTGAGGGTAGTGATTCACTCAGAGGGTGGTGATTCACTCAGAGTGTCATGATTTACTCAGAGGGTGGTGATTCACTCAAAGGGTAGTGATTCACTCAGAGGGTAGTGATTCACTCAGAGGGTGGTGATGCACTCAGCGGGTAGTGATTCACTCAGAGGATAGTGAATCATTCAGAGGGTGGTGATTCACTCAGTGAGTGGTGAATCAATCAGAGGGTGGTGATTCACTCAGAGGGTAGTGATTCACTCAGAGGGTGGTGATTCACTCAGAGTGTCATGATTTACTCAGAGGGTGGTGATTCACTCAGAGGGTAGTGATTCACTCAGAGGGTAGTGATTCACTCAGAGGGTGGTGATGCACTCAGCGGGTAGTGATTCACTCAGAGGATAGTGAATCATTCAGAGGGTGGTGATTCACTCAGTGAGTGGTGAATCAATCAGAGGGTGGTGATTCACTCAGAGGGTGGTGATTCACTCAGAGGGTAGTGATTTACTCAGAGGGTAGTGATTCACTCAGGGTGGTGATTCGCTCAGAGGGTAGTGATTCACTTAGAGGGTAGTTATTTACTCAGAGGGTGGTGATTCACTAAGAGATTAGTGATTCACTCAGAGCATAGTGAGTCACTCAGAGGGTGGTGATTCACTAAGAGATTAGTGATTCACTCAGCGGATGGTGATTCACTCAGAGGGTAGTGATTCACTTAGAGGGTAGTGATTCACTCAGAGGGTGGTGATTCACTCAGAGGGTAGTGATTCACTTAGAGGGAAGTTATTTACTCAGAGGGTGGTGATTCACTAAGAGATTAGTGATTCACTCAGAGCATAGTGAGTCACTCAGAGGGTGGTGATTCACTAAGAGATTAGTGATTCACTCAGAGCATAGTGAGTCACTCAGAGGGTGGTGATTCACTAAGAGGATAGTGAGTCACTCAGAGGGTGGTGATCACTCAGAGCGTAGTGATTCACACAGACATGAGTGATTCACTCAGAGGGTTGTGATTCACTCAGAGGGTGGTGATTCACTCAGAGGATGGTGATTCACTCAGAGTGTGGTGATTCAATCAGAGGGTAGTGATTTACTCGGAGGGTGGTGATTCACTCAGCGGGTAGTGATTCACTCACAGGGTAGTGATTCACTCAGAGGGTAGTCATTTACTCAGAGGGTAGTGAGTCACTCAGAGGTTAGTGATTTACTCGGAGTGTGGTGATTTAATCAGAGGGCGGTGATTTAATCAGAGGGTAGTGATTCACTCAGGGAGGATAGCGATTTACTCAGAGAGTGGTGATTCACTCAGAGATTGGTGATTCACTCAGAGGGTGGTGATTCATTCAGAGGGTAGTGATTCACTCAGAGGGTAGTCATTTACTCAGAGGGTAGTGAGTCACTCAGAGGTTAGTGATTTACTCGGAGTGTGGTGATTTAATCAGAGGGCGGTGATTTAATCAGAGAGTGGTGATTCACTCAGAGATTGGTGATTCACTCAGAGGTTAGTGATTCACTCAGAGGGTGGTGATTCACTCAGAGGGTGGTGATTCATTCAGAGGGTAGTGATTTACTCAGAGGGTGCTGATTCACTCAGATGGTAGTGATTCACTCAGAGGGTGGTGATACACTCAGAGAGTCGTGATTCACTCAGAGGGTGGTGATTTACTCAGATGCTAGTGATTCACTCAGAGGGTAGTGATTCACTCAGAAGGTAGTGATTTACTCAGAGGGTAGTGCTTCACTGAGAGCGTGGTGATTTTCTCAGAGGGTAGTGATTCACTCAGAGGGTAGTGATTTACTCGGAGTGAGGTGATTTGCTCAGAGGGCGGTGATTTACTCAGAGGGTGGTGATTCACTCAGAGGGTATTGATTCACTCAGAGGGTAGTGATTCACTCAGAGGGTGGTGATGCACTCAGCGGGTAGTGATTCACTCAGAGGATAGTGAATCATTCAGAGGATGGTGATTCACTCAGTGAGTGGTGAATCAATCAGAGGGTGGTCATTCACTCAGAGGGAAGTGATTCACTCAGAGGGTGGTGATTCACTCAGAGTGTAGTGATTCACTCAGAGGATGGTGATTCACTAAGAGGGTAGTGATTCACTCAGAGGATTGTGAGTCACTCAGAGGGTGGTGATCACTCAGAGCGTAGTGATTCACACAGACAGTAGTGATTCACTCAGAGGGTTGTGATTCACTCAGAGGGTGGTGATTCACTCAGAGGATGGTGATTCACTCAGAGTGTGGTGATTCAATCAGAGGGTAGTGATTTACTCGGAGGGTGGTGATTCACTCAGCGGGTAGTGATTCACTTACAGGGTAGTGATTCACTCAGAGGGTAGTCATTTACTCAGAGGGTAGTGATTCACTCAGAGGTTAGTGATTTACTCGGAGTGTGGTGATTTAATCAGAGGGCGGTGATTTAATCAGAGTGTAGTGATTCACTCAGGGAGGATAGCGATTCACTCAGAGGGTGGTGATACACTCAGAGAGTAGTGATTCACTCAGAGGGTGGTGATTTGCTCAGATGCCAGTGATTCACTCAGAGGGTAGTGATTCACTCAGAAGGTAGTGATTCACTCAGAGAGTAGTACTTCACTGAGAGCGTGGTGATTTACTCAGAGGGTAGTGATTTACTCAGAGGGTAGTGATTCACTCAGAGGGTAGTGATTCACTCAGAGGGTAGTCATTCACTCAGATGGTGGTGATTCACTCAGAGGGTAGTGATTCACTCAGAGTGTAGTCATTTAGTCAGAGGGTAGTGATTCACTCAGAGGGTAGTGATTTACTCAGAGTGTGGTGATTTAATCAGAGGGCGGTGATTTACTCAGACGGTAGTGATTCACTCAGGGAGGATAGCGATTTACTCAGAGAGTGGTGATTCACTCAGAGATTGGTGATTCACTCAGAGGGTGGTGATTCATTCAGAGGGTAATGATTTACTCAGAGGGTGCTGATTCACTCAGATGGTAGTGATTCACTCAGAGGGTGGTGATACACTCAGAGAGTCGTGATTCACTCAGAGGGTGGTGATTTACTCAGATGCTAGTGATTCACTCAGAGGGTAGTGATTCACTCAGAAGGTAGTGATTTACTCAGAGGGTAGTGCTTCACTGAGAGCGTGGTGATTTTCTCAGAGGGTAGTGATTCACTCAGAGGGTAGTGATTTACTCGGAGTGAGGTGATTTGCTCAGAGGGCGGTGATTTACTCAGAGGGTGGTGATTCACTCAGAGGGTATTGATTCACTCAGAGGGTAGTGATTCACTCAGAGGGTGGTGATGCACTCAGCGGGTAGTGATTCACTCAGAGGATAGTGAATCATTCAGAGGGTGGTGATTCACTCAGTGAGTGGTGAATCAATCAGAGGGTGGTGATTCACTCAGATGGTAGTCATTCACTCAGGCGGTGGTGATTTACTCAGAGGGTAGTGATTCACTCAGAGGGTGGTGATTCACTCAGAGGGTAGTGATTCACTTAGAGGGTAGTTATTTACTCAGAGGGTGGTGATTCACTAAGAGATTAGTGATTCACTCAGAGCATAGTGAGTCACTCAGAGGGTGGTGATTCACTAAGAGATTAGTAATTCACTCAGCGGATGGTGATTCACTCAGAGGGTAGTGATTCACTTAGAGGGTAGTGATTCACTCAGAGGGTGGTGATTCACTCAGAGGGTAGTGATTCACTTAGAGGGAAGTTATTTACTCAGAGGGTGGTGATTCACTAAGAGATTAGTGATTCACTCAGAGCATAGTGAGTCACTCAGAGGGTGGTGATTCACTAAGAGATTAGTGATTCACTCAGAGCATAGTGAGTCACTCAGAGGGTGGTGATTCACTAAGAGGATAGTGAGTCACTCAGAGGGTGGTGATCACTCAGAGCGTAGTGATTCACACAGACATGAGTGATTCACTCAGAGGGTTGTGATTCACTCAGAGGGTGGTGATTCACTCAGAGAATGGTGATTCACTCAGAGTGTGGTGATTCAATCAGAGGGTAGTGATTTACTCGGAGGGTGGTGCTTCACTCAATGAGTGGTCAATCAATCAGAGGGTGGTGATTCACTCAGAGGGTAGTCATTTACTCAGAGGGTAGTGATTCACTCAGAGGTTAGTGATTTACTCGGAGTGTGGTGATTTAATCAGAGGGCGGTGATTTAATCAGAGTGTAGTGATTCACTCAGGGAGGATAGCGATTTACTCAGAGAGTGGTGATTCACTCAGAGATTGGTGATTCACTCAGAGGGTAGTGATTCACTCAGACGGTGGTGATTCACTCAGAGGGTGGTGATTCATTCAGAGGGTAGTGATTCACTCAGAGAGTGTTGATTCACTCAGATGGCAGTGATTCACTCAGAGGGTGGTGATACACTCAGAAGGTAGTGTTTCACTCAGAGGGTAGTGCTTCACTGAGAGTGTAGTCATTTAGTCAGAGGGTAGTGATTCACTCAGAGGGTAGTGATTTACTCAGAGTGTGGTGATTTAATCAGAGGGCGGTGATTTACTCAGACGGTAGTGATTCACTCAGGGAGGATAGCGATTTACTCAGAGAGTGGTGATTCACTCAGAGATTGGTGATTCACTCAGAGGGTAGTGATTCACTCAGAGGATGGTGATTCACTCAGAGGGTGGTGATTCATTCAGAGGGTAGTGATTTACTCAGAGGGTGCTGATTCACTCAGATGGTAGTGATTCACTCAGAGGGTGGTGATTTACTCAGAGGCTAGTGATTCACTCAGAGGGTAGTGATTCACTCAGAAGGTAGTGAATCACTCAGAGGGTAGTGCTTCACTGAGAGCGTGGTGATTCACTCAGATGGTAGTCATTCACTCAGACGGTGGTGATTCACTCAGAGGGTAGTGATTTACTCGGAGGGTGGTGATTTACTCAGAAGGTAGTGATTTACTCAGAGGGTAGTGATTCACTCAGAGGGTAGTGATTTACTCGGAGTGTGGTGATTTGCTCAGAGGGCGGTGATTTACTCAGATGGTAGTGATTCACTCAGGGAGGATAGAGTTTTACTCAGAGTGAAAGTGATTTACTTGGAGGGTGGTGATTCACTAAGAGGGTAGTGAGTCACTCAGAGGGTGGTGATCACTCAGAGCATAGTGATTCACACAGACCGTAGTGATTCACTCAGAGGGTAGTGAGTCACTCACAGGGTGGTGATTCACTCAGAGGGTGGTGATTCACTCAGAGGGTGGTGATTCATTCAGAGGGTAGTGATTTACTCAGAGTGTTTCAATTCACTAAGAGGGTTGTGATTCACTCAGAGGGTGGTGATTTACTCAGTTGGTGGTGATTCACTAAGAGGGTAGTGATTCACTCAGAGGTTAGTGATTTACTCGGAGGGTAGTGATTCACTCAGAGGGTAGTGATTTACTCGGAGTGTGGTTATTTAATCAGAGGGCGGTGATTTACTCAGAGGGTAGTGATTCACTCAGGGAGGATAGCGATTTACGCCGAGAGTGGTGATTCACTCAGAGATTGGTGATTCACTCAGAGGGTAGTGATTCACTCAGAAGGTGGTGATTCACTCAGAAGTTACTGATTCACACAGAGGGTTGTGATTCACTCAGAGTGTGGTGATTCACTCAGAGGATGGTGATTCACTCAGAGTGTGGTGATTCAATCAGAGGGTAGTGATTTACTCGGACGGTGGTGATTCACTCAGCGGGTAGTGATTCACTCACAGGGTAGTGATTCACTCAGAGGGTAGTCATTTACTCAGAGGGTAGTGAATCACTCAGAGGTTAGTGATTTACTCGGAGTGTGGTGATTTAATCAGAGGGCGGTAATTTAATCAGAGGGTAGTGATTCACTCAGGGAGGATAGCGATTTACTCAGAGAGTGGTGATTCACTCAGAGATTGGTGATTCACTCAGAGGGTAGTGATTCACTCAGAGGGTGGTGATTCTCTCAGAGGGTGGTGATTCATTCAGAGGGTAGTGATTTACTCAGAGGGTGCTGATTCACTCAGATGGTAGTGATTCACTCAGAGGGTGGTGATTTACTCAGATGCTAGTGATTCACTCAGAGGGTAGTGATTCACTCAGAAGGTAGTGATTCACTCAGAGGGTAGTGCTTCACTGAGAGCGTGGTGATTTACTCAGAGGGTAGTGATTTACTCAGAGGGTAGTGATTCACTCAGAGGGTAGTGATTCACTCAGATGGTAGTCATTCACTCAGATGGTGGTGATTCACTCAGAGGGTAGTGATTCACTCAGAGTGTAGTCATTTAGTCAGAGGGTAGTGATTCACTCAGAGGGTAGTGATTTACTCAGAGTGTGGTGATTTGCTCAGAGGGCGGTGATTTACTCAGATGGTAGTGATTCACTCAGGGAGGATAGAGTTTTACTCAGAGTGAAAGTGATTTACTTGGAGGGTGGTGATTCACTAAGAGGGTAGTGAGTCACTCAGAGGGTGGTGATCACTCAGAGCATAGTGATTCACACAGACCGTAGTGATTCACTCAGAGGGTAGTGAGTCACTCACAGGGTGGTGATTCACTCAGAGCGTAGTGATTCACTCAGACCGTAGTCATTCACTCAGAGGGTGGTGATACATTCAGACGGTAATGATTCACTTAGAGGGTGGTGATTCTCTCAGAGGGTAGTGAGTTACTCAGAGGGTAGTGATTCACTCAGAGGGTAGTGATTCACTCAGATGGTAGTCATTCACTCAGATGGTGGTGATTCACTCAGAGGGTAGTGATTTACTTGGAGGGTGGTGATTTACTCAGAGGGTAGTGATTTACTCAGAGGGTAGTGATTCACTCAGGGAGGATAGCGATTTACTCAGAGAGTGGTGATTCACTCAGAGATTGGTGATTCACTCAGAGGGTAGTGATTCACTCAGAGGGTGGTGATTCACTCAGAGGGTGGTGATTCATTCAGAGGGTAGTGAGTTACTCAGAGGGTGCTGATTCACTCAGATGGTAGTGATTCACTCAGAGGGTGGTGATACACTCAGAGGGTAGTGATTTACTTGGAGGGTGGTGATTTACTCAGAGGGTAGTGATTTACTCAGAGGGTAGTGATTCACTCAGAGGGTAGTGATTTACTCGGAGGGTGGTGATTCTCTCAGAGGGTAGTAATTCACTCTGAGGGTAGTGATTCACTCAGAGGGTGGTGATTCACTCAGAGTGTCATGATTTACTCAGAGGGTGGTGATTCACTCAGAGGGTAGTGATTCACTCAGAGGGTAGTGATTCACTCAGGGAGGATAGAGTTTTACTCAGAGTGAAAGTGATTTACTTGGAGGGTGGTGTTTCACTAAGAGGGTAGTGAGTCACTCAGAGGGTGGTGATCACTCAGAGCATAGTGATTCACACAGACCGTAGTGATTCACTCAGAGGGTAGTGAGTCACTCACAGGGTGGTGATTCACTCAGAGCGTAGTGATTCACCCAGACCGTAGTAATTCGCTCAGAGGGTGGTGATTCACTCAGAATGTGGTGATTCACTCAGAGGGTAGTGATTCACTCAGAGGGTGGTGATTCACTCAGAGGGTAGTGATTTACTCAGAGTGTAGTGATTCACTCAGAGGGCGGTGATTCACTCAGAGGTTAGTGATTCACTCAGAGGGTGGTGATTCTCTCAGAGGGTAGTGATTCACTCTGAGGGTAGAGATTCACTCAGAGGGTGGTGATTCACTCAGATGGTAGTCATTCACTCAGATGGTGGTGATTCACTCAGAGGGTAGTGATTCACTCAGAGTGTAGTCATTTATACAGAGGGTAGTGATTCACTCAGAGTGTAGTGATTTACTCAGAGTGTGGTGATTTAATCAGAGGGCGGTGATTTAATCAGAGGGTAGTGATTAACTCAGGGAGGCTAGCGATTTACTCAGAGAGTGGTGATTCACTCAGAGATTGGTGATTCACTCAGAGGGTAGTGATTCACTCAGAGGGTGGTGATTTACTCAGAGGGTAGTGATTCACTCAGAGGGTAGTGATTCACTCAGATGGTAGTCATTCACTCAGATGGTGGTGATTCACTCAGAGGGTAGTGATTCACTCAGATGGTAGTCATTCACTCAGATGGTGGTGATTCACTCAGAGGGTAGTGATTCACTCAGAGTGTAGTCATTTAGTCAGAGGGTAGTGATTCACTCAGAGGGTAGTTATTTACTCAGAGTGTGGTGATTTGCTCAGAGGGCGGTGATTTACTCAGATGGTAGAGATTCACTCAGGGAGGATAGAGTTTTACTCAGAGTGAAAGTGATTTACTTGGAGGGTGGTGATTCACTAAGAGGGTAGTGAGTCACTCAGAGGGTGGTGATCACTCAGAGCATAGTGATTCACACAGACCGTAGTGATTCACTCAGAGGGTAGTGAGTCACTCACAGGGTGGTGATTCACTCAGAGCGTAGTGATTCACTCAGACCGTAGTCATTCACTCAGAGGGTGGTGATACATTCAGACGGTAATGATTCGCTCAGAGGGTGGTGATTCACTCAGAGTGTGGTGATTCAATCAGAGGGTAGTGATTCACTCAGAGGATGGTGATTCACTCAGAGGGTAGTGATTTACTCAGAGTGTAGTGATTCACTCAGAGGGCGGTGATTCACTCAGAGGTTAGTGATTCACTTAGAGGGTGGTGATTCTCTCAGAGGGTAGTGAGTTACTCAGAGGGTACTGATTCACTCAGAGGGTAGTGATTCACTCAGATGGTAGTCATTCACTCAGACGGTGGTGATTCACTCAGAGGGTAGTGATTTACTTGGAGGGTGGTGATTTACTCAGAGGGTAGTGATTTACTCAGAGGGTAGTGATTCACTCAGGGAGGATAGCGATTTACTCAGAGAGTGGTGATTCACTCAGAGATTGGTGATTCACTCAGAGGGTAGTGATTCACTCAGAGGGTGGTGATTCACTCAGAGGGTGGTGATTCATTCAGAGGGTAGTGATTTACTCAGAGGGTGCTGATTCACTCAGATGGTAGTGATTCACTCAGAGGGTGGTGATACACTCAGAGGGTAGTGATTTACTTGGAGGGTGGTGATTTACTCAGAGGGTAGTGATTTACTCAGAGGGTAGTGATTCACTCAGAGGGTAGTGATTTACTCGGAGGGTGGTGATTCTCTCAGAGGGTAGTAATTCACTCTGAGGGTAGTGATTCACTCAGAGGGTGGTGATTCACTCAGAGTGTCATGATTTACTCAGAGGGTGGTGATTCACTCAGAGGGTAGTGATTCACTCAGAGGGTAGTGATTCACTCAGGGAGGATAGAGTTTTACTCAGAGTGAAAGTGATTTACTTGGAGGGTGGTGATTCACTAAGAGGGTAGTGAGTCACTCAGAGGGTGGTGATCACTCAGAGCATAGTGATTCACACAGACCGTAGTGATTCACTCAGAGGGTAGTGAGTCACTCACAGGGTGGTGATTCACTCAGAGCGTAGTGATTCACTCAGACCGCAGTAATTCGCTCAGAGTGTGGTGATTCACTCAGAGTGTGGTGATTCAATCAGAGGGTAGTGATTCACTCAGACGGTGGTGATTCACTCAGAGGGTAGTGATTTACTCAGAGTGTCATGATTTACTCAGAGGGTGGTGATTCACTCAGAGGGTAGTGATTCACTCAGAGGGTAGTGATTCACTCAGAGGGTGGTGATGCACTCAGCGGGTAGTGATTCACTCAGAGGATAGTGAATCATTCAGAGGGTGGTGATTCACTCAGTGAGTGGTGAATCAATCAGAGGGTGGTGATTCACTCAGAGGGTGGTGATTCACTCAGAGGGTAGTGATTTACTCAGAGGGTAGTGATTCACTCAGGGTGGTGATTCGCTCAGAGGGTAGTGATTCACTTAGAGGGTAGTTATTTACTCAGAGGGTGGTGATTCACTAAGAGATTAGTGATTCACTCAGAGCATAGTGAGTCACTCAGAGGGTGGTGATTCACTAAGAGATTAGTGATTCACTCAGCGGATGGTGATTCACTCAGAGGGTAGTGATTCACTTAGAGGGTAGTGATTCACTCAGAGGGTGGTGATTCACTCAGAGGGTAGTGATTCACTTAGAGGGAAGTTATTTACTCAGAGGGTGGTGATTCACTAAGAGGATAGTGAGTCACTCAGAGGGTGGTGATCACTCAGAGCGTAGTGATTCACACAGACATGAGTGATTCTCTCAGAGGGTTGTGATTCACTCAGAGGGTGGTGATTCACTCAGAGGATGGTGATTCACTCAGAGTGTGGTGATTCAATCAGAGGGTAGTGATTTACTCGGAGGGTGGTGATTCACTCAGCGGGTAGTGATTCACTCACAGGGTAGTGATTCACTCAGAGGGTAGTCATTTACTCAGAGGGTAGTGAGTCACTCAGAGGTTAGTGATTTACTCGGAGTGTGGTGATTTAATCAGAGGGCGGTGATTTAATCAGAGGGTAGTGATTCACTCAGGGAGGATAGCGATTTACTCAGAGAGTGGTGATTCACTCAGAGATTGGTGATTCACTCAGAGGGTAGTGATTCACTCAGAGGGTGGTGATTCACTCAGCGGGTGGTGATTCATTCAGAGGGTAGTGATTTACTCAGAGTGTGTTGATTCACTCAGAGGGTAGTGATTCACTCAGAGGGTGGTGATTTACTCAGTTGGTGGTGATTCACTAAGAGGGTAGTGATTCACTCAGAGGTTAGTGATTTACTCGGAGGGTAGTGATTCACTCAGAGGGTAGTGATTCACTCAGGGAGGATAGCGATTTATGCCCAGAGTGGTGATTCACTCAGAGATTGGTGATTCACTAAGAGGGTAGTGATTCACTCAGAGGGTGGTGATTCACTCAGAAGTTAGTGATTCACACAGAGGTTGGTCATTCACTCAGAGGGAAGTGATTCACTCAGAGGGTGGTGATTCACTCAGAGTGTAGTGATTCACTCAGAGGATGGTGATTCACTAAGAGGGTAGTGATTCACTCAGAGGATAGTGAGTCACTCAGAGGGTGGTGATCACTCAGAGCGTAGTGATTCACACAGACATGAGTGATTCACTCAGAGGGTTGTGATTCACTCAGAGGGTGGTGATTCACTCAGAGGATGGTGATTCACTCAGAGTGTGGTGATTCACTCAGAGGGTAGTGATTCACTTAGAGGT
The DNA here is from genome assembly GCF_044704955.1 of Pristiophorus japonicus. Lineage (NCBI taxonomy): Eukaryota > Metazoa > Chordata > Chondrichthyes > Pristiophoridae > Pristiophorus > Pristiophorus japonicus. Next base: position 73,892,452 of record NC_091990.1, read on the forward strand.
TAGTTATTTACTCAGAGGGTGGTGATTCACTAAGAGATTAGTGATTCACTCAGAGCATAGTGAGTCACTCAGAGGGTGGTGATTCACTAAGAGATTAGTGATTCACTCAGCGGATGGTGATTCACTCAGAGGGTAGTGATTCACTTAGAGGGTAATTATTTACTCAGAGGGTGGTGATTCACTAAGAGATTAGTGATTCACTCAGAGCATAGTGAGTCACTCAGAGGGTGGTGATTCACTCAGAGATTAGTGATTCACTCAGAGCATAGTGAGTCACTCAGAGGGTGGTGATTCACTAAGAGGATAGTGAGTCACTCAGAGGGTGGTGATCACTCAGAGCGTAGTGATTCACACAGACATGAGTGATTCACTCAGAGGGTTGTGATTCACTCAGAGGGTGGTGATTCACTCAGAGGATGGTGATTCACTCAGAGTGTGCTGATTCACTCAGAGGGTTGTGATTCACTCAGAGGGTGGTGATTCACTCAGAGGATGGTGATTCACTCAGAGTGTGGTGATTCAATCAGAGGGTAGTGATTTACTCGGAGGGTGGTGCTTCACTCAGTGAGTGGTCAATCAATCAGAGGGTGGTGATTCACTCAGAGGGTAGTCATTTACTCAGAGGGTAGTGATTCACTCAGAGGTTAGTGATTTACTCGGAGTGTGGTGATTTAATCAGAGGGCGGTGATTTAATCAGAGTGTAGTGATTCACTAAGGGAGGATAGCGATTTACTCAGAGAGTGGTGATTCACTCAGAGATTGGTGATTCACTCAGAGGGTAGTGATTCACTCAGACGGTGGTGATTCACTCAGAGGGTGGTGATTCATTCAGAGGGTTGTGATTCACTCAGAGGGTGCTGATTCACTCAGATGGCAGTGATTCACTCAGAGGGTGGTGATACACTCAGAAGGTAGTGTTTCACTCAGAGGGTAGTGCTTCACTGAGAGTGTAGTCATTTAGTCAGAGGGTAGTGATTCACTCAGAGGGTAGTGATTTACTCAGAGTGTGGTGATTTAATCAGAGGGCGGTGATTTACTCAGACGGTAGTGATTCACTCAGGGAGGATAGCGATTTACTCAGAGAGTGGTGATTCACTCAGAGATTGGTGATTCACTCAGAGGGTAGTGATTCACTCAGAGGGTGGTGATTCATTCAGAGGGTAGTGATTTACTCAGAGGGTGCTGATTCACTCAGATGGTAGTGATTCACTCAGAGGGTGGTGATTTACTCAGAGGCTAGTGATCACTCAGAGGGTAGTGATTCACTCAAAAGGTAGTGAATCACTCAGAGGGTAGTGCTTCACTGAGAGCGTGGTGATTCACTCAGATGGTAGTCATTCACTCAGACGGTGGTGATTCACTCAGAGGGTAGTTATTTACTCGGAGGGTGGTGATTTACTCAGAAGGTAGTGATTTACTCAGAGGGTAGTGATTCACTCAGAGGGTAGTGATTTACTCGGAGTGTGGTGATTTGCTCAGAGGGCGGTGATTTACTCAGATGGTAGTGATTCACTCAGGGAGGATAGAGTTTTACTCAGAGTGAAAGTGATTTACTTGGAGGGTGGTGATTCACTAAGAGGGTAGAGAGTTACTCAGAGGGTGGTGATCACTCAGAGCATAGTGATTCACACAGACCGTAGTGATTCACTCAGAGGGTAGTGAGTCACTCACAGGGTGGTGATTCACTCAGAGCGTAGTGATTCACTCAGACCGTAGTCATTCACTCAGAGGGTGGTGATTCATTCAGACGGTAATGATTCGCTCAGAGGGTGGTGATTCACTCAGAGTGTGGTGATTCAATCAGAGGGTAGTGATTCACTCAGAGGGTGGTGATTCACTCAGAGATTAGTGATTCACTCAGAGCATAGTGAGTCACTCAGAGGGTGGTGATTCACTAAGAGATTAGTGATTCACTCAGAGCATAGTGAGTCACTCAGAGGGTGGTGATTCACTCAGAGGATAGTGAGTCACTCAGAGGGTGGTGATCACTCAGAGCGTAATGATTCACACAGACATGAGTGATTCACTCAGAGGGTTGTGATTCACTCAGAGGGTGGTGATTCACTCAGAGGATGGTGATTCACTCAGAGTGTGGTGATTCAATCAGAGGGTAGTGATTTACTCGGAGGGTGGTGATTCACTCAGCGGGTAGTGATTCACTCACAGGGTAGTGATTCACTCAGAGGGTAGTCATTTACTCAGAGGGTAGTGAGTCACTCAGAGGTTAGTGATTTACTCGGAGTGTGGTGATTTAATCAGAGGGCGGTGATTTAATCAGAGGGTAGTGATTCACTCAGGGAGGATAGCGATTTACTCAGAGAGTGGTGATTCACTCAGAGATTGGTGATTCACTCAGAGGGTAGTGATTCACTCAGAGGGTGGTGATTCACTCAGCGGGTGGTGATTCATTCAGAGGGCAGTGATTTACTCAGAGTGTGTTGATTCACTCAGAGGGTAGTGATTCACTCAGAGGGTGGTGATTTACTCAGTTGGTGGTGATTCACTAAGAGGGTAGTGATTCACTCAGAGGTTAGTGATTTACTCGGAGGGTAGTGATTCACTCAGAGGGTAGTGATTCACTCAGGGAGGATAGCGATTTACGCCCAGAGTGGTGATTCACTCAGAGATTGGTGATTCACTAAGAGGGTAGTGATTCACTCAGAGGGTGGTGATTCACTCAGGAGTTAGTGATTCACACAGAGGTTGGTCATTCACTCAGAGGGAAGTGATTCACTCAGAGGGTGGTGATTCACTCAGAGTGTAGTGATTCACTCAGAGGATGGTGATTCACTAAGAGGGTAGTGATTCAATCAGAGGATAGTGAGTCACTCAGAGGGTGGTGATCACTCAGAGCGTAGTGATTCACACAGACATGAGTGATTCACTCAGAGGGTTGTGATTCACTCAGAGGGTGGTGATTCACTCAGAGGATGGTGATTCACTCAGAGTGTGGTGATTCACTCAGAGGGTAGTGATTCACTTAGAGGGTAGTTATTTACTCAGAGGATGGTGATTCACTAAGAGATTAGTGATTCACTCAGAGCATAGTGAGTCACTCAGAGGGTGGTGATTCACTAAGAGATTAGTGATTCACTCAGAGCATAGTGAGTCACTCAGAGGGTGGTGATCACTCAGAGCGTAGTGATTCATTCAGACATGAGTGATTCACTCAGAGGGTTGTGATTCACTCAGAGGGTGGTGATTCACTCAGAGGATGGTGATTCACTCAGAGTGTGGTGATTCAATCAGAGGGTAGTGATTTACTCGGAGGGTGGTGATTCACTCAGCGGGTAGTGATTCACTCACAGGGTAGTGATTCACTCAGAGGGTAGTCATTTACTCCGAGGGTAGTGAGTCACTCAGAGGTTAGTGATTTACTCGCAGTGTTGTGATTTAATCAGAGGGCGGTGATTTAATCAGAGGGTAGTGATTCACTCAGGGAGGATAGCGATTTACTCAGAGAGTGATGATTCACTCAGAGATTGGTGATTCACTCAGAGGGTAGTGATTCACTCAGAGGGTGGTGATTCACTCAGCGGGTGGTGATTCATTCAGAGGGTAGTGATTTACTCAGAGTGTGTTGATTCACTCAGAGGGTAGTGATTCACTCAGAGGGTGGTGATTTACTCAGTTGGTGGTGATTCACTAAGAGAGGGTAGTGATTCACTCAGAGGTTAGTGATTTACTCGGAGGGTAGTGATTCACTCAGAGGGTAGTGATTCACTCAGGGAGGATAGCGATTTACGCCCAGAGTGGTGATTCACTCAGAGATTGGTGATTCACTAAGAGGGTAGTGATTCACTCAGAGGGTGGTGATTCACTCAGAAGTTAGTGATTCACACAGAGGTTGGTCATTCACTCAGAGGGAAGTGATTCACTCAGAGGGTGGTGATTCACTCAGAGTGTAGTGATTCACTCAGAGGATGGTGATTCACTAAGAGGGTAGTGATTCACTCAGAGGATAGTGAGTCACTCAGAGGGTGGTGATCACTCAGAGCGTAGTGATTCACACAGACAGTAGTGATTCACTCAGAGGGTTGTGATTCACTCAGAGGGTGGTGATTCACTCAGAGGATGGTGATTCACTCAGAGTGTGGTGATTCAATCAGAGGGTAGTGATTTACTCGGAGGGTGGTGATTCACTCAGCGGGTAGTGATTCACTTACAGGGTAGTGATTCACTCAGAGGGTAGTCATTTACTCAGAGGGTAGTGATTCACTCAGAGGTTAGTGATTTACTCGGAGTGTGGTGATTTAATCAGAGGGCGGTGATTTAATCAGAGTGTAGTGATTCACTCAGGGAGGATAGCGATTCACTCAGAGGGTGGTGATTCACTCAGAGATTGGTGATTCACTCAGAGGGTTGTGATTCACTCAGAGGATGGTGATTCACTCAGAGGGTGGTGATTCATTCAGAGGGTAGTGAATTACTCAGAGGGTGCTGATTCACTCAGATGGTAGTGATTCACTCAGAGGGTGGTGATTTACTCAGAGGCTAGTGATTCACTCAGAGGGTAGTGATTCACTCAGAAGGTAGTGAATCACTCAGAGGGTAGTGCTTCACTGAGAGCGTGGTGATTCACTCAGATGGTAGTCATTCACTCAGACGGTGGTGATTCACTCAGAGGGTAGTGATTTACTCGGAGGGTGGTGATTTACTCAGAAGGTAGTGATTTATTCTGAGGGTAGTGATTCACTCAGAGGGTAGTGATTTACTCGGAGTGTGGTGATTTGCTCAGAGGGCGGTGATTTACTCAGATGGTAGTGATTCACTCAGGGAGGATAGAGTTTTACTCAGAGTGAAAGTGATTTACTTGGAGGGTGGTGATTCACTAAGAGGCTAGTGAGTCACTCAGAGGGTGGTGATCACTCAGAGCATAGTGATTCACACAGACCGTAGTGATTCACGCAGAGGGTAGTGAGTCACTCACAGGGTGAGTGATTCACTCAGACCGCAGTCATTCACTCAGAGGGTGGTGATTCATTCAGACGGTAATGATTCGCTCTGAGCGTGGTGATTCACTCAGAGTGTGGTGATTCAATCAGAGGGTAGTGATTCACTCAGAGGGTGGTGATTCACTCAGAGGGTAGTGATTTACTCAGAGTATAGTGATGCACTCAGAGGGCGGTGATTCACTCCGAGGTTAGTGATTCACTCAGAGGGTGGTGATTCACTCAGAGGATGGTGATTCACTCAGCGGGTAGTGATTTACTCGGAGGTTGGTGATTCACTCAGCGGGTAGTGATTTACTCACAGGGTAGTGATTCACTCAGAGGGTGGTGATTCACTCAGAGGGTGGTGATTCATTCAGAGGGTAGTGATTTAATCAGAGTGTTTAGATTCACTAAGAGGGTTGTGATTCACTCAGAGGGTGGTGATTTACTCAGTTGGTGGTGATTCACTAAGAGGATAGTGATTCACTCAGAGGTTAGTGATTTACTCGGAGGGTAGTGATTCACTCAGAGGGTAGTGATTTACTCGGAGTGTGGTTATTTAATCAGAGGGCGGTGATTTACTCAGAGGGTAGTGATTCACTCAGGGAGGATAGCGATTTACGCCGAGAGTGGTGATTCACTCAGAGATTGGTGATTCACTCAGAGGGTAGTGATTCACTCAGAAGGTGGTGATTCACTCAGAAGTTAGTGATTCACTCAGAGGGTGGTGATTCTCTCAGAGGGTGGTGATTCATTCAGAGGGTAATGATTTACTCAGAGGGTGCTGATTCACTCAGATGGTAGTGATTCACTCAGAGGGTAGTGATTTACTCAGATGCTAGTGATTCACTCAGAGGGTAGTGATTCACTCAGAAGGTAGTGATTCACTCAGAGGGTAGTGCTTCACTGAGAGCGTGGTGATTTACTCAGAGGGTAGTGATTTACTCAGACGGTAGTGATTCACTAAGAGGGTAGTGATTCACTCATAGGTTAGTGATTTACTCGGAGGGTAGTGATTCACTCAGAGGGTAGTGATTTACTCGGAGTGTGGTTATTTAATCAGAGGGCGGTGATTTACTCATAGGGTAGTGATTCACTCAGGGAGGATAGCGATTTACGCCGAGAGTGGTGATTCACTCAGAGATTGGTGATTCACTCAGAGGGTAGTGATTCACTCAGAGGGTGGTGATTCACTCAGAAGTTAGTGATTCACACAGAGGGTTGTGATTCACTCAGAGGGTGGTGATTCACTCAGAGGATGGTGATTCACTCAGTGTGTGGTGATTCAATCAGAGGGTAGTGATTTACTCGGAGGGTGGTTATTCACTCAGCGGGTAGTGATTCACTCACAGGGTAGTGATTCACTCAGAGGGTAGTCATTTACTCAGATGGTAGTGATTCACTCAGAGGTTAGTGATTTCCTCGGAGTGTGGTGATTTAATCAGAGGGCGGTGATTTAATCAGAGGGTAGTGATTCACTCAGGGAGGATAGCGATTTACTCAGAGAGTGGTGATTCACTCAGAGATTGGTGATTCACTCAGAGGGTAGTGATTCACTCAGAGTGTGGTGATTCACTCAGAGGGTGGTGAGTCATTCAGAGGGTAGTGATTTACTCAGAGGGTGCTGATTCACTCAGATGGTAGTGATTCACTCAGAGGGTGGTGATTTATTCAGATGCTAGTGATTCACTCAGAAGGTAGTGATTCACTCAGAGGGTAGTGCTTCACTGAGAGCGTGGTGATTTACTCAGAGGGTAGTGATTCACTCAGAGGGTAGTGATTCACTCAGATGGTAGTCATTCACTCAGATGGTGGTGATTCACTCAAAGGGTAGTGATTCACTCAGAGTGTAGTCATTTAGTCAGAGGGTAGTGATTCACTCAGAGGGTAGTGATTTACTCAGAGTGTGGTGATTTGCTCAGAGGGCGGTGATTTACTCAGATGGTAGTGATTCACTCAGGGAGGATAGAGTTTTACTCAGAGTGAAAGTGATTTACTTGGAGGGTGGTGATTCACTAAGAGGGTAGTGAGTCACTCAGAGGGTGGTGATCACTCAGAGCATAGTGATTCACACAGACGGTAGAGATTCACTCAGAGGGTAGTGAGTCACTCACAGGGTGGTGATTCACTCAGAGCGTAGTGATTCACTCAGACCGTAGTCATTCACTCAGAGGGTGGTGATTCATTCAGACGGTAATGATTCGCTCAGAGGGTGGTGATTCACTCAGAGTGTGGTGATTCAATCAGAGGGTAGTGATTCACTCAGAGGGTGGTGATTCACTCAGAGGGTAGTGATTTACTCAGAGTGTAGTGATTCACTCAGAGGGCGGTGATTCACTCAGAGGTTAGTGATTCACTCAGAGGGTGGTGATTCTCTCAGAGGGTAGTGATTCACTCTGAGGGTAGTGTTTCACTCAGAGGGTGGTGATTCACTCAGTGAGTGGTGAATCACTCAGAGAGTGGTGATTCACTCAGTGGGTGGTGATTCACTCAGAGGGCAGTGATTTAATCAGAGGGTAGTGATTCACTCAGGGAGGATAGCGATTTACTCAGAGAGTGGTGATTCACTCAGAGATTGGTGATTCACTCAGAGGGTAGTGATTCACTCAGAGGGTGGTGATTCACTCAGAGGGTGGTGATTCATTCAGCGGGTAATGATTTACTCAGAGGGTGCTGATTCACTCAGACGGTAGTGATTCACTCAAAGGGTGGTGATTTACTCAGATGCTAGTGATTCACTCAGAGGGTAGTGATTCACTCAGAATGTAGTGATTCACTCAGAGGGTAGTGCTTCACTGAGAGCGTGGTGATTTACTCAGAGGGTAGTGATTTACTCAGAGGGTAGTGATTCACTCAGATGGTAGTCATTCAATCAGATGGCGGTGATTCACTCAGAGGGTGATGATTCACTCATACTGTAGTCATTTAGTCAGAGGGTAGTGATTCACTCAGAGGGTAGTGATTTACTCAGAGTGTGGTGATTTGCTCAGAGGGCGGTGATTTACTCAGATGGTAGTGATTCACTCAGGGAGGATAGAGTTTTACTCAGAGTGAAAGTGATTTACTTGGAGGGTGGTGATTCACTAAGAGGGTAGTGAGTCACTCAGAGGGTGGTGATCACTCAGAGCATAGTGATTCACACAGACCGTAGTGATTCACTCAGAGGGTAGTGAGTCACTCACAGGGTGGTGATTCACTCAGAGCGTAGTGATTCACTCAGACCGTAGTCATTCACTCAGAGGGTGTTGATTCATTCAGACGGTAATGATTCGCTCAGAGGGTGGTGATTCACTCAGAGTGTGGTGATTCAATCAGAGGGTAGTGATTCACTCAGAGGGTGGTGATTCACTCAGAGGGTAGTGATTTACTCAGAGTGTAGTGATTCACTCAGAGGGCGGTGATTCACTCAGAGGTTAGTGATTCACTCAGAGGGTGGTGATTCTCTTAGAGGGTAGTGATTCACTCTGAGGGTAGTGATTCACTCAGAGGGTGGTGATTCACTCAGAGTGTCATGATTTACTGAGGGGGTGGTGATTCACTCACAGGGTAGTGATTCATTCAGAGGGTAGTGATTCACTCAGAGGGTTGTGATGCACTCAGCGGGTAGTGATTCACTCAGATTATAGTGAATCATTCAGAGGGTGGTGATTACTCAGAGCGTAGTGATGCACATAGACAGTAGTGATTCACTCAGAGGGAGGTGATTCACTCAGAGGGTAGTGATTCACTCAGACGGTAGTGATTCACTCAGAGGGTGTTGATTCACTCAGAGGGTAGTGATTCACTCAGAGGGTAGTGAGTCACTCAGTGGGTGGTGATCACTCAGAGCGTAGTGATGCACATAGACAGTAGTGATTCACTCAGAGGGTGGGGATTCACTCAGGGGTGGTGATTCACTCAGAGAGTGGTCATTCACTCAGAGGGTGGTGATTGACTCAGAGGATAGTGATTTAATCAGAGGGTAGTGATTCACTCAGAGGGTGGTGATTCACTCAGAGGGTAGTGATTCACTCACAGGGTAGTGAGTCACTCAGTGGGTGGTGATCACTCAGAGCGTAGTGATGCACATAGACAGTAGTGATTCACTCAGAGGGTAGTGATTCACTCAGACGGTAGTGATTCACTCAGAGGGTGGTGATTCACTCAGAGGATGGTGATTCACTCAGAGTGTGGTGATTTAATCAGAGGGTAGTGATTCACTCAGAGGGTGGTGATTCAATCAGAGGGTAGTGATTTACTCGGAGGGTGGTGATTCACTCAGCGGGTAGTGATTCACTCACAGGGTAGTGATTCACTCACAGGGTGCTGATTCACTCAGAGTGTGTTGATTCACTCAGAGGGTAGTGATTCACTCAGACGGTAGTGATTCACTCAGACGGTAGTGATTCACTCAGACGGTAGTGATTCACTCAGAGGATGGTGATTCACTCAGAGTGTGGTGATTTAATCAGAGGGTAGTGATTCACTCAGAGGGTGGTGATTCACTCAGAGGGTAGTGATTTACTCGGAGGGTGGTGATTCACTCAGAGTGTAGTGATTCACTCAGAGTGTGGTGATTTACTCAGTTGGTGGTGATTCACTAAGAGGGTAGTGATTCACTCAGAGGTTAGTGATTTGCTCGGAGGGTAGTGATTCACTCAGAAGATAATGATTTACTCGGAGTTTGGTGATTTAATCAGAGGGCGGTGATTTACTCAGAGGGTAGTGATTCACTCAGGGCGGATAGCGATTTACTCCGAGAGTGGTGATTCACTCAGAGATTGTTGATTCACTCAGAGGGCAGTGATTCATTCAGACGGAGGTGATTCACTCAGAAGTTAGTGATTCACACAGAGGTTGGTGATTCACTCAGAGGGAAGTGATTTACTCGGAGGGTAGTGATTCACTCAGACGGTAGTGATTCAATCAGACGGTAGTGATTCACTCAGAGGGTGGTGATTCACGAACAGGGTAGTGATTCACTCAGAGGATAGTGAGTCACTCAGAGGGTGATGATCACTCAGAGCGTAGTGATTCACACAGACAGTAGTGATTCACTCAGAGGGTTGTGATTCACTCAGAGGGTGGTGGTTCACTCAGATGATGGTGATTCACTCAGAGTGTGGTGATTCAATCAGAGGGTAGTGATTTACTCAGACGGTAGTGATTCACTCAGAAGGTAGTGATTCACTCAGAGGGTAGTGATTCACTCAGAGGGTGGTGATTCTCTCAGAGGGTAGTGATTCACTCTGAGGGTAGTGATTCACTCAGTGGGTGATGATTCACTCAGAGTGTCATGATTTACTCAGAGGGTGGTGATTCACTCAGAGGGTAGTGATTCACTCAGATGGTAGTGATTCACTCAGAGGGTAGTGATTTACTCGGAGTGTGGTTATTTAATCAGAGGGCGGTGATTTTCTCAGAGGGTAGTGATTCACTCAGGGAGGATAGCGATTTACGCCGAGAGTGGTGATTCACTCAGAGATTGATGATTCACTCAGAGGGTAGTGATTCACTCAGAGGGTGGTGATTCACTCAGAAGTTAGTGATTCACACAGAGGGTTGTGATTCACTCAGAGGGTGGTGATTCACTCAGAGGATGGTGATTCACTCAGAGTGTGGTGATTCAATCAGAGGGTAGTGATTTACTCGGAGGGTGGTGATTCACTCAGCGGGTAGTGATTCACTCACAGGGTAGTGATTCACTCAGAGGGTAGTCATTTACTCAGAGGGTAGTGATTCACTCAGAGGTTAGTGATTTACTCGGAGTGTGGTGATTTAATCAGAGGGCGGTGATTTAATCAGAGGGTAGTGATTCACTCAGGGAGGATAGCGATTTACTCAGAGAGTGGTGATTCACTCAGAGATTGGTGATTCACTCAGAGGGTAGTGATTCACTCAGAGGGTGGTGATTCACTCAGAGGGTGGTGATTCATTCAGCGGGTAATGATTTACTCAGAGGGTGCTGATTCACTCAGAGGGCGGTGATTCACTCAGAAGGTAGTGATTCACTCAGAGGGTAGTGATTCACTCAGAGGGTGGTGATTCTCTCAGAGGGTAGTGATTCACTCTGAGGGTAGTGATTCACTCAGTGGGTGATGATTCACTCAGAGTGTCATGATTTACTCAGAGGGTGGTGATTCACTCAGAGGGTGGTGATCACTCAGAGCATAGTGATTCACACAGACCGTAGTGATTCACTCAGAGGGTAGTGAGTCACTCACAGGGTGGTGATTCACTCAGAGCGTAGTGATTCACTCAGACCGTAGTCATTCACTCAGAGGGTGTTGATTCATTCAGACGGTAATGATTCGCTCAGAGGGTGGTGATTCACTCAGAGTGTGGTGATTCAATCAGAGGGTAGTGATTCACTCAGAGGGTGGTGATTCACTCAGAGGGTAGTGATTTACTCAGTGTGTAGTGATTCACTCAGAGGGCGGTGATTCACTCAGAGGTTAGTGATTCACTCAGAGGGTGGTGATTCTCTTAGAGGGTAGTGATTCACTCTGAGGGTAGTGATTCACTCAGAGGGTGGTGATTCACTCAGAGTGTCATGATTTACTGAGGGGGTGGTGATTCACTCAGAGGGTAGTGATTCATTCAGAGGGTAGTGATTCACTCAGAGGGTTGTGATGCACTCAGCGGGTAGTGATTCACTCAGATTATAGTGAATCATTCAGAGGGTGGTGATTACTCAGAGCGTAGTGATGCACATAGACAGTAGTGATTCACTCAGAGGGTGCTGATTCACTCAGATGGCAGTGATTCACTCAGAGGGTGGTGATACACTCAGAAGGTAGTGTTTCACTCAGAGGGTAGTGCTTCACTGAGAGTGTAGTCATTTAGTCAGAGGGTAGTGATTCACTCAGAGGGTAGTGATTTACTCAGAGTGTGGTGATTTAATCAGAGGGCGGTGATTTACTCAGACGGTAGTGATTCACTCAGGGAGGATAGCGATTTACTCAGAGAGTGGTGATTCACTCAGAGATTGGTGATTCACTCAGAGGGTAGTGATTCACTCAGAGGGTGGTGATTCATTCAGAGGGTAGTGATTTACTCAGAGGGTGCTGATTCACTCAGATGGTAGTGATTCACTCAGAGGGTGGTGATTTACTCAGAGGCTAGTGATTCACTCAGAGGGTAGTGATTCACTCAGAAGGTAGTGAATCACTCAGAGGGTAGTGCTTCACTGAGAGCGTGGTGATTCACTCAGATGGTAGTCATTCACTCAGACGGTGGTGATTCACTCAGAGGGTAGTTATTTACTCGGAGGGTGGTGATTTACTCAGAAGGTAGTGATTTACTCAGAGGGTAGTGATTCACTCAGAGGGTAGTGATTTACTCGGAGTGTGGTGATTTGCTCAGAGGGCGGTGATTTACTCAGATGGTAGTGATTCACTCAGGGAGGATAGAGTTTTACTCAGAGTGAAAGTGATTTACTTGGAGGGTGGTGATTCACTAAGAGGGTAGTGAGTTACTCAGAGGGTGGTGATCACTCAGAGCATAGTGATTCACACAGACCGTAGTGATTCACTCAGAGGGTAGTGAGTCACTCACAGGGTGGTGATTCACTCAGAGCGTAGTGATTCACTCAGACCGTAGTCATTCACTCAGAGGGTGGTGATTCATTCAGACGGTAATGATTCGCTCAGAGGGTGGTGATTCACTCAGAGTGTGGTGATTCAATCAGACGGTAGTGATTCACTCAGAGGGTGGTGATTCACTCAGAGATTAGTGATTCACTCAGAGCATAGTGAGTCACTCAGAGGGTGGTGATTCACTAAGAGATTAGTGATTCACTCAGAGCATAGTGAGTCACTCAGAGGGTGGTGATTCACTCAGAGGATAGTGAGTCACTCAGAGGGTGGTGATTCACTCAGCGGGTAGTGATTCACTCACAGGGTAGTGATTCACTCAGAGGGTAGTCATTTACTCAGAGGGTAGTGAGTCACTCAGAGGTTAGTGATTTACTCGGAGTGTGGTGATTTAATCAGAGGGCGGTGATTTAATCAGAGGGTAGTGATTCACTCAGGGAGGATAGCGATTTACTCAGAGAGTGGTGATTCACTCAGAGATTGGTGATTCACTCAGAGGGTAGTGATTCACTCAGAGGGTGGTGATTCACTCAGCGGGTGGTGATTCATTCAGAGGGCAGTGATTTACTCAGAGTGTGTTGATTCACTCAGAGGGTAGTGATTCACTCAGAGGGTGGTGATTTACTCAGTTGGTGGTGATTCACTAAGAGGGTAGTGATTCACTCAGAGGTTAGTGATTTACTCGGAGGGTAGTGATTCACTCAGAGGGTAGTGATTCACTCAGGGAGGATAGCGATTTACGCCCAGAGTGGTGATTCACTCAGAGATTGGTGATTCACTAAGAGGGTAGTGATTCACTCAGAGGGTGGTGATTCACTCAGGAGTTAGTGATTCACACAGAGGTTGGTCATTCACTCAGAGGGAAGTGATTCACTCAGAGGGTGGTGATTCACTCAGAGTGTAGTGATTCACTCAGAGGATGGTGATTCACTAAGAGGGTAGTGATTCACTCAGAGGATAGTGAGTCACTCAGAGGGTGGTGATCACTCAGAGCGTAGTGATTCACACAGACATGAGTGATTCACTCAGAGGGTTGTGATTCACTCAGAGGGTGGTGATTCACTCAGAGGATGGTGATTCACTCAGAGTGTGGTGATTCACTCAGAGGGTAGTGATTCACTTAGAGGGTAGTTATTTACTCAGAGGATGGTGATTCACTAAGAGATTAGTGATTCACTCAGAGCATAGTGAGTCACTCAGAGGGTGGTGATTCACTAAGAGATTAGTGATTCACTCAGAGCATAGTGAGTCACTCAGAGGGTGGTGATCACTCAGAGCGTAGTGATTCATTCAGACATGAGTGATTCACTCAGAGGGTTGTGATTCACTCAGAGGGTGGTGATTCACTCAGAGGATGGTGATTCACTCAGAGTGTGGTGATTCAATCAGAGGGTAGTGATTTACTCGGAGGGTGGTGATTCACTCAGCGGGTAGTGATTCACTCACAGGGTAGTGATTCACTCAGAGGGTAGTCATTTACTCAGAGGGTAGTGAGTCACTCAGAGGTTAGTGATTTACTCGGAGTGTTGTGATTTAATCAGAGGGCGGTGATTTAATCAGAGGGTAGTGATTCACTCAGGGAGGATAGCGATTTACTCAGAGAGTGATGATTCACTCAGAGATTGGTGATTCACTCAGAGGGTAGTGATTCACTCAGAGGGTGGTGATTCACTCAGCGGGTGGTGATTCATTCAGAGGGTAGTGATTTACTCAGAGTGTGTTGATTCACTCAGAGGGTAGTGATTCACTCAGAGGGTGGTGATTTACTCAGTTGGTGGTGATTCACTAAGAGAGGGTAGTGATTCACTCAGAGGTTAGTGATTTACTCGGAGGGTAGTGATTCACTCAGAGGGTAGTGATTCACTCAGGGAGGATAGCGATTTACGCCCAGAGTGGTGATTCACTCAGAGATTGGTGATTCACTAAGAGGGTAGTGATTCACTCAGAGGGTGGTGATTCACTCAGAAGTTAGTGATTCACACAGAGGTTGGTCATTCACTCAGAGGGAAGTGATTCACTCAGAGGGTGGTGATTCACTCAGAGTGTAGTGATTCACTCAGAGGATGGTGATTCACTAAGAGGGTAGTGATTCACTCAGAGGATAGTGAGTCACTCAGAGGGTGGTGATCACTCAGAGCGTAGTGATTCACACAGACAGTAGTGATTCACTCAGAGGGTTGTGATTCACTCAGAGGGTGGTGATTCACTCAGAGGATGGTGATTCACTCAGAGTGTGGTGATTCAATCAGAGGGTAGTGATTTACTCGGAGGGTGGTGATTCACTCAGCGGGTAGTGATTCACTTACAGGGTAGTGATTCACTCAGAGGGTAGTCATTTACTCAGAGGGTAGTGATTCACTCAGAGGTTAGTGATTTACTCGGAGTGTGGTGATTTAATCAGAGGGCGGTGATTTAATCAGAGTGTAGTGATTCACTCAGGGAGGATAGCGATTCACTCAGAGGGTGGTGATACACTCAGAGAGTAGTGATTCACTCAGAGGGTGGTGATTCACTCAGATGGCAGTGATTCACTCAGAGGGTTGTGATACACTCAGAAGGTAATGTTTCACTCAGAGGGTAGTGCTTCACTGAGAGTGTAGTCCTTTAGTCAGAGGGTAGTGATTCACTCAGAGGGTAGTGATTTACTCAGAGTGTGGTGATTTAATCAGTGGGCGGTGATTTACTCAGACGGTAGTGATTCACTCAGGGAGGATAGCGATTTACTCAGAGTGGTGATTCACTCAGAGATTGGTGATTCACTCAGAGGGTTGTGATTCACTCAGAGGATGGTGATTCACTCAGAGGGTGGTGATTCATTCAGAGGGTAGTGATTTACTCAGAGGGTGCTGATTCACTCAGATGGTAGTGATTCACTCAGAGGGTGGTGATTTACTCAGAGGCTAGTGATTCACTCAGAGGGTAGTGATTCACTCAGAAGGTAGTGAATCACTCAGAGGGTAGTGCTTCACTGAGAGCGTGGTGATTCACTCAGATGGTAGTGATTCACTCAGGGAGGATAGAGTTTTACTCAGAGTGAAAGTGATTTACTTGGAGGGTGGTGATTCACTAAGAGGCTAGTGAGTCACTCAGAGGGTGGTGATCACTCAGAGCATAGTGATTCACACAGACCGTAGTGATTCACGCAGAGGGTAGTGAGTCACTCACAGGGTGGTGATTCACTCAGAGCGTAGTGATTCACTCAGACCGCAGTCATTCACTCAGAGGGTGGTGATTCATTCAGACGGTAATGATTCGCTCTGAGCGTGGTGATTCACTCAGAGTGTGGTGATTCAATCAGAGGGTAGTGATTCACTCAGAGGGTGGTGATTCACTCAGAGGGTAGTGATTTACTCAGAGTATAGTGATGCACTCAGAGGGCGGTGATTCACTCCGAGGTTAGTGATTCACTCAGAGGGTGGTGATTCACTCAGAGGATGGTGATTCACTCAGCGGGTAGTGATTTACTCGGAGGTTGGTGATTCACTCAGCGGGTAGTGATTTACTCACAGGGTAGTGATTCACTCAGAGGGTGGTGATTCACTCAGAGGGTGGTGATTCATTCAGAGGGTAGTGATTTAATCAGAGTGTTTAGATTCACTAAGAGGGTTGTGATTCACTCAGAGGGTGGTGATTTACTCAGTTGGTGGTGATTCACTAAGAGGATAGTGATTCACTCAGAGGTTAGTGATTTACTCGGAGGGTAGTGATTCACTCAGAGGGTAGTGATTTACTCGGAGTGTGGTTATTTAATCAGAGGGCGGTGATTTACTCAGAGGGTAGTGATTCACTCAGGGAGGATAGCGATTTACGCCGAGAGTGGTGATTCACTCAGAGATTGGTGATTCACTCAGAGGGTAGTGATTCACTCAGAAGGTGGTGATTCACTCAGAAGTTAGTGATTCACTCAGAGGGTGGTGATTCTCTCAGAGGGTGGTGATTCATTCAGAGGGTAATGATTTACTCAGAGGGTGCTGATTCACTCAGATGGTAGTGATTCACTCAGAGGGTAGTGATTTACTCAGATGCTAGTGATTCACTCAGAGGGTAGTGATTCACTCAGAAGGTAGTGATTCACTCAGAGGGTAGTGCTTCACTGAGAGCGTGGTGATTTACTCAGAGGGTAGTGATTTACTCAGACGGTAGTGATTCACTAAGAGGGTAGTGATTCACTCATAGGTTAGTGATTTACTCGGAGGGTAGTGATTCACTCAGAGGGTAGTGATTTACTCGGAGTGTGGTTATTTAATCAGAGGGCGGTGATTTACTCATAGGGTAGTGATTCACTCAGGGAGGATAGCGATTTACGCCGAGAGTGGTGATTCACTCAGAGATTGGTGATTCACTCAGAGGGTAGTGATTCACTCAGAGGGTGGTGATTCACTCAGAAGTTAGTGATTCACACAGAGGGTTGTGATTCACTCAGAGGGTGGTGATTCACTCAGAGGATGGTGATTCACTCAGTGTGTGGTGATTCAATCAGAGGGTAGTGATTTACTCGGAGGGTGGTTATTCACTCAGCGGGTAGTGATTCACTCACAGGGTAGTGATTCACTCAGAGGGTAGTCATTTACTCAGATGGTAGTGATTCACTCAGAGGTTAGTGATTTCCTCGGAGTGTGGTGATTTAATCAGAGGGCGGTGATTTAATCAGAGGGTAGTGATTCACTCAGGGAGGATAGCGATTTACTCAGAGAGTGGTGATTCACTCAGAGATTGGTGATTCACTCAGAGGGTAGTGATTCACTCAGAGTGTGGTGATTCACTCAGAGGGTGGTGAGTCATTCAGAGGGTAGTGATTTACTCAGAGGGTGCTGATTCACTCAGATGGTAGTGATTCACTCAGAGGGTGGTGATTTATTCAGATGCTAGTGATTCACTCAGAAGGTAGTGATTCACTCAGAGGGTAGTGCTTCACTGAGAGCGTGGTGATTTACTCAGAGGGTAGTGATTCACTCAGAGGGTAGTGATTCACTCAGATGGTAGTCATTCACTCAGATGGTGGTGATTCACTCAAAGGGTTGTGATTCACTCAGAGTGTAGTCATTTAGTCAGAGGGTAGTGATTCACTCAGAGGGTAGTGATTTACTCAGAGTGTGGTGATTTGCTCAGAGGGCGGTGATTTACTCAGATGGTAGTGATTCACTCAGGGAGGATAGAGTTTTACTCAGAGTGAAAGTGATTTACTTGGAGGGTGGTGATTCACTAAGAGGGTAGTGAGTCACTCAGAGGGTGGTGATCACTCAGAGCATAGTGATTCACACAGACGGTAGAGATTCACTCAGAGGGTAGTGAGTCACTCACAGGGTGGTGATTCACTCAGAGCGTAGTGATTCACTCAGACCGTAGTCATTCACTCAGAGGGTGGTGATTCATTCAGACGGTAATGATTCGCTCAGAGGGTGGTGATTCACTCAGAGTGTGGTGATTCAATCAGAGGGTAGTGATTCACTCAGAGGGTGGTGATTCACTCAGAGGGTAGTGATTTACTCAGAGTGTAGTGATTCACTCAGAGGGCGGTGATTCACTCAGAGGTTAGTGATTCACTCAGAGGGTGGTGATTCTCTCAGAGGGTAGTGATTCACTCTGAGGGTAGTGTTTCACTCAGAGTGTGGTGATTCACTCAGTGAGTGGTGAATCACTCAGAGAGTGGTGATTCACTCAGAGGGCAGTGATTTAATCAGAGGGTAGTGATTCACTCAGGGAGGATAGCGATTTACTCAGAGAGTGGTGATTCACTCAGAGATTGGTGATTCACTCAGAGGGTAGTGATTCACTCAGAGGGTGGTGATTCACTCAGAGGGTGGTGATTCATTCAGCGGGTAATGATTTACTCAGAGGGTGCTGATTCACTCAGACGGTAGTGATTCACTCAAAGGGTGGTGATTTACTCAGATGCTAGTGATTCACTCAGAGGGTAGTGATTCACTCAGAATGTAGTGATTCACTCAGAGGGTAGTGCTTCACTGAGAGCGTGGTGATTTACTCAGAGGGTAGTGATTTACTCAGAGGGTAGTGATTCACTCAGATGGTAGTCATTCAATCAGATGGCGGTGATTCACTCAGAGGGTGATGATTCACTCATACTGTAGTCATTTAGTCAGAGGGTAGTGATTCACTCAGAGGGTAGTGATTTACTCAGAGTGTGGTGATTTGCTCAGAGGGCGGTGATTTACTCAGATGGTAGTGATTCACTCAGGGAGGATAGAGTTTTACTCAGAGTGAAAGTGATTTACTTGGAGGGTGGTGATTCACTAAGAGGGTAGTGAGTCACTCAGAGGGTGGTGATCACTCAGAGCATAGTGATTCACACAGACCGTAGTGATTCACTCAGAGGGTAGTGAGTCACTCACAGGGTGGTGATTCACTCAGAGCGTAGTGATTCACTCAGACCGTAGTCATTCACTCAGAGGGTGTTGATTCATTCAGACGGTAATGATTCGCTCAGAGGGTGGTGATTCACTCAGAGTGTGGTGATTCAATCAGAGGGTAGTGATTCACTCAGAGGGTGGTGATTCACTCAGAGGGTAGTGATTTACTCAGAGTGTAGTGATTCACTCAGAGGGCGGTGATTCACTCAGAGGTTAGTGATTCACTCAGAGGGTGGTGATTCTCTTAGAGGGTAGTGATTCACTCTGAGGGTAGTGATTCACTCAGAGGGTGGTGATTCACTCAGAGTGTCATGATTTACTGAGGGGGTGGTGATTCACTCACAGGGTAGTGATTCATTCAGAGGGTAGTGATTCACTCAGAGGGTTGTGATGCACTCAGCGGGTAGTGATTCACTCAGATTATAGTGAATCATTCAGAGGGTGGTGATTACTCAGAGCGTAGTGATGCACATAGACAGTAGTGATTCACTCAGAGGGAGGTGATTCACTCAGAGGGTAGTGATTCACTCAGACGGTAGTGATTCACTCAGAGGGTGTTGATTCACTCAGAGGGTAGTGATTCACTCAGAGGGTAGTGAGTCACTCAGTGGGTGGTGATCACTCAGAGCGTAGTGATGCACATAGACAGTAGTGATTCACTCAGAGGGTGGGGATTCACTCAGGGGTGGTGATTCACTCAGAGAGTGGTCATTCACTCAGAGGGTGGTGATTGACTCAGAGGATAGTGATTTAATCAGAGGGTAGTGATTCACTCAGAGGGTGGTGATTCACTCAGAGGGTAGTGATTCACTCACAGGGTAGTGAGTCACTCAGTGGGTGGTGATCACTCAGAGCGTAGTGATGCACATAGACAGTAGTGATTCACTCAGAGGGTAGTGATTCACTCAGACGGTAGTGATTCACTCAGAGGGTGGTGATTCACTCAGAGGATGGTGATTCACTCAGAGTGTGGTGATTTAATCAGAGGGTAGTGATTCACTCAGAGGGTGGTGATTCAATCAGAGGGTAGTGATTTACTCGGAGGGTGGTGATTCACTCAGCGGGTAGTGATTCACTCACAGGGTAGTGATTCACTCACAGGGTGCTGATTCACTCAGAGTGTGTTGATTCACTCAGAGGGTAGTGATTCACTCAGACGGTAGTGATTCACTCAGACGGTAGTGATTCACTCAGACGGTAGTGATTCACTCAGAGGATGGTGATTCACTCAGAGTGTGGTGATTTAATCAGAGGGTAGTGATTCACTCAGAGGGTGGTGATTCACTCAGAGGGTAGTGATTTACTCGGAGGGTGGTGATTCACTCAGAGTGTAGTGATTCACTCAGAGGGTGGTGATTCACTCAGAGGGTAGTGATTTACTCGGAGGGTGGTGATTCACTCAGAGTGTAGTGATTCACTCAGAGTGTGGTGATTTACTCAGTTGGTGGTGATTCACTAAGAGGGTAGTGATTCACTCAGAGGTTAGTGATTTGCTCGGAGGGTAGTGATTCACTCAGAAGATAATGATTTACTCGGAGTTTGGTGATTTAATCAGAGGGCGGTGATTTACTCAGAGGGTAGTGATTCACTCAGGGCGGATAGCGATTTACTCCGAGAGTGGTGATTCACTCAGAGATTGTTGATTCACTCAGAGGGCAGTGATTCACTCAGACGGAGGTGATTCACTCAGAAGTTAGTGATTCACACAGAGGTTGGTGATTCACTCAGAGGGAAGTGATTTACTCGGAGGGTAGTGATTCACTCAGACGGTAGTGATTCAATCAGACGGTAGTGATTCACTCAGAGGGTGGTGATTCACGAACAGGGTAGTGATTCACTCAGAGGATAGTGAGTCACTCAGAGGGTGATGATCACTCAGAGCGTAGTGATTCACACAGACAGTAGTGATTCACTCAGAGGGTTGTGATTCACTCAGAGGGTGGTGGTTCACTCAGATGATGGTGATTCACTCAGAGTGTGGTGATTCAATCAGAGGGTAGTGATTTACTCAGACGGTAGTGATTCACTCAGAAGGTAGTGATTCACTCAGAGGGTAGTGATTCACTCAGAGGGTGGTGATTCTCTCAGAGGGTAGTGATTCACTCTGAGGGTAGTGATTCACTCAGTGGGTGATGATTCACTCAGAGTGTCATGATTTACTCAGAGGGTGGTGATTCACTCAGAGGGTAGTGATTCACTCAGATGGTAGTGATTCACTCAGAGGGTAGTGATTTACTCGGAGTGTGGTTATTTAATCAGAGGGCGGTGATTTTCTCAGAGGGTAGTGATTCACTCAGGGAGGATAGCGATTTACGCCGAGAGTGGTGATTCACTCAGAGATTGATGATTCACTCAGAGGGTAGTGATTCACTCAGAGGGTGGTGATTCACTCAGAAGTTAGTGATTCACACAGAGGGTTGTGATTCACTCAGAGGGTGGTGATTCACTCAGAGGATGGTGATTCACTCAGAGTGTGGTGATTCAATCAGAGGGTAGTGATTTACTCGGAGGGTGGTGATTCACTCAGCGGGTAGTGATTCACTCACAGGGTAGTGATTCACTCAGAGGGTAGTCATTTACTCAGAGGGTAGTGATTCACTCAGAGGTTAGTGATTTACTCGGAGTGTGGTGATTTAATCAGAGGGCGGTGATTTAATCAGAGGGTAGTGATTCACTCAGGGAGGATAGCGATTTACTCAGAGAGTGGTGATTCACTCAGAGATTGGTGATTCACTCAGAGGGTAGTGATTCACTCAGAGGGTGGTGATTCACTCAGAGGGTGGTGATTCATTCAGCGGGTAATGATTTACTCAGAGGGTGCTGATTCACTCAGAGGGCGGTGATTCACTCAGAAGGTAGTGATTCACTCAGAGGGTAGTGATTCACTCAGAGGGTGGTGATTCTCTCAGAGGGTAGTGATTCACTCTGAGGGTAGTGATTCACTCAGTGGGTGATGATTCACTCAGAGTGTCATGATTTACTCAGAGGGTGGTGATTCACTCAGAGGGTGGTGATCACTCAGAGCATAGTGATTCACACAGACCGTAGTGATTCACTCAGAGGGTAGTGAGTCACTCACAGGGTGGTGATTCACTCAGAGCGTAGTGATTCACTCAGACCGTAGTCATTCACTCAGAGGGTGTTGATTCATTCAGACGGTAATGATTCGCTCAGAGGGTGGTGATTCACTCAGAGTGTGGTGATTCAATCAGAGGGTAGTGATTCACTCAGAGGGTGGTGATTCACTCAGAGGGTAGTGATTTACTCAGTGTGTAGTGATTCACTCAGAGGGCGGTGATTCACTCAGAGGTTAGTGATTCACTCAGAGGGTGGTGATTCTCTTAGAGGGTAGTGATTCACTCTGAGGGTAGTGATTCACTCAGAGGGTGGTGATTCACTCAGAGTGTCATGATTTACTGAGGGGGTGGTGATTCACTCAGAGGGTAGTGATTCATTCAGAGGGTAGTGATTCACTCAGAGGGTTGTGATGCACTCAGCGGGTAGTGATTCACTCAGATTATAGTGAATCATTCAGAGGGTGGTGATTACTCAGAGCGTAGTGATGCACATAGACAGTAGTGATTCACTCAGAGGGTGGTGATTCACTCAGAGGGTAGTGATTCACTCAGACGGTAGTGATTCACTCAGAGGGTGGTGATTCACTCAGAGGGTAGTGATTCACTCAGAGGGTAGTGAGTCACTCAGTGGGTGGTGATCACTCAGAGCGTAGTGATGCACATAGACAGTAGTGATTCACTCAGAGGGTGGGGATTCACTCAGGGGTGGTGATTCACTCAGAGAGTGGTCATTCACTCAGAGGGTGGTGATTGACTCAGAGGATAGTGATTTAATCAGAGGGTAGTGATTCACTCAGAGGGTGGTGATTCACTCAGAGGGTAGTGATTCACTCACAGGGTAGTGAGTCACTCAGTGGGTGGTGATCACTCAGAGCGTAGTGATGCACATAGACAGTAGTGATTCACTCAGAGGGTAGTGATTCACTCAGACGGTAGTGATTCACTCAGAGGGTGGTGATTCACTCAGAGGATGGTGATTCACTCAGAGTGTGGTGATTTAATCAGAGGGTAGTGATTCACTCAGAGGGTGGTGATTCAATCAGAGGGTAGTGATTTAATCGGAGGGTGGTGATTCACTCAGCGGGTAGTGATTCACTCACAGGGTAGTGATTCACTCACAGGGTGCTGATTCACTCAGAGTGTGTTGATTCACTCAGAGGGTAGTGATTCACTCAGACGGTAGTGATTCACTCAGACGGTAGTGATTCACTCAGAGGGTGGTGATTCACTCAGAGGATGGTGATTCACTCAGAGTGTGGTGATTTAATCAGAGGGTAGTGATTCACTCAGAGGGTGGTGATTCACTCAGAGGGTAGTGATTTACTCGGAGGGTGGTGATTCACTCAGAGTGTAGTGATTCACTCAGAGTGTGGTGATTTACTCAGTTGGTGGTGATTCACTAAGAGGGTAGTGATTCACTCAGAGGTTAGTGATTTGCTCGGAGGGTAGTGATTCACTCAGAAGATAATGATTTACTCGGAGTGTGGTGATTTAATCAGAGGGCGGTGATTTACTCAGAGGGTAGTGATTCACTCAGGGCGGATAGCGATTTACTCCGAGAGTGGTGATTCACTCAGAGATTGTTGATTCACTCAGAGGGCAGTGATTCACTCAGACGGAGGTGATTCACTCAGAAGTTAGTGATTCACACAGAGGTTGGTGATTCACTCAGAGGGAAGTGATTTACTCGGAGGGTAGTGATTCACTCAGACGGTAGTGATTCAATCAGACGGTAGTGATTCACTCAGAGGGTGGTGATTCACGAACAGGGTAGTGATTCACTCAGAGGATAGTGAGTCACTCAGTGGGTGATGATCACTCAGAGCGTAGTGATTCACACAGACAGTAGTGATTCACTCAGAGGGTTGTGATTCACTCAGAGGGTGGTGGTTCACTCAGATGATGGTGATTCACTCAGAGTGTGGTGATTCAATCAGAGGGTAGTGATTTACTCGGAGGGTAGTGATTCACTCAGACGGTAGTGATTCACTCAGAAGGTAGTGATTCACTCAGAGGGTAGTGATTCACTCAGAGGGTGGTGATTCTCTCAGAGGGTAGTGATTCACTCTGAGGGTAGTGATTCACTCAGTGGGTGATGATTCACTCAGAGTGTCATGATTTACTCCGAGGGTGGTGATTCACTCAGAGGGTAGTGATTCACTCAGATGGTAGTGATTCACTCAGAGGGTAGTGATTTACTCGGAGTGTGGTTATTTAATCAGAGGGCGGTGATTTTCTCAGAGGGTAGTGATTCACTCAGGGAGGATAGCGATTTACGCCGAGAGTGGTGATTCACTCAGAGATTGGTGATTCACTCAGAGGGTAGTGATTCACTCAGAGGGTGGTGATTCACTCAGAAGTTAGTGATTCACACAGAGGGTTGTGATTCACTCAGAGGGTGGTGATTCACTCAGAGGATGGTGATTCACTCAGAGTGTGGTGATTCAATCAGAGGGTAGTGATTTACTCGGAGGGTGGTGATTCACTCAGCGGGTAGTGATTCACTCACAGGGTAGTGATTCACTCAGAGGGTAGTCATTTACTCAGAGGGTAGTGATTCACTCAGAGGTTAGTGATTTACTCGGAGTGTGGTGATTTAATCAGAGGGCGGTGATTTAATCAGAGGGTAGTGATTCACTCAGGGAGGATAGCGATTTACTCAGAGAGTGGTGATTCACTCAGAGATTGGTGATTCACTCAGAGGGTAGTGATTCACTCAGAGGGTGGTGATTCACTCAGAGGGTGGTGATTCATTCAGCGGGTAATGATTTACTCAGAGGGTGCTGATTCACTCAGATGGTAGTGATTCACTCAGAGAGTGGTGATTTACACAGATGCTAGTGATTCACTCAGAGGGTAGTGATTCACTCAGAAGGAAGTGATTCACTCAGAGGGTAGTGCTTCACTGAGAGCGTGGTGATTTACTCAGAGGGTAGTGATTTACTCAGAGGGTAGTGATTCACTCAGAGGGTAGTGATTCACTCAGATGGTAGTCATTCAATCAGATGGTGGTAATTCACTCAGAGGGTAGTGATTCACTCAGAGTGTAGTCATTTAGTCAGAGGGTAGTGATTCACTCAGAGGGTAGTGATTTATTCAGAGTGTGGTGATTTGCTCAGAAGGCAGTGATTTACTCAGATGGTAGTGATTCACTCAGGGAGGATAGAGTTTTACTCAGAGTGAAAGTGATTTACTTGGAGGGTGGTGATTCACTAAGAGGGTAGTGAGTCACTCAGAGGGTGGTGATCACTCAGAGCATAGTGATTCACACAGACCGTAGTGATTCACTCAGAGGGTAGTGAGTCACTCACAGGGTGGTGATTCACTCAGAGCGTAGTGATTCACTCAGACCGTAGTCATTCACTCAGAGGGTGGTGATTCATTCAGACGGTAATGATTCGCTCAGAGGGTGGTGATTCACTCAGAGTGTGGTGATTCAATCAGAGGGTAGTGATTCACTCAGAGGGTGGTGATTCACTCAGAGGGTAGTGATTTACTCAGAGTGTAGTGATTCACTCAGAGGGCGGATTCACTCAGAGGTTAGTGATTCACTCAGAGGGTGGTGATTCTCTCAGAGGGTAGTGATTCACTCTGAGGGTAGTGATTCACTCAGAAGGTGGTGATTCACTCAGAGTGTCATGATTTACTGAGTGGGTGGTGATTCACTCAGAGGGTAGTGATTCACTCAGAAGGTAGTGATTCACTCAGAGGGTGGTGATGCACTCAGCGGGTAGTGATTCACTCAGAGGATAGTGAATCATTCAGAGGGTGGTGATTCACTCAGTGAGTGGTGAATCACTGAGAGGGTGGTGATTCACTCAGAGGGTGGTGATTCACTCAGAGCGTAGTGATTTACTCAGAGGGTAGTGATTCACTCAGAGGGTGGTGATTCACTCAGAGGGTAGTGATTCACTCAGAGGGTAGTGATTCACTCAGCTGATGGTGATTCACTCAGAGATTAGTGATTCACTCAGAGCGTAGTGAGTCACTCAGTGGGTGGTGATCACTCAGAGCGTAGTGATGCACACAGACAGTAGTGATTCACTCAGAGGGTGGTGATTCACTCAGAGAGTAGTGATTCACTCAGACGGTAGTGATTCACTCAGAGGGTGGTGATTCACTCAGAGGATGGTGATTCACTCAGAGTGTGGTGATTTAATCAGAGGGTAGTGATTCACTCAGAGGATGGTGATTCACTCAGAGTGTGGTGATTTAATCAGACGGTAGTGATTCACTCAGTGGGTGGTGATTCACTCAGAGGGTAGTGATTTACTCGGAGGGTGGTGATTCACTCAGCAGGTAGTGATTTCCTCAAAGGGTAGTGATTCACTCACAGGGTGCTGATTCACTCAGAATGTGTTGATTCACTCAGATGGTAGTGATTCACTCAGAGGGTAGTGATTCACTCAGATGGTAGTGATTCACTCAGAGGGTGGTGATTCACTCATAGGATGGTGATTCACTCAGAGCGTGGTGATTTAATAAGAGGGTAGTGATTCACTCAGAGGGTGGTGATTTACTCAGTTGGTGGTGATTCACTAAGAGGGTAGTGATTCACTCAGAGGTTAGTGATTTGCTCGGAGGGTAGTGATTCACTCAGAGGATAGTGATTTACTCAGAGCGTAGTGAGTCACTCAGAGGGTGGTGATCACTCAGAGCGTAGTGATGCACAGACATTAGTGATTCACTCAGAGGGTGGTGATTCACTCAGAGGGTAGTGATTCACTCAGACGGTAGTGATTCACTCAGAGGGTGGTGATTCACTCAGAGTGTGGTGATTTAATCAGAGGGTAGTGATTCACTCAGAGGGTGGTGATTCACTCAGAGGGTAGTGATTTACTCGGAGGGTGGTGATTCACTCAGCGGGTAGTGATTCACTCACAGGGTAGTGATTCACTCAGAGGGTGGTGATTCACTAAGAGATTAGTGATTCACTCAGAGCATAGTGAGTCACTCAGAGGGTGGTGATTCACTCAGAGCGTAGTGATTCACTCAGAGGGTAGTGATTCACTCAGCGGATGCTGATTCACTCAGAGGGTAGTGATTCACTTAGAGGGTAGTTATTTACTCAGAGGTTGGTGATTCACTAAGAGATTAGTGATTCACTCAGAGCGTAGTGAGTCACTCAGAGGGTGGTGATCACTCAGAACGTAGTGATTCACTCAGAGGGTGGTGATTTATTCAGTTTGTGGTGATTCACTCAGACGGTAGTGATTCACTCAGAGGGTGGTGATCCACTCAGAGGATGGTGATTCACTCAAAGTGTGGTGATTTAATCAGAGGGTAGTGATTCACTCAGAGGGTGGTGATTCACTCAGAGGGTAGTGATTCACTCAGCGGTTAGTGATTTGCTCGGAGGGTAGTGATTCACTCAGAGGATAGTGATTTACTCGGAGTGTGGTGATGTAATCAGAGGGCGGTGATTTACTCAGAGGGTAGTGATCCACTCAGGGAGGATAGCGATTTACTCCGAGAGTGGTGATTCACTCAGAGATTGTTGATTCACTCAGAGGGTAGTGATTCACTCAGACGGTGGTGATTCACTCAGAAGTTAGTGATTCACACAGAGGTTGGTGATTCA
Source organism: Pristiophorus japonicus (assembly GCF_044704955.1). Taxonomy (NCBI): domain Eukaryota; kingdom Metazoa; phylum Chordata; class Chondrichthyes; family Pristiophoridae; genus Pristiophorus; species Pristiophorus japonicus. The sequence continues at coordinate 73,919,987 of NC_091990.1, forward strand.
CTCAGAGGGAAGTGATTTACTCGGAGGGTAGTGATTCACTCAGACGGTAGTGATTCAATCAGACGGTAGTGATTCACTCAGAGGGTGGTGATTCACGAACAGGGTAGTGATTCACTCAGACGGTAGTGATTCACTCAGAGGGTGGTGATTCACTCAGAGGATGGTGATTCACTCAGAGTGTGGTGATTTAATCAGAGGGTAGTGATTCACTCAGAGGGTGGTGATTCAATCAGAGGGTAGTGATTTACTCGGAGGGTGGTGATTCACTCAGCGGGTAGTGATTCACTCACAGGGTAGTGATTCACTCACAGGGTGCTGATTCACTCAGAGTGTAGTGATTCACTCAGAGTGTGGTGATTTACTCAGTTGGTGGTGATTCACTAAGAGGGTAGTGATTCACTCAGAGGTTAGTGATTTGCTCGGAGGGTAGTGATTCACTCAGAAGATAATGATTTACTCGGAGTGTGGTGATTTAATCAGAGGGCGGTGATTTACTCAGAGGGTAGTGATTCACTCAGGGCGGATAGCGATTTACTCCGAGAGTGGTGATTCACTCAGAGATTGTTGATTCACTCAGAGGGCAGTGATTCACTCAGACGGAGGTGATTCACTCAGAAGTTACTGATTCACACAGAGGTTGGTGATTCACTCAGAGGGAAGTGATTTACTCGGAGGGTAGTGATTCACTCAGACGGTAGTGATTCAATCAGACGGTAGTGATTCACTCAGAGGGTGGTGATTCACGAACAGGGTAGTGATTCACTCAGAGGATAGTGAGTCACTCAGAGGGTGATGATCACTCAGAGCGTAGTGATTCACACAGACAGTAGTGATTCACTCAGAGGGTGGTGATTCACTCAGAGGGTGGTGGTTCACTCAGATGATGGTGATTCACTCAGAGTGTGGTGATTCAATCAGAGGGTAGTGATTTACTCGGAGGGTAGTGATTCACTCAGACGGTAGTGATTCACTCAGAGGGTAGTGATTCACTCAGAGGGTGGTGATTCTCTCAGAGGGTAGTGATTCACTCTGAGGGTAGTGATTCACTCAGTGGGTGATGATTCACTCAGAGTGTCATGATTTACTCAGAGGGTGGTGATTCACTCAGAGGGTAGTGATTCACTCAGATGGTAGTGATTCACTCAGAGGGTAGTGATTTACTCGGAGTGTGGTTATTTAATCAGAGGGCGGTGATTTTCTCAGAGGGTAGTGATTCACTCAGGGATGATAGCGATTTACGCCGAGAGTGGTGATTCACTCAGAGATTGGTGATTCACTCAGAGGGTAGTGATTCACTCAGAGGGTGGTGATTCACTCAGAAGTTAGTGATTCACACAGAGGGTTGTGTTTCACTCAGAGGGTGGTGATTCACTCAGAGGGTGGTGATTCACTCAGCGGGTAGTGATTCACTCACAGGGTAGTGATTCACACAGAGGGTAGTCATTTACTCAGAGGGTAGTGATTCACTCAGAGGTTAGTGATTCACTCAGAGGTTAGTGATTTACTCGGAGTGTGGTGATTTAATCAGAGGGCGGTGATTTAATCAGAGGGTAGTGATTCACTCAGGGAGGATAGCGATTTACTCAGAGAGTGGTGATTCACTCAGAGATTGGTGATTCACTCAGAGGGTAGTGATTCACTCAGAGGGTGGTGATTCACTCAGAGGGTGGTGATTCATTCAGCGGGTAATGATTTACTCAGAGGGTGCTGATTCACTCAGATGGTAGTGATTCACTCAGAGAGTGGTGATTTACACAGATGCTAGTGATTCACTCAGAGGGTAGTGATTCACTCAGAAGGAAGTGATTCACTCAGAGGGTAGTGCTTCACTGAGAGCGTGGTGATTTACTCAGAGGGTAGTGATTTACTCAGAGGGTAGTGATTCACTCAGAGGGTAGTGATTCACTCAGATGGTAGTCATTCAATCAGATGGTGGTAATTCACTCAGAGGGTAGTGATTCACTCAGAGTGTAGTCATTTAGTCAGAGGGTAGTGATTCACTCAGAGGGTAGTGATTTACTCAGAGTGTGGTGATTTGCTCAGAGGGCAGTGATTTACTCAGATGGTAGTGATTCACTCAGGGAGGATAGAGTTTTTCTCAGAGTGAAAGTGATTTACTTGGAGGGTGGTGATTCACTAAGAGGGTAGTGAGTCACTCAGAGGGTGGTGATCACTCAGAGCATAGTGATTCACACAGACCGTAGTGATTCACTCAGAGGGTAGTGAGTCACTCACAGGGTGGTGATTCACTCAGAGCGTAGTGATTCACTCAGACCGTAGTCATTCACTCAGAGGGTGGTGATTCATTCAGACGGTAATGATTCGCTCAGAGGGTGGTGATTCAATCAGAGGGTAGTGATTCACTCAGAGGGTGGTGATTCACTCAGAGGGTAGTGATTTACTCAGAGTGTAGTGATTCACTCAGAGGGCGGATTCACTCAGAGGTTAGTGATTCACTCAGAGGGTGGTGATTCTCTCAGAGGGTAGTGATTCACTCTGAGGGTAGTGATTCACTCAGAAGGTGGTGATTCACTCAGAGTGTCATGATTTACTGAGTGGGTGGTGATTCACTCAGAGGGTAGTGATTCACTCAGAAGGTAGTGATTCACTCAGAGGGTGGTGATGCACTCAGCGGGTAGTGATTCACTCAGAGGATAGTGAATCATTCAGAGGGTGGTGATTCACTCAGTGAGTGGTGAATCACTCAGAGGGTGGTGATTCACTCAGAGGGTGGTGATTCACTCAGAGCGTAGTGATTTACTCAGAGGGTAGTGATTCACTCAGAGGGTGGTGATTCACTCAGAGGGTAGTGATTCACTCAGAGGGTAGTGATTCACTCAGCTGATGGTGATTCACTCAGAGATTAGTGATTCACTCAGAGCGTAGTGAGTCACTCAGTGGGTGGTGATCACTCCGAGCGTAGTGATGCACACAGACAGTAGTGATTCACTCAGAGGGTGGTGATTCACTCAGAGAGTAGTGATTCACTCAGACGGTAGTGATTCACTCAGAGGGTGGTGATTCACTCAGAGGATGGTGATTCACTCAGAGTGTGGTGATTTAATCAGAGGGTAGTGATTCACTCAGTGGGTGGTGATTCACTCAGAGGGTAGTGATTTACTCGGAGGGTGGTGATTCACTCAGCGGGTAGTGATTCCCTCAAAGGGTAGTGATTCACTCACAGGGTGCTGATTCACTCAGAATGTGTTGATTCACTCAGATGGTAGTGATTCACTCAGAGGGTAGTGATTCACTCAGACGGTAGTGATTCACTCAGAGGGTGGTGATTCACTCAGAGGATGGTGATTCACTCAGAGCGTGGTGATTTAATAAGAGGGTAGTGATTCACTCAGAGGGTGGTGATTTACTCAGTTGGTGGTGATTCACTAAGAGGGTAGTGATTCACTCAGAGGTTAGTGATTTGCTCGGAGGGTAGTGATTCACTCAGAGGATAGTGAGTTACTCAGAGCGTAGTGAGTCACTCAGAGGGTGGTGATCACTCAGAGCGTAGTGATGCACAGACATTAGTGATTCACTCAGAGGGTGGTGATTCACTCAGAGGGTAGTGATTCACTCAGACGGTAGTGATTCACTCAGAGGGTGGTGATTCACTCAGAGTGTGGTGATTTAATCAGAGGGTAGTGATTCACTCAGAGGGTGGTGATTCACTCAGAGGGTAGTGATTTACTCAGAGTGTAGTGATTCACTCAGAGGGCGGTGATTCACTCAGAGGTTAGTGATTCACTCAGAGGGTGGTGATTCTCTTAGAGGGTAGTGATTCACTCTGAGGGTAGTGATTCACTCAGAGGGTGGTGATTCACTCAGAGTGTCATGATTTACTGAGGGGGTGGTGATTCACTCACAGGGTAGTGATTCATTCAGAGGGTAGTGATTCACTCAGAGGGTTGTGATGCACTCAGCGGGTAGTGATTCACTCAGATTATAGTGAATCATTCAGAGGGTGGTGATTACTCAGAGCGTAGTGATGCACATAGACAGTAGTGATTCACTCAGAGGGAGGTGATTCACTCAGAGGGTAGTGATTCACTCAGACGGTAGTGATTCACTCAGAGGGTGTTGATTCACTCAGAGGGTAGTGATTCACTCAGAGGGTAGTGAGTCACTCAGTGGGTGGTGATCACTCAGAGCGTAGTGATGCACATAGACAGTAGTGATTCACTCAGAGGGTGGGGATTCACTCAGGGGTGGTGATTCACTCAGAGAGTGGTCATTCACTCAGAGGGTGGTGATTGACTCAGAGGATAGTGATTTAATCAGAGGGTAGTGATTCACTCAGAGGGTGGTGATTCACTCAGAGGGTAGTGATTCACTCACAGGGTAGTGAGTCACTCAGTGGGTGGTGATCACTCAGAGCGTAGTGATGCACATAGACAGTAGTGATTCACTCAGAGGGTAGTGATTCACTCAGACGGTAGTGATTCACTCAGAGGGTGGTGATTCACTCAGAGGATGGTGATTCACTCAGAGTGTGGTGATTTAATCAGAGGGTAGTGATTCACTCAGAGGGTGGTGATTCAATCAGAGGGTAGTGATTTACTCGGAGGGTGGTGATTCACTCAGCGGGTAGTGATTCACTCACAGGGTAGTGATTCACTCACAGGGTGCTGATTCACTCAGAGTGTGTTGATTCACTCAGAGGGTAGTGATTCACTCAGACGGTAGTGATTCACTCAGACGGTAGTGATTCACTCAGACGGTAGTGATTCACTCAGAGGATGGTGATTCACTCAGAGTGTGGTGATTTAATCAGAGGGTAGTGATTCACTCAGAGGGTGGTGATTCACTCAGAGGGTAGTGATTTACTCGGAGGGTGGTGATTCACTCAGAGTGTAGTGATTCACTCAGAGGGTGGTGATTCACTCAGAGGGTAGTGATTTACTCGGAGGGTGGTGATTCACTCAGAGTGTAGTGATTCACTCAGAGTGTGGTGATTTACTCAGTTGGTGGTGATTCACTAAGAGGGTAGTGATTCACTCAGAGGTTAGTGATTTGCTCGGAGGGTAGTGATTCACTCAGAAGATAATGATTTACTCGGAGTTTGGTGATTTAATCAGAGGGCGGTGATTTACTCAGAGGGTAGTGATTCACTCAGGGCGGATAGCGATTTACTCCGAGAGTGGTGATTCACTCAGAGATTGTTGATTCACTCAGAGGGCAGTGATTCACTCAGACGGAGGTGATTCACTCAGAAGTTAGTGATTCACACAGAGGTTGGTGATTCACTCAGAGGGAAGTGATTTACTCGGAGGGTAGTGATTCACTCAGACGGTAGTGATTCAATCAGACGGTAGTGATTCACTCAGAGGGTGGTGATTCACGAACAGGGTAGTGATTCACTCAGAGGATAGTGAGTCACTCAGAGGGTGATGATCACTCAGAGCGTAGTGATTCACACAGACAGTAGTGATTCACTCAGAGGGTTGTGATTCACTCAGAGGGTGGTGGTTCACTCAGATGATGGTGATTCACTCAGAGTGTGGTGATTCAATCAGAGGGTAGTGATTTACTCAGACGGTAGTGATTCACTCAGAAGGTAGTGATTCACTCAGAGGGTAGTGATTCACTCAGAGGGTGGTGATTCTCTCAGAGGGTAGTGATTCACTCTGAGGGTAGTGATTCACTCAGTGGGTGATGATTCACTCAGAGTGTCATGATTTACTCAGAGGGTGGTGATTCACTCAGAGGGTAGTGATTCACTCAGATGGTAGTGATTCACTCAGAGGGTAGTGATTTACTCGGAGTGTGGTTATTTAATCAGAGGGCGGTGATTTTCTCAGAGGGTAGTGATTCACTCAGGGAGGATAGCGATTTACGCCGAGAGTGGTGATTCACTCAGAGATTGATGATTCACTCAGAGGGTAGTGATTCACTCAGAGGGTGGTGATTCACTCAGAAGTTAGTGATTCACACAGAGGGTTGTGATTCACTCAGAGGGTGGTGATTCACTCAGAGGATGGTGATTCACTCAGAGTGTGGTGATTCAATCAGAGGGTAGTGATTTACTCGGAGGGTGGTGATTCACTCAGCGGGTAGTGATTCACTCACAGGGTAGTGATTCACTCAGAGGGTAGTCATTTACTCAGAGGGTAGTGATTCACTCAGAGGTTAGTGATTTACTCGGAGTGTGGTGATTTAATCAGAGGGCGGTGATTTAATCAGAGGGTAGTGATTCACTCAGGGAGGATAGCGATTTACTCAGAGAGTGGTGATTCACTCAGAGATTGGTGATTCACTCAGAGGGTAGTGATTCACTCAGAGGGTGGTGATTCACTCAGAGGGTGGTGATTCATTCAGCGGGTAATGATTTACTCAGAGGGTGCTGATTCACTCAGAGGGCGGTGATTCACTCAGAAGGTAGTGATTCACTCAGAGGGTAGTGATTCACTCAGAGGGTGGTGATTCTCTCAGAGGGTAGTGATTCACTCTGAGGGTAGTGATTCACTCAGTGGGTGATGATTCACTCAGAGTGTCATGATTTACTCAGAGGGTGGTGATTCACTCAGAGGGTGGTGATCACTCAGAGCATAGTGATTCACACAGACCGTAGTGATTCACTCAGAGGGTAGTGAGTCACTCACAGGGTGGTGATTCACTCAGAGCGTAGTGATTCACTCAGACCGTAGTCATTCACTCAGAGGGTGTTGATTCATTCAGACGGTAATGATTCGCTCAGAGGGTGGTGATTCACTCAGAGTGTGGTGATTCAATCAGAGGGTAGTGATTCACTCAGAGGGTGGTGATTCACTCAGAGGGTAGTGATTTACTCAGTGTGTAGTGATTCACTCAGAGGGCGGTGATTCACTCAGAGGTTAGTGATTCACTCAGAGGGTGGTGATTCTCTTAGAGGGTAGTGATTCACTCTGAGGGTAGTGATTCACTCAGAGGGTGGTGATTCACTCAGAGTGTCATGATTTACTGAGGGGGTGGTGATTCACTCAGAGGGTAGTGATTCATTCAGAGGGTAGTGATTCACTCAGAGGGTTGTGATGCACTCAGCGGGTAGTGATTCACTCAGATTATAGTGAATCATTCAGAGGGTGGTGATTACTCAGAGCGTAGTGATGCACATAGACAGTAGTGATTCACTCAGAGGGTGGTGATTCACTCAGAGGGTAGTGATTCACTCAGACGGTAGTGATTCACTCAGAGGGTGGTGATTCACTCAGAGGGTAGTGATTCACTCAGAGGGTAGTGAGTCACTCAGTGGGTGGTGATCACTCAGAGCGTAGTGATGCACATAGACAGTAGTGATTCACTCAGAGGGTGGGGATTCACTCAGGGGTGGTGATTCACTCAGAGAGTGGTCATTCACTCAGAGGGTGGTGATTGACTCAGAGGATAGTGATTTAATCAGAGGGTAGTGATTCACTCAGAGGGTGGTGATTCACTCAGAGGGTAGTGATTCACTCACAGGGTAGTGAGTCACTCAGTGGGTGGTGATCACTCAGAGCGTAGTGATGCACATCGACAGTAGTGATTCACTCAGAGGGTAGTGATTCACTCAGACGGTAGTGATTCACTCAGAGGGTGGTGATTCACTCAGAGGATGGTGATTCACTCAGAGTGTGGTGATTTAATCAGAGGGTAGTGATTCACTCAGAGGGTGGTGATTCAATCAGAGGGTAGTGATTTAATCGGAGGGTGGTGATTCACTCAGCGGGTAGTGATTCACTCACAGGGTAGTGATTCACTCACAGGGTGCTGATTCACTCAGAGTGTGTTGATTCACTCAGAGGGTAGTGATTCACTCAGACGGTAGTGATTCACTCAGACGGTAGTGATTCACTCAGAGGGTGGTGATTCACTCAGAGGATGGTGATTCACTCAGAGTGTGGTGATTTAATCAGAGGGTAGTGATTCACTCAGAGGGTGGTGATTCACTCAGAGGGTAGTGATTTACTCGGAGGGTGGTGATTCACTCAGAGTGTAGTGATTCACTCAGAGTGTGGTGATTTACTCAGTTGGTGGTGATTCACTAAGAGGGTAGTGATTCACTCAGAGGTTAGTGATTTGCTCGGAGGGTAGTGATTCACTCAGAAGATAATGATTTACTCGGAGTGTGGTGATTTAATCAGAGGGCGGTGATTTACTCAGAGGGTAGTGATTCACTCAGGGCGGATAGCGATTTACTCCGAGAGTGGTGATTCACTCAGAGATTGTTGATTCACTCAGAGGGCAGTGATTCACTCAGACGGAGGTGATTCACTCAGAAGTTAGTGATTCACACAGAGGTTGGTGATTCACTCAGAGGGAAGTGATTTACTCGGAGGGTAGTGATTCACTCAGACGGTAGTGATTCAATCAGACGGTAGTGATTCACTCAGAGGGTGGTGATTCACGAACAGGGTAGTGATTCACTCAGAGGATAGTGAGTCACTCAGTGGGTGATGATCACTCAGAGCGTAGTGATTCACACAGACAGTAGTGATTCACTCAGAGGGTTGTGATTCACTCAGAGGGTGGTGGTTCACTCAGATGATGGTGATTCACTCAGAGTGTGGTGATTCAATCAGAGGGTAGTGATTTACTCGGAGGGTAGTGATTCACTCAGACGGTAGTGATTCACTCAGAAGGTAGTGATTCACTCAGAGGGTAGTGATTCACTCAGAGGGTGGTGATTCTCTCAGAGGGTAGTGATTCACTCTGAGGGTAGTGATTCACTCAGTGGGTGATGATTCACTCAGAGTGTCATGATTTACTCCGAGGGTGGTGATTCACTCAGAGGGTAGTGATTCACTCAGATGGTAGTGATTCACTCAGAGGGTAGTGATTTACTCGGAGTGTGGTTATTTAATCAGAGGGCGGTGATTTTCTCAGAGGGTAGTGATTCACTCAGGGAGGATAGCGATTTACGCCGAGAGTGGTGATTCACTCAGAGATTGGTGATTCACTCAGAGGGTAGTGATTCACTCAGAGGGTGGTGATTCACTCAGAAGTTAGTGATTCACACAGAGGGTTGTGATTCACTCAGAGGGTGGTGATTCACTCAGAGGATGGTGATTCACTCAGAGTGTGGTGATTCAATCAGAGGGTAGTGATTTACTCGGAGGGTGGTGATTCACTCAGCGGGTAGTGATTCACTCACAGGGTAGTGATTCACTCAGAGGGTAGTCATTTACTCAGAGGGTAGTGATTCACTCAGAGGTTAGTGATTTACTCGGAGTGTGGTGATTTAATCAGAGGGCGGTGATTTAATCAGAGGGTAGTGATTCACTCAGGGAGGATAGCGATTTACTCAGAGAGTGGTGATTCACTCAGAGATTGGTGATTCACTCAGAGGGTAGTGATTCACTCAGAGGGTGGTGATTCACTCAGAGGGTGGTGATTCATTCAGCGGGTAATGATTTACTCAGAGGGTGCTGATTCACTCAGATGGTAGTGATTCACTCAGAGAGTGGTGATTTACACAGATGCTAGTGATTCACTCAGAGGGTAGTGATTCACTCAGAAGGAAGTGATTCACTCAGAGGGTAGTGCTTCACTGAGAGCGTGGTGATTTACTCAGAGGGTAGTGATTTACTCAGAGGGTAGTGATTCACTCAGAGGGTAGTGATTCACTCAGATGGTAGTCATTCAATCAGATGGTGGTAATTCACTCAGAGGGTAGTGATTCACTCAGAGTGTAGTCATTTAGTCAGAGGGTAGTGATTCACTCAGAGGGTAGTGATTTATTCAGAGTGTGGTGATTTGCTCAGAAGGCAGTGATTTACTCAGATGGTAGTGATTCACTCAGGGAGGATAGAGTTTTACTCAGAGTGAAAGTGATTTACTTGGAGGGTGGTGATTCACTAAGAGGGTAGTGAGTCACTCAGAGGGTGGTGATCACTCAGAGCATAGTGATTCACACAGACCGTAGTGATTCACTCAGAGGGTAGTGAGTCACTCACAGGGTGGTGATTCACTCAGAGCGTAGTGATTCACTCAGACCGTAGTCATTCACTCAGAGGGTGGTGATTCATTCAGACGGTAATGATTCGCTCAGAGGGTGGTGATTCACTCAGAGTGTGGTGATTCAATCAGAGGGTAGTGATTCACTCAGAGGGTGGTGATTCACTCAGAGGGTAGTGATTTACTCAGAGTGTAGTGATTCACTCAGAGGGCGGATTCACTCAGAGGTTAGTGATTCACTCAGAGGGTGGTGATTCTCTCAGAGGGTAGTGATTCACTCTGAGGGTAGTGATTCACTCAGAAGGTGGTGATTCACTCAGAGTGTCATGATTTACTGAGTGGGTGGTGATTCACTCAGAGGGTAGTGATTCACTCAGAAGGTAGTGATTCACTCAGAGGGTGGTGATGCACTCAGCGGGTAGTGATTCACTCAGAGGATAGTGAATCATTCAGAGGGTGGTGATTCACTCAGTGAGTGGTGAATCACTGAGAGGGTGGTGATTCACTCAGAGGGTGGTGATTCACTCAGAGCGTAGTGATTTACTCAGAGGGTAGTGATTCACTCAGAGGGTGGTGATTCACTCAGAGGGTAGTGATTCACTCAGAGGGTAGTGATTCACCCAGCTGATGGTGATTCACTCAGAGATTAGTGATTCACTCAGAGCGTAGTGAGTCACTCAGTGGGTGGTGATCACTCAGAGCGTAGTGATGCACACAGACAGTAGTGATTCACTCAGAGGGTGGTGATTCACTCAGAGAGTAGTGATTCACTCAGACGGTAGTGATTCACTCAGAGGGTGGTGATTCACTCAGAGGATGGTGATTCACTCAGAGTGTGGTGATTTAATCAGAGGGTAGTGATTCACTCAGAGGATGGTGATTCACTCAGAGTGTGGTGATTTAATCAGACGGTAGTGATTCACTCAGTGGGTGGTGATTCACTCAGAGGGTAGTGATTTACTCGGAGGGTGGTGATTCACTCAGCGGGTAGTGATTTCCTCAAAGGGTAGTGATTCACTCACAGGGTGCTGATTCACTCAGAATGTGTTGATTCACTCAGATGGTAGTGATTCACTCAGAGGGTAGTGATTCACTCAGATGGTAGTGATTCACTCAGAGGGTGGTGATTCACTCATAGGATGGTGATTCACTCAGAGCGTGGTGATTTAATAAGAGGGTAGTGATTCACTCAGAGGGTGGTGATTTACTCAGTTGGTGGTGATTCACTAAGAGGGTAGTGATTCACTCAGAGGTTAGTGATTTGCTCGGAGGGTAGTGATTCACTCAGAGGATAGTGATTTACTCAGAGCGTAGTGAGTCACTCAGAGGGTGGTGATCACTCAGAGCGTAGTGATGCACAGACATTAGTGATTCACTCAGAGGGTGGTGATTCACTCAGAGGGTAGTGATTCACTCAGACGGTAGTGATTCACTCAGAGGGTGGTGATTCACTCAGAGTGTGGTGATTTAATCAGAGGGTAGTGATTCACTCAGAGGGTGGTGATTCACTCAGAGGGTAGTGATTTACTCGGAGGGTGGTGATTCACTCAGCGGGTAGTGATTCACTCACAGGGTAGTGATTCACTCAGAGGGTGGTGATTCACTAAGAGATTAGTGATTCACTCAGAGCATAGTGAGTCACTCAGAGGGTGGTGATTCACTCAGAGCGTAGTGATTCACTCAGAGGGTAGTGATTCACTCAGCGGATGCTGATTCACTCAGAGGGTAGTGATTCACTTAGAGGGTAGTTATTTACTCAGAGGTTGGTGATTCACTAAGAGATTAGTGATTCACTCAGAGCGTAGTGAGTCACTCAGAGGGTGGTGATCACTCAGAACGTAGTGATTCACTCAGAGGGTGGTGATTTATTCAGTTTGTGGTGATTCACTCAGACGGTAGTGATTCACTCAGAGGGTGGTGATCCACTCAGAGGATGGTGATTCACTCAAAGTGTGGTGATTTAATCAGAGGGTAGTGATTCACTCAGAGGGTGGTGATTCACTCAGAGGGTAGTGATTCACTCAGCGGTTAGTGATTTGCTCGGAGGGTAGTGATTCACTCAGAGGATAGTGATTTACTCGGAGTGTGGTGATGTAATCAGAGGGCGGTGATTTACTCAGAGGGTAGTGATCCACTCAGGGAGGATAGCGATTTACTCCGAGAGTGGTGATTCACTCAGAGATTGTTGATTCACTCAGAGGGTAGTGATTCACTCAGACGGTGGTGATTCACTCAGAAGTTAGTGATTCACACAGAGGTTGGTGATTCACTCAGAGGGAAGTGATTTACTCGGAGGGTAGTGATTCACTCAGACGGTAGTGATTCAATCAGACGGTAGTGATTCACTCAGAGGGTGGTGATTCACGAACAGGGTAGTGATTCACTCAGACGGTAGTGATTCACTCAGAGGGTGGTGATTCACTCAGAGGATGGTGATTCACTCAGAGTGTGGTGATTTAATCAGAGGGTAGTGATTCACTCAGAGGGTGGTGATTCAATCAGAGGGTAGTGATTTACTCGGAGGGTGGTGATTCACTCAGCGGGTAGTGATTCACTCACAGGGTAGTGATTCACTCACAGGGTGCTGATTCACTCAGAGTGTAGTGATTCACTCAGAGTGTGGTGATTTACTCAGTTGGTGGTGATTCACTAAGAGGGTAGTGATTCACTCAGAGGTTAGTGATTTGCTCGGAGGGTAGTGATTCACTCAGAAGATAATGATTTACTCGGAGTGTGGTGATTTAATCAGAGGGCGGTGATTTACTCAGAGGGTAGTGATTCACTCAGGGCGGATAGCGATTTACTCCGAGAGTGGTGATTCACTCAGAGATTGTTGATTCACTCAGAGGGCAGTGATTCACTCAGACGGAGGTGATTCACTCAGAAGTTACTGATTCACACAGAGGTTGGTGATTCACTCAGAGGGAAGTGATTTACTCGGAGGGTAGTGATTCACTCAGACGGTAGTGATTCAATCAGACGGTAGTGATTCACTCAGAGGGTGGTGATTCACGAACAGGGTAGTGATTCACTCAGAGGATAGTGAGTCACTCAGAGGGTGATGATCACTCAGAGCGTAGTGATTCACACAGACAGTAGTGATTCACTCAGAGGGTGGTGATTCACTCAGAGGGTGGTGGTTCACTCAGATGATGGTGATTCACTCAGAGTGTGGTGATTCAATCAGAGGGTAGTGATTTACTCGGAGGGTAGTGATTCACTCAGACGGTAGTGATTCACTCAGAGGGTAGTGATTCACTCAGAGGGTGGTGATTCTCTCAGAGGGTAGTGATTCACTCTGAGGGTAGTGATTCACTCAGTGGGTGATGATTCACTCAGAGTGTCATGATTTACTCAGAGGGTGGTGATTCACTCAGAGGGTAGTGATTCACTCAGATGGTAGTGATTCACTCAGAGGGTAGTGATTTACTCGGAGTGTGGTTATTTAATCAGAGGGCGGTGATTTTCTCAGAGGGTAGTGATTCACTCAGGGATGATAGCGATTTACGCCGAGAGTGGTGATTCACTCAGAGATTGGTGATTCACTCAGAGGGTAGTGATTCACTCAGAGGGTGGTGATTCACTCAGAAGTTAGTGATTCACACAGAGGGTTGTGTTTCACTCAGAGGGTGGTGATTCACTCAGCGGGTAGTGATTCACTCACAGGGTAGTGATTCACACAGAGGGTAGTCATTTACTCAGAGGGTAGTGATTCACTCAGAGGTTAGTGATTCACTCAGAGGTTAGTGATTTACTCGGAGTGTGGTGATTTAATCAGAGGGCGGTGATTTAATCAGAGGGTAGTGATTCACTCAGGGAGGATAGCGATTTACTCAGAGAGTGGTGATTCACTCAGAGATTGGTGATTCACTCAGAGGGTAGTGATTCACTCAGAGGGTGGTGATTCACTCAGAGGGTGGTGATTCATTCAGCGGGTAATGATTTACTCAGAGGGTGCTGATTCACTCAGATGGTAGTGATTCACTCAGAGAGTGGTGATTTACACAGATGCTAGTGATTCACTCAGAGGGTAGTGATTCACTCAGAAGGAAGTGATTCACTCAGAGGGTAGTGCTTCACTGAGAGCGTGGTGATTTACTCAGAGGGTAGTGATTTACTCAGAGGGTAGTGATTCACTCAGAGGGTAGTGATTCACTCAGATGGTAGTCATTCAATCAGATGGTGGTAATTCACTCAGAGGGTAGTGATTCACTCAGAGTGTAGTCATTTAGTCAGAGGGTAGTGATTCACTCAGAGGGTAGTGATTTACTCAGAGTGTGGTGATTTGCTCAGAGGGCAGTGATTTACTCAGATGGTAGTGATTCACTCAGGGAGGATAGAGTTTTTCTCAGAGTGAAAGTGATTTACTTGGAGGGTGGTGATTCACTAAGAGGGTAGTGAGTCACTCAGAGGGTGGTGATCACTCAGAGCATAGTGATTCACACAGACCGTAGTGATTCACTCAGAGGGTAGTGAGTCACTCACAGGGTGGTGATTCACTCAGAGCGTAGTGATTCACTCAGACCGTAGTCATTCACTCAGAGGGTGGTGATTCATTCAGACGGTAATGATTCGCTCAGAGGGTGGTGATTCACTCAGAGTGTGGTGATTCAATCAGAGGGTAGTGATTCACTCAGAGGGTGGTGATTCACTCAGAGGGTAGTGATTTACTCAGAGTGTAGTGATTCACTCAGAGGGCGGATTCACTCAGAGGTTAGTGATTCACTCAGAGGGTGGTGATTCTCTCAGAGGGTAGTGATTCACTCTGAGGGTAGTGATTCACTCAGAAGGTGGTGAATCACTCAGAGTGTCATGATTTACTGAGTGGGTGGTGATTCACTCAGAGGGTAGTGATTCACTCAGAAGGTAGTGATTCACTCAGAGGGTGGTGATGCACTCAGCGGGTAGTGATTCACTCAGAGGATAGTGAATCATTCAGAGGGTGGTGATTCACTCAGTGAGTGGTGAATCACTCAGAGGGTGGTGATTCACTCAGAGGGTGGTGATTCACTCAGAGCGTAGTGATTTACTCAGAGGGTAGTGATTCACTCAGAGGGTGGTGATTCACTCAGAGGGTAGTGATTCACTCAGAGGGTAGTGATTCACTCAGCTGATGGTGATTCACTCAGAGATTAGTGATTCACTCAGAGCGTAGTGAGTCACTCAGTGGGTGGTGATCACTCCGAGCGTAGTGATGCACACAGACAGTAGTGATTCACTCAGAGGGTGGTGATTCACTCAGAGAGTAGTGATTCACTCAGACGGTAGTGATTCACTCAGAGGGTGGTGATTCACTCAGAGGATGGTGATTCACTCAGAGTGTGGTGATTTAATCAGAGGGTAGTGATTCACTCAGTGGGTGGTGATTCACTCAGAGGGTAGTGATTTACTCGGAGGGTGGTGATTCACTCAGCGGGTAGTGATTCCCTCAAAGGGTAGTGATTCACTCACAGGGTGCTGATTCACTCAGAATGTGTTGATTCACTCAGATGGTAGTGATTCACTCAGAGGGTAGTGATTCACTCAGACGGTAGTGATTCACTCAGAGGGTGGTGATTCACTCAGAGGATGGTGATTCACTCAGAGCGTGGTGATTTAATAAGAGGGTAGTGATTCACTCAGAGGGTGGTGATTTACTCAGTTGGTGGTGATTCACTAAGAGGGTAGTGATTCACTCAGAGGTTAGTGATTTGCTCGGAGGGTAGTGATTCACTCAGAGGATAGTGAGTTACTCAGAGCGTAGTGAGTCACTCAGAGGGTGGTGATCACTCAGAGCGTAGTGATGCACAGACATTAGTGATTCACTCAGAGGGTGGTGATTCACTCAGAGGGTAGTGATTCACTCAGACGGTAGTGATTCACTCAGAGGGTGGTGATTCACTCAGAGTGTGGTGATTTAATCAGAGGGTAGTGATTCACTCAGAGGGTGGTGATTCACTCAGAGGGTAGTGATTTACTCGGAGGGTGGTGATTCACTCAGCGGGTAGTGATTCACTCACAGGGTAGTGATTCACTCAGAGGGTGGTGATTCACTAAGAGATTAGTGATTCACTCAGAGCATAGTGAGTCACTCAGAGGGTGGTGATCACTCAGAGCGTAGTGATGCACAGACATTAGTGATTCACTCAGAGGGTGGTGATTCACTCAGAGGGTAGTGATTCACTCAGACGGTAGTGATTCACTCAGAGGGTGGTGATTCACTCAGAGTGTGGTGATTTAATCAGAGGGTAGTGATTCACTCAGTGGGTGGTGATTCACTCAGAGGGTAGTGATTTACTCGGAGGGTGGTGATTCACTCAGCGGGTAGTGATTCCCTCAAAGGGTAGTGATTCACTCACAGGGTGCTGATTCACTCAGAATGTGTTGATTCACTCAGATGGTAGTGATTCACTCAGAGGGTAGTGATTCACTCAGACGGTAGTGATTCACTCAGAGGGTGGTGATTCACTCAGAGGATGGTGATTCACTCAGAGCGTGGTGATTTAATAAGAGGGTAGTGATTCACTCAGAGGGTGGTGATTTACTCAGTTGGTGGTGATTCACTAAGAGGGTAGTGATTCACTCAGAGGTTAGTGATTTGCTCGGAGGGTAGTGATTCACTCAGAGGATAGTGAGTTACTCAGAGCGTAGTGAGTCACTCAGAGGGTGGTGATCACTCAGAGCGTAGTGATGCACAGACATTAGTGATTCACTCAGAGGGTGGTGATTCACTCAGAGGGTAGTGATTCACTCAGACGGTAGTGATTCACTCAGAGGGTGGTGATTCACTCAGAGTGTGGTGATTTAATCAGAGGGTAGTGATTCACTCAGAGGGTGGTGATTCACTCAGAGGGTAGTGATTTACTCGGAGGGTGGTGATTCACTCAGCGGGTAGTGATTCACTCACAGGGTAGTGATTCACTCAGAGGGTGGTGATTCACTAAGAGATTAGTGATTCACTCAGAGCATAGTGAGTCACTCAGAGGGTGGTGATTCACTCAGAGCGTAGTGATTCACTCAGAGGGTAGTGATTCACTCAGCGGATGCTGATTCACTCAGAGGGTAGTGATTCACTTAGAGGGTAGTTATTTACTCAGAGGTTGGTGATTCACGAAGAGATTAGTGATTCACTCAGAGCGTAGTGAGTCACTCAGAGGGTGGTGATCACTCAGAACGTAGTGATTCACTCAGAGGGTGGTGATTTATTCAGTTTGTGGTGATTCACTCAGACGGTAGTGATTCACTCAGAGGGTGGTGATCCACTCAGAGGATGGTGATTCACTCAAAGTGTGGTGATTTAATCAGAGGGTAGTGATTCACTCAGAGGGTGGTGATTCACTCAGAGGGTAGTGATTCACTCAGCGGTTAGTGATTTGCTCGGAGGGTAGTGATTCACTCAGAGGATAGTGATTTACTCGGAGTGTGGTGATGTAATCAGAGGGCGGTGATTTACTCAGAGGGTAGTGATCCACTCAGGGAGGATAGCGATTTACTCCGAGAGTGGTGATTCACTCAGAGATTGTTGATTCACTCAGAGGGTAGTGATTCACTCAGACGGTGGTGATTCACTCAGAAGTTAGTGATTCACACAGAGGTTGGTGATTCACTCAGAGGGAAGTGATTTACTCGGAGGGTAGTGATTCACTCAGACGGTAGTGATTCAATCAGACGGTAGTGATTCACTCAGAGGGTGGTGATTCACGAACAGGGTAGTGATTCACTCAGACGGTAGTGATTCACTCAGAGGGTGGTGATTCACTCAGAGGATGGTGATTCACTCAGAGTGTGGTGATTTAATCAGAGGGTAGTGATTCACTCAGAGGGTGGTGATTCAATCAGAGGGTAGTGATTTACTCGGAGGGTGGTGATTCACTCAGCGGGTAGTGATTCACTCACAGGGTAGTGATTCACTCACAGGGTGCTGATTCACTCAGAGTGTGTTGATTCACTCAGAGGGTAGTGATTCACTCAGACGGTAGTGATTCACTCAGACGGTAGTGATTCACTCAGACGGTAGTGATTCACTCAGAGGGTGGTGATTCACTCAGAGGATGGTGATTCACTCAGAGTGTGGTGATTTAATCAGAGGGTAGTGATTCACTCAGAGGGTAGTGATTTACTCGGAGGGTGGTGATTCACTCAGAGTGTAGTGATTCACTCAGAGTGTGGTGATTTACTCAGTTGGTGGTGATTCACTAAGAGGGTAGTGATTCACTCAGAGGTTAGTGATTTGCTCGGAGGGTAGTGATTCACTCAGAAGATAATGATTTACTCGGAGTGTGGTGATTTAATCAGAGGGCGGTGATTTACTCAGAGGGTAGTGATTCACTCAGGGCGGATAGCGATTTACTCCGAGAGTGGTGATTCACTCAGAGATTGTTGATTCACTCAGAGGGCAGTGATTCACTCAGACGGAGGTGATTCACTCAGAAGTTACTGATTCACACAGAGGTTGGTGATTCACTCAGAGGGAAGTGATTTACTCGGAGGGTAGTGATTCACTCAGACGGTAGTGATTCAATCAGACGGTAGTGATTCACTCAGAGGGTGGTGATTCACGAACAGGGTAGTGATTCACTCAGAGGATAGTGAGTCACTCAGAGGGTGATGATCACTCAGAGCGTAGTGATTCACACAGACAGTAGTGATTCACTCAGAGGGTGGTGATTCACTCAGAGGGTGGTGGTTCACTCAGATGATGGTGATTCACTCAGAGTGTGGTGATTCAATCAGAGGGTAGTGATTTACTCGGAGGGTAGTGATTCACTCAGACGGTAGTGATTCACTCAGAGGGTAGTGATTCACTCAGAGGGTGGTGATTCTCTCAGAGGGTAGTGATTCACTCTGAGGGTAGTGATTCACTCAGTGGGTGATGATTCACTCAGAGTGTCATGATTTACTCAGAGGGTGGTGATTCACTCAGAGGGTAGTGATTCACTCAGATGGTAGTGATTCACTCAGAGGGTAGTGATTTACTCGGAGTGTGGTTATTTAATCAGAGGGCGGTGATTTTCTCAGAGGGTAGTGATTCACTCAGGGATGATAGCGATTTACGCCGAGAGTGGTGATTCACTCAGAGATTGGTGATTCACTCAGAGGGTAGTGATTCACTCAGAGGGTGGTGATTCACTCAGAAGTTAGTGATTCACACAGAGGGTTGTGTTTCACTCAGAGGGTGGTGATTCACTCAGCGGGTAGTGATTCACTCACAGGGTAGTGATTCACTCAGAGGGTAGTCATTTACTCAGAGGGTAGTGATTCACTCAGAGGTTAGTGATTTACTCGGAGTGTGGTGATTTAATCAGAGGTCGGTGATTTAATCAGAGGGTAGTGATTCACTCAGGGAGGATAGCGATTTACTCAGAGAGTGGTGATTCACTCAGAGATTGGTGATTCACTCAGAGGGTAGTGATTCACTCAGAGGGTGCTGATTCACTCAGATGGTAGTGATTCACTCAGAGAGTGGTGATTTACACAGATGCTAGTGATTCACTCAGAGGGTAGTGATTCACTCAGAAGGAAGTGATTCACTCAGAGGGTAGTGCTTCACTGAGAGCGTGGTGATTTACTCAGAGGGTAGTGATTTACTCAGAGGGTAGTGATTCACTCAGAGGGTAGTGATTCACTCAGATGGTAGTCATTCAATCAGATGGTGGTAATTCACTCAGAGGGTAGTGATTCACTCAGAGTGTAGTCATTTAGTCAGAGGGTAGTGATTCACTCAGAGGGTAGTGATTTACTCAGAGTGTGGTGATTTGCTCAGAGGGCAGTGATTTACTCAGATGGTAGTGATTCACTCAGGGAGGATAGAGTTTTTCTCAGAGTGAAAGTGATTTACTTGGAGGGTGGTGATTCACTAAGAGGGTAGTGAGTCACTCAGAGGGTGGTGATCACTCAGAGCATAGTGATTCACACAGACCGTAGTGATTCACTCAGAGGGTAGTGATTCACTCAGAGGGTGGTGATTCACTCAGAGGGTAGTGATTTACTCGGAGGGTGGTGATTCACTCAGCGGGTAGTGATTCACTCACAGGGTAGTGATTCACTCAGAGGGTGGTGATTCACTAAGAGATTAGTGATTCACTCAGAGCATAGTGAGTCACTCAGAGGGTGGTGATTCACTCAGAGCGTAGTGATTCACTCAGAGGGTAGTGATTCACTCAGCGGATGCTGATTCACTCAGAGGGTAGTGATTCACTTAGAGGGTAGTTATTTACTCAGAGGTTGGTGATTCACTAAGAGATTAGTGATTCACTCAGAGCGTAGTGAGTCACTCAGAGGGTGGTGATCACTCAGAACGTAGTGATTCACTCAGAGGGTGGTGATTTATTCAGTTTGTGGTGATTCACTCAGACGGTAGTGATTCACTCAGAGGGTGGTGATCCACTCAGAGGATGGTGATTCACTCAAAGTGTGGTGATTTAATCAGAGGGTAGTGATTCACTCAGAGGGTGGTGATTCACTCAGAGGGTAGTGATTCACTCAGCGGTTAGTGATTTGCTCGGAGGGTAGTGATTCACTCAGAGGATAGTGATTTACTCGGAGTGTGGTGATGTAATCAGAGGGCGGTGATTTACTCAGAGGGTAGTGATCCACTCAGGGAGGATAGCGATTTACTCCGAGAGTGGTGATTCACTCAGAGATTGTTGATTCACTCAGAGGGTAGTGATTCACTCAGACGGTGGTGATTCACTCAGAAGTTAGTGATTCACACAGAGGTTGGTGATTCACTCAGAGGGATGTGATTTACTCGGAGGGTAGTGATTCACTCAGACGGTAGTGATTCAATCAGACGGTAGTGATTCACTCAGAGGGTGGTGATTCACGAACAGGGTAGTGATTCACTCAGACGGTAGTGATTCACTCAGAGGGTGGTGATTCACTCAGAGGATGGTGATTCACTCAGAGTGTGGTGATTTAATCAGAGGGTAGTGATTCACTCAGAGGGTGGTGATTCAATCAGAGGTTAGTGATTTACTCGGAGGGTGGTGATTCACTCAGCGGGTAGTGATTCACTCACAGGGTAGTGATTCACTCACAGGGTGCTGATTCACTCAGAGTGTGTTGATTCACTCAGAGGGTAGTGATTCACTCAGACGGTAGTGATTCACTCAGACGGTAGTGATTCACTCAGAGGGTGGTGATTCACTCAGAGGATGGTGATTCACTCAGAGTGTGGTGATTTAATCAGAGGGTAGTGATTCACTCAGAGGGTGGTGATTCACTCAGAGGGTAGTGATTTACTCGGAGGGTGGTGATTCACTCAGAGTGTAGTGATTCACTCAGAGTGTGGTGATTTACTCAGTTGGTGGTGATTCACTAAGAGGGTAGTGATTCACTCAGAGGTTAGTGATTTGCTCGGAGGGTAGTGATTCACTCAGAAGATAATGATTTACTCGGAGTGTGGTGATTTAATCAGAGGGCGGTGATTTACTCAGAGGGTAGTGATTCACTCAGGGCGGATAGCGATTTACTCCGAGAGTGGTGATTCACTCAGAGATTGTTGATTCACTCAGAGGGCAGTGATTCACTCAGACGGAGGTGATTCACTCAGAAGTTAGTGATTCACACAGAGGTTGGTGATTCACTCAGAGGGAAGTGATTTACTCGGAGGGTAGTGATTCACTCAGACGGTAGTGATTCAATCCAGACGGTAGTGATTCACTCAGAGGGTGGTGATTCACGAACAGGGTAGTGATTCACTCAGAGGATAGTGAGTCACTCAGAGGGTGATGATCACTCAGAGCGTAGTGATTCACACAGACAGTAGTGATTCACTCAGAGGGTGGTGATTCACTCAGAGGGTGGTGGTTCACTCAGAGGGTAGTGATTCACTCTGAGGGTAGTGATTCACTCAGTGGGTGATGATTCACTCAGAGTGTCATGATTTACTCAGAGGGTGGTGATTCACTCAGAGGGTAGTGATTCACTCAGATGGTAGTGATTCACTCAGAGGGTAGTGATTTACTCGGAGTGTGGTTATTTAATCAGAGGGCGGTGATTTTCTCAGAGGGTAGTGATTCACTCAGGGAGGATAGCGATTTACGCCGAGAGTGGTGATTCACTCAGAGATTGGTGATTCACTCAGAGGGTAGTGATTCACTCAGAGGGTGGTGATTCACTCAGAAGTTAGTGATTCACACAGAGGGTTGTGATTCACTCAGAGGGTGGTGATTCACTCAGCGGGTAGTGATTCACTCACAGGGTAGTGATTCACTCAGAGGGTAGTCATTTACTCAGAGGGTAGTGATTCACTCAGAGGTTAGTGATTTACTCGGAGTGTGGTGATTTAATCAGAGGGCGGTGATTTAATCAGAGGGTAGTGATTCACTCAGGGAGGATAGCGATTTACTCAGAAGGAAGTGATTCACTCAGAGGGTAGTGCTTCACTGAGAGCGTGGTGATTTACTCAGAGGGTAGTGATTTACTCAGAGGGTAGTGATTCACTCAGAGGGTAGTGATTCACTCAGATGGTAGTCATTCAATCAGATGGTGGTAATTCACTCAGAGGGTAGTGATTCACTCAGAGTGTAGTCATTTAGTCAGAGGGTAGTGATTCACTCAGAGGGTAGTGATTTACTCAGAGTGTGGTGATTTGCTCAGAGGGCAGTGATTTACTCAGATGGTAGTGATTCACTCAGGGAGGATAGAGTTTTTCTCAGAGTGAAAGTGATTTACTTGGAGGGTGGTGATTCACTAAGAGGGTAGTGAGTCACTCAGAGGGTGGTGATCACTCAGAGCATAGTGATTCACACAGACCGTAGTGATTCACTCAGAGGGTAGTGAGTCACTCACAGGGTGGTGATTCACTCAGAGCGTAGTGATTCACTCAGACCGTAGTCATTCACTCAGAGGGTGGTGATTCATTCAGACGGTAATGATTCGCTCAGAGGGTGGTGATTCACTCAGAGTGTGGTGATTCAATCAGAGGGTAGTGATTCACTCAGAGGGTGGTGATTCACTCAGAGGGTAGTGATTTACTCAGAGTGTAGTGATTCACTCAGAGGGCGGATTCACTCAGAGGTTAGTGATTCACTCAGAGGGTGGTGATTCTCTCAGAGGGTAGTGATTCACTCTGAGGGTAGTGATTCACTCAGAGGGTGGTGATGCACTCAGCGGGTAGTGATTCACTCAGAGGATAGTGAATCATTCAGAGGGTGGTGATTCACTCAGTGAGTGGTGAATCACTCAGAGGGTGGTGATTCACTCAGAGGGTGGTGATTCACTCAGAGCGTAGTGATTTACTCAGAGGGTAGTGATTCACTCAGAGGGTGGTGATTCACTCAGAGGGTAGTGATTCACTCAGAGGGTAGTGATTCACTCAGCTGATGGTGATTCACTCAGAGATTAGTGATTCACTCAGAGCGTAGTGAGTCACTCAGTGGGTGGTGATCACTCCGAGCGTAGTGATGCACACAGACAGTAGTGATTCACTCAGAGGGTGGTGATTCACTCAGAGAGTAGTGATTCACTCAGACGGTAGTGATTCACTCAGAGGGTGGTGATTCACTCAGAGGATGGTGATTCACTCAGAGTGTGGTGATTTAATCAGAGGGTAGTGATTCACTCAGTGGGTGGTGATTCACTCAGAGGGCAGTGATTTACTCGGAGGGTGGTGATTCACTCAGCGGGTAGTGATTCCCTCAAAGGGTAGTGATTCACTCACAGGGTGCTGATTCACTCAGAATGTGTTGATTCACTCAGATGGTAGTGATTCACTCAGAGGGTAGTGATTCACTCAGACGGTAGTGATTCACTCAGAGGGTGGTGATTCACTCAGAGGATGGTGATTCACTCAGAGCGTGGTGATTTAATAAGAGGGTAGTGATTCACTCAGAGGGTGGTGATTTACTCAGTTGGTGGTGATTCACTAAGAGGGTAGTGATTCACTCAGAGGTTAGTGATTTGCTCGGAGGGTAGTGATTCACTCAGAGGATAGTGAGTTACTCAGAGCGTAGTGAGTCACTCAGAGGGTGGTGATCACTCAGAGCGTAGTGATGCACAGACATTAGTGATTCACTCAGAGGGTGGTGATTCACTCAGAGGGTACTGATTCACTCAGACGGTAGTGATTCACTCAGAGGGTGGTGATTCACTCAGAGTGTGGTGATTTAATCAGAGGGTAGTGATTCACTCAGAGGGTGGTGATTCACTCAGAGGGTAGTGATTTACTCGGAGGGTGGTGATTCACTCAGCGGGTAGTGATTCACTCACAGGGTAGTGATTCACTCAGAGGGTGGTGATTCACTAAGAGATTAGTGATTCACTCAGAGCATAGTGAGTCACTCAGAGGGTGGTGATTCACTCAGAGCGTAGTGATTCACTCAGAGGGTAGTGATTCACTCAGCGGATGCTGATTCACTCAGAGGGTAGTGATTCACTTAGAGGGTAGTTATTTACTCAGAGGTTGGTGATTCACTAAGAGATTAGTGATTCACTCAGAGCGTAGTGAGTCACTCAGAGGGTGGTGATCACTCAGAACGTAGTGATTCACTCAGAGGGTGGTGATTTATTCAATTTGTGGTGATTCACTCAGACGGTAGTGATTCACTCAGAGGGTGGTGATCCACTCAGAGGATGGTGATTCACTCAAAGTGTGGTGATTTAATCAGAGGGTAGTGATTCACTCAGAGGGTGGTGATTCACTCAGAGGGTAGTGATTCACTCAGCGGTTAGTGATTTGCTCGGAGGGTAGTGATTCACTCAGAGGATAGTGATTTACTCGGAGTGTGGTGATGTAATCAGAGGGCGGTGATTTACTCAGAGGGTAGTGATCCACTCAGGGAGGATAGCGATTTACTCCGAGAGTGGTGATTCACTCAGAGATTGTTGATTCACTCAGAGGGTAGTGATTCACTCAGACGGTGGTGATTCACTCAGAAGTTAGTGATTCACACAGAGGTTGGTGATTCACTCAGAAGGAAGTGATTTACTCGGAGGGTAGTGATTCACTCAGACGGTAGTGATTCAATCAGACGGTAGTGATTCACTCAGAGGGTGGTGATTCACGAACAGGGTAGTGATTCACTCAGAGGATAGTGAGTCACTCAGAGGGTGGTGATCACTCAGAGCGTAGTGATTCACACAGACAGTAGTGATTCACTCAGAGGGTGGTGATTCACTCAGAGGGTGGTGATTCACTCAGAGGGTGGTGAGTCATTCAGAGGGTAGTGATTTACTCAGAGGGTGCTGATTCACTCAGATGGTAGTGATTCACTCAGAGGGTGGTGATTTATTCAGATGCTAGTGATTCACTCAGAAGGTAGTGATTCACTCAGAGGGTAGTGCTTCACTGAGAGCGTGGTGATTTACTCAGAGGGTAGTGATTTACTCAGAGGGTAGTGATTCACTCAGAGGGTAGTGATTCACTCAGATGGTAGTCATTCACTCAGATGGTGGTGATTCACTCAAAGGGTAGTGATTCACTCAGAGTGTAGTCATTTAGTCAGAGGGTAGTGATTCACTCAGAGGGTAGTGATTTACTCAGAGTGTGGTGATTTGCTCAGAGGGCGGTGATTTACTCAGATGGTAGTGTTTCACTCAGGGAGGATAGAGTTTTACTCAGAGTGAAAGTGATTTACTTGGAGGGTGGTGATTCACTAAGAGGGTAGTGAGTCACTCAGAGGGTGGTGATCACTAAGAGCATAGTGATTCACACAGACGGTACAGATTCACTCAGAGGGTAGTGAGTCACTCACAGGGTGGTGATTCACTCAGAGCGTAGTGATTCACTCAGACCGTAGTCATTCACTCAGAGGGTGGTGATTCATTCAGACGGTAATGATTCGCTCAGAGGGTGGTGATTCACTCAGAGTGTGGTGATTCAATCAGAGGGTAGTGATTCACTCAGAGGGTGGTGATTCACTCAGAGGGTAGTGATTTACTCAGAGTGTAGTGATTCACTCAGAGGGCGGTGATTCACTCAGAGGTTAGTGATTCACTCAGAGGGTGGTGATTCTCTCAGAGGGTAGTGATTCACTCTGAGGGTAGTGTTTCACTCAGCGGGTGGTGATTCACTCAGAGTGTCATGATTTACTCAGGGGGTGGTGATTCACTCAGAGGGTAGTGATTCACTCAGAGGGTTGTGATTCACTCGGAGGGTGGTGATGCACTCAGCGGGTAGTGATTCACTCAGAGGATAGTGTATCATTCAGAGGGTGGTGATTCACTCAGTGAGTGGTGAATCACTCAGAGAGTGGTGATTCACTCAGAGGGTGGTGATTCACTCAGAGGGTAGTGATTTACTCAGAGGGTAGTGATTCACTCAGAGGGTAGTCATTTACTCAGAGGGTAGTGATTCACTCAGAGGTTAGTGATTTACTCGGAGTGTGGTGATTTAATCAGAGGGCAGTGATTTAATCAGAGGGTAGTGATTCACTCAGGGAGGATAGCGATTTACTCAGAGAGTGGTGATTCACTCAGAGATTGGTGATTCACTCAGAGGGTAGTGATTCACTCAGAGGGTGGTGATTCACTCAGAGGGTGGTGATTCATTCAGCGGGTAATGATTTACTCAGAGGGTGCTGATTCACTCAGACGGTAGTGATTCACTCAGAGGGTGGTGATTTACTCAGATGCTAGTGATTCACTCAGAGGGTAGTGATTCACTCAGAATGTAGTGATTCACTCAGAGGGTAGTGCTTCACTGAGAGCGTGGTGATTTACTCAGAGGGTAGTGATTTACTCAGAGGGTAGTGATTCACTCAGATGGTAGTCATTCAATCAGATGGTGGTGATTCACTCAGAGGGTGATGATTCACTCATACTGTAGTCATTTAGTCAGAGGGTAGTGATTCACTCAGAGGGTAGTGATTTACTCAGAGTGTGGTGATTTGCTCAGAGGGCGGTGATTTACTCAGATGGTAGTGATTCACTCAGGGAGGATAGAGTTTTACTCAGAGTGAAAGTGATTTACTTGGAGGGTGGTGATTCACTAAGAGGGTAGTGAGTCACTCAGAGGGTGGTGATCACTCAGAGCATAGTGATTCACACAGACCGTAGTGATTCACTCAGAGGGTAGTGAGTCACTCACAGGGTGGTGATTCACTCAGAGCGTAGTGATTCACTCAGACCGTAGTCATTCACTCAGAGGGTGGTGATTCATTCAGACGGTAATGATTCGCTCAGAGGGTGGTGATTCACTCAGAGTGTGGTGATTCAATCAGAGGGTAGTGATTCACTCAGAGGGTGGTGATTCACTCAGAGGGTAGTGATTTACTCAGAGTGTAGTGATTCACTCAGAGGGCGGTGATTCACTCAGAGGTTAGTGATTCACTCAGAGGGTGGTGATTCTCTTAGAGGGTAGTGATTCACTCTGAGGGTAGTGATTCACTCAGAGGGTGGTGATTCACTCAGAGTGTCATGATTTACTGAGGGGGTGGTGATTCACTCAGAGGGTAGTGATTCACTCAGAGGGTAGTGATTCACTCAGAGGGTGGTGATGCACTCAGCGGGTAGTGATTCACTCAGATTATAGTGAATCATTCAGAGGGTGGTGATTACTCAGAGCGTAGTGATGCACATAGACAGTAGTGATTCACTCAGAGGGTGGTGATTCACTCAGAGGGTAGTGATTCACTCAGACGGTAGTGATTCACTCAGAGGGTGGTGATTCACTCAGAGGGTAGTGATTCACTCAGAGGGTAGTGAGTCACTCAGTGGGTGGTGATCACTCAGAGCGTAGTGATGCACATAGACAGTAGTGATTCACTCAGAGGGTGGGGATTCACTCAGGGGTGGTGATTCACTCAGAGAGTGGTCATTCACTCAGAGGGTGGTGATTGACTCAGAGGGTAGTGATTTAATCAGAGGGTAGTGATTCACTCAGAGGGTGGTGATTCACTCAGAGGGTAGTGATTCACTCACAGGGTAGTGAGTCACTCAGTGGGTGGTGATCACTCAGAGCGTAGTGATGCACATAGACAGTAGTGATTCACTCAGAGGGTAGTGATTCACTCAGACGGTAGTGATTCACTCAGAGGGTGGTGATTCACTCAGAGGATGGTGATTCACTCAGAGTGTGGTGATTTAATCAGAGGGTAGTGATTCACTCAGAGGGTGGTGATTCAATCAGAGGGTAGTGATTTACTCGGAGGGTGGTGATTCACTCAGCGGGTAGTGATTCACTCACAGGGTAGTGATTCACTCACAGGGTGCTGATTCACTCAGAGTGTGTTGATTCACTCAGAGGGTAGTGATTCACTCAGACGGTAGTGATTCACTCAGACGGTAGTGATTCACTCAGAGGGTGGTGATTCACTCAGAGGATGGTGATTCACTCAGAGTGTGGTGATTTAATCAGAGGGTAGTGATTCACTCAGAGGGTGGTGATTCACTCAGAGGGTAGTGATTTACTCGGAGGGTGGTGATTCACTCAGAGTGTAGTGATTCACTCAGAGTGTGGTGATTTACTCAGTTGGTGGTGATTCACTAAGAGGGTAGTGATTCACTCAGAGGTTAGTGATTTGCTCGGAGGGTAGTGATTCACTCAGAAGATAATGATTTACTCGGAGTGTGGTGATTTAATCAGAGGGCGGTGATTTACTCAGAGGGTAGTGATTCACTCAGGGCGGATAGCGATTTACTCCGAGAGTGGTGATTCACTCAGAGATTGTTGATTCACTCAGAGGGCAGTGATTCACTCAGACGGAGGTGATTCACTCAGAAGTTAGTGATTCACACAGAGGTTGGTGATTCACTCAGAGGGAAGTGATTTACTCGGAGGGTAGTGATTCACTCAGACGGTAGTGATTCAATCAGACGGTAGTGATTCACTCAGAGGGTGGTGATTCACGAACAGGGTAGTGATTCACTCAGAGGATAGTGAGTCACTCAGAGGGTGATGATCACTCAGAGCGTAGTGATTCACACAGACAGTAGTGATTCACTCAGAGGGTGGTGATTCACTCAGAGGGTGGTGGTTCACTCAGAGGATGGTGATTCACTCAGAGTGTGGTGATTCAATCAGAGGGTAGTGATTTACTCGGAGGGTAGTGATTCACTCAGACGGTAGTGATTCACTCAGAAGGTAGTGATTCACTCAGAGGGTAGTGATTCACTCAGAGGGTGGTGATTCTCTCAGAGGGTAGTGATTCACTCTGAGGGTAGTGATTCACTCAGTGGGTGGTGATTCACTCAGAGTGTCATGATTTACTCAGAGGGTGGTGATTCACTCAGAGGGTAGTGATTCACTCAGATGGTAGTGATTCACTCAGAGGGTAGTGATTTACTCGGAGTGTGGTTATTTAATCAGAGGGCGGTGATTTTCTCAGAGGGTAGTGATTCACTCAGGGAGGATAGCGATTTACGCCGAGAGTGGTGAATCACTCAGAGATTGGTGATTCACTCAGAGGGTAGTGATTCACTCAGAGGGTGGTGATTCACTCAGAAGTTAGTGATTCACACAGAGGGTTGTGATTCACTCAGAGGGTGGTGATTCACTCAGAGGATGGTGATTCACTCAGAGTGTGGTGATTCAATCAGAGGGTAGTGATTTACTCGGAGGGTGGTGATTCACTCAGCGGGTAGTGATTCACTCACAGGGTAGTGATTCACTCAGAGGGTAGTCATTTACTCAGAGGGTAGTGATTCACTCAGAGGTTAGTGATTTACTCGGAGTGTTGTGATTTAATCAGAGGGCGGTGATTTAATCAGAGGGTAGTGATTCACTCAGGGAGGATAGCGATTTACTCAGAGAGTGGTGATTCACTCAGAGATTGGTGATTCACTCAGAGGGTAGTGATTCACTCAGAGGGTGGTGATTCACTCAGAGGGTGGTGATTCATTCAGCGGGTAATGATTTACTCAGAGGGTGCTGATTCACTCAGATGGTAGTGATTCACTCAGAGGGTGGTGATTTACACAGATGCTAGTGATTCACTCAGAGGGTAGTGATTCACTCAGAAGGAAGTGATTCACTCAGAGGGTAGTGCTTCACTGAGAGCGTGGTGATTTACTCAGAGGGTAGTGATTTACTCAGAGGGTAGTGATTCACTCAGAGGGTAGTGATTCACTCAGATGGTAGTCATTCAATCAGATGGTGGTAATTCACTCAGAGGGTAGTGATTCACTCAGAGTGTAGTCATTTAGTCAGAGGGTAGTGATTCACTCAGAGTGTGGTGATTTGCTCAGAGGGCAGTGATTTACTCAGATGGTAGTGATTCACTCAGGGAGGATAGAGTTTTACTCAGAGTGAAAGTGATTTACTTGGAGGGTGGTGATTCACTAAGAGGGTAGTGAGTCACTCAGAGGGTGGTGATCACTCAGAGCATAGTGATTCACACAGACCGTAGTGATTCACTCAGAGGGTAGTGAGTCTCTCACAGGGTGGTGATTCACTCAGAGCGTAGTGATTCACTCAGACCGTAGTCATTCACTCAGAGGGTGGTGATTCATTCAGACGGTAATGATTCGCTCAGAGGGTGGTGATTCACTCAGAGTGTGGTGATTCAATCAGAGGGTAGTGATTCACTCAGAGGGTGGTGATTCACTCAGAGGGTAGTGATTTACTCAGAGTGTAGTGATTCACTCAGAGGGCGGTGATTCACTCAGAGGTTAGTGATTCACTCAGAGGGTGGTGATTCTCTCAGAGGGTAGTGATTCACTCTGAGGGTAGTGATTCACTCAGAAGGTGGTGATTCACTCAGAGTGTCATGATTTACTGAGTGGGTGGTGATTCACTCAGAGGGTAGTGATTCACTCAGAAGGTAGTGATTCACTCAGAGGGTGGTGATGCACTCAGCGGGTAGTGATTCACTCAGAGGATAGTGAATCATTCAGAGGGTGGTGATTCACTCAGTGAGTGGTGAATCACTCAGAGGGTGGTGATTCACTCAGAGGGTGGTGATTCACTCAGAGCGTAGTGATTTACTCAGAGGGTAGTGATTCACTCAGAGGGTGGTGATTCACTCAGAGGGTAGTGATTCACTCAGAGGGTAGTGATTCACTCAGCTGATGGTGATTCACTCAGAGATTAGTGATTCACTCAGAGCGTAGTGAGTCACTCAGTGGGTGGTGATCACTCAGAGCGTAGTGATGCACACAGACAGTAGTGATTCACTCAGAGGGTGGTGATTCACTCAGAGGGTGGTGATTCACTCAGAGGATGGTGATTCACTCAGAGCGTGGTGATTTAATAAGAGGGTAGTGATTCACTCAGAGGGTGGTGATTTACTCAGTTGGTGGTGATTCACTAAGAGGGTAGTGATTCACTCAGAGGTTAGTGATTTGCTCGGAGGGTAGTGATTCACTCAGAGGATAGCGATTTACTCAGAGCGTAGTGAGTCACTCAGAGGGTGGTGATCACTCAGAGCGTAGTGATGCACAGACATTAGTGATTCACTCAGAGGGTGGTGATTCACTCAGAGGGTAGTGATTCACTCAGACGGTAGTGATTTAATCAGAGGGTAGTGATTCACTCAGAGGGTGGTGATTCACTCAGAGGGTAGTGATTTACTCGGAGGGTGGTGATTCACTCAGCGGGTAGTGATTCTCTCACAGGGTAGTGATTCACTCAGAGGGTGGTGATTCACTAAGAGATTAGTGATTCACTCAGAGCATAGTGAGTCACTCAGAGGGTGGTGATTCACTCAGAGCGTAGTGATTCACTCAGAGGGTAGTGATTCACTCAGCGGATGCTGATTCACTCAGAGGGTAGTGATTCACTTAGAGGGTAGTTATTTACTCAGAGGTTGGTGATTCACTAAGAGATTAGTGATTCACTCAGAGCGTAGTGAGTCACTCAGAGGGTGGTGATCACTCAGAACGTAGTGATTCACTCAGAGGGTGGTGATTTATTCAGTTTGTGGTGATTCACTCAGACGGTAGTGATTTAATCAGAGGGTAGTGATTCACTCAGAGGGTGGTGATTCACTCAGAGGGTAGTGATTCACTCAGAGGTTAGTGATTTGCTCGGAGGGTAGTGATTCACTCAGAGGATAGTGATTTACTCGGAGTGTGGTGATGTAATCAGAGGGCGGTGATTTACTCAGAGGGTAGTGATCCACTCAGGGAGGATAGCGATTTACTCCGAGAGTGGTGATTCACTCAGAGATTGTTGATTCACTCAGAGGGTAGTGATTCACTCAGACGGTGGTGATTCACTCAGAAGTTAGTGATTCACACAGAGGTTGGTGATTCACTCAGAGGGAAGTGATTTACTCGGAGGGTAGTGATTCACTCAGACGGTAGTGATTCAATCAGACGGTAGTGATTCACTCAGAGGGTGGTGATTCACGAACAGGGTAGTGATTCACTCAGAGGATAGTGAGTCACTCAGAGGGTGGTGATCACTCAGAGCGTAGTGATTCACACAGACAGTAGTGATTCACTCAGAGGGTGGTGATTCACTCAGAGGGTGGTGATTCACTCAGAGGGTGGTGAGTCATTCAGAGGGTAGTGATTTACTCAGAGGGTGCTGATTCACTCAGATGGTAGTGATTCACTCAGAGGGTGGTGATTTATTCAGATGCTAGTGATTCACTCAGAAGGTAGTGATTCACTCAGAGGGTAGTGCTTCACTGAGAGCGTGGTGATTTACTCAGAGGGTAGTGATTTACTCAGAGGGTAGTGATTCACTCAGAGGGTAGTGATTCACTCAGATGGTAGTCATTCACTCAGATGGTGGTGATTCACTCAAAGGGTAGTGATTCACTCAGAGTGTAGTCATTTAGTCAGAGGGTAGTGATTCACTCAGAGGGTAGTGATTTACTCAGAGTGTGGTGATTTGCTCAGAGGGCGGTGATTTACTCAGATGGTAGTGTTTCACTCAGGGAGGATAGAGTTTTACTCAGAGTGAAAGTGATTTACTTGGAGGGTGGTGATTCACTAAGAGGGTAGTGAGTCACTCAGAGGGTGGTGATCACTAAGAGCATAGTGATTCACACAGACGGTACAGATTCACTCAGAGGGTAGTGAGTCACTCACAGGGTGGTGATTCACTCAGAGCGTAGTGATTCACTCAGACCGTAGTCATTCACTCAGAGGGTGGTGATTCATTCAGACGGTAATGATTCGCTCAGAGGGTGGTGATTCACTCAGAGT
The DNA here is from genome assembly GCF_044704955.1 of Pristiophorus japonicus. Taxonomy (NCBI): domain Eukaryota; kingdom Metazoa; phylum Chordata; class Chondrichthyes; family Pristiophoridae; genus Pristiophorus; species Pristiophorus japonicus. The sequence continues at coordinate 73,952,915 of NC_091990.1, forward strand.
GTGGTGATTCAATCAGAGGGTAGTGATTCACTCAGAGGGTGGTGATTCACTCAGAGGGTAGTGATTTACTCAGAGTGTAGTGATTCACTCAGAGGGCGGTGATTCACTCAGAGGTTAGTGATTCACTCAGAGGGTGGTGATTCTCTCAGAGGGTAGTGATTCACTCTGAGGGTAGTGTTTCACTCAGAGGGTGGTGATTCACTCAGAGTGTCATGATTTACTCAGGGGGTGGTGATTCACTCAGAGGGTAGTGATTCACTCAGAGGGTTGTGATTCACTCGGAGGGTGGTGATGCACTCAGCGGGTAGTGATTCACTCAGAGGATAGTGTATCATTCAGAGGGTGGTGATTCACTCAGTGAGTGGTGAATCACTCAGAGAGTGGTGATTCACTCAGAGGGTGGTGATTCACTCAGAGGGTAGTGATTTACTCAGAGGGTAGTGATTCACTCAGAGGGTAGTCATTTACTCAGAGGGTAGTGATTCACTCAGAGGTTAGTGATTTACTCGGAGTGTGGTGATTTAATCAGAGGGCAGTGATTTAATCAGAGGGTAGTGATTCACTCAGGGAGGATAGCGATTTACTCAGAGAGTGGTGATTCACTCAGAGATTGGTGATTCACTCAGAGGGTAGTGATTCACTCAGAGGGTGGTGATTCACTCAGAGGGTGGCGATTCATTCAGCGGGTAATGATTTACTCAGAGGGTGCTGATTCACTCAGACGGTAGTGATTCACTCAGAGGGTGGTGATTTACTCAGATGCTAGTGATTCACTCAGAGGGTAGTGATTCACTCAGAATGTAGTGATTCACTCAGAGGGTAGTGCTTCACTGAGAGCGTGGTGATTTACTCAGAGGGTAGTGATTTACTCAGAGGGTAGTGATTCACTCAGATGGTAGTCATTCAATCAGATGGTGGTGATTCACTCAGAGGGTGATGATTCACTCATACTGTAGTCATTTAGTCAGAGGGTAGTGATTCACTCAGAGGGTAGTGATTTACTCAGAGTGTGGTGATTTGCTCAGAGGGCGGTGATTTACTCAGATGGTAGTGATTCACTCAGGGAGGATAGAGTTTTACTCAGAGTGAAAGTGATTTACTTGGAGGGTGGTGATTCACTAAGAGGGTAGTGAGTCACTCAGAGAGTGGTGATCACTCAGAGCATAGTGATTCACACAGACCGTAGTGATTCACTCAGAGGGTAGTGAGTCACTCACAGGGTGGTGATTCACTCAGAGCGTAGTGATTCACTCAGACCGTAGTCATTCACTCAGAGGGTGGTGATTCATTCAGACGGTAATGATTCGCTCAGAGGGTGGTGATTCACTCAGAGTGTGGTGATTCAATCAGAGGGTAGTGATTCACTCAGAGGGTGGTGATTCACTCAGAGGGTAGTGATTTACTCAGAGTGTAGTGATTTACTCAGAGGGCGGTGATTCACTCAGAGGTTAGTGATTCACTCAGAGGGTGGTGATTCTCTTAGAGGGTAGTGATTCACTCTGAGGGTAGTGATTCACTCAGAGGGTGGTGATTCACTCAGAGTGTCATGATTTACTGAGGGGGTGGTGATTCACTCAGAGGGTAGTGATTCACTCAGAGGGTAGTGATTCACTCAGAGGGTGGTGATGCACTCAGCGGGTAGTGATTCACTCAGATTATAGTGAATCATTCAGAGGGTGGTGATTACTCAGAGCGTAGTGATGCACATAGACAGTAGTGATTCACTCAGAGGGTGGTGATTCACTCAGAGGGTAGTGATTCACTCAGACGGTAGTGATTCACTCAGAGGGTGGTGATTCACTCAGAGGGTAGTGATTCACTCAGAGGGTAGTGAGTCACTCAGTGGGTGGTGATCACTCAGAGCGTAGTGATGCACATAGACAGTAGTGATTCACTCAGAGGGTGGGGATTCACTCAGGGGTGGTGATTCACTCAGAGAGTGGTCATTCACTCAGAGGGTGGTGATTGACTCAGAGGGTAGTGATTTAATCAGAGGGTAGTGATTCACTCAGAGGGTGGTGATTCACTCAGAGGGTAGTGATTCACTCACAGGGTAGTGAGTCACTCAGTGGGTGGTGATCACTCAGAGCGTAGTGATGCACATAGACAGTAGTGATGCACATAGACAGTAGTGATTCACTCAGAGGGTAGTGATTCACTCAGACGGTAGTGATTCACTCAGAGGGTGGTGATTCACTCAGAGGATGGTGATTCACTCAGAGTGTGGTGATTTAATCAGAGGGTAGTGATTCACTCAGAGGGTGGTGATTCAATCAGAGGGTAGTGATTTACTCGGAGGGTGGTGATTCACTCAGCGGGTAGTGATTCACTCACAGGGTAGTGATTCACTCACAGGGTGCTGATTCACTCAGAGTGTGTTGATTCACTCAGAGGGTAGTGATTCACTCAGACGGTAGTGATTCACTCAGACGGTAGTGATTCACTCAGAGGGTGGTGATTCACTCAGAGGATGGTGATTCACTCAGAGTGTGGTGATTTAATCAGAGGGTAGTGATTCACTCAGAGGGTAGTGATTTACTCAGAGTGTAGTGATTCACTCAGAGGGCGGTGATTCACTCAGAGGTTAGTGATTCACTCAGAGGGTGGTGATTCACTCAGAGGGTAGTGATTTACTCGGAGGGTGGTGATTCACTCAGAGTGTAGTGATTCACTCAGAGTGTGGTGATTTACTCAGTTGGTGGTGATTCACTAAGAGGGTAGTGATTCACTCAGAGGTTAGTGATTTGCTCGGAGGGTAGTGATTCACTCAGAAGATAATGATTTACTCGGAGTGTGGTGATTTAATCAGAGGGCGGTGATTTACTCAGAGGGTAGTGATTCACTCAGGGCGGATAGCGATTTACTCCGAGAGTGGTGATTCACTCAGAGATTGTTGATTCACTCAGAGGGCAGTGATTCACTCAGACGGAGGTGATTCACTCAGAAGTTAGTGATTCACACAGAGGTTGGTGATTCACTCAGAGGGAAGTGATTTACTCGGAGGGTAGTGATTCACTCAGACGGTAGTGATTCAATCAGACGGTAGTGATTCACTCAGAAGGTAGTGATTCACTCAGAGGGTAGTGATTCACTCAGAGGGTGGTGATTCTCTCAGAGGGTAGTGATTCACTCTGAGGGTAGTGATTCACTCAGTGGGTGGTGATTCACTCAGAGTGTCATGATTTACTCAGAGGGTGGTGATTCACTCAGAGGGTAGTGATTCACTCAGATGGTAGTGATTCACTCAGAGGGTAGTGATTTACTCGGAGTGTGGTTATTTAATCAGAGGGCGGTGATTTTCTCAGAGGGTAGTGATTCACTCAGGGAGGATAGCGATTTACGCCGAGAGTGGTGAATCACTCAGAGATTGGTGATTCACTCAGAGGGTAGTGATTCACTCAGAGGGTGGTGATTCACTCAGAAGTTAGTGATTCACACAGAGGGTTGTGATTCACTCAGAGGGTGGTGATTCACTCAGAGGATGGTGATTCACTCAGAGTGTGGTGATTCAATCAGAGGGTAGTGATTTACTCGGAGGGTGGTGATTCACTCAGCCGGTAGTGATTCACTCACAGGGTAGTGATTCACTCAGAGGGTAGTCATTTACTCAGAGGGTAGTGATTCACTCAGAGGTTAGTGATTTACTCGGAGTGTTGTGATTTAATCAGAGGGCGGTGATTTAATCAGAGGGTAGTGATTCACTCAGGGAGGATAGCGATTTACTCAGAGAGTGGTGATTCACTCAGAGATTGGTGATTCACTCAGAGGGTAGTGATTCACTCAGAGGGTGGTGATTCACTCAGAGGGTGGTGATTCATTCAGCGGGTAATGATTTACTCAGAGGGTGCTGATTCACTCAGATGGTAGTGATTCACTCAGAGGGTGGTGATTTACACAGATGCTAGTGATTCACTCAGAGGGTAGTGATTCACTCAGAAGGAAGTGATTCACTCAGAGGGTAGTGCTTCACTGAGAGCGTGGTGATTTACTCAGAGGGTAGTGATTTACTCAGAGGGTAGTGATTCACTCAGATGGTAGTCATTCAATCAGATGGTGGTGATTCACTCAGAGGGTGATGATTCACTCATACTGTAGTCATTTAGTCAGAGGGTAGTGATTCACTCAGAGGGTAGTGATTTACTCAGAGTGTGGTGATTTGCTCAGAGGGCGGTGATTTACTCAGATGGTAGTGATTCACTCAGGGAGGATAGAGTTTTACTCAGAGTGAAAGTGATTTACTTGGAGGGTGGTGATTCACTAAGAGGGTAGTGAGTCACTCAGAGAGTGGTGATCACTCAGAGCATAGTGATTCACACAGACCGTAGTGATTCACTCAGAGGGTAGTGAGTCACTCACAGGGTGGTGATTCACTCAGAGCGTAGTGATTCACTCAGACCGTAGTCATTCACTCAGAGGGTGGTGATTCATTCAGACGGTAATGATTCGCTCAGAGGGTGGTGATTCACTCAGAGTGTGGTGATTCAATCAGAGGGTAGTGATTCACTCAGAGGGTGGTGATTCACTCAGAGGGTAGTGATTTACTCAGAGTGTAGTGATTCACTCAGAGGGCGGTGATTCACTCAGAGGTTAGTGATTCACTCAGAGGGTGGTGATTCTCTTAGAGGGTAGTGATTCACTCTGAGGGTAGTGATTCACTCAGAGGGTGGTGATTCACTCAGAGTGTCATGATTTACTGAGGGGGTGGTGATTCACTCAGAGGGTAGTGATTCACTCAGAGGGTAGTGATTCACTCAGAGGGTGGTGATGCACTCAGCGGGTAGTGATTCACTCAGATTATAGTGAATCATTCAGAGGGTGGTGATTACTCAGAGCGTAGTGATGCACATAGACAGTAGTGATTCACTCAGAGGGTGGTGATTCACTCAGAGGGTAGTGATTCACTCAGACGGTAGTGATTCACTCAGAGGGTGGTGATTCACTCAGAGGGTAGTGATTCACTCAGAGGGTAGTGAGTCACTCAGTGGGTGGTGATCACTCAGAGCGTAGTGATGCACATAGACAGTAGTGATTCACTCAGAGGGTGGGGATTCACTCAGGGGTGGTGATTCACTCAGAGAGTGGTCATTCACTCAGAGGGTGGTGATTGACTCAGAGGGTAGTGATTTAATCAGAGGGTAGTGATTCACTCAGAGGGTGGTGATTCACTCAGAGGGTAGTGATTCACTCACAGGGTAGTGAGTCACTCAGTGGGTGGTGATCACTCAGAGCGTAGTGATGCACATAGACAGTAGTGATTCACTCAGAGGGTAGTGATTCACTCAGACGGTAGTGATTCACTCAGAGGGTGGTGATTCACTCAGAGGATGGTGATTCACTCAGAGTGTGGTGATTTAATCAGAGGGTAGTGATTCACTCAGAGGGTGGTGATTCAATCAGAGGGTAGTGATTTACTCGGAGGGTGGTGATTCACTCAGCGGGTAGTGATTCACTCACAGGGTAGTGATTCACTCACAGGGTGCTGATTCACTCAGAGTGTGTTGATTCACTCAGAGGGTAGTGATTCACTCAGACGGTAGTGATTCACTCAGACGGTAGTGATTCACTCAGAGGGTGGTGATTCACTCAGAGGATGGTGATTCACTCAGAGTGTGGTGATTTAATCAGAGGGTAGTGATTCACTCAGAGGGTAGTGATTTACTCAGAGTGTAGTGATTCACTCAGAGGGCGGTGATTCACTCAGAGGTTAGTGATTCACTCAGAGGGTGGTGATTCACTCAGAGGGTAGTGATTTACTCGGAGGGTGGTGATTCACTCAGAGTGTAGTGATTCACTCAGAGTGTGGTGATTTACTCAGTTGGTGGTGATTCACTAAGAGGGTAGTGATTCACTCAGAGGTTAGTGATTTGCTCGGAGGGTAGTGATTCACTCAGAAGATAATGATTTACTCGGAGTGTGGTGATTTAATCAGAGGGCGGTGATTTACTCAGAGGGTAGTGATCCACTCAGGGCGGATAGCGATTTACTCCGAGAGTGGTGATTCACTCAGAGATTGTTGATTCACTCAGAGGGCAGTGATTCACTCAGACGGAGGTGATTCACTCAGAAGTTAGTGATTCACACAGAGGTTGGTGATTCACTCAGAGGGAAGTGATTTACTCGGAGGGTAGTGATTCACTCAGACGGTAGTGATTCAATCAGACGGTAGTGATTCACTCAGAAGGTAGTGATTCACTCAGAGGGTAGTGATTCACTCAGAGGGTGGTGATTCTCTCAGAGGGTAGTGATTCACTCTGAGGGTAGTGATTCACTCAGTGGGTGGTGATTCACTCAGAGTGTCATGATTTACTCAGAGGGTGGTGATTCACTCAGAGGGTAGTGATTCACTCAGATGGTAGTGATTCACTCAGAGGGTAGTGATTTACTCGGAGTGTGGTTATTTAATCAGAGGGCGGTGATTTTCTCAGAGGGTAGTGATTCACTCAGGGAGGATAGCGATTTACGCCGAGAGTGGTGAATCACTCAGAGATTGGTGATTCACTCAGAGGGTAGTGATTCACTCAGAGGATAGTGAATCATTCAGAGGGTGGTGATTCACTCAGTGAGTGGTGAATCACTCAGAGGGTGGTGATTCACTCAGAGGGTGGTGATTCACTCAGAGCGTAGTGATTTACTCAGAGGGTAGTGATTCACTCAGAGGGTGGTGATTCACTCAGAGGGTAGTGATTCACTCAGAGGGTAGTGATTCACTCAGCTGATGGTGATTCACTCAGAGATTAGTGATTCACTCAGAGCGTAGTGAGTCACTCAGTGGGTGGTGATCACTCAGAGCGTAGTGATGCACACAGACAGTAGTGATTCACTCAGAGGGTGGTGATTCACTCAGAGAGTAGTGATTCACTCAGACGGTAGTGATTCACTCAGAGGGTGGTGATTCACTCAGAGGATGGTGATTCACTCAGAGTGTGGTGATTTAATCAGAGGGTAGTGATTCACTCAGTGGGTGGTGATTCACTCAGAGGGTAGTGATTTACTCGGAGGGTGGTGATTCACTCAGCGGGTAGTGATTCCCTCAAAGGGTAGTGATTCACTCACAGGGTGCTGATTCACTCAGAATGTGTTGATTCACTCAGATGGTAGTGATTCACTCAGAGGGTAGTGATTCACTCAGACGGTAGTGATTCACTCAGAGGGTGGTGATTCACTCAGAGGATGGTGATTCACTCAGAGCGTGGTGATTTAATAAGAGGGTAGTGATTCACTCAGAGGGTGGTGATTTACTCAGTTGGTGGTGATTCACTAAGAGGGTAGTGATTCACTCAGAGGTTAGTGATTTGCTCGGAGGGTAGTGATTCACTCAGAGGATAGCGATTTACTCAGAGCGTAGTGAGTCACTCAGAGGGTGGTGATCACTCAGAGCGTAGTGATGCACAGACATTAGTGATTCACTCAGAGGGTGGTGATTCACTCAGAGGGTAGTGATTCACTCAGACGGTAGTGATTCACTCAGAGGGTGGTGATTCACTCAGAGTGTGGTGATTTAATCAGAGGGTAGTGATTCACTCAGAGGGTGGTGATTCACTCAGAGGGTAGTGATTTACTCGGAGGGTGGTGATTCACTCAGCGGGTAGTGATTCACTCACAGGGTAGTGATTCACTCAGAGGGTGGTGATTCACTAAGAGATTAGTGATTCACTCAGAGCATAGTGAGTCACTCAGAGGGTGGTGATTCACTCAGAGCGTAGTGATTCACTCAGAGGGTAGTGATTCACTCAGCGGATGCTGATTCACTCAGAGGGTAGTGATTCACTTAGAGGGTAGTTATTTACTCAGAGGTTGGTGATTCACTAAGAGATTAGTGATTCACTCAGAGCGTAGTGAGTCACTCAGAGGGTGGTGATCACTCAGAACGTAGTGATTCACTCAGAGGGTGGTGATTTATTCAGTTTGTGGTGATTCACTCAGACGGTAGTGATTCACTCAGAGGGTGGTGATCCACTCAGAGGATGGTGATTCACTCAAAGTGTGGTGATTTAATCAGAGGGTAGTGATTCACTCAGAGGGTGGTGATTTTACTCAGAGGGTAGTGATTCACTCAGAGGTTAGTGATTTGCTCGGAGGGTAGTGATTCACTCAGAGGATAGTGATTTACTCGGAGTGTGGTGATGTAATCAGAGGGCGGTGATTTACTCAGAGGGTAGTGATCCACTCAGGGAGGATAGCGATTTACTCCGAGAGTGGTGATTCACTCAGAGATTGTTGATTCACTCAGAGGGTAGTGATTCACTCAGACGGTGGTGATTCACTCAGAAGTTAGTGATTCACACAGAGGTTGGTGATTCACTCAGAGGGAAGTGATTTACTCGGAGGGTAGTGATTCACTCAGACGGTAGTGATTCAATCAGACGGTAGTGATTCACTCAGAGGGTGGTGATTCACGAACAGGGTAGTGATTCACTCAGAGGATAGTGAGTCACTCAGAGGGTGGTGATCACTCAGAGCGTAGTGATTCACACAGACAGTAGTGATTCACTCAGAGGGTGGTGATTCACTCAGAGGGTGGTGATTCACTCAGAGTATGGTGATTCAATCAGAGGGTAGTGATTTACTCGGAGGGTAGTGATTCACTCAGACGGTAGTGATTCACTCAGACGGTAGTGATTCACTCAGAGGGTAGTGATTCACTCAGAGGGTGGTGATTCTCTCAGAGGGTGGTGATTCACTCTGAGGGTAGTGATTTATTCAGTGGGTGGTGATTCACTCAGAGTGTCATGATTTACTCAGAGGGTAGTGATTCACTCAGGGAGGATAGAGTTTTACTCAGAGTGAAAATGATTTACTTGGAGGGTGGTGATTCACTAAGAGGGTAGTGAGTGACTCAGAGGGTGGTGATCACTCAGAGCATAGTGATTCACACAGACCGTAGTGATTTACTCAGAGGGTAGTGATTCACTCAGAGGGTGGTGATTCACTCAGAGTGTCATGATTTACTCAGAGGGTGGTGATTCACTTAGAGAGTAGTGATTCACTCAGAGGGTAGTGATTCACGCAGAGGGTGGTGATGCACTCAGCGGGTAGTGATTCACTCAGAGGATAGTGAATCATTCAGAGGGTGGTGATTCACTCAGTGAGTGGTGAATCACTCAGAGGGTGGTGATTCACTCAGAGGCTGGTGATTCACTCAGAGGGTAGTGATTTACTCAGAGGGTAGTGATTCACTCAGAGGGTGGTGATTCACTCAGAGGGTAGTGATTCACTCAGAGGGTAGTGATTCACTCAGCGGATGGTGATTCACTCAGAGGGTAGTGATTCACTCAGAGGTAATTATTTACTCAGAGTGTGGTGATTCACTAAGAGATTAGTGATTCACTCAGAGCATAGTGATTCACTCAGAGGGTGGTGATTCACTCAGAGCGTAGTGATTCACTCAGAGGGTAGTGATTCACTCAGCGGATGGTGATTCACTCAGAGGGTAGTGACTCACTTAGAGGGTAGTTATTTACTCAGAGGGTGGTTATTCACTAAGAGATTAGTGATTCACTCAGAGCGTAGTGAGTGACTCAGAGGGTGGTGATCACTCAGAGCGTATTGATGCACAGACAGTTGTGATTCACTCAGAGGGTGGTGTTTCACTCAGAGGGTAGTGATTCACTCAGACGGTAGTGATTCACTCAGAGGGTGGTGATTCACTCAGAATGTGGTGATTTAATCAGAGGGTAGTGATTCACTCAGAGGGTGGTGATTCACTCAGAGGGTAGTTATTTACTCAGGGTGGTGATTCACTCAGCGGGTAGTGATTCACTCACAGGGTAGTGATTCACTCAGAGGGTGGTGATTCACTAAGAGATTAGTGATTCACTCAAAGCATAGAGAGTCACTCAGAGGGTGGTGATTCACTCAGAGGGTGGTGATTCACTCAGAGTGTGGTGATTTTATCAGAGGGTAGTGTTTCACTCAGAGGGTGGTGATTCACTCAGAGGTTAGTGATTTACTCGGAGGGTGGTGATTCACTCAGCGGGTAGTGATTCACTCACAGGGTAGTGATTCACTCAGAGGGTGGTGATTCACTAAGAGATTAGTGATTCACTCAGAGCATAGTGAGTCACTCAGAGGGTGGTGATTCACTCAGAGCGTAGTGATTCACTCAGAGGGTAGTGATTCACTCAGCGGATGCTGATTCACTCAGAGGGTAGTGATTCACTTAGAGGGTAGTTATTTACTCAGAGGTTGGTGATTCACTAAGAGATTAGTGATTCACTCAGAGCGTAGTGAGTCACTCAGAGGGTGGTGATCACTCAGAACGTAGTGATTCACTCAGAGGGTGGTGATTTATTCAGTTTGTGGTGATTCACTCAGAGGGTAGTGATTCACTCAGAGGGTGGTGATCCACTCAGAGGATGGTGATTCACTCAAAGTGTGGTGATTTAATCAGAGGGTAGTGATTCACTCAGAGGGTGGTGATTCACTCAGAGGGTAGTGATTCACTCAGAGGTTAGTGATTTGCTCGGAGGGTAGTGATTCACTCAGAGGATAGTGATTTACTCGGAGTGTGGTGATGTAATCAGAGGGCGGTGATTTACTCAGAGGGTAGTGATCCACTCAGGGAGGATAGCGATTTACTCCGAGAGTGGTGATTCACTCAGAGATTGTTGATTCACTCAGAGGGTAGTGATTCACTCAGACGGTGGTGATTCACTCAGAAGTTAGTGATTCACACAGAGGTTGGTGATTCACTCAGAGGGAAGTGATTTACTCGGAGGGTAGTGATTCACTCAGAGGGTGGTGATTCACGAACAGGGTAGTGATTCACTCAGAGGATAGTGAGTCACTCAGAGGGTGGTGATCACTCAGAGCGTAGTGATTCACACAGACAGTAGTGATTCACTCAGAGGGTGGTGATTCACTCAGAGGGTGGTGATTCACTCAGAGTATGGTGATTCAATCAGAGGGTAGTGATTTACTCGGAGGGTAGTGATTCACTCAGACGGTAGTGATTCACTCAGACGGTAGTGATTCACTCAGAGGGTAGTGATTCACTCAGAGGGTGGTGATTCTCTCAGAGGGTGGTGATTCACTCTGAGGGTAGTGATTCACTCAGTGGGTGGTGATTCACTCAGAGTGTCATGATTTACTCAGAGGGTGGTGATTCACTCAGAGGGTAGTGATTCACTCAGAGGGTAGTGATTCACTCAGAGGGTGGTAATGCACTCAGCGGGTATTGATTCACTCAGAGGATAGTGAATCATTCAGAGGGTGGTGATTCACTCAGAGAGTCGTGAATCACTCAGAGGGTGGTGATTCACTCAGAGGGTAGTGATTCACTCAGAGGGTGGTAATGCACTCAGCGGGTATTGATTCACTCAGAGGATAGTGAATCATTCAGAGGGTAGTGATTTACTCAGAGGGTAGTGATTCACTCAGGGAGGATAGAGTTTTACTCAGAGTGAAAATGATTTACTTGGAGGGTGGTGATTCACTAAGAGGGTAGTGAGTGACTCAGAGGGTGGTGATCACTCAGAGCATAGTGATTCACACAGACCGTAGTGATTTACTCAGAGGGTAGTGATTCACTCAGAGGGTGGTGATTCACTCAGAGTGTCATGATTTACTCAGAGGGTGGTGATTCACTTAGAGAGTAGTGATTCACTCAGAGGGTAGTGATTCACTCAGAGGGTGGTGATGCACTCAGCGGGTAGTGATTCACTCAGAGGATAGTGAATCATTCAGAGGGTGGTGATTCACTCAGTGAGTGGTGAATCACTCAGAGGGTGGTGATTCACTCAGAGGCTGGTGATTCACTCAGAGGGTAGTGATTTACTCAGAGGGTAGTGATTCACTCAGAGGGTGGTGATTCACTCAGAGGGTAGTGATTCACTCAGAGGGTAGTGATTCACTCAGCGGATGGTGATTCACTCAGAGGGTAGTGATTCACTCAGAGGTAATTATTTACTCAGAGGGTGGTGATTCACTAAGAGATTAGTGATTCACTCAGAGCATAGTGATTCACTCAGAGGGTGGTGATTCACTCAGAGCGTAGTGATTCACTCAGAGGGTAGTGATTCACTCAGCGGATGGTGATTCACTCAGAGGGTAGTGACTCACTTAGAGGGTAGTTATTTACTCAGAAGGTGGTTATTCACTAAGAGATTAGTGATTCACTCAGAGCGTAGTGAGTGACTCAGAGGGTGGTGATCACTCAGAGCGTATTGATGCACAGACAGTTGTGATTCACTCAGAGGGTGGTGTTTCACTCAGAGGGTAGTGATTCACTCAGACGGTAGTGATTCACTCAGAGGGTGGTGATTCACTCAGAATGTGGTGATTTAATCAGAGGGTAGTGATTCACTCAGAGGGTGGTGATTCACTCAGAGGGTAGTGATTTACTCGGAGGGTGGTGATTCACTCAGCGGGTAGTGATTCACTCACAGGGTAGTGATTCACTCAGAGGGTGGTGATTCACTAAGAGATTAGTGATTCACTCAAAGCATAGAGAGTCACTCAGAGGGTGGTGATTCACTCAGTGGGTGGTGATTCACTCAGAGTGTGGTGATTTAATCAGAGGGTAGTGTTTCACTCAGAGGGTGGTGATTCACTCAGAGGTTAGTGATTTACTCGGAGGGTCGTGATTCACTCAGCAGGTAGTGATTCACTCACAGGGTAGTGATTCACTCAGAGGGTGGTGATTCACTAAGAGATTAGTGATTCACTCAGAGCATAGTGAGTCACTCAGAGGGTGGTGATTCACTCAGAGCGTAGTGATTCACTCAGAGGGTAGATATTTACTCAGAGGGTGGTGATTCACGAAGAGATTAGTGATTCACTCAGAGCGTAGTGAGTCACTCAGAGGGTGGTGATCACTCAGAGGGTAGTGATTCACTCAGAGGGTGGTGATTTACTCAGTTGGTGGTGATTCACTCAGACGGTAGTGATTCACTCAGTTGGTGGTGATTCACTCAGACGGTAGTGATTCACTCAGAGGGTGGTGATTCACTCAGAGGGTAGTGATTTACTCGGAGGGTGGTGCATCACTCAGCGAGTAGTGATTCACTCAAAGGGTAGTGATTCACTCACAGGGTGCTGATTCACTCAGAATGTGTTGATTCACTCAGATGGTAGTGATTCACTCAGAGGGTAGTGATTCACTCAGACGGTAGTGATTCACTCAGAGGGTGGTGATTCACTCAGAGGATGGTGATTCACTCAGAGTGTGGTGATTTAATCAGAGGGTAGTGATTCACTCAGAGGGTGGTGATTTACTCAGTTGGTGGTGATTCACTATGAGGGTAGTGATTCACTCAGAGGTTAGTGATTTGCTCGGAGGGTAGTGATTCACTCAGAGGATAGTGATTTACTTGGAGTGTGGTGATGTAATCAGAGGGCGGTGATTTACTCAGAGGGTAGTGATTCACTCAGGGAGGATAGCGATTTACTCCGAGAGTGGTGATTCACTCAGAGATTGTTGATTCACTCAGAGGGTAGTGATTCACTCAGACGGTGGTGATTCACTCGGAAGTTAGTGATTCACACAGAGTTTGGTGATTCACTCAGAGGGAAGTGATTTACTCGGAGGGTAGTGATTCACTCAGACGGTAGTGATTCAATCAGACGGTAGTGATTCACTCAGAGGGTGGTGATTCACGAACAGGGTAGTGATTCACTCACAGGATAGTGAGTCACTCAGAGGGTGGTGATCACTCAGAGCGTAGTGATTCACACAGACAGTAGTGATTCACTCAGAGGGTGGTGATTCACTCAGAGGGTGGTGATTCACTCAGAGGATGGTGATTCACTCAGAGTGTGGTGATTCAATCAGAGGGTAGTGATTTACTCGGAGGGTAGTGATTCACTCAGACGGTAGTGATTCACTCAGACGGTAGTGATTCACTCAGAGGGTAGTGATTCACTCAGAGGGTGGTGATTCTCTCAGAGGGTAGTGATTCACTCTGAGGGTAGTGATTCAGTCAGTGGGTGGTGATTCACTCAGAGTGTCATGATTTACTCAGAGGGTGGTGATTCACTCAGAGGGTAGTGATTCACTCAGAGAGGATAGAGTTTTACTCAGAGTGAAAATGATTTACTTGGAGGGTGGTGATTCACTAAGAGGGTAGTGAGTGACTCATAGGGTGGTGATCACTCAGAGCATAGTGATTCACACAGACCGTAGTGATTCACTCAGAGGGTAGTGATTCACTCAGAGGGTGGTGATTCACTCAGAGTGTCATGATTTACTCAGAGGGTGGTGATTCACTCAGAGAGTAGTGATTCACTCAGGGTAGTGATTCACTCAGAGGATGGTGATGCACTCAGCGGGTAGTTATTCACTCAGAGGATAGTGAATCATTCAGAGGGTGGTGATTCACTCAGTGAGTGGTGAATCACTCAGAGGGTGGTGATTCACTCAGAGGGTGGTGATTCACTCAGAGGGTAGTGATTTACTCAGAGGGTAGTGATTCACTCAGAGGGTGATGATTCACTCAGAGGGTAGTGATTCACTCAGAGGGTAGTGATTCACTCAGCGGATGGTGATTCACTCAGAGGGTAGTGATTCACTCAGAGGGTAGTTATTTACTCAGAGGGTGGTGATTCACTAAGAGATTAGTGATTCACTCAGAGCATAGTGAGTCACTCAGAGGGTGGTGATTCACTCAGAGCGTAGTGATTCACTCAGAGGGTGGTGATCACTCAGAGCGTAGTGATGCACAGACATTAGTGATTCACTCAGAGGGTGGTGATTCACTCAGAGGGTAGTGATTCACTCAGAGGGTAGTGATTCACTCAGAGGGTGGTGATTCACTCAGAGTGTGGTGATTTAATCAGAGGGTAGTGATTCACTCAGAGGGTGGTGATTCACTAAGAGATTAGTGATTCACTCAGAGCATAGTGAGTCACTCAGAGGGTGGTGATTCACTCAGAGCGTAGTGATTCACTCAGAGGGTAGTGATTCATTCAGCGGATGCTGATTCACTCAGAGGGTAGTGATTCACTCAGAGGGTAGTGATTCACTCAGAGGTTGGTGATTTACTCAGTTGGTGGTGATTCACTAAGATGGTAGTGATTCACTCAGAGGTTAGTGATTTACTCGGAGGGTAGTGATTCACTCAGAGGATAGTGATTTACACGGAGTGTGGTGATTTAATCAGTGGGCGGTGATTTACTCAGAGGGTAGTGATTCACTCAGGGAGGATAGCGATTTACTCCGAGAGTGGTGATTCACTCAGAGATTGGTGATTCACTCAGAGGGTAGTGTTTCACTCAGAGGGTGGTGATTCACTCAGAAGTTAGTGATTCACACAGAGATTGGTGATTCACTCAGAGGGAAGTGATTCACTCAGAGGGTGGAGATTCACGAACAGGGCAGTGATTCACTCAGAGGATAGTGAGTCACTCAGAGGGTGGTGATTCACTCAGACGGTAGTGATTCAATCAGACGGTAGTGATTCGCTCAGTGGGTGGTGATTCACGAACAGGGTAGTGATTCACTCAGAGTATAGTGAGTCACTCAGAGGGTGGTGATCACTCAGAGCGTAGTGATTCACACAGACAGTAGTGATTCACTCAGAGGGTGGTGATTCACTCAGAGGGTGGTGATTCACTCAGAGGATGGTGATTCACTCAGAGTGTGGTGATTCAATCAGAGGGTAGTGATTTACTCGGAGGGTAGTGAATCACTCAGACGGTAGTGATTCACTCAGATGGTAGCGATTCACTCAGAGGGTAGTGATTCACTCAGAGGGTGGTGATTCTCTCAGCGGGTAGTGATTCACTCTGAGGGTAGTGATTCACTCAGTGGGTGGTGATTCACTCAGAGTTTCATGATTTACTCAGAGGGTGGTGATTCACTCAGAGGGTGGTAATGCACTCAGAGGGTGGTAATGCACTCAGCGGGTAGTGATTCACTCAGAGGATAGTGAATCATTCAGAGGGTGGTGATTCACTCAGAGAGTGTGAATCACTCAGAAGGTGGTGATTCACTCAGAGGGTAGTGATTTACTCAGGGAGGATAGAGTTTTACTCAGAGTGAAAGTGATTTACTTGGAGGGTGATGATTCACTAAGAGGGTAGTGAGTCACTCAGAGGGTGGTGATCACTCAGAGCATAGTGATTCACACAGACCGTAATGATTCACTCAGAGGGTAGTGATTCACTCAGAGGGTAGTGATTCACTCAGAATGTCATGATTTACTCAGAGGGTGGTGATTCACTCAGAGGGTAGTGATTCACTCAGAGGGTAGTGATTCACTCAGAGGGTGGTGATGCACTCAGCGGGTAGTGATTCACTCAGAGGATAGTGAATCATTCAGAGGGTGGTGATTCACTCAGTGAGTGGTGAATCACTCAGAGGGTGGTGATTCACTCAGAGGGTTGTGATTCACTCAGAGGGTAGTGATTCACTCAGCGGATGGTGATTCACTCAGAGGGTAGTGATTCACTTAGAGGGTAGTTATTTACTCAGAGGGTGGTGATTCACTAAGAGATTAGTGATACACTCAGAGCATAGTGAGTCACTCAGAGGGTGGTGATTCACTCAGAGGGTAGTGATTCACTCAGCGGATGGTGATTCACTCAGATGGTAGTGATTCACTTAGAGGGTAGTTATTTACTCAGAGGGTGGTGTTTCACTAAGAGATTAGTGATTCACTCAGAGCGTAGTGAGTCACTCAGAGGGTGGTGATCACTCAAAGGTTATTGATTTGCTCGGATGGTAGAGATTCACTCAGAGGATAGTGATTTACTCGGAGTGTGGTGATTTATTCAGAGGGCGGTGATTTACTCAGAGGCTAGTGATTCACTCAGGGAGGATAGCGATTTACTCCGAGAGTGGTGATTGACTCAGAGATTGTTGATTCACTCAGAGGGTAGTGATTCACTCAGACGGTGGTGATTCACTCAGAAGTTAGTGATTCACACAGAGGTTGGTGATTCACTCAGAGGGAAGTGATTTACTCAGAGGGTAGTGATTCACTCAGACGGTAGTGATTCAATCAGACAGTAGTGATTTACTCAGAGGGTGGTGATTCACGAACAGGGTAGTGATTCACTCAGAGGATAGTGAGTCACTCAGAGGGTGGTGATCACTGAGAGCGTAGTGATTCACACAGACAGTAGTGATTCACTCAGAGGGTGGTGATTCACTCAGAGGGTGGTGATTCACTCAGAGTGTGGTGATTCAATCAGAGGGTAGTGATTTACTCGGAGGGTAGTGATTCACTCAGACGGTAGTGATTCACTCAGACGGTAGTGTTTCACTCAGAGGGTAGTGATTCACTCAGAGGGTGGTGATTCTCTCAGAGGGTAGTGATTCACTCTGAGGTTAGTGATTCACTCAGTGAGTGGTGATTCACTCAGAGTGTCATGATTTACTCAGAGGGTGGTGATTCACTCAGAGGGTAGTGATTCACTCAGAGGGTAGTGATTCACTCAGAGGGTGGTAATGCACTCAGAGAGTGATGAATCACTCAGAGGGTGGTGATTCACTCAGAGGGTAGTGATTTACTCAGAGGGTAGTGATTCACTCAGGGAGGATAGAGTTTTACTCAGAGTGAAAGTGATTTACTTGGAGGGTGGTGATTCACTAAGAGGGTAGTGAGTCACTCAGAGGGTGGTGATCACTCAGAGCATAGTGATTCACACAGACCGTAGTGATTCACTCAGAGGGTAGTGATTCACTCAGAGGGTGCTGATTCACTCAGAGTGTCATGATTTACTCAGAGGGTGGTGGTTCACTCAGAGGGTAGTGATTCACTCAGAGGGTAGTGATTCACTCAGAGGGTGGTGATGCACTCAGCGGGTAGTGATTCACTCAGAGGATACTGAATCATTCAGAGGGTGGTGATTCACTCAATGAGTGGTGAATCACTCAGAGGGTGGTGATTCACTCAGAGGGTGGTGATTCACTCAGAGGGTAGTGATTTACTCAGAGGGTGGTGATTCACTCAGAAGTTCGTGATTCACACAGAGGTTGGTGATTCACTCAGAGGGAAGTGATTTACTCGGAGGGTAGTGATTCACTCAGACGGTAGTGATTCACTCAGACGGTAGTGATTCACTCAGAGGGTGGTGATTCACTAAGAGGGTAGTGATTCACTCAGAGGATAGTGAATCACTCAGAGCGTAGTGATTCACACAGACATTAGTGATTCACTCAGAGGTGGTGATTCACTCAGAGGGTGGTATTTCACTCAGAGGATGGTGATTCACTCAGAGTGTGGTGATTCAATCAGAGGGTAGTGATTTACTCGGAGGGTGTTGATTCACTCAGCGGGTAGTGATTCACTCACAGGGTAGTGATTCACTCAGATGGTAGTCATTTACTCAGAGGGTAGTGATTCAATCAGAGGGTAGTGATTCACATTGAGGGTAGTGATTCACTCAGAGGTTAGTGATTCACTCAGAGGTTAGTGATTCACTCAGAGGGTGGTGATTCTCTCAGAGGGTAGTGATTCACACTGAGGGTAGTGATTCACTCAGAGGATTGTGAATCATTCAGAGGGTGGTGATTCACTCAGAGGGTAGTGATTTACTCGGAGGGTGTTGATTCACTCAGCGGGTAGTGATTCACTCACAGGGTAGTGATTCACTCAGATGGTAGTCATTTACTCAGAGGGTAGTGATTCAATCAGAGGGTAGTGATTTACTCAGAGTGTGGTGATTTAATCAGAGGGCGGTGATTCACTCTGAGGGTCGTGATTTACTCAGAGGGAAGTGATTTACTCGGAGTGTGGTGATTCGCTCAGAGGGTTGTGATTTACTCAGAGTGTAGTGATTCACTCAGAGGGCGGTGATTCACTCAGAGGTTAGTGATTCACTCAGAGGGTGGTGATTCTCTCAGAGGGTAGTGATTCACATTGAGGGTAGTGATTCACTCAGAGGTTAGTGATTCACTCAGAGGTTAGTGATTCACTCAGAGGGTGGTGCTTCTCTCAGAGGGTAGTGATTCACACTGAGGGTAGTGATTCACTCAGAGGATTGTGAATCATTCAGAGGGTGGTGATTCACTCAGAGGGTGGTGATTCACTAAGAGATTAGTGATTCACTCAGAGCGTAGTGAGTCACTCAGAGGGTGGTGATTCAATCAGAGCGTAGTGATTCACTCAGAGGGTAGTGATTCACTTAGAGGGTAGTTATTTACTCAGAGGGTGGTGATTCACTAAGAGATTAGTGATTCACTCAGAGCGTAGTGAGTCACTCAGAGGGTAGTGATCACTCAGAGCGTAGTGATGCACAGACATTAGTGATTCACTCAGAGGGTGGTGATTCACTCAGAGGGTAGTGATTCACTCAGACGGTAGTGATTCACTCAGAGGGTGGTGATTCACTCAGAGTGTGGTGATTTAATCAGAGGGTAGTCATTCACTCAGAGGGTGGTGATTCACTCAGAGGGTAGTGATTTACTCGGAGGGTGGTGATTCACTAAGAGATTAGTGATTCACTCAGAGCATAGTGAGTCACTCAGAGGGTGGTGATTCACTCAGAGCGTAGTGATTCACTCAGAGGGTAGTGATTCACTCAGCGGATGCTGATTCACTCAGAGGGTAGTGATTCACTTAGAGGGTAGTTATTTACTCAGAGGGTGGTGATTCACTAAGAGATTAGTGATTCACTCAGAGCGTAGTGAGTCACTCAGAGGGTAGTGATTCACTCAGAGGGTGGTGATTTATTCAGTTTGTGGTGATTCACTCAGACGGTAGTGATTCACTCACAGGGTAGTGATTCACTCACAGGGTGCTGATTCACTCAGAGTGTGTTGATTCACTCAGAGGGTAGTGATTCACTCAGAGGGTGGTGATTTATTCAGTTTGTGGTGATTCACTCAGACGGTAGTGATTCACTCAGAGGGTGGTGATTCACTCAGAGGGTAGTGATTCACTCAGAGGGTGGTGATTCACTCAGAGGGTAGTGATTTACTCGGAGGGTGGTGATTCACTCAGCGGGTAGTGATTCACTCACAGGGTAGTGATTCACTCACAGGGTGCTGATTCACTCAGAGTGTGTTGATTCACTCAGAGGGTAGTGATTCACTCAGAGGTTGGTGATTTACTCAGTTGGTGGTGATTCACTAAGATGGTAGTGATTCACTCAGAGGTTAGTGATTTACTCGGAGGGTAGTGATTCACTCAGAGGATAGTGATTTACACGGAGTGTGGTGATTTAATCAGTGGGCGGTGATTTACTCAGAGGGTAGTGATTCACTCAGGGAGGATAGCGATTTACTCCGAGAGTGGTGATTCACTCAGAGATTGGTGATTCACTCAGAGGGTAGTGATTCACTCAGAGGGTGGTGATTCACTCAGAAGTTAGTGATTCACACAGAGGTTGGTGATTCACTCAGAGGGAAGTGATTCACTCAGAGGGTGGAGATTCACGAACAGGGCAGTGATTCACTCAGAGGATAGTGAGTCACTCAGAGGGTGGTGATTCACTCAGATGGTAGTGATTCAATCAGACGGTAGTGATTCACTCAGAGGGTGGTGATTCACGAACAGGGTAGTGATTCACTCAGAGGATAGTGAGTCACTCAGAGGGTGGTGATCACTCAGAGCGTAGTGATTCACACAGACAGTAGTGATTCACTCAGAGGGTGGTGATTCACTCAGAGGGTGGTGATTCACTCAGAGGATGGTGATTCACTCAGAGTGTGGTGATTCAATCAGAGGGTAGTGATTTACTCGGAGGGTAGTGAATCACTCAGACGGTCGTGATTCACTCAGACGGTAGTGATTCACTCAGAGGGTAGTGATTCACTCAGAGGGTGGTGATTCTCTCAGAGGGTAGTGATTCACTCTGAGGGTAGTGATTCACTCAGTGGGTGGTGATTCACTCAGAGTTTCATGATTTAATCAGAGGGTAGTGATTCACTCAGAGGGTGGTGATTCACTCAGAGGGTAGTGATTTACTCGGAGGGTGGTGATTCACTCAGCGGGTAGTGATTCACTCACAGGGTAGTGATTCACTCACAGGGTGCTGATTCACTCAGAGTGTGTTGATTCACTCAGAGGGTAGTGATTCACTCAGAGGTTGGTGATTTACTCAGTTGGTGGTGATTCACTAAGATGGTAGTGATTCACTCAGAGGTTAGTGATTTACTCGGAGGGTAGTGATTCACTCAGAGGATAGTGATTTACACGGAGTGTGGTGATTTAATCAGTGGGCGGTGATTTACTCAGAGGGTAGTGATTCACTCAGGGAGGATAGCGATTTACTCCGAGAGTGGTGATTCACTCAGAGATTGGTGATTCACTCAGAGGGTAGTGATTCACTCAGAGGGTGGTGATTCACTCAGAAGTTAGTGATTCACACAGAGGTTGGTGATTCACTCAGAGGGAAGTGATTCACTCAGAGGGTGGAGATTCACGAACAGGGCAGTGATTCACTCAGAGGATAGTGAGTCACTCAGAGGGTGGTGATTCACTCAGATGGTAGTGATTCCATCAGACGGTAGTGATTCACTCAGAGGGTGGTGATTCACGAACAGGGTAGTGATTCACTCAGAGGATAGTGAGTCACTCAGAGGGTGGTGATCACTCAGAGCGTAGTGATTCACACAGACAGTAGTGATTCACTCAGAGGGTGGTGATTCACTCAGAGGATGGTGATTCACTCAGAGGATGGTGATTCACTCAGAGTGTGGTGATTCAATCAGAGGGTAGTGATTTACTCGGAGGGTAGTGAATCACTCAGACGGTCGTGATTCACTCAGACGGTAGTGATTCACTCAGAGGGTAGTGATTCACTCAGAGGGTGGTGATTCTCTCAGAGGGTAGTGATTCACTCTGAGGGTAGTGATTCACTCAGTGGGTGGTGATTCACTCAGAGTTTCATGATTTACTCAGAGGGTGGTGATTCACTCAGAGGGTAGTGATTCACTCAGAGGGTAGTGATTCACTCAGAGGGTGGTAATGCACTCAGCGGGTAGTGATTCACTCAGAGGATAGTGAATCATTCAGAGGGTGGTGATTCACTCAGAGAGTGTGAATCACTCAGAAGGTGGTGATTCACTCAGAGGGTAGTGATTTACTAGGGAGGATAGAGTTTTACTCAGAGTGAAAGTGATTTACTTGGAGGGTGGTGATTCACTAAGAGGGTAGTGAGTCACTCATAGGGTGGTGATCACTCAGAGCATAGTGATTCACACAGACCGTAATGATTCACTCAGAGGGTAGTGATTTACTCAGAGGGTAGTGATTCACTCAGAGTGTCATGATTTACTCAGAGGGTGGTGATTCACTCAGAGGGTAGTGATTCACTCAGAGGGTAGTGATTCACTCAGAGGGTGGTGATGCACTCAGCGGGTAGTGATTCACTCAGAGGATAGTGAATCATTCAGAGGGTGGTGATTCACTCAGTGAGTGGTGAATCACTCAGAGGGTGGTGATTCACTCAGAGGGCGGTGATTCACTCAGAGGGTAGTGATTTACTCAGAGGGTAGTGATTCACTCAGAGGGTGGTGATTCACTCAGAGGGTAGTGATTCACTCAGAGGGTAGTGATTCACTCAGCGGATGGTGATTCACTCAGAGGGTAGTGATTCACTTAGAGGGTAGTTATTTACTCAGAGGGTGGTGATTCACTAAGAGATTAGTGATTCACTCAGAGCATAGTGAGTCACTCAGAGGGTGGTGATTCACTCAGAGGGTAGTGATTCACTCAGCGGATGGTGATTCACTCAGATGGTAGTGATTCACTTAGAGGGTAGTTATTTACTCAGAGGGTGGTGTTTCACTAAGAGATTAGTGATTCACTCAGAGCGTAGTGAGTCACTCAGAGGGTGGTGATCACTCAGAGGTTAGTGATTTGCTCGGATGGTAGTGATTCACTCAGAGGATAGTGTTTTACTCGGAGGGTGGTGATTCACTCAGCGGGTAGTGATTCACTCACAGGGTAGTGATTCACTCAGAGGGTGGTGATTCACTAAGAGATTAGTGATTCACTCAAAGCATAGAGAGTCACTCAGAGGGTGGTGATTCACTCAGAGGGTGGTGATTCACTCAGAGTGTGGTGATTTAATCAGAGGGTAGTGTTTCACTCAGAGGGTGGTGATTCACTCAGAGGTTAGTGATTTACTCGGAGGGTCGTGATTCACTCAGCGGGTAGTGATTCACTCACAGGTAGTGATTCACTCAGAGGGTGGTGATTCACTAAGAGATTAGTGATTCACTCAGAGCATAGTGAGTCACTCAGAGGGTGGTGATTCACTCAGAGCGTAGTGATTCACTCAGAGGGTAGTGATTCACTCAGCGGATGCTGATTCACTCAGAGGGTAGTGATTCACTTAGAGGGTAGATATTTACTCAGAGAGTGGTGATTCACGAAGAGATTAGTGATTCACTCAGAGCGTAGTGAGTCACTCAGAGGGTGGTGATCACTCAGAGGGTAGTGATTCACTCAGAGGGTGGTGATTTACTCAGTTGGTGGTGATTCACTCAGACGGTAGTGATTCACTCAGTTGGTGGTGATTCACTCAGACGGTAGTGATTCACTCAGAGGGTGGTGATTCACTCAGAGGGTAGTGATTTACTCGGAGGGTGGTGCATCACTCAGCGGGTAGTGATTCACTCAAAGGGTAGTGATTCACTCACAGGGTGCTGATTCACTCAGAATGTGTTGATTCACTCAGATGGTAGTGATTCACTCAGAGGGTAGTGATTCACTCAGACGGTAGTGATTCACTCAGAGGGTGGTGATTCACTCAGAGGATGGTGATTCACTCAGAGTGTGGTGATTTAATCAGAGGGTAGTGATTCACTCAGAGGGTGGTGATTTACTCAGTTGGTGGTGATTCACTATGAGGGTAGTGATTCACTCAGAGGTTAGTGATTTGCTCGGAGGGTAGTGATTCACTCAGAGGATAGTGATTTACTTGGAGTGTGGTGATGTAATCAGAGGGCGGTGATTTACTCAGAGGGTAGTGATTCACTCAGGGAGGATAGCGATTTACTCCGAGAGTGGTGATTCACTCAGAGATTGTTGATTCACTCAGAGGGTAGTGATTCACTCAGACGGTGGTGATTCACTCGCAAGTTAGTGATTCACACAGAGGTTGGTGATTCACTCAGAGGGAAGTGATTTACTCGGAGGGTAGTGATTCACTCAGACGGTAGTGATTCAATCAGACGGTAGTGATTCACTCAGAGGGTGGTGATTCACGAACAGGGTAGTGATTCACTCAGAGGATAGTGAGTCACTCAGAGGGTGGTGATCACTCAGAGCGTAGTGATTCACACAGACAGTAGTGATTCACTCAGAGGGTGGTGATTCACTCAGAGGGTGGTGATTCACTCAGAGGATGGTGATTCACTCAGAGTGTGGTGATTCAATCAGAGGGTAGTGATTTACTCGGAGGGTAGTGATTCACTCAGACGGTAGTGATTCACTCAGACGGTAGTGATTCACTCAGAGGGTAGTGATTCACTCAGAGGGTGGTGATTCTCTCAGAGGGTAGTGATTCACTCTGAGGGTAGTGATTCACTCAGTGGGTGGTGATTCACTCAGAGTGTCATGATTTACTCAGAGGGTGGTGATTCACTCAGAGGGTAGTGATTCACTCAGAGGGTTGTAATGCACTCAGCGGGTATTGATTCACTCAGAGGATAGTGAATCATTCAGAGGGTGGTGATTTACTCAGAGAGTCGTGAATCACTCAGAGTGTGGTGATTCACTCACAGGGTAGTGATTCACTCAGAGGGTGGTGATTCACTAAGAGATTAGTGATTCACTCAAAGCATAGAGAGTCACTCAGAGGGTGGTGATTCACTCAGAGGGTGGTGATTCACTCAGAGTGTGGTGATTTAATCAGAGGGTAGTGTTTCACTCAGAGGGTGGTGATTCACTCAGAGGTTAGTGATTTACTCGGAGGGTCGTGATTCACTCAGCGGGTAGTGATTCACTCACAGGTAGTGATTCACTCAGAGGGTGGTGATTCACTAAGAGATTAGTGATTCACTCAGAGCATAGTGAGTCACTCAGAGGGTGGTGATTCACTCAGAGCGTAGTGATTCACTCAGAGGGTAGTGATTCACTCAGCGGATGCTGATTCACTCAGAGGGTAGTGATTCACTTAGAGGGTAGATATTTACTCAGAGAGTGGTGATTCACGAAGAGATTAGTGATTCACTCAGAGCGTAGTGAGTCACTCAGAGGGTGGTGATCACTCAGAGGGTAGTGATTCACTCAGAGGGTGGTGATTTACTCAGTTGGTGGTGATTCACTCAGACGGTAGTGATTCACTCAGTTGGTGGTGATTCACTCAGACGGTAGTGATTCACTCAGAGGGTGGTGATTCACTCAGAGGGTAGTGATTTACTCGGAGGGTGGTGCATCACTCAGCGGGTAGTGATTCACTCAAAGGGTAGTGATTCACTCACAGGGTGCTGATTCACTCAGAATGTGTTGATTCACTCAGATGGTAGTGATTCACTCAGAGGGTAGTGATTCACTCAGACGGTAGTGATTCACTCAGAGGGTGGTGATTCACTCAGAGGATGGTGATTCACTCAGAGTGTGGTGATTTAATCAGAGGGTAGTGATTCACTCAGAGGGTGGTGATTTACTCAGTTGGTGGTGATTCACTATGAGGGTAGTGATTCACTCAGAGGTTAGTGATTTGCTCGGAGGGTAGTGATTCACTCAGAGGATAGTGATTTACTTGGAGTGTGGTGATGTAATCAGAGGGCGGTGATTTACTCAGAGGGTAGTGATTCACTCAGGGAGGATAGCGATTTACTCCGAGAGTGGTGATTCACTCAGAGATTGTTGATTCACTCAGAGGGTAGTGATTCACTCAGACGGTGGTGATTCACTCGCAAGTTAGTGATTCACACAGAGGTTGGTGATTCACTCAGAGGGAAGTGATTTACTCGGAGGGTAGTGATTCACTCAGACGGTAGTGATTCAATCAGACGGTAGTGATTCACTCAGAGGGTGGTGATTCACGAACAGGGTAGTGATTCACTCAGAGGATAGTGAGTCACTCAGAGGGTGGTGATCACTCAGAGCGTAGTGATTCACACAGACAGTAGTGATTCACTCAGAGGGTGGTGATTCACTCAGAGGGTGGTGATTCACTCAGAGGATGGTGATTCACTCAGAGTGTGGTGATTCAATCAGAGGGTAGTGATTTACTCGGAGGGTAGTGATTCACTCAGACGGTAGTGATTCACTCAGACGGTAGTGATTCACTCAGAGGGTAGTGATTCACTCAGAGGGTGGTGATTCTCTCAGAGGGTAGTGATTCACTCTGAGGGTAGTGATTCACTCAGTGGGTGGTGATTCACTCAGAGTGTCATGATTTACTCAGAGGGTGGTGATTCACTCAGAGGGTAGTGATTCACTCAGAGGGTTGTAATGCACTCAGCGGGTATTGATTCACTCAGAGGATAGTGAATCATTCAGAGGGTGGTGATTTACTCAGAGAGTCGTGAATCACTCAGAGTGTGGTGATTCACTCAGAGGGTAGTGATTTACTCAGAGGGTAGTGATTTACTCAGGGAGGATAGAGTTTTACTCAGAGTGAAAATGATTTACTTGGAGGGTGGTGATTCACTAAGAGGGTAGTGAGTGACTCAGAGGGTGGTGATCACTCAGAGCATAGTGATTCACACAGACCGTAGTGATTCACTCAGAGGGTAGTGATTCACTCAGAGGGTGGTGATTCACTCAGAGTGTCATGATTTACTCAGAGGGTGGTGATTCACTCAGAGAGTAGTGATTCACTCAGGGTAGTGATTCACTCAGAGGATGGTGATGCACTCAGCGGGTAGTGATTCACTCAGAGGATAGTGAATCATTCAGAGGGTGGTGATTCACTCAGTGAGTGGTGAATCACTCAGAGGGTGGTGATTCACTCAGAGGGTAGTGATTTACTCAGAGGGTAGTGATTCACTCAGAGGGTGATGATTCACTCAGAGGGTAGTGATTCACTCAGAGGGTAGTGATTCACTCAGCGGATGGTGATTCACTCAGAGGGTAGTGATTCACTCAGAGGGTAGTTATTTACTCAGAGGGTGGTGATTCACTAAGAGATTAGTGATTCACTCAGAGCATAGTGAGTCACTCAGAGGGTGGTGATTCACTCAGAGCGTAGTGATTCACTCAGAGGGTAGTGATTCACTTAGAGGGTAGTGATTCACTTAGAGGGTAGTTATTTACTCAGAGGGTGGTGATTCACTAAGAGATTAGTGATTCACTCAGAGTGTAGTGAGTCACTCAGAGGGTGGTGATCACTCAGAGCGTAGTGATGCACAGACATTAGTGATTCACTCAGAGGGTGGTGATTCACTCAGAGGGTAGTGATTCACTCAGAGGGTAGTGATTCACTCAGAGGGTGGTGATTCACTCAGAGTGTGGTGATTTAATCAGAGGGTAGTGATTCACTCAGAGGGTGGTGATTCACTCAGAGGGTAGTGATTTACTCGGAGGGTGGTGATTCACTCAGCGGGTAGTGATTCACTCACAGGGTAGTGATTCACTCAGAGGGTGGTGATTCACTAAGAGATTAGTGATTCACTCAGAGCATAGTGAGACACTCAGAGGGTGGTGATTCACTCAGAGCGTAGTGATTCACTCAGAGGGTAGTGATTCACTCAGCGGATGCTGATTCACTCAGAGGGTAGTGATTCACTCAGAGGGTAGTGATTCACTCAGAGGTTGGTGATTTACTCAGTTGGTGGTGATTCACTAAGATGGTAGTGATTCACTCAGAGGGTAGTGATTCACTCAGAGGGTGGTGATTCTCTCAGAGGGTAGTGATTCACTCTGAGGGTAGTGATTCACTCAGTGGGTGGTGATTCACTCAGAGTGTCATGATTTACTCAGAGGGTGGTGATTCACTCAGAGGGTAGTGATTCACTCAGAGGGTTGTAATGCACTCAGCGGGTATTGATTCACTCAGAGGATAGTGAATCATTCAGAGGGTGGTGATTTACTCAGAGAGTCGTGAATCACTCAGAGTGTGGTGATTCACTCAGAGGGTAGTGATTTACTCAGAGGGTAGTGATTCACTCAGGGAGGATAGAGTTTTACTCAGAGTGAAAATGATTTACTTGGAGGGTGGTGATTCACTAAGAGGGTAGTGAGTGACTCAGAGGGTGGTGATCACTCAGAGCATAGTGATTCACACAGACCGTAGTGATTCACTCAGAGGGTAGTGATTCACTCAGAGGGTGGTGATTCACTCAGAGTGTCATGATTTACTCAGAGGGTGGTGATTCACTCAGAGAGTAGTGATTCACTCAGGGTAGTGATTCACTCAGAGGATGGTGATGCACTCAGCGGGTAGTGATTCACTCAGAGGATAGTGAATCATTCAGAGGGTGGTGATTCACTCAGTGAGTGGTGAATCACTCAGAGGGTGGTGATTCACTCAGAGGGTAGTGATTTACTCAGAGGGTAGTGATTCACTCAGAGGGTGATGATTCACTCAGAGGGTAGTGATTCACTCAGAGGGTAGTGATTCACTCAGCGGATGGTGATTCACTCAGAGGGTAGTGATTCACTCAGAGGGTAGTTATTTACTCAGAGGGTGGTGATTCACTAAGAGATTAGTGATTCACTCAGAGCATAGTGAGTCACTCAGAGGGTGGTGATTCACTCAGAGCGTAGTGATTCACTCAGAGGGTAGTGATTCACTTAGAGGGTAGTGATTCACTTAGAGGGTAGTTATTTACTCAGAGGGTGGTGATTCACTAAGAGATTAGTGATTCACTCAGAGTGTAGTGAGTCACTCAGAGGGTGGTGATCACTCAGAGCGTAGTGATGCACAGACATTAGTGATTCACTCAGAGGGTGGTGATTCACTCAGAGGGTAGTGATTCACTCAGAGGGTAGTGATTCACTCAGAGGGTGGTGATTCACTCAGAGTGTGGTGATTTAATCAGAGGGTAGTGATTCACTCAGAGGGTGGTGATTCACTCAGAGGGTAGTGATTTACTCGGAGGGTGGTGATTCACTCAGCGGGTAGTGATTCACTCACAGGGTAGTGATTCACTCAGAGGGTGGTGATTCACTAAGAGATTAGTGATTCACTCAGAGCATAGTGAGACACTCAGAGGGTGGTGATTCACTCAGAGCGTAGTGATTCACTCAGAGGGTAGTGATTCACTCAGCGGATGCTGATTCACTCAGAGGGTAGTGATTCACTCAGAGGGTAGTGATTCACTCAGAGGTTGGTGATTTACTCAGTTGGTGGTGATTCACTAAGATGGTAGTGATTCACTCAGAGGTTAGTGATTTACTCGGAGGGTAGTGATTCACTCAGAGGATAGTGATTTACACGGAGTGTGGTGATTTAATCAGTGGGCGGTGATTTACTCAGAGGGTAGTGATTCACTCAGGGAGGATAGCGATTTACTCCGAGAGTGGTGATTCACTCAGAGATTGGTGATTCACTCAGAGGGTAGTGATTCACTCAGAGGGTGGTGATTCACTCAGAAGTTAGTGATTCACACAGAGATTGGTGATTCACTCAGAGGGAAGTGATTCACTCAGAGGGTGGAGATTCACGAACAGGGCAGTGATTCACTCAGAGGATAGTGATTCACTCAGAGGGTGGTGATTCACTCAGACGGTAGTGATTCAATCAGACGGTAGTGATTCGCTCAGAGGGTGGTGATTCACGAACAGGGTAGTGATTCACTCAGAGGATAGTGAGTCACTCAGAGGGTGGTGATCACTCAGAGCGTAGTGATTCACACAGACAGTAGTGATTCACTCAGAGGGTGGTGATTCACTCAGAGGGTGGTGATTCACTCAGAGGATGGTGATTCACTCAGAGTGTGGTGATTCAATCAGAGGGTAGTGATTTACTCGGAGGGTAGTGAATCACTCAGACGGTAGTGATTCACTCAGACGGTAGCGATTCACTCGGAGGGTAGTGATTCACTCAGAGGGTGGTGATTCTCTCAGCGGGTAGTGATTCACTCTGAGGGTAGTGATTCACTCAGTGGGTGGTGATTCACTCAGAGTTTCATGATTTACTCAGAGGGTGGTGATTCACTCAGAGGGTAGTGATTCACTCAGAGGGTAGTGATTCACTCAGAGGGTGGTAATGCACTCAGCGGGTAGTGATTCACTCAGAGGATAGTGAATCATTCAGAGGGTGGTGATTCACTCAGAGAGTGTGAATCACTCAGAAGGTGGTGATTCACTCAGAGGGTAGTGATTTACTCAGGGAGGATAGAGTTTTACTCAGAGTGAAAGTGATTTACTTGGAGGGTGATGATTCACTAAGAGGGTAGTGAGTCACTCAGAGGGTGGTGATCACTCAGAGCATAGTGATTCACACAGACCGTAATGATTCACTCAGAGGGTAGTGATTCACTCAGAGGGTAGTGATTCACTCAGAATGTCATGATTTACTCAGAGGGTGGTGATTCACTCAGAGGGTAGTGATTCACTCAGAGGGTAGTGATTCACTCAGAGGGTGGTGATGCACTCAGCGGGTAGTGATTCACTCAGAGGATAGTGAATCATTCAGAGGGTGGTGATTCACTCAGTGAGTGGTGAATCACTCAGAGGGTGGTGATTCACTCAGAGGGTGGTGATTCACTCAGAGGGTAGTGATTTACTCAGAGGGTAGTGATTCACTCAGAGGGTGGTGATTCACTCAGAGGGTAGTGATTCACTCAGAGGGTAGTGATTCACTCAGCGGATGGTGATTCACTCAGAGGGTAGTGATTCACTTAGAGGGTAGTTATTTACTCAGAGGGTGGTGATTCACTAAGAGATTAGTGATACACTCAGAGCATAGTGAGTCACTCAGAGGGTGGTGATTCACTCAGAGGGTAGTGATTCACTCAGCGGATGGTGATTCACTCAGATGGTAGTGATTCACTTAGAGGGTAGTTATTTACTCAGAGGGTGGTGTTTCACTAAGAGATTAGTGATTCACTCAGAGCGTAGTGAGTCACTCAGAGGGTGGTGATCACTCAAAGGTTAGTGATTTGCTCGGATGGTAGTGATTCACTCAGAGGATAGTGATTTACTCGGAGTGTGGTGATTTATTCAGAGGGCGGTGATTTACTCAGAGGCTAGTGATTCACTCAGGGAGGATAGCGATTTACTCCGAGAGTGGTGATTGACTCAGAGATTGTTGATTCACTCAGAGGGTAGTGATTCACTCAGACGGTGGTGATTCACTCAGAAGTTAGTGATTCACACAGAGGTTGGTGATTCACTCAGAGGGAAGTGATTTACTCGGAGGGTAGTGATTCACTCAGACGGTAGTGATTCAATCAGACAGTAGTGATTTACTCAGAGGGTGGTGATTCACGAACAGGGTAGTGATTCACTCAGAGGATAGTGAGTCACTCAGAGGGTGGTGATCACTGAGAGCGTAGTGATTCACACAGACAGTAGTGATTCACTCAGAGGGTGGTGATTCACTCAGAGGGTGGTGATTCACTCAGAGGATGGTGAATCACTCAGAGTGTGGTGATTCAATCAGAGGGTAGTGATTTACTCGGAGGGTAGTGATTCACTCAGACGGTAGTGATTCACTCAGACGGTAGTGATTCACTCAGAGGGTAGTGATTCACTCAGAGGGTGGTGATTCTCTCAGAGGGTAGTGATTCACTCTGAGGGTAGTGATTCACTCAGTGAGTGGTGATTCACTCAGAGATTGGTGATTCACTCAGAGGGTAGTGATTCACTCAGAGGGTGGTGATTCACTCAGAAGTTAGTGATTCACACAGAGATTGGTGATTCACTCAGAGGGAAGTGATTCACTCAGAGGGTGGAGATTCACGAACAGGGCAGTGATTCACTCAGAGGATAGTGAGTCACTCAGAGGGTGGTGATTCACTCAGACGGTAGTGATTCAATCAGACGGTAGTGATTCGCTCAGAGGGTGGTGATTCACGAACAGGGTAGTGATTCACTCAGAGGATAGTGAGTCACTCAGAGGGTGGTGATCACTCAGAGCGTAGTGATTCACACAGACAGTAGTGATTCACTCAGAGGGTGGTGATTCACTCAGAGGGTGGTGATTCACTCAGAGGATGGTGATTCACTCAGAGTGTGGTGATTCAATCAGAGGGTAGTGATTTACTCGGAGGGTAGTGAATCACTCAGACGGTAGTGATTCACTCAGACGGTAGCGATTCACTCAGAGGGTAGTGATTCACTCAGAGGGTGGTGATTCTCTCAGCGGGTAGTGATTCACTCTGAGGGTAGTGATTCACTCAGTGGGTGGTGATTCACTCAGAGTTTCATGATTTACTCAGAGGGTGGTGATTCACTCAGAGGGTAGTGATTCACTCAGAGGGTAGTGATTCACTCAGAGGATAGTGAATCATTCAGAGGGTGGTGATTCACTCAGAGAGTGTGAATCACTCAGAAGGTGGTGATTCACTCAGAGGGTAGTGATTTACTCAGGGAGGATAGAGTTTTACTCAGAGTGAAAGTGATTTACTTGGAGGGTGATGATTCACTAAGAGGGTAGTGAGTCACTCAGAGGGTGGTGATCACTCAGAGCATAGTGATTCACACAGACCGTAATGATTCACTCAGAGGGTAGTGATTCACTCAGAGAGTAGTGATTCACTCAGAATGTCATGATTTACTCAGAGGGTGGTGATTCACTCAGAGGGTAGTGATTCACTCAGAGGGTAGTGATTCACTCAGAGGGTGGTGATGCACTCAGCGGGTAGTGATTCACTCAGAGGATAGTGAATCATTCAGAGGGTGGTGATTCACTCAGTGAGTGGTGAATCACTCAGAGGGTGGTGATTCACTCAGAGGGTGGTGATTCACTCAGAGGGTAGTGATTTACTCAGAGGGTAGTGATTCACTCAGAGGGTGGTGATTCACTCAGAGGGTAGTGATTCACTCAGAGGATAGTGAATCACTCAGAGCATAGTAATTCACACAGACAGTAGTGATTCACTCAGAGGTGGTGATTCACTCAGAGGGTGGTATTTCACTCAGAGGATGGTGATTCACTCAGAGTGTGGTGATTCAATCAGAGGGTAGTGATTTACTCGGAGGGTGTTGATTCACTCAGCGGGTAGTGATTCACTCACAGGGTAGTGATTCACTCAGATGGTAGTCATTTACTCAGAGGGTAGTGATTCAATCAGAGGATAGTGATTCACATTGAGGGTAGTGATTCACTCAGAGGTTAGTGATTCACTCAGAGGTTAGTGATTCACTCAGAGGGTGGTGATTCTCTCAGAGGGTAGTGATTCACACTGAGGGTAGTGATTCACTCAGAGGATTGTGAATCATTCAGAGGGTGGTGATTCACTCAGAGGGTAGTGATTTACTCGGAGGGTGTTGATTCACTCAGCGGGTAGTGATTCACTCACAGGGTAGTGATTCACTCAGATGGTAGTCATTTACTCAGAGGGTAGTGATTCAATCAGAGGGTAGTGATTTACTCAGAGTGTGGTGATTTAATCAGAGGGCGGTGATTCACTCTGAGGGTCGTGATTTACTCGGAGGGAAGTGATTTACTCGGAGTGTGGTGATTCGCTCAGAGGGTTGTGATTTACTCAGAGTGTAGTGATTCACTCAGAGGGCGGTGATTCACTCAGAGGTTAGTGATTCACTCAGAGGGTGGTGATTCTCTCAGAGGGTAGTGATTCACATTGAGGGTAGTGATTCACTCAGAGGTTAGTGATTCACTCAGAGGTTAGTGATTCACTCAGAGGGTGGTGCTTCTCTCAGAGGGTAGTGATTCACACTGAGGGTAGTGATTCACTCAGAGGATTGTGAATCATTCAGAGGGTGGTGATTCACTCAGAGGGTAGTGATTTACTCAGAGGGTAGTGATTCACTCAGAGGGTGGTGATTCACTCAGAGGGTAGTGATTCACTCAGCGGATGGTGATTCACTCAGAGTGTAGTGATTCACTTAGAGGGTAGTTATTTACTCAGAGGGTGGTGATTCACTAAGAGATTAGTGATTCACTCAGAGCGTAGTGAGTCACTCAGAGGGTGCTGATTCAATCAGAGCGTAGTGATTCACTCAGAGGGTAGTGATTCACTCAGAGGGTGGTGATTCACTTAGAGGGTAGTTATTTACTCAGAGGGTGGTGATTCACTAAGAGATTAGTGATTCACTCAGAGCATAGTGAGTCACTCAGAGGGTGGTGATTCACTCAGAGCGTAGTGATTCACTCAGAGGGTAGTGATTCACTTAGAGGGTAGTTATTTACTCAGAGGGTGGTGATTCACTAAGAGATTAGTGATTCACTCAGAGCGTAGTGAGTCACTCAGAGGGTAGTGATCACTCAGAGCGTAGTGATGCACAGACATTAGTGATTCACTCAGAGGGTGGTGATTCACTCAGAGGGTAGTGATTTACACGGAGTGTGGTGATTTAATCAGTGGGCGGTGATTTACTCAGAGGGTAGTGATTCACTCAGGGAGGATAGCGATTTACTCCGAGAGTGGTGATTCACTCAGAGATTGGTGATTCACTCAGAGGGTAGTGATTCACTCAGAGGTTGGTAATTCACTCAGAAGTTAGTGATTCACACAGAGATTGGTGATTCACTCAGAGGGAAGTGATTCACTCAGAGGGTGGAGATTCACGAACAGGGCAGTGATTCACTCAGAGGATAGTGATTCACTCAGAGGGTGGTGATTCACTCAGACGGTAGTGATTCAATCAGACGGTAGTGATTCGCTCAGAGGGTGGTGATTCACGAACAGGGTAGTGATTCACTCAGAGGATAGTGAGTCACTCAGAGGGTGGTGATCACTCAGAGCGTAGTGATTCACACAGACAGTAGTGATTCACTCAGAGGGTGGTGATTCACTCAGAGGGTGGTGATTCACTCAGAGGATGGTGATTCACTCAGAGTGTGGTGATTCAATCAGAGGGTAGTGATTTACTCGGAGGGTAGTGAATCACTCAGACGGTAGTGATTCACTCAGACGGTAGCGATTCACTCGGAGGGTAGTGATTCACTCAGAGGGTGGTGATTCTCTCAGCGGGTAGTGATTCACTCTGAGGGTAGTGATTCACTCAGTGGGTGGTGATTCACTCAGAGTTTCATGATTTACTCAGAGGGTGGTGATTCACTCAGAGGGTAGTGATTCACTCAGAGGGTAGTGATTCACTCAGAGGGTGGTAATGCACTCAGCGGGTAGTGATTCACTCAGAGGATAGTGAATCATTCAGAGGGTGGTGATTCACTCAGAGAGTGTGAATCACTCAGAAGGTGGTGATTCACTCAGAGGGTAGTGATTTACTCAGGGAGGATAGAGTTTTACTCAGAGTGAAAGTGATTTACTTGGAGGGTGATGATTCACTAAGAGGGTAGTGAGTCACTCAGAGGGTGGTGATCACTCAGAGCATAGTGATTCACACAGACCGTAATGATTCACTCAGAGGGTAGTGATTCACTCAGAGGGTAGTGATTCACTCAGAATGTCATGATTTACTCAGAGGGTGGTGATTCACTCAGAGGGTAGTGATTCACTCAGAGGGTAGTGATTCACTCAGAGGGTGGTGATGCACTCAGCGGGTAGTGATTCACTCAGAGGATAGTGAATCATTCAGAGGGTGGTGATTCACTCAGTGAGTGGTGAATCACTCAGAGGGTGGTGATTCACTCAGAGGGTGGTGATTCACTCAGAGGGTAGTGATTTACTCAGAGGGTAGTGATTCACTCAGAGGGTGGTGATTCACTCAGAGGGTAGTGATTCACTCAGAGGGTAGTGATTCACTCAGCGGATGGTGATTCACTCAGAGGGTAGTGATTCACTTAGAGGGTAGTTATTTACTCAGAGGGTGGTGATTCACTAAGAGATTAGTGATACACTCAGAGCATAGTGAGTCACTCAGAGGGTGGTGATTCACTCAGAGGGTAGTGATTCACTCAGCGGATGGTGATTCACTCAGATGGTAGTGATTCACTTAGAGGGTAGTTATTTACTCAGAGGGTGGTGTTTCACTAAGAGATTAGTGATTCACTCAGAGCGTAGTGAGTCACTCAGAGGGTGGTGATCACTCAAAGGTTAGTGATTTGCTCGGATGGTAGTGATTCACTCAGAGGATAGTGATTTACTCGGAGTGTGGTGATTTATTCAGAGGGCGGTGATTTACTCAGAGGCTAGTGATTCACTCAGGGAGGATAGCGATTTACTCCGAGAATGGTGATTGACTCAGAGATTGTTGATTCACTCAGAGGGTAGTGATTCACTCAGACGGTGGTGATTCACTCAGAAGTTAGTGATTCACACAGAGGTTGGTGATTCACTCAGAGGGAAGTGATTTACTCGGAGGGTAGTGATTCACTCAGACGGTAGTGATTCAATCAGACAGTAGTGATTTACTCAGAGGGTGGTGATTCACGAACAGGGTAGTGATTCACTCAGAGGATAGTGAGTCACTCAGAGGGTGGTGATCACTGAGAGCGTAGTGATTCACACAGACAGTAGTGATTCACTCAGAGGGTGGTGATTCACTCAGAGGGTGGTGATTCACTCAGAGGATGGTGAATCACTCAGAGTGTGGTGATTCAATCAGAGGGTAGTGATTTACTCGGAGGGTAGTGATTCACTCAGACGGTAGTGATTCACTCAGACGGTAGTGATTCACTCAGAGGGTAGTGATTCACTCAGAGGGTGGTGATTCTCTCAGAGGGTAGTGATTCACTCTGAGGGTAGTGATTCACTCAGTGAGTGGTGATTCACTCAGAGATTGGTGATTCACTCAGAGGGTAGTGATTCACTCAGAGGGTGGTGATTCACTCAGAAGTTAGTGATTCACACAGAGATTGGTGATTCACTCAGAGGGAAGTGATTCACTCAGAGGGTGGAGATTCACGAAGAGGGCAGTGATTCACTCAGAGGATAGTGAGTCACTCAGAGGGTGGTGATTCACTCAGACGGTAGTGATTCAATCAGACGGTAGTGATTCGCTCAGAGGGTGGTGATTCACGAACAGGGTAGTGATTCACTCAGAGGATAGTGAGTCACTCAGAGGGTGGTGATCACTCAGAGCGTAGTGATTCACACAGACAGTAGTGATTCACTCAGAGGGTGGTGATTCACTCAGAGGGTGGTGATTCACTCAGAGGATGGTGATTCACTCAGAGTGTGGTGATTCATTCAGAGGGTAGTGATTCACTCAGAGGGTGGTGATTCACTCAGCGGGTGGTGATTCATTCAGAGGGTAGTGATTTACTCAGAGTGTGTTGATTCACTCAGAGGGTAGTGATTCACTCAGAGGGTGGTGATTTACTCAGTTGGTGGTGATTCACTAAGAGAGGGTAGTGATTCACTCAGAGGTTAGTGATTTACTCGGAGGGTAGTGATTCACTCAGAGGGTAGTGATTCACTCAGGGAGGATAGCGATTTACGCCCAGAGTGGTGATTCACTCAGAGATTGGTGATTCACTAAGAGGGTAGTGATTCACTCAGAGGGTGGTGATTCACTCAGAAGTTAGTGATTCACACAGAGGTTGGTCATTCACTCAGAGGGAAGTGATTCACTCAGAGGGTGGTGATTCACTCAGAGTGTAGTGATTCACTCAGAGGATGGTGATTCACTAAGAGGGTAGTGATTCACTCAGAGGATAGTGAGTCACTCAGAGGGTGGTGATCACTCAGAGCGTAGTGATTCACACAGACAGTAGTGATTCACTCAGAGGGTTGTGATTCACTCAGAGGGTGGTGATTCACTCAGAGGATGGTGATTCACTCAGAGTGTGGTGATTCAATCAGAGGGTAGTGATTTACTCGGAGGGTGGTGATTCACTCAGCGGGTAGTGATTCACTTACAGGGTAGTGATTCACTCAGAGGGTAGTCATTTACTCAGAGGGTAGTGATTCACTCAGAGGTTAGTGATTTACTCGGAGTGTGGTGATTTAATCAGAGGGCGGTGATTTAATCAGAGTGTAGTGATTCACTCAGGGAGGATAGCGATTCACTCAGAGGGTGGTGATACACTCAGAGAGTAGTGATTCACTCAGAGGGTGCTGATTCACTCAGATGGCAGTGATTCACTCAGAGGGTTGTGATACACTCAGAAGGTAATGTTTCACTCAGAGGGTAGTGCTTCACTGAGAGTGTAGTCATTTAGTCAGAGGGTAGTGATTCACTCAGAGGGTAGTGATTTACTCAGAGTGTGGTGATTTAATCAGTGGGCGGTGATTTACTCAGACGGTAGTGATTCACTCAGGGAGGATAGCGATTTACTCAGAGAGTGGTGATTCACTCAGAGATTGGTGATTCACTCAGAGGGTTGTGATTCACTCAGAGGATGGTGATTCACTCAGAGGGTGGTGATTCATTCAGAGGGTAGTGATTTACTCAGAGGGTGCTGATTCACTCAGATGGTAGTGATTCACTCAGAGGGTGGTGATTTACTCAGAGGCTAGTGATTCACTCAGAGGGTAGTGATTCACTCAGAAGGTAGTGAATCACTCAGAGGGTAGTGCTTCACTGAGAGCGTGGTGATTCACTCAGATGGTAGTGATTCACTCAGGGAGGATAGAGTTTTACTCAGAGTGAAAGTGATTTACTTGGAGGGTGGTGATTCACTAAGAGGCTAGTGAGTCACTCAGAGGGTGGTGATCACTCAGAGCATAGTGATTCACACAGACCGTAGTGATTCACGCAGAGGGTAGTGAGTCACTCACAGGGTGGTGATTCACTCAGAGCGTAGTGATTCACTCAGACCGCAGTCATTCACTCAGAGGGTGGTGATTCATTCAGACGGTAATGATTCGCTCTGAGCGTGGTGATTCACTCAGAGTGTGGTGATTCAATCAGAGGGTAGTGATTCACTCAGAGGGTGGTGATTCACTCAGAGGGTAGTGATTTACTCAGAGTATAGTGATGCACTCAGAGGGCGGTGATTCACTCCGAGGTTAGTGATTCACTCAGAGGGTGGTGATTCACTCAGAGGATGGTGATTCACTCAGCGGGTAGTGATTTACTCGGAGGTTGGTGATTCACTCAGCGGGTAGTGATTTACTCACAGGGTAGTGATTCACTCAGAGGGTGGTGATTCACTCAGAGGGTGGTGATTCATTCAGAGGGTAGTGATTTAATCAGAGTGTTTAGATTCACTAAGAGGGTTGTGATTCACTCAGAGGGTGGTGATTTACTCAGTTGGTGGTGATTCACTAAGAGGATAGTGATTCACTCAGAGGTTAGTGATTTACTCGGAGGGTAGTGATTCACTCAGAGGGTAGTGATTTACTCGGAGTGTGGTTATTTAATCAGAGGGCGGTGATTTACTCAGAGGGTAGTGATTCACTCAGGGAGGATAGCGATTTACGCCGAGAGTGGTGATTCACTCAGAGATTGGTGATTCACTCAGAGGGTAGTGATTCACTCAGAAGGTGGTGATTCACTCAGAAGTTAGTGATTCACTCAGAGGGTGGTGATTCTCTCAGAGGGTGGTGACTCATTCAGAGGGTAATGATTTACTCAGAGGGTGCTGATTCACTCAGATGGTAGTGATTCACTCAGAGGGTAGTGATTTACTCAGATGCTAGTGATTCACTCAGAGGGTAGTGATTCACTCAGAAGGTAGTGATTCACTCAGAGGGTAGTGCTTCACTGAGAGCGTGGTGATTTACTCAGAGGGTAGTGATTTACTCAGACGGTAGTGATTCACTAAGAGGGTAGTGATTCACTCATAGGTTAGTGATTTACTCGGAGGGTAGTGATTCACTCAGAGGGTAGTGATTTACTCGGAGTGTGGTTATTTAATCAGAGGGCGGTGATTTACTCATAGGGTAGTGATTCACTCAGGGAGGATAGCGATTTACGCCGAGAGTGGTGATTCACTCAGAGATTGGTGATTCACTCAGAGGGTAGTGATTCACTCAGAGGGTGGTGATTCACTCAGAAGTTAGTGATTCACACAGAGGGTTGTGATTCACTCAGAGGGTGGTGATTCACTCAGAGGATGGTGATTCACTCAGTGTGTGGTGATTCAATCAGAGGGTAGTGATTTACTCGGAGGGTGGTTATTCACTCAGCGGGTAGTGATTCACTCACAGGGTAGTGATTCACTCAGAGGGTAGTCATTTACTCAGATGGTAGTGATTCACTCAGAGGTTAGTGATTTCCTCGGAGTGTGGTGATTTAATCAGAGGGCGGTGATTTAATCAGAGGGTAGTGATTCACTCAGGGAGGATAGCGATTTACTCAGAGAGTGGTGATTCACTCAGAGATTGGTGATTCACTCAGAGGGTAGTGATTCACTCAGAGTGTGGTGATTCACTCAGAGGGTGGTGAGTCATTCAGAGGGTAGTGATTTACTCAGAGGGTGCTGATTCACTCAGATGGTAGTGATTCACTCAGAGGGTGGTGATTTATTCAGATGCTAGTGATTCACTCAGAAGGTAGTGATTCACTCAGAGGGTAGTGCTTCACTGAGAGCGTGGTGATTTACTCAGAGGGTAGTGATTCACTCAGAGGGTAGTGATTCACTCAGATGGTAGTCATTCACTCAGATGGTGGTGATTCACTCAAAGGGTAGTGATTCACTCAGAGTGTAGTCATTTAGTCAGAGGGTAGTGATTCACTCAGAGGGTAGTGATTTACTCAGAGTGTGGTGATTTGCTCAGAGGGCGGTGATTTACTCAGATGGTAGTGATTCACTCAGGGAGGATAGAGTTTTACTCAGAGTGAAAGTGATTTACTTGGAGGGTGGTGATTCACTAAGAGGGTAGTGAGTCACTCAGAGGGTGGTGATCACTCAGAGCATAGTGATTCACACAGACGGTAGAGATTCACTCAGAGGGTAGTGAGTCACTCACAGGGTGGTGATTCACTCAGAGCGTAGTGATTCACTCAGACCGTAGTCATTCACTCAGAGGGTGGTGATTCATTCAGACGGTAATGATTCGCTCAGAGGGTGGTGATTCACTCAGAGTGTGGTGATTCAATCAGAGGGTAGTGATTCACTCAGAGGGTGGTGATTCACTCAGAGGGTAGTGATTTACTCAGAGTGTAGTGATTCACTCAGAGGGCGGTGATTCACTCAGAGGTTAGTGATTCACTCAGAGGGTGGTGATTCTCTCAGAGGGTAGTGATTCACTCTGAGGGTAGTGTTTCACTCAGAGGGTGGTGATTCACTCAGTGAGTGGTGAATCACTCAGAGAGTGGTGATTCACTCAGAGGGCAGTGATTTAATCAGAGGGTAGTGATTCACTCAGGGAGGATAGCGATTTACTCAGAGAGTGGTGATTCACTCAGAGATTGGTGATTCACTCAGAGGGTAGTGATTCACTCAGAGGGTGGTGATTCACTCAGAGGGTGGTGATTCATTCAGCGGGTAATGATTTACTCAGAGGGTGCTGATTCACTCAGACGGTAGTGATTCACTCAAAGGGTGGTGATTTACTCAGATGCTAGTGATTCACTCAGAGGGTAGTGATTCACTCAGAATGTAGTGATTCACTCAGAGGGTAGTGCTTCACTGAGAGCGTGGTGATTTACTCAGAGGGTAGTGATTTACTCAGAGGGTAGTGATTCACTCAGATGGTAGTCATTCAATCAGATGGCGGTGATTCACTCAGAGGGTGATGATTCACTCATACTGTAGTCATTTAGTCAGAGGGTAGTGATTCACTCAGAGGGTAGTGATTTACTCAGAGTGTGGTGATTTGCTCAGAGGGCGGTGATTTACTCAGATGGTAGTGATTCACTCAGGGAGGATAGAGTTTTACTCAGAGTGAAAGTGATTTACTTGGAGGGTGGTGATTCACTAAGAGGGTAGTGAGTCACTCAGAGGGTGGTGATCACTCAGAGCATAGTGATTCACACAGACCGTAGTGATTCACTCAGAGGGTAGTGAGTCACTCACAGGGTGGTGATTCACTCAGAGCGTAGTGATTCACTCAGACCGTAGTCATTCACTCAGAGGGTGTTGATTCATTCAGACGGTAATGATTCGCTCAGAGGGTGGTGATTCACTCAGAGTGTGGTGATTCAATCAGAGGGTAGTGATTCACTCAGAGGGTGGTGATTCACTCAGAGGGTAGTGATTTACTCAGAGTGTAGTGATTCACTCAGAGGGCGGTGATTCACTCAGAGGTTAGTGATTCACTCAGAGGGTGGTGATTCTCTTAGAGGGTAGTGATTCACTCTGAGGGTAGTGATTCACTCAGAGGGTGGTGATTCACTCAGAGGGTGGTGATTCACTCAGAGTGTCATGATTTACTGAGGGGGTGGTGATTCACTCACAGGGTAGTGATTCATTCAGAGGGTAGTGATTCACTCAGAGGGTTGTGATGCACTCAGCGGGTAGTGATTCACTCAGATTATAGTGAATCATTCAGAGGGTGGTGATTACTCAGAGCGTAGTGATGCACATAGACAGTAGTGATTCACTCAGAGGGAGGTGATTCACTCAGAGGGTAGTGATTCACTCAGACGGTAGTGATTCACTCAGAGGGTGTTGATTCACTCAGAGGGTAGTGATTCACTCAGAGGGTAGTGAGTCACTCAGTGGGTGGTGATCACTCAGAGCGTAGTGATGCACATAGACAGTAGTGATTCACTCAGAGGGTGGGGATTCACTCAGGGGTGGTGATTCACTCAGAGAGTGGTCATTCACTCAGAGGGTGGTGATTGACTCAGAGGATAGTGATTTAATCAGAGGGTAGTGATTCACTCAGAGGGTGGTGATTCACTCAGAGGGTAGTGATTCACTCACAGGGTAGTGAGTCACTCAGTGGGTGGTGATCACTCAGAGCGTAGTGATGCACATAGACAGTAGTGATTCACTCAGAGGGTAGTGATTCACTCAGACGGTAGTGATTCACTCAGAGGGTGGTGATTCACTCAGAGGATGGTGATTCACTCAGAGTGTGGTGATTTAATCAGAGGGTAGTGATTCACTCAGAGGGTGGTGATTCAATCAGAGGGTAGTGATTTACTCGGAGGGTGGTGATTCACTCAGCGGGTAGTGATTCACTCACAGGGTAGTGATTCACTCACAGGGTGCTGATTCACTCAGAGTGTGTTGATTCACTCAGAGGGTAGTGATTCACTCAGACGGTAGTGATTCACTCAGACGGTAGTGATTCACTCAGACGGTAGTGATTCACTCAGAGGATGGTGATTCACTCAGAGTGTGGTGATTTAATCAGAGGGTAGTGATTCACTCAGAGGGTGGTGATTCACTCAGAGGGTAGTGATTTACTCGGAGGGTGGTGATTCACTCAGAGTGTAGTGATTCACTCAGAGTGTGGTGATTTACTCAGTTGGTGGTGATTCACTAAGAGGGTAGTGATTCACTCAGAGGTTAGTGATTTGCTCGGAGGGTAGTGATTCACTCAGAAGATAATGATTTACTCGGAGTTTGGTGATTTAATCAGAGGGCGGTGATTTACTCAGAGGGTAGTGATTCACTCAGGGCGGATAGCGATTTACTCCGAGAGTGGTGATTCACTCAGAGATTGTTGATTCACTCAGAGGGCAGTGATTCACTCAGACGGAGGTGATTCACTCAGAAGTTAGTGATTCACACAGAGGTTGGTGATTCACTCAGAGGGAAGTGATTTACTCGGAGGGTAGTGATTCACTCAGACGGTAGTGATTCAATCAGACGGTAGTGATTCACTCAGAGGGTGGTGATTCACGAACAGGGTAGTGATTCACTCAGAGGATAGTGAGTCACTCAGAGGGTGATGATCACTCAGAGCGTAGTGATTCACACAGACAGTAGTGATTCACTCAGAGGGTTGTGATTCACTCAGAGGGTGGTGGTTCACTCAGATGATGGTGATTCACTCAGAGTGTGGTGATTCAATCAGAGGGTAGTGATTTACTCAGACGGTAGTGATTCACTCAGAAGGTAGTGATTCACTCAGAGGGTAGTGATTCACTCAGAGGGTGGTGATTCTCTCAGAGGGTAGTGATTCACTCTGAGGGTAGTGATTCACTCAGTGGGTGATGATTCACTCAGAGTGTCATGATTTACTCAGAGGGTGGTGATTCACTCAGAGGGTAGTGATTCACTCAGATGGTAGTGATTCACTCAGAGGGTAGTGATTTACTCGGAGTGTGGTTATTTAATCAGAGGGCGGTGATTTTCTCAGAGGGTAGTGATTCACTCAGGGAGGATAGCGATTTACGCCGAGAGTGGTGATTCACTCAGAGATTGATGATTCACTCAGAGGGTAGTGATTCACTCAGAGGGTGGTGATTCACTCAGAAGTTAGTGATTCACACAGAGGGTTGTGATTCACTCAGAGGGTGGTGATTCACTCAGAGGATGGTGATTCACTCAGAGTGTGGTGATTCAATCAGAGGGTAG
The DNA here is from genome assembly GCF_044704955.1 of Pristiophorus japonicus. Taxonomy (NCBI): domain Eukaryota; kingdom Metazoa; phylum Chordata; class Chondrichthyes; family Pristiophoridae; genus Pristiophorus; species Pristiophorus japonicus. Next base: position 73,997,102 of record NC_091990.1, read on the forward strand.
TGATTTACTCGGAGGGTGGTGATTCACTCAGCGGGTAGTGATTCACTCACAGGGTAGTGATTCACTCAGAGGGTAGTCATTTACTCAGAGGGTAGTGATTCACTCAGAGGTTAGTGATTTACTCGGAGTGTGGTGATTTAATCAGAGGGCGGTGATTTAATCAGAGGGTAGTGATTCACTCAGGGAGGATAGCGATTTACTCAGAGAGTGGTGATTCACTCAGAGATTGGTGATTCACTCAGAGGGTAGTGATTCACTCAGAGGGTGGTGATTCACTCAGAGGGTGGTGATTCATTCAGCGGGTAATGATTTACTCAGAGGGTGCTGATTCACTCAGAGGGCGGTGATTCACTCAGAAGGTAGTGATTCACTCAGAGGGTAGTGATTCACTCAGAGGGTGGTGATTCTCTCAGAGGGTAGTGATTCACTCTGAGGGTAGTGATTCACTCAGTGGGTGATGATTCACTCAGAGTGTCATGATTTACTCAGAGGGTGGTGATTCACTCAGAGGGTGGTGATCACTCAGAGCATAGTGATTCACACAGACCGTAGTGATTCACTCAGAGGGTAGTGAGTCACTCACAGGGTGGTGATTCACTCAGAGCGTAGTGATTCACTCAGACCGTAGTCATTCACTCAGAGGGTGTTGATTCATTCAGACGGTAATGATTCGCTCAGAGGGTGGTGATTCACTCAGAGTGTGGTGATTCAATCAGAGGGTAGTGATTCACTCAGAGGGTGGTGATTCACTCAGAGGGTAGTGATTTACTCAGTGTGTAGTGATTCACTCAGAGGGCGGTGATTCACTCAGAGGTTAGTGATTCACTCAGAGGGTGGTGATTCTCTTAGAGGGTAGTGATTCACTCTGAGGGTAGTGATTCACTCAGAGGGTGGTGATTCACTCAGAGTGTCATGATTTACTGAGGGGGTGGTGATTCACTCAGAGGGTAGTGATTCATTCAGAGTGTAGTGATTCACTCAGAGGGTTGTGATGCACTCAGCGGGTAGTGATTCACTCAGATTATAGTGAATCATTCAGAGGGTGGTGATTACTCAGAGCGTAGTGATGCACATAGACAGTAGTGATTCACTCAGAGGGTGGTGATTCACTCAGAGGGTAGTGATTCACTCAGACGGTAGTGATTCACTCAGAGGGTGGTGATTCACTCAGAGGGTAGTGATTCACTCAGAGGGTAGTGAGTCACTCAGTGGGTGGTGATCACTCAGAGCGTAGTGATGCACATAGACAGTAGTGATTCACTCAGAGGGTGGGGATTCACTCAGGGGTGGTGATTCACTCAGAGAGTGGTCATTCACTCAGAGGGTGGTGATTGACTCAGAGGATAGTGATTTAATCAGAGGGTAGTGATTCACTCAGAGGGTGGTGATTCACTCAGAGGGTAGTGATTCACTCACAGGGTAGTGAGTCACTCAGTGGGTGGTGATCACTCAGAGCGTAGTGATGCACATAGACAGTAGTGATTCACTCAGAGGGTAGTGATTCACTCAGACGGTAGTGATTCACTCAGAGGGTGGTGATTCACTCAGAGGATGGTGATTCACTCAGAGTGTGGTGATTTAATCAGAGGGTAGTGATTCACTCAGAGGGTGGTGATTCAATCAGAGGGTAGTGATTTAATCGGAGGGTGGTGATTCACTCAGCGGGTAGTGATTCACTCACAGGGTAGTGATTCACTCACAGGGTGCTGATTCACTCAGAGTGTGTTGATTCACTCAGAGGGTAGTGATTCACTCAGACGGTAGTGATTCACTCAGACGGTAGTGATTCACTCAGAGGGTGGTGATTCACTCAGAGGATGGTGATTCACTCAGAGTGTGGTGATTTAATCAGAGGGTAGTGATTCACTCAGAGGGTGGTGATTCACTCAGAGGGTAGTGATTTACTCGGAGGGTGGTGATTCACTCAGAGTGTAGTGATTCACTCAGAGTGTGGTGATTTACTCAGTTGGTGGTGATTCACTAAGAGGGTAGTGATTCACTCAGAGGTTAGTGATTTGCTCGGAGGGTAGTGATTCACTCAGAAGATAATGATTTACTCGGAGTGTGGTGATTTAATCAGAGGGCGGTGATTTACTCAGAGGGTAGTGATTCACTCAGGGCGGATAGCGATTTACTCCGAGAGTGGTGATTCACTCAGAGATTGTTGATTCACTCAGAGGGCAGTGATTCACTCAGACGGAGGTGATTCACTCAGAAGTTAGTGATTCACACAGAGGTTGGTGATTCACTCAGAGGGAAGTGATTTACTCGGAGGGTAGTGATTCACTCAGACGGTAGTGATTCAATCAGACGGTAGTGATTCACTCAGAGGGTGGTGATTCACGAACAGGGTAGTGATTCACTCAGAGGATAGTGAGTCACTCAGTGGGTGATGATCACTCAGAGCGTAGTGATTCACACAGACAGTAGTGATTCACTCAGAGGGTTGTGATTCACTCAGAGGGTGGTGGTTCACTCAGATGATGGTGATTCACTCAGAGTGTGGTGATTCAATCAGAGGGTAGTGATTTACTCGGAGGGTAGTGATTCACTCAGACGGTAGTGATTCACTCAGAAGGTAGTGATTCACTCAGAGGGTAGTGATTCACTCAGAGGGTGGTGATTCTCTCAGAGGGTAGTGATTCACTCTGAGGGTAGTGATTCACTCAGTGGGTGATGATTCACTCAGAGTGTCATGATTTACTCCGAGGGTGGTGATTCACTCAGAGGGTAGTGATTCACTCAGATGGTAGTGATTCACTCAGAGGGTAGTGATTTACTCGGAGTGTGGTTATTTAATCAGAGGGCGGTGATTTTCTCAGAGGGTAGTGATTCACTCAGGGAGGATAGCGATTTACGCCGAGAGTGGTGATTCACTCAGAGATTGGTGATTCACTCAGAGGGTAGTGATTCACTCAGAGGGTGGTGATTCACTCAGAAGTTAGTGATTCACACAGAGGGTTGTGATTCACTCAGAGGGTGGTGATTCACTCAGAGGATGGTGATTCACTCAGAGTGTGGTGATTCAATCAGAGGGTAGTGATTTACTCGGAGGGTGGTGATTCACTCAGCGGGTAGTGATTCACTCACAGGGTAGTGATTCACTCAGAGGGTAGTCATTTACTCAGAGGGTAGTGATTCACTCAGAGGTTAGTGATTTACTCGGAGTGTGGTGATTTAATCAGAGGGCGGTGATTTAATCAGAGGGTAGTGATTCACTCAGGGAGGATAGCGATTTACTCAGAGAGTGGTGATTCACTCAGAGATTGGTGATTCACTCAGAGGGTAGTGATTCACTCAGAGGGTGGTGATTCACTCAGAGGGTGGTGATTCATTCAGCGGGTAATGATTTACTCAGAGGGTGCTGATTCACTCAGATGGTAGTGATTCACTCAGAGAGTGGTGATTTACACAGATGCTAGTGATTCACTCAGAGGGTAGTGATTCACTCAGAAGGAAGTGATTCACTCAGAGGGTAGTGCTTCACTGAGAGCGTGGTGATTTACTCAGAGGGTAGTGATTTACTCAGAGGGTAGTGATTCACTCAGAGGGTAGTGATTCACTCAGATGGTAGTCATTCAATCAGATGGTGGTAATTCACTCAGAGGGTAGTGATTCACTCAGAGTGTAGTCATTTAGTCAGAGGGTAGTGATTCACTCAGAGGGTAGTGATTTATTCAGAGTGTGGTGATTTGCTCAGAAGGCAGTGATTTACTCAGATGGTAGTGATTCACTCAGGGAGGATAGAGTTTTACTCAGAGTGAAAGTGATTTACTTGGAGGGTGGTGATTCACTAAGAGGGTAGTGAGTCACTCAGAGGGTGGTGATCACTCAGAGCATAGTGATTCACACAGACCGTAGTGATTCACTCAGAGGGTAGTGAGTCACTCACAGGGTGGTGATTCACTCAGAGCGTAGTGATTCACTCAGACCGTAGTCATTCACTCAGAGGGTGGTGATTCATTCAGACGGTAATGATTCGCTCAGAGGGTGGTGATTCACTCAGAGTGTGGTGATTCAATCAGAGGGTAGTGATTCACTCAGAGGGTGGTGATTCACTCAGAGGGTAGTGATTTACTCAGAGTGTAGTGATTCACTCAGAGGGCGGATTCACTCAGAGGTTAGTGATTCACTCAGAGGGTGGTGATTCTCTCAGAGGGTAGTGATTCACTCTGAGGGTAGTGATTCACTCAGAAGGTGGTGATTCACTCAGAGTGTCATGATTTACTGAGTGGGTGGTGATTCACTCAGAGGGTAGTGATTCACTCAGAAGGTAGTGATTCACTCAGAGGGTGGTGATGCACTCAGCGGGTAGTGATTCACTCAGAGGATAGTGAATCATTCAGAGGGTGGTGATTCACTCAGTGAGTGGTGAATCACTGAGAGGGTGGTGATTCACTCAGAGGGTGGTGATTCACTCAGAGCGTAGTGATTTACTCAGAGGGTAGTGATTCACTCAGAGGGTGGTGATTCACTCAGAGGGTAGTGATTCACTCAGAGGGTAGTGATTCACTCAGCTGATGGTGATTCACTCAGAGATTAGTGATTCACTCAGAGCGTAGTGAGTCACTCAGTGGGTGGTGATCACTCAGAGCGTAGTGATGCACACAGACAGTAGTGATTCACTCAGAGGGTGGTGATTCACTCAGAGAGTAGTGATTCACTCAGACGGTAGTGATTCACTCAGAGGGTGGTGATTCACTCAGAGGATGGTGATTCACTCAGAGTGTGGTGATTTAATCAGAGGGTAGTGATTCACTCAGTGGGTGGTGATTCACTCAGAGGGTAGTGATTTACTCGGAGGGTGGTGATTCACTCAGCGGGTAGTGATTCCCTCAAAGGGTAGTGATTCACTCACAGGGTGCTGATTCACTCAGAATGTGTTGATTCACTCAGATGGTAGTGATTCACTCAGAGGGTAGTGATTCACTCAGATGGTAGTGATTCACTCAGAGGGTGGTGATTCACTCATAGGATGGTGATTCACTCAGAGCGTGGTGATTTAATAAGAGGGTAGTGATTCACTCAGAGGGTGGTGATTTACTCAGTTGGTGGTGATTCACTAAGAGGGTAGTGATTCACTCAGAGGTTAGTGATTTGCTCGGAGGGTAGTGATTCACTCAGAGGATAGTGATTTACTCAGAGCGTAGTGAGTCACTCAGAGGGTGGTGATCACTCAGAGCGTAGTGATGCACAGACATTAGTGATTCACTCAGAGGGTGGTGATTCACTCAGAGGGTAGTGATTCACTCAGACGGTAGTGATTCACTCAGAGGGTGGTGATTCACTCAGAGTGTGGTGATTTAATCAGAGGGTAGTGATTCACTCAGAGGGTGGTGATTCACTCAGAGGGTAGTGATTTACTCGGAGGGTGGTGATTCACTCAGCGGGTAGTGATTCACTCACAGGGTAGTGATTCACTCAGAGGGTGGTGATTCACTAAGAGATTAGTGATTCACTCAGAGCATAGTGAGTCACTCAGAGGGTGGTGATTCACTCAGAGCGTAGTGATTCACTCAGAGGGTAGTGATTCACTCAGCGGATGCTGATTCACTCAGAGGGTAGTGATTCACTTAGAGGGTAGTTATTTACTCAGAGGTTGGTGATTCACTAAGAGATTAGTGATTCACTCAGAGCGTAGTGAGTCACTCAGAGGGTGGTGATCACTCAGAACGTAGTGATTCACTCAGAGGGTGGTGATTTATTCAGTTTGTGGTGATTCACTCAGACGGTAGTGATTCACTCAGAGGGTGGTGATCCACTCAGAGGATGGTGATTCACTCAAAGTGTGGTGATTTAATCAGAGGGTAGTGATTCACTCAGAGGGTGGTGATTCACTCAGAGGGTAGTGATTCACTCAGCGGTTAGTGATTTGCTCGGAGGGTAGTGATTCACTCAGAGGATAGTGATTTACTCGGAGTGTGGTGATGTAATCAGAGGGCGGTGATTTACTCAGAGGGTAGTGATCCACTCAGGGAGGATAGCGATTTACTCCGAGAGTGGTGATTCACTCAGAGATTGTTGATTCACTCAGAGGGTAGTGATTCACTCAGACGGTGGTGATTCACTCAGAAGTTAGTGATTCACACAGAGGTTGGTGATTCACTCAGAGGGAAGTGATTTACTCGGAGGGTAGTGATTCACTCAGACGGTAGTGATTCAATCAGACGGTAGTGATTCACTCAGAGGGTGGTGATTCACGAACAGGGTAGTGATTCACTCAGACGGTAGTGATTCACTCAGAGGGTGGTGATTCACTCAGAGGATGGTGATTCACTCAGAGTGTGGTGATTTAATCAGAGGGTAGTGATTCACTCAGAGGGTGGTGATTCAATCAGAGGGTAGTGATTTACTCGGAGGGTGGTGATTCACTCAGCGGGTAGTGATTCACTCACAGGGTAGTGATTCACTCACAGGGTGCTGATTCACTCAGAGTGTAGTGATTCACTCAGAGTGTGGTGATTTACTCAGTTGGTGGTGATTCACTAAGAGGGTAGTGATTCACTCAGAGGTTAGTGATTTGCTCGGAGGGTAGTGATTCACTCAGAAGATAATGATTTACTCGGAGTGTGGTGATTTAATCAGAGGGCGGTGATTTACTCAGAGGGTAGTGATTCACTCAGGGCGAATAGCGATTTACTCCGAGAGTGGTGATTCACTCAGAGATTGTTGATTCACTCAGAGGGCAGTGATTCACTCAGACGGAGGTGATTCACTCAGAAGTTACTGATTCACACAGAGGTTGGTGATTCACTCAGAGGGAAGTGATTTACTCGGAGGGTAGTGATTCACTCAGACGGTAGTGATTCAATCAGACGGTAGTGATTCACTCAGAGGGTGGTGATTCACGAACAGGGTAGTGATTCACTCAGAGGATAGTGAGTCACTCAGAGGGTGATGATCACTCAGAGCGTAGTGATTCACACAGACAGTAGTGATTCACTCAGAGGGTGGTGATTCACTCAGAGGGTGGTGGTTCACTCAGATGATGGTGATTCACTCAGAGTGTGGTGATTCAATCAGAGGGTAGTGATTTACTCGGAGGGTAGTGATTCACTCAGACGGTAGTGATTCACTCAGAGGGTAGTGATTCACTCAGAGGGTGGTGATTCTCTCAGAGGGTAGTGATTCACTCTGAGGGTAGTGATTCACTCAGTGGGTGATGATTCACTCAGAGTGTCATGATTTACTCAGAGGGTGGTGATTCACTCAGAGGGTAGTGATTCACTCAGATGGTAGTGATTCACTCAGAGGGTAGTGATTTACTCGGAGTGTGGTTATTTAATCAGAGGGCGGTGATTTTCTCAGAGGGTAGTGATTCACTCAGGGATGATAGCGATTTACGCCGAGAGTGGTGATTCACTCAGAGTTTGGTGATTCACTCAGAGGGTAGTGATTCACTCAGAGGGTGGTGATTCACTCAGAAGTTAGTGATTCACACAGAGGGTTGTGTTTCACTCAGAGGGTGGTGATTCACTCAGCGGGTAGTGATTCACTCACAGGGTAGTGATTCACTCAGAGGGTAGTCATTTACTCAGAGGGTAGTGATTCACTCAGAGGTTAGTGATTCACTCAGAGGTTAGTGATTTACTCGGAGTGTGGTGATTTAATCAGAGGGCGGTGATTTAATCAGAGGGTAGTGATTCACTCAGGGAGGATAGCGATTTACTCAGAGAGTGGTGATTCACTCAGAGATTGGTGATTCACTCAGAGGGTAGTGATTCACTCAGAGGGTGGTGATTCACTCAGAGGGTGGTGATTCATTCAGCGGGTAATGATTTACTCAGAGGGTGCTGATTCACTCAGATGGTAGTGATTCACTCAGAGAGTGGTGATTTACACAGATGCTAGTGATTCACTCAGAGGGTAGTGATTCACTCAGAAGGAAGTGATTAACTCAGAGGGTAGTGCTTCACTGAGAGCGTGGTGATTTACTCAGAGGGTAGTGATTTACTCAGAGGGTAGTGATTCACTCAGAGGGTAGTGATTCACTCAGATGGTAGTCATTCAATCAGATGGTGGTAATTCACTCAGAGGGTAGTGATTCACTCAGAGTGTAGTCATTTAGTCAGAGGGTAGTGATTCACTCAGAGGGTAGTGATTTACTCAGAGTGTGGTGATTTGCTCAGAGGGCAGTGATTTACTCAGATGGTAGTGATTCACTCAGGGAGGATAGAGTTTTTCTCAGAGTGAAAGTGATTTACTTGGAGGGTGGTGATTCACTAAGAGGGTAGTGAGTCACTCAGAGGGTGGTGATCACTCAGAGCATAGTGATTCACACAGACCGTAGTGATTCACTCAGAGGGTAGTGAGTCACTCACAGGGTGGTGATTCACTCAGAGCGTAGTGATTCACTCAGACCGTAGTCATTCACTCAGAGGGTGGTGATTCATTCAGACGGTAATGATTCGCTCAGAGGGTGGTGATTCACTCAGAGTGTGGTGATTCAATCAGAGGGTAGTGATTCACTCAGAGGGTGGTGATTCACTCAGAGGGTAGTGATTTACTCAGAGTGTAGTGATTCACTCAGAGGGCGGATTCACTCAGAGGTTAGTGATTCACTCAGAGGGTGGTGATTCTCTCAGAGGGTAGTGATTCACTCTGAGGGTAGTGATTCACTCAGAAGGTGGTGATTCACTCAGAGTGTCATGATTTACTGAGTGGGTGGTGATTCACTCAGAGGGTAGTGATTCACTCAGAAGGTAGTGATTCACTCAGAGGGTGGTGATGCACTCAGCGGGTAGTGATTCACTCAGAGGATAGTGAATCATTCAGAGGGTGGTGATTCACTCAGTGAGTGGTGAATCACTCAGAGGGTGGTGATTCACTCAGAGGGTGGTGATTCACTCAGAGCGTAGTGATTTACTCAGAGGGTAGTGATTCACTCAGAGGGTGGTGATTCACTCAGAGGGTAGTGATTCACTCAGAGGGTAGTGATTCACTCAGCTGATGGTGATTCACTCAGAGATTAGTGATTCACTCAGAGCGTAGTGAGTCACTCAGTGGGTGGTGATCACTCCGAGCGTAGTGATGCACACAGACAGTAGTGATTCACTCAGAGGGTGGTGATTCACTCAGAGAGTAGTGATTCACTCAGACGGTAGTGATTCACTCAGAGGGTGGTGATTCACTCAGAGGATGGTGATTCACTCAGAGTGTGGTGATTTAATCAGAGGGTAGTGATTCACTCAGTGGGTGGTGATTCACTCAGAGGGTAGTGATTTACTCGGAGGGTGGTGATTCACTCAGCGGGTAGTGATTCCCTCAAAGGGTAGTGATTCACTCACAGGGTGCTGATTCACTCAGAATGTGTTGATTCACTCAGATGGTAGTGATTCACTCAGAGGGTAGTGATTCACTCAGACGGTAGTGATTCACTCAGAGGGTGGTGATTCACTCAGAGGATGGTGATTCACTCAGAGCGTGGTGATTTAATAAGAGGGTAGTGATTCACTCAGAGGGTGGTGATTTACTCAGTTGGTGGTGATTCACTAAGAGGGTAGTGATTCACTCAGAGGTTAGTGATTTGCTCGGAGGGTAGTGATTCACTCAGAGGATAGTGAGTTACTCAGAGCGTAGTGAGTCACTCAGAGGGTGGTGATCACTCAGAGCGTAGTGATGCACAGACATTAGTGATTCACTCAGAGGGTGGTGATTCACTCAGAGGGTAGTGATTCACTCAGACGGTAGTGATTCACTCAGAGGGTGGTGATTCACTCAGAGTGTGGTGATTTAATCAGAGGGTAGTGATTCACTCAGAGGGTGGTGATTCACTCAGAGGGTAGTGATTTACTCGGAGGGTGGTGATTCACTCAGCGGGTAGTGATTCACTCACAGGGTAGTGATTCACTCAGAGGGTGGTGATTCACTAAGAGATTAGTGATTCACTCAGAGCATAGTGAGTCACTCAGAGGGTGGTGATCACTCAGAGCGTAGTGATGCACAGACATTAGTGATTCACTCAGAGGGTGGTGATTCACTCAGAGGGTAGTGATTCACTCAGACGGTAGTGATTCACTCAGAGGGTGGTGATTCACTCAGAGTGTGGTGATTTAATCAGAGGGTAGTGATTCACTCAGTGGGTGGTGATTCACTCAGAGGGTAGTGATTTACTCGGAGGGTGGTGATTCACTCAGCGGGTAGTGATTCCCTCAAAGGGTAGTGATTCACTCACAGGGTGCTGATTCACTCAGAATGTGTTGATTCACTCAGATGGTAGTGATTCACTCAGAGGGTAGTGATTCACTCAGACGGTAGTGATTCACTCAGAGGGTGGTGATTCACTCAGAGGATGGTGATTCACTCAGAGCGTGGTGATTTAATAAGAGGGTAGTGATTCACTCAGAGGGTGGTGATTTACTCAGTTGGTGGTGATTCACTAAGAGGGTAGTGATTCACTCAGAGGTTAGTGATTTGCTCGGAGGGTAGTGATTCACTCAGAGGATAGTGAGTTACTCAGAGCGTAGTGAGTCACTCAGAGGGTGGTGATCACTCAGAGCGTAGTGATGCACAGACATTAGTGATTCACTCAGAGGGTGGTGATTCACTCAGAGGGTAGTGATTCACTCAGACGGTAGTGATTCACTCAGAGGGTGGTGATTCACTCAGAGTGTGGTGATTTAATCAGAGGGTAGTGATTCACTCAGAGGGTGGTGATTCACTCAGAGGGTAGTGATTTACTCGGAGGGTGGTGATTCACTCAGCGGGTAGTGATTCACTCACAGGGTAGTGATTCACTCAGAGGGTGGTGATTCACTAAGAGATTAGTGATTCACTCAGAGCATAGTGAGTCACTCAGAGGGTGGTGATTCACTCAGAGCGTAGTGATTCACTCAGAGGGTAGTGATTCACTCAGCGGATGCTGATTCACTCAGAGGGTAGTGATTCACTTAGAGGGTAGTTATTTACTCAGAGGTTGGTGATTCACTAAGAGATTAGTGATTCACTCAGAGCGTAGTGAGTCACTCAGAGGGTGGTGATCACTCAGAACGTAGTGATTCACTCAGAGGGTGGTGATTTATTCAGTTTGTGGTGATTCACTCAGACGGTAGTGATTCACTCAGAGGGTGGTGATCCACTCAGAGGATGGTGATTCACTCAAAGTGTGGTGATTTAATCAGAGGGTAGTGATTCACTCAGAGGGTGGTGATTCACTCAGAGGGTAGTGATTCACTCAGCGGTTAGTGATTTGCTCGGAGGGTAGTGATTCACTCAGAGGATAGTGATTTACTCGGAGTGTGGTGATGTAATCAGAGGGCGGTGATTTACTCAGAGGGTAGTGATCCACTCAGGGAGGATAGCGATTTACTCCGAGAGTGGTGATTCACTCAGAGATTGTTGATTCACTCAGAGGGTAGTGATTCACTCAGACGGTGGTGATTCACTCAGAAGTTAGTGATTCACACAGAGGTTGGTGATTCACTCAGAGGGAAGTGATTTACTCGGAGGGTAGTGATTCACTCAGACGGTAGTGATTCAATCAGACGGTAGTGATTCACTCAGAGGGTGGTGATTCACGAACAGGGTAGTGATTCACTCAGACGGTAGTGATTCACTCAGAGGGTGGTGATTCACTCAGAGGATGGTGATTCACTCAGAGTGTGGTGATTTAATCAGAGGGTAGTGATTCACTCAGAGGGTGGTGATTCAATCAGAGGGTAGTGATTTACTCGGAGGGTGGTGATTCACTCAGCGGGTAGTGATTCACTCACAGGGTAGTGATTCACTCACAGGGTGCTGATTCACTCAGAGTGTGTTGATTCACTCAGAGGGTAGTGATTCACTCAGACGGTAGTGATTCACTCAGACGGTAGTGATTCACTCAGACGGTAGTGATTCACTCAGAGGGTGGTGATTCACTCAGAGGATGGTGATTCACTCAGAGTGTGGTGATTTAATCAGAGGGTAGTGATTCACTCAGAGGGTGGTGATTCACTCAGAGGGTAGTGATTTACTCGGAGGGTGGTGATTCACTCAGAGTGTAGTGATTCACTCAGAGTGTGGTGATTTACTCAGTTGGTGGTGATTCACTAAGAGGGTAGTGATTCACTCAGAGGTTAGTGATTTGCTCGGAGGGTAGTGATTCACTCAGAAGATAATGATTTACTCGGAGTGTGGTGATTTAATCAGAGGGCGGTGATTTACTCAGAGGGTAGTGATTCACTCAGGGCGGATAGCGATTTACTCCGAGAGTGGTGATTCACTCAGAGATTGTTGATTCACTCAGAGGGCAGTGATTCACTCAGACGGAGGTGATTCACTCAGAAGTTACTGATTCACACAGAGGTTGGTGATTCACTCAGAGGGAAGTGATTTACTCGGAGGGTAGTGATTCACTCAGACGGTAGTGATTCAATCAGACGGTAGTGATTCACTCAGAGGGTGGTGATTCACGAACAGGGTAGTGATTCACTCAGAGGATAGTGAGTCACTCAGAGGGTGATGATCACTCAGAGCGTAGTGATTCACACAGACAGTAGTGATTCACTCAGAGGGTGGTGATTCACTCAGAGGGTGGTGGTTCACTCAGATGATGGTGATTCACTCAGAGTGTGGTGATTCAATCAGAGGGTAGTGATTTACTCGGAGGGTAGTGATTCACTCAGACGGTAGTGATTCACTCAGAGGGTAGTGATTCACTCAGAGGGTGGTGATTCTCTCAGAGGGTAGTGATTCACTCTGAGGGTAGTGATTCACTCAGTGGGTGATGATTCACTCAGAGTGTCATGATTTACTCAGAGGGTGGTGATTCACTCAGAGGGTAGTGATTCACTCAGATGGTAGTGATTCACTCAGAGGGTAGTGATTTACTCGGAGTGTGGTTATTTAATCAGAGGGCGGTGATTTTCTCAGAGGGTAGTGATTCACTCAGGGATGATAGCGATTTACGCCGAGAGTGGTGATTCACTCAGAGATTGGTGATTCACTCAGAGGGTAGTGATTCACTCAGAGGGTGGTGATTCACTCAGAAGTTAGTGATTCACACAGAGGGTTGTGTTTCACTCAGAGGGTGGTGATTCACTCAGCGGGTAGTGATTCACTCACAGGGTAGTGATTCACTCAGAGGGTAGTCATTTACTCAGAGGGTAGTGATTCACTCAGAGGTTAGTGATTTACTCGGAGTGTGGTGATTTAATCAGAGGTCGGTGATTTAATCAGAGGGTAGTGATTCACTCAGGGAGGATAGCGATTTACTCAGAGAGTGGTGATTCACTCAGAGATTGGTGATTCACTCAGAGGGTAGTGATTCACTCAGAGGGTGGTGATTCACTCAGAGGGTGGTGATTCATTCAGCGGGTAATGATTTACTCAGAGGGTGCTGATTCACTCAGATGGTAGTGATTCACTCAGAGAGTGGTGATTTACACAGATGCTAGTGATTCACTCAGAGGGTAGTGATTCACTCAGAAGGAAGTGATTCACTCAGAGGGTAGTGCTTCACTGAGAGCGTGGTGATTTACTCAGAGGGTAGTGATTTACTCAGAGGGTAGTGATTCACTCAGAGGGTAGTGATTCACTCAGATGGTAGTCATTCAATCAGATGGTGGTAATTCACTCAGAGGGTAGTGATTCACTCAGAGTGTAGTCATTTAGTCAGAGGGTAGTGATTCACTCAGAGGGTAGTGATTTACTCAGAGTGTGGTGATTTGCTCAGAGTGCAGTGATTTACTCAGATGGTAGTGATTCACTCAGGGAGGATAGAGTTTTTCTCAGAGTGAAAGTGATTTACTTGGAGGGTGGTGATTCACTAAGAGGGTAGTGAGTCACTCAGAGGGTGGTGATCACTCAGAGCATAGTGATTCACACAGACCGTAGTGATTCACTCAGAGGGTAGTGATTCACTCAGAGGGTGGTGATTCACTCAGAGGGTAGTGATTTACTCGGAGGGTGGTGATTCACTCAGCGGGTAGTGATTCACTCACAGGGTAGTGATTCACTCAGAGGGTGGTGATTCACTAAGAGATTAGTGATTCACTCAGAGCATAGTGAGTCACTCAGAGGGTGGTGATTCACTCAGAGCGTAGTGATTCACTCAGAGGGTAGTGATTCACTCAGCGGATGCTGATTCACTCAGAGGGTAGTGATTCACTTAGAGGGTAGTTATTTACTCAGAGGTTGGTGATTCACTAAGAGATTAGTGATTCACTCAGAGCGTAGTGAGTCACTCAGAGGGTGGTGATCACTCAGAACGTAGTGATTCACTCAGAGGGTGGTGATTTATTCAGTTTGTGGTGATTCACTCAGACGGTAGTGATTCACTCAGAGGGTGGTGATCCACTCAGAGGATGGTGATTCACTCAAAGTGTGGTGATTTAATCAGAGGGTAGTGATTCACTCAGAGGGTGGTGATTCACTCAGAGGGTAGTGATTCACTCAGCGGTTAGTGATTTGCTCGGAGGGTAGTGATTCACTCAGAGGATAGTGATTTACTCGGAGTGTGGTGATGTAATCAGAGGGCGGTGATTTACTCAGAGGGTAGTGATCCACTCAGGGAGGATAGCGATTTACTCCGAGAGTGGTGATTCACTCAGAGATTGTTGATTCACTCAGAGGGTAGTGATTCACTCAGACGGTGGTGATTCACTCAGAAGTTAGTGATTCACACAGAGGTTGGTGATTCACTCAGAGGGATGTGATTTACTCGGAGGGTAGTGATTCACTCAGACGGTAGTGATTCAATCAGACGGTAGTGATTCACTCAGAGGGTGGTGATTCACGAACAGGGTAGTGATTCACTCAGACGGTAGTGATTCACTCAGAGGGTGGTGATTCACTCAGAGGATGGTGATTCACTCAGAGTGTGGTGATTTAATCAGAGGGTAGTGATTCACTCAGAGGGTGGTGATTCAATCAGAGGTTAGTGATTTACTCGGAGGGTGGTGATTCACTCAGCGGGTAGTGATTCACTCACAGGGTAGTGATTCACTCACAGGGTGCTGATTCACTCAGAGTGTGTTGATTCACTCAGAGGGTAGTGATTCACTCAGACGGTAGTGATTCACTCAGACGGTAGTGATTCACTCAGAGGGTGGTGATTCACTCAGAGGATGGTGATTCACTCAGAGTGTGGTGATTTAATCAGAGGGTAGTGATTCACTCAGAGGGTGGTGATTCACTCAGAGGGTAGTGATTTACTCGGAGGGTGGTGATTCACTCAGAGTGTAGTGATTCACTCAGAGTGTGGTGATTTACTCAGTTGGTGGTGATTCACTAAGAGGGTAGTGATTCACTCAGAGGTTAGTGATTTGCTCGGAGGGTAGTGATTCACTCAGAAGATAATGATTTACTCGGAGTGTGGTGATTTAATCAGAGGGCGGTGATTTACTCAGAGGGTAGTGATTCACTCAGGGCGGATAGCGATTTACTCCGAGAGTGGTGATTCACTCAGAGATTGTTGATTCACTCAGAGGGCAGTGATTCACTCAGACGGAGGTGATTCACTCAGAAGTTAGTGATTCACACAGAGGTTGGTGATTCACTCAGAGGGAAGTGATTTACTCGGAGGGTAGTGATTCACTCAGACGGTAGTGATTCAATCCAGACGGTAGTGATTCACTCAGAGGGTGGTGATTCACGAACAGGGTAGTGATTCACTCAGAGGATAGTGAGTCACTCAGAGGGTGATGATCACTCAGAGCGTAGTGATTCACACAGACAGTAGTGATTCACTCAGAGGGTGGTGATTCACTCAGAGGGTGGTGGTTCACTCAGAGGGTAGTGATTCACTCTGAGGGTAGTGATTCACTCAGTGGGTGATGATTCACTCAGAGTGTCATGATTTACTCAGAGGGTGGTGATTCACTCAGAGGGTAGTGATTCACTCAGATGGTAGTGATTCACTCAGAGGGTAGTGATTTACTCGGAGTGTGGTTATTTAATCAGAGGGCGGTGATTTTCTCAGAGGGTAGTGATTCACTCAGGGAGGATAGCGATTTACGCCGAGAGTGGTGATTCACTCAGAGATTGGTGATTCACTCAGAGGGTAGTGATTCACTCAGAGGGTGGTGATTCACTCAGAAGTTAGTGATTCACACAGAGGGTTGTGATTCACTCAGAGGGTGGTGATTCACTCAGCGGGTAGTGATTCACTCACAGGGTAGTGATTCACTCAGAGGGTAGTCATTTACTCAGAGGGTAGTGATTCACTCAGAGGTTAGTGATTTACTCGGAGTGTGGTGATTTAATCAGAGGGCGGTGATTTAATCAGAGGGTAGTGATTCACTCAGGGAGGATAGCGATTTACTCAGAAGGAAGTGATTCACTCAGAGGGTAGTGCTTCACTGAGAGCGTGGTGATTTACTCAGAGGGTAGTGATTTACTCAGAGGGTAGTGATTCACTCAGAGGGTAGTGATTCACTCAGATGGTAGTCATTCAATCAGATGGTGGTAATTCACTCAGAGGGTAGTGATTCACTCAGAGTGTAGTCATTTAGTCAGAGGGTAGTGATTCACTCAGAGGGTAGTGATTTACTCAGAGTGTGGTGATTTGCTCAGAGGGCAGTGATTTACTCAGATGGTAGTGATTCACTCAGGGAGGATAGAGTTTTTCTCAGAGTGAAAGTGATTTACTTGGAGGGTGGTGATTCACTAAGAGGGTAGTGAGTCACTCAGAGGGTGGTGATCACTCAGAGCATAGTGATTCACACAGACCGTAGTGATTCACTCAGAGGGTAGTGAGTCACTCACAGGGTGGTGATTCACTCAGAGCGTAGTGATTCACTCAGACCGTAGTCATTCACTCAGAGGGTGGTGATTCATTCAGACGGTAATGATTCGCTCAGAGGGTGGTGATTCACTCAGAGTGTGGTGATTCAATCAGAGGGTAGTGATTCACTCAGAGGGTGGTGATTCACTCAGAGGGTAGTGATTTACTCAGAGTGTAGTGATTCACTCAGAGGGCGGATTCACTCAGAGGTTAGTGATTCACTCAGAGGGTGGTGATTCTCTCAGAGGGTAGTGATTCACTCTGAGGGTAGTGATTCACTCAGAAGGTGGTGATTCACTCAGAGTGTCATGATTTACTGAGTGGGTGGTGATTCACTCAGAGGGTAGTGATTCACTCAGAAGGTAGTGATTCACTCAGAGGGTGGTGATGCACTCAGCGGGTAGTGATTCACTCAGAGGGTGGTGATTCACTCAGAGGGTAGTGATTTACTCGGAGGGTGGTGATTCACTCAGCGGGTAGTGATTCACTCACAGGGTAGTGATTCACTCAGAGGGTGGTGATTCACTAAGAGATTAGTGATTCACTCAGAGCATAGTGAGTCACTCAGAGGGTGGTGATTCACTCAGAGCGTAGTGATTCACTCAGAGGGTAGTGATTCACTCAGCGGATGCTGATTCACTCAGAGGGTAGTGATTCACTTAGAGGGTAGTTATTTACTCAGAGGTTGGTGATTCACTAAGAGATTAGTGATTCACTCAGAGCGTAGTGAGTCACTCAGAGGGTGGTGATCACTCAGAACGTAGTGATTCACTCAGAGGGTGGTGATTTATTCAGTTTGTGGTGATTCACTCAGACGGTAGTGATTCACTCAGAGGGTGGTGATCCACTCAGAGGATGGTGATTCACTCAAAGTGTGGTGATTTAATCAGAGGGTAGTGATTCACTCAGAGGGTGGTGATTCACTCAGAGGGTAGTGATTCACTCAGCGGTTAGTGATTTGCTCGGAGGGTAGTGATTCACTCAGAGGATAGTGATTTACTCGGAGTGTGGTGATGTAATCAGAGGGCGGTGATTTACTCAGAGGGTAGTGATCCACTCAGGGAGGATAGCGATTTACTCCGAGAGTGGTGATTCACTCAGAGATTGTTGATTCACTCAGAGGGTAGTGATTCACTCAGACGGTGGTGATTCACTCAGAAGTTAGTGATTCACACAGAGGTTGGTGATTCACTCAGAGGGAAGTGATTTACTCGGAGGGTAGTGATTCACTCAGACGGTAGTGATTCAATCAGACGGTAGTGATTCACTCAGAGGGTGGTGATTCACGAACAGGGTAGTGATTCACTCAGACGGTAGTGATTCACTCAGAGGGTGGTGATTCACTCAGAGGATGGTGATTCACTCAGAGTGTGGTGATTTAATCAGAGGGTAGTGATTCACTCAGAGGGTGGTGATTCAATCAGAGGGTAGTGATTTACTCGGAGGGTGGTGATTCACTCAGCGGGTAGTGATTCACTCACAGGGTAGTGATTCACTCACAGGGTGCTGATTCACTCAGAGTGTGTTGATTCACTCAGAGGGTAGTGATTCACTCAGACGGTAGTGATTCACTCAGACGGTAGTGATTCACTCAGAGGTTAGTGATTTGCTCGGAGGGTAGTGATTCACTCAGAAGATAATGATTTACTCGGAGTGTGGTGATTTAATCAGAGGGCGGTGATTTACTCAGAGGGTAGTGATTCACTCAGGGCGGATAGCGATTTACTCCGAGAGTGGTGATTCACTCAGAGATTGTTGATTCACTCAGAGGGCAGTGATTCACTCAGACGGAGGTGATTCACTCAGAAGTTACTGATTCACACAGAGGTTGGTGATTCACTCAGAGGGAAGTGATTTACTCGGAGGGTAGTGATTCACTCAGACGGTAGTGATTCAATCAGACGGTAGTGATTCACTCAGAGGGTGGTGATTCACGAACAGGGTAGTGATTCACTCAGAGGATAGTGAGTCACTCAGAGGGTGGTGATTCACTCAGCGGGTAGTGATTCACTCACAGGGTAGTGATTCACTCAGAGGGTGGTGATTCACTAAGAGATTAGTGATTCACTCAGAGCATAGTGAGTCACTCAGAGGGTGGTGATTCACTCAGAGCGTAGTGATTCACTCAGAGGGTAGTGATTCACTCAGCGGATGCTGATTCACTCAGAGGGTGGTGATTCACTCAGCGGGTAGTGATTCTCTCAGAGGGTAGTGATTCACTTAGAGGGTAGTTATTTACTCAGAGGTTGGTGATTCACTAAGAGATTAGTGATTCACTCAGAGCGTAGTGAGTCACTCAGAGGGTGGTGATCACTCAGAACGTAGTGATTCACTCAGAGGGTGGTGATTTATTCAGTTTGTGGTGATTCACTCAGACGGTAGTGATTCACTCAGAGGGTGGTGATCCACTCAGAGGATGGTGATTCACTCAAAGTGTGGTGATTTAATCAGAGGGTGGTGATTTAATCAGAGGGTAGTGATTCACTCAGAGGGTGGTGATTCACTCAGAGGGTAGTGATTCACTCAGCGGTTAGTGATTTGCTCGGAGGGTAGTGATTCACTCAGAGGATAGTGATTTACTCAGAGGGTGGTGATTCACGAACAGGGTAGTGATTCACTCAGACGGTAGTGATTCACTCAGAGGGTGGTGATTCACTCAGAGGATGGTGATTCACTCAGAGTGTGGTGATTTAATCAGAGGGTAGTGATTCACTCAGAGGGTGGTGATTCAATCAGAGGGTAGTGATTTACTCGGAGGGTGGTGATTCACTCAGCGGGTAGTGATTCACTCACAGGGTAGTGATTCACTCACAGGGTGCTGATTCACTCAGAGTGTGTTGATTCACTCAGAGGGTAGTGATTCACTCAGACGGTAGTGATTCACTCAGACGGTAGTGATTCACTCAGACGGTAGTGATTCACTCAGAGGGTGGTGATTCACTCAGAGGATGGTGATTCACTCAGAGTGTGGTGATTTAATCAGAGGGTAGTGATTCACTCAGAGGGTGGTGATTCACTCAGAGGGTAGTGATTTACTCAGAGGGTGGTGATTCACTCAGAGTGTAGTGATTCACTCAGAGTGTGGTGATTTACTCAGTTGGTGGTGATTCACTAAGAGGGTAGTGATTCACTCAGAGGTTAGTGATTTGCTCGGAGGGTAGTGATTCACTCAGAAGATAATGATTTACTCGGAGTGTGGTGATTTAATCAGAGGGCGGTGATTTACTCAGAGGGTAGTGATTCACTCAGGGCGGATAGCGATTTACTCCGAGAGTGGTGATTCACTCAGAGATTGTTGATTCACTCAGAGGGCAGTGATTCACTCAGACGGAGGTGATTCACTCAGAAGTTACTGATTCACACAGAGGTTGGTGATTCACTCAGAGGGAAGTGATTTACTCGGAGGGTAGTGATTCACTCAGACGGTAGTGATTCAATCAGACGGTAGTGATTCACTCAGAGGGTGGTGATTCACGAACAGGGTAGTGATTCACTCAGAGGATAGTGAGTCACTCAGAGGGTGATGATCACTCAGAGCGTAGTGATTCACACAGACAGTAGTGATTCACTCAGAGGGTGGTGATTCACTCAGAGGGTGGTGGTTCACTCAGATGATGGTGATTCACTCAGAGTGTGGTGATTCAATCAGAGGGTAGTGATTTACTCGGAGGGTAGTGATTCACTCAGACGGTAGTGATTCACTCAGAGGGTAGTGATTCACTCAGAGGGTGGTGATTCTCTCAGAGGGTAGTGATTCACTCTGAGGGTAGTGATTCACTCAGTGGGTGATGATTCACTCAGAGTGTCATGATTTACTCAGAGGGTGGTGATTCACTCAGAGGGTAGTGATTCACTCAGATGGTAGTGATTCACTCAGAGGGTAGTGATTTACTCGGAGTGTGGTTATTTAATCAGAGGGCGGTGATTTTCTCAGAGGGTAGTGATTCACTCAGGGATGATAGCGATTTACGCCGAGAGTGGTGATTCACTCAGAGATTGGTGATTCACTCAGAGGGTAGTGATTCACTCAGAGGGTGGTGATTCACTCAGAAGTTAGTGATTCACACAGAGGGTTGTGTTTCACTCAGAGGGTGGTGATTCACTCAGCGGGTAGTGATTCACTCACAGGGTAGTGATTCACTCAGAGGGTAGTCATTTACTCAGAGGGTAGTGATTCACTCAGAGGTTAGTGATTTACTCGGAGTGTGGTGATTTAATCAGAGGTCGGTGATTTAATCAGAGGGTAGTGATTCACTCAGGGAGGATAGCGATTTACTCAGAGAGTGGTGATTCACTCAGAGATTGGTGATTCACTCAGAGGGTAGTGATTCACTCAGAGGGTGGTGATTCACTCAGAGGGTGGTGATTCATTCAGCGGGTAATGATTTACTCAGAGGGTGCTGATTCACTCAGATGGTAGTGATTCACTCAGAGAGTGGTGATTTACACAGATGCTAGTGATTCACTCAGAGGGTAGTGATTCACTCAGAAGGAAGTGATTCACTCAGAGGGTAGTGCTTCACTGAGAGCGTGGTGATTTACTCAGAGGGTAGTGATTTACTCAGAGGGTAGTGATTCACTCAGAGGGTAGTGATTCACTCAGATGGTAGTCATTCAATCAGATGGTGGTAATTCACTCAGAGGGTAGTGATTCACTCAGAGTGTAGTCATTTAGTCAGAGGGTAGTGATTCACTCAGAGGGTAGTGATTTACTCAGAGTGTGGTGATTTGCTCAGAGGGCAGTGATTTACTCAGATGGTAGTGATTCACTCAGGGAGGATAGAGTTTTTCTCAGAGTGAAAGTGATTTACTTGGAGGGTGGTGATTCACTAAGAGGGTAGTGAGTCACTCAGAGGGTGGTGATCACTCAGAGCATAGTGATTCACACAGACCGTAGTGATTCACTCAGAGGGTAGTGATTCACTCAGAGGGTGGTGATTCACTCAGAGGGTAGTGATTTACTCGGAGGGTGGTGATTCACTCAGCGGGTAGTGATTCACTCACAGGGTAGTGATTCACTCAGAGGGTGGTGATTCACTAAGAGATTAGTGATTCACTCAGAGCATAGTGAGTCACTCAGAGGGTGGTGATTCACTCAGAGCGTAGTGATTCACTCAGAGGGTAGTGATTCACTCAGCGGATGCTGATTCACTCAGAGGGTAGTGATTCACTTAGAGGGTAGTTATTTACTCAGAGGTTGGTGATTCACTAAGAGATTAGTGATTCACTCAGAGCGTAGTGAGTCACTCAGAGGGTGGTGATCACTCAGAACGTAGTGATTCACTCAGAGGGTGGTGATTTATTCAGTTTGTGGTGATTCACTCAGACGGTAGTGATTCACTCAGAGGGTGGTGATCCACTCAGAGGATGGTGATTCACTCAAAGTGTGGTGATTTAATCAGAGGGTAGTGATTCACTCAGAGGGTGGTGATTCACTCAGAGGGTAGTGATTCACTCAGCGGTTAGTGATTTGCTCGGAGGGTAGTGATTCACTCAGAGGATAGTGATTTACTCGGAGTGTGGTGATGTAATCAGAGGGCGGTGATTTACTCAGAGGGTAGTGATCCACTCAGGGAGGATAGCGATTTACTCCGAGAGTGGTGATTCACTCAGAGATTGTTGATTCACTCAGAGGGTAGTGATTCACTCAGACGGTGGTGATTCACTCAGAAGTTAGTGATTCACACAGAGGTTGGTGATTCACTCAGAGGGATGTGATTTACTCGGAGGGTAGTGATTCACTCAGACGGTAGTGATTCAATCAGACGGTAGTGATTCACTCAGAGGGTGGTGATTCACGAACAGGGTAGTGATTCACTCAGACGGTAGTGATTCACTCAGAGGGTGGTGATTCACTCAGAGGATGGTGATTCACTCAGAGTGTGGTGATTTAATCAGAGGGTAGTGATTCACTCAGAGGGTGGTGATTCAATCAGAGGTTAGTGATTTACTCGGAGGGTGGTGATTCACTCAGCGGGTAGTGATTCACTCACAGGGTAGTGATTCACTCACAGGGTGCTGATTCACTCAGAGTGTGTTGATTCACTCAGAGGGTAGTGATTCACTCAGACGGTAGTGATTCACTCAGACGGTAGTGATTCACTCAGAGGGTGGTGATTCACTCAGAGGATGGTGATTCACTCAGAGTGTGGTGATTTAATCAGAGGGTAGTGATTCACTCAGAGGGTGGTGATTCACTCAGAGGGTAGTGATTTACTCGGAGGGTGGTGATTCACTCAGAGTGTAGTGATTCACTCAGAGTGTGGTGATTTACTCAGTTGGTGGTGATTCACTAAGAGGGTAGTGATTCACTCAGAGGTTAGTGATTTGCTCGGAGGGTAGTGATTCACTCAGAAGATAATGATTTACTCGGAGTGTGGTGATTTAATCAGAGGGCGGTGATTTACTCAGAGGGTAGTGATTCACTCAGGGCGGATAGCGATTTACTCCGAGAGTGGTGATTCACTCAGAGATTGTTGATTCACTCAGAGGGCAGTGATTCACTCAGACGGAGGTGATTCACTCAGAAGTTAGTGATTCACACAGAGGTTGGTGATTCACTCAGAGGGAAGTGATTTACTCGGAGGGTAGTGATTCACTCAGACGGTAGTGATTCAATCCAGACGGTAGTGATTCACTCAGAGGGTGGTGATTCACGAACAGGGTAGTGATTCACTCAGAGGATAGTGAGTCACTCAGAGGGTGATGATCACTCAGAGCGTAGTGATTCACACAGACAGTAGTGATTCACTCAGAGGGTGGTGATTCACTCAGAGGGTGGTGGTTCACTCAGAGGGTAGTGATTCACTCTGAGGGTAGTGATTCACTCAGTGGGTGATGATTCACTCAGAGTGTCATGATTTACTCAGAGGGTGGTGATTCACTCAGAGGGTAGTGATTCACTCAGATGGTAGTGATTCACTCAGAGGGTAGTGATTTACTCGGAGTGTGGTTATTTAATCAGAGGGCGGTGATTTTCTCAGAGGGTAGTGATTCACTCAGGGAGGATAGCGATTTACGCCGAGAGTGGTGATTCACTCAGAGGGTAGTGATTCACTCAGAGGGTGGTGATTCACTCAGAAGTTAGTGATTCACACAGAGGGTTGTGATTCACTCAGAGGGTGGTGATTCACTCAGCGGGTAGTGATTCACTCACAGGGTAGTGATTCACTCAGAGGGTAGTCATTTACTCAGAGGGTAGTGATTCACTCAGAGGTTAGTGATTTACTCGGAGTGTGGTGATTTAATCAGAGGGCGGTGATTTAATCAGAGGGTAGTGATTCACTCAGGGAGGATAGCGATTTACTCAGAAGGAAGTGATTCACTCAGAGGGTAGTGCTTCACTGAGAGCGTGGTGATTTACTCAGAGGGTAGTGATTTACTCAGAGGGTAGTGATTCACTCAGAGGGTAGTGATTCACTCAGATGGTAGTCATTCAATCAGATGGTGGTAATTCACTCAGAGGGTAGTGATTCACTCAGAGTGTAGTCATTTAGTCAGAGGGTAGTGATTCACTCAGAGGGTAGTGATTTACTCAGAGTGTGGTGATTTGCTCAGAGGGCAGTGATTAACTCAGATGGTAGTGATTCACTCAGGGAGGATAGAGTTTTTCTCAGAGTGAAAGTGATTTACTTGGAGGGTGGTGATTCACTAAGAGGGTAGTGAGTCACTCAGAGGGTGGTGATCACTCAGAGCATAGTGATTCACACAGACCGTAGTGATTCACTCAGAGGGTAGTGAGTCACTCACAGGGTGGTGATTCACTCAGAGCGTAGTGATTCACTCAGACCGTAGTCATTCACTCAGAGGGTGGTGATTCATTCAGACGGTAATGATTCGCTCAGAGGGTGGTGATTCACTCAGAGTGTGGTGATTCAATCAGAGGGTAGTGATTCACTCAGAGGGTGGTGATTCACTCAGAGGGTAGTGATTTACTCAGAGTGTAGTGATTCACTCAGAGGGCGGATTCACTCAGAGGTTAGTGATTCACTCAGAGGGTGGTGATTCTCTCAGAGGGTAGTGATTCACTCTGAGGGTAGTGATTCACTCAGAAGGTGGTGATTCACTCAGAGTGTCATGATTTACTGAGTGGGTGGTGATTCACTCAGAGGGTAGTGATTCACTCAGAAGGTAGTGATTCACTCAGAGGGTGGTGATGCACTCAGCGGGTAGTGATTCACTCAGAGGATAGTGAATCATTCAGAGGGTGGTGATTCACTCAGTGAGTGGTGAATCACTCAGAGGGTGGTGATTCACTCAGAGGGTGGTGATTCACTCAGAGCGTAGTGATTTACTCAGAGGGTAGTGATTCACTCAGAGGGTGGTGATTCACTCAGAGGGTAGTGATTCACTCAGAGGGTAGTGATTCACTCAGCTGATGGTGATTCACTCAGAGATTAGTGATTCACTCAGAGCGTAGTGAGTCACTCAGTGGGTGGTGATCACTCCGAGCGTAGTGATGCACACAGACAGTAGTGATTCACTCAGAGGGTGGTGATTCACTCAGAGAGTAGTGATTCACTCAGACGGTAGTGATTCACTCAGAGGGTGGTGATTCACTCAGAGGATGGTGATTCACTCAGAGTGTGGTGATTTAATCAGAGGGTAGTGATTCACTCAGTGGGTGATGATTCACTCAGAGGGCAGTGATTTACTCGGAGGGTGGTGATTCACTCAGCGGGTAGTGATTCCCTCAAAGGGTAGTGATTCACTCACAGGGTGCTGATTCACTCAGAATGTGTTGATTCACTCAGATGGTAGTGATTCACTCAGAGGGTAGTGATTCACTCAGACGGTAGTGATTCACTCAGAGGGTGGTGATTCACTCAGAGGATGGTGATTCACTCAGAGCGTGGTGATTTAATAAGAGGGTAGTGATTCACTCAGAGGGTGGTGATTTACTCAGTTGGTGGTGATTCACTAAGAGGGTAGTGATTCACTCAGAGGTTAGTGATTTGCTCGGAGGGTAGTGATTCACTCAGAGGATAGTGAGTTACTCAGAGCGTAGTGAGTCACTCAGAGGGTGGTGATCACTCAGAGCGTAGTGATGCACAGACATTAGTGATTCACTCAGAGGGTGGTGATTCACTCAGAGGGTAGTGATTCACTCAGACGGTAGTGATTCACTCAGAGGGTGGTGATTCACTCAGAGTGTGGTGATTTAATCAGAGGGTAGTGATTCACTCAGAGGGTGGTGATTCACTCAGAGGGTAGTGATTTACTCGGAGGGTGGTGATTCACTCAGCGGGTAGTGATTCACTCACAGGGTAGTGATTCACTCAGAGGGTGGTGATTCACTAAGAGATTAGTGATTCACTCAGAGCATAGTGAGTCACTCAGAGGGTGGTGATTCACTCAGAGCGTAGTGATTCACTCAGAGGGTAGTGATTCACTCAGCGGATGCTGATTCACTCAGAGGGTAGTGATTCACTTAGAGGGTAGTTATTTACTCAGAGGTTGGTGATTCACTAAGAGATTAGTGATTCACTCAGAGCGTAGTGAGTCACTCAGAGGGTGGTGATCACTCAGAACGTAGTGATTCACTCAGAGGGTGGTGATTTATTCAGTTTGTGGTGATTCACTCAGACGGTAGTGATTCACTCAGAGGGTGGTGATCCACTCAGAGGATGGTGATTCACTCAAAGTGTGGTGATTTAATCAGAGGGTAGTGATTCACTCAGAGGGTGGTGATTCACTCAGAGGGTAGTGATTCACTCAGCGGTTAGTGATTTGCTCGGAGGGTAGTGATTCACTCAGAGGATAGTGATTTACTCGGAGTGTGGTGATGTAATCAGAGGGCGGTGATTTACTCAGAGGGTAGTGATCCACTCAGGGAGGATAGCGATTTACTCCGAGAGTGGTGATTCACTCAGAGATTGTTGATTCACTCAGAGGGTAGTGATTCACTCAGACGGTGGTGATTCACTCAGAAGTTAGTGATTCACACAGAGGTTGGTGATTCACTCAGAAGGAAGTGATTTACTCGGAGGGTAGTGATTCACTCAGACGGTAGTGATTCAATCAGACGGTAGTGATTCACTCAGAGGGTGGTGATTCACGAACAGGGTAGTGATTCACTCAGAGGATAGTGAGTCACTCAGAGGGTGGTGATCACTCAGAGCGTAGTGATTCACACAGACAGTAGTGATTCACTCAGAGGGTGGTGATTCACTCAGAGGGTGGTGATTCACTCAGAGGGTGGTGAGTCATTCAGAGGGTAGTGATTTACTCAGAGGGTGCTGATTCACTCAGATGGTAGTGATTCACTCAGAGGGTGGTGATTTATTCAGATGCTAGTGATTCACTCAGAAGGTAGTGATTCACTCAGAGGGTAGTGCTTCACTGAGAGCGTGGTGATTTACTCAGAGGGTAGTGATTTACTCAGAGGGTAGTGATTCACTCAGAGGGTAGTGATTCACTCAGATGGTAGTCATTCACTCAGATGGTGGTGATTCACTCAAAGGGTAGTGATTCACTCAGAGTGTAGTCATTTAGTCAGAGGGTAGTGATTCACTCAGAGGGTAGTGATTTACTCAGAGTGTGGTGATTTGCTCAGAGGGCGGTGATTTACTCAGATGGTAGTGTTTCACTCAGGGAGGATAGAGTTTTACTCAGAGTGAAAGTGATTTACTTGGAGGGTGGTGATTCACTAAGAGGGTAGTGAGTCACTCAGAGGGTGGTGATCACTAAGAGCATAGTGATTCACACAGACGGTACAGATTCACTCAGAGGGTAGTGAGTCACTCACAGGGTGGTGATTCACTCAGAGCGTAGTGATTCACTCAGACCGTAGTCATTCACTCAGAGGGTGGTGATTCATTCAGACGGTAATGATTCGCTCAGAGGGTGGTGATTCACTCAGAGTGTGGTGATTCAATCAGAGGGTAGTGATTCACTCAGAGGGTGGTGATTCACTCAGAGGGTAGTGATTTACTCAGAGTGTAGTGATTCACTCAGAGGGCGGTGATTCACTCAGAGGTTAGTGATTCACTCAGAGGGTGGTGATTCTCTCAGAGGGTAGTGATTCACTCTGAGGGTAGTGTTTCACTCAGAGGGTGGTGATTCACTCAGAGTGTCATGATTTACTCAGGGGGTGGTGATTCACTCAGAGGGTAGTGATTCACTCAGAGGGTTGTGATTCACTCGGAGGGTGGTGATGCACTCAGCGGGTAGTGATTCACTCAGAGGATAGTGTATCATTCAGAGGGTGGTGATTCACTCAGTGAGTGGTGAATCACTCAGAGAGTGGTGATTCACTCAGAGGGTGGTGATTCACTCAGAGGGTAGTGATTTACTCAGAGGGTAGTGATTCACTCAGAGGGTAGTCATTTACTCAGAGGGTAGTGATTCACTCAGAGGTTAGTGATTTACTCGGAGTGTGGTGATTTAATCAGAGGGCAGTGATTTAATCAGAGGGTAGTGATTCACTCAGGGAGGATAGCGATTTACTCAGAGAGTGGTGATTCACTCAGAGATTGGTGATTCACTCAGAGGGTAGTGATTCACTCAGAGGGTGGTGATTCACTCAGAGGGTGGTGATTCATTCAGCGGGTAATGATTTACTCAGAGGGTGCTGATTCACTCAGACGGTAGTGATTCACTCAGAGGGTGGTGATTTACTCAGATGCTAGTGATTCACTCAGAGGGTAGTGATTCACTCAGAATGTAGTGATTCACTCAGAGGGTAGTGCTTCACTGAGAGCGTGGTGATTTACTCAGAGGGTAGTGATTTACTCAGAGGGTAGTGATTCACTCAGATGGTAGTCATTCAATCAGATGGTGGTGATTCACTCAGAGGATGATGATTCACTCATACTGTAGTCATTTAGTCAGAGGGTAGTGATTCACTCAGAGGGTAGTGATTTACTCAGAGTGTGGTGATTTGCTCAGAGGGCGGTGATTTACTCAGATGGTAGTGATTCACTCAGGGAGGATAGAGTTTTACTCAGAGTGAAAGTGATTTACTTGGAGGGTGGTGATTCACTAAGAGGGTAGTGAGTCACTCAGAGGGTGGTGATCACTCAGAGCATAGTGATTCACACAGACCGTAGTGATTCACTCAGAGGGTAGTGAGTCACTCACAGGGTGGTGATTCACTCAGAGCGTAGTGATTCACTCAGACCGTAGTCATTCACTCAGAGGGTGGTGATTCATTCAGACGGTAATGATTCGCTCAGAGGGTGGTGATTCACTCAGAGTGTGGTGATTCAATCAGAGGGTAGTGATTCACTCAGAGGGTGGTGATTCACTCAGAGGGTAGTGATTTACTCAGAGTGTAGTGATTCACTCAGAGGGCGGTGATTCACTCAGAGGTTAGTGATTCACTCAGAGGGTGGTGATTCTCTTAGAGGGTAGTGATTCACCCTGAGGGTAGTGATTCACTCAGAGGGTGGTGATTCACTCAGAGTGTCATGATTTACTGAGGGGGTGGTGATTCACTCAGAGGGTAGTGATTCACTCAGAGGGTAGTGATTCACTCAGAGGGTGGTGATGCACTCAGCGGGTAGTGATTCACTCAGATTATAGTGAATCATTCAGAGGGTGGTGATTACTCAGAGCGTAGTGATGCACATAGACAGTAGTGATTCACTCAGAGGGTGGTGATTCACTCAGAGGGTAGTGATTCACTCAGACGGTAGTGATTCACTCAGAGGGTGGTGATTCACTCAGAGGGTAGTGATTCACTCAGAGGGTAGTGAGTCACTCAGTGGGTGGTGATCACTCAGAGCGTAGTGATGCACATAGACAGTAGTGATTCACTCAGAGGGTGGGGATTCACTCAGGGGTGGTGATTCACTCAGAGAGTGGTCATTCACTCAGAGGGTGGTGATTGACTCAGAGGGTAGTGATTTAATCAGAGGGTAGTGATTCACTCAGAGGGTGGTGATTCACTCAGAGGGTAGTGATTCACTCACAGGGTAGTGAGTCACTCAGTGGGTGGTGATCACTCAGAGCGTAGTGATGCACATAGACAGTAGTGATTCACTCAGAGGGTAGTGATTCACTCAGACGGTAGTGATTCACTCAGAGGGTGGTGATTCACTCAGAGGATGGTGATTCACTCAGAGTTTGGTGATTTAATCAGAGGGTAGTGATTCACTCAGAGGGTGGTGATTCAATCAGAGGGTAGTGATTTACTCGGAGGGTGGTGATTCACTCAGCGGGTAGTGATTCACTCACAGGGTAGTGATTCACTCACAGGGTGCTGATTCACTCAGAGTGTGTTGATTCACTCAGAGGGTAGTGATTCACTCAGACGGTAGTGATTCACTCAGACGGTAGTGATTCACTCAGAGGGTGGTGATTCACTCAGAGGATGGTGATTCACTCAGAGTGTGGTGATTTAATCAGAGGGTAGTGATTCACTCAGAGGGTGGTGATTCACTCAGAGGGTAGTGATTTACTCGGAGGGTGGTGATTCACTCAGAGTGTAGTGATTCACTCAGAGTGTGGTGATTTACTCAGTTGGTGGTGATTCACTAAGAGGGTAGTGATTCACTCAGAGGTTAGTGATTTGCTCGGAGGGTAGTGATTCACTCAGAAGATAATGATTTACTCGGAGTGTGGTGATTTAATCAGAGGGCGGATAGCGATTTACTCCGAGAGTGGTGATTCACTCAGAGATTGTTGATTCACTCAGAGGGCAGTGATTCACTCAGACGGAGGTGATTCACTCAGAAGTTAGTGATTCACACAGAGGTTGGTGATTCACTCAGAGGGAAGTGATTTACTCGGAGGGTAGTGATTCACTCAGACGGTAGTGATTCAATCAGACGGTAGTGATTCACTCAGAGGGTGGTGATTCACGAACAGGGTAGTGATTCACTCAGAGGGTAGTGATTCACTCAGAGGGTGGTGATTCTCTCAGAGGGTAGTGATTCACTCTGAGGGTAGTGATTCACTCAGTGGGTGGTGATTCACTCAGAGTGTCATGATTTACTCAGAGGGTGGTGATTCACTCAGAGGGTAGTGATTCACTCAGATGGTAGTGATTCACTCAGAGGGTAGTGATTTACTCGGAGTGTGGTTATTTAATCAGAGGGCGGTGATTTTCTCAGAGGGTAGTGATTCACTCAGGGAGGATAGCGATTTACGCCGAGAGTGGTGAATCACTCAGAGATTGGTGATTCACTCAGAGGGTAGTGATTCACTCAGAGGGTGGTGATTCACTCAGAAGTTAGTGATTCACACAGAGGGTTGTGATTCACTCAGAGGGTGGTGATTCACTCAGAGGATGGTGATTCACTCAGAGTGTGGTGATTCAATCAGAGGGTAGTGATTTACTCGGAGGGTGGTGATTCACTCAGCGGGTAGTGATTCACTCACAGGGTAGTGATTCACTCAGAGGGTAGTCATTTACTCAGAGGGTAGTGATTCACTCAGAGGTTAGTGATTTACTCGGAGTGTTGTGATTTAATCAGAGGGCGGTGATTTAATCAGAGGGTAGTGATTCACTCAGGGAGGATAGCGATTTACTCAGAGAGTGGTGATTCACTCAGAGATTGGTGATTCACTCAGAGGGTAGTGATTCACTCAGAGGGTGGTGATTCACTCAGAGGGTGGTGATTCATTCAGCGGGTAATGATTTACTCAGAGGGTGCTGATTCACTCAGATGGTAGTGATTCACTCAGAGGGTGGTGATTTACACAGATGCTAGTGATTCACTCAGAGGGTAGTGATTCACTCAGAAGGAAGTGATTCACTCAGAGGGTAGTGCTTCACTGAGAGCGTGGTGATTTACTCAGAGGGTAGTGATTTACTCAGAGGGTAGTGATTCACTCAGAGGGTAGTGATTCACTCAGATGGTAGTCATTCAATCAGATGGTGGTAATTCACTCAGAGGGTAGTGATTCACTCAGAGTGTAGTCATTTAGTCAGAGGGTAGTGATTCACTCAGAGTGTGGTGATTTGCTCAGAGGGCAGTGATTTACTCAGATGGTAGTGATTCACTCAGGGAGGATAGAGTTTTACTCAGAGTGAAAGTGATTTACTTGGAGGGTGGTGATTCACTAAGAGGGTAGTGAGTCACTCAGAGGGTGGTGATCACTCAGAGCATAGTGATTCACACAGACCGTAGTGATTCACTCAGAGGGTAGTGAGTCACTCACAGGGTGGTGATTCACTCAGAGCGTAGTGATTCACTCAGACCGTAGTCATTCACTCAGAGGGTGGTGATTCATTCAGACGGTAATGATTCGCTCAGAGGGTGGTGATTCACTCAGAGTGTGGTGATTCAATCAGAGGGTAGTGATTCACTCAGAGGGTGGTGATTCACTCAGAGGGTAGTGATTTACTCAGAGTGTAGTGATTCACTCAGAGGGCGGTGATTCACTCAGAGGTTAGTGATTCACTCAGAGGGTGGTGATTCTCTCAGAGGGTAGTGATTCACTCTGAGGGTAGTGATTCACTCAGAAGGTGGTGATTCACTCAGAGTGTCATGATTTACTGAGTGGGTGGTGATTCACTCAGAGGGTAGTGATTCACTCAGAAGGTAGTGATTCACTCAGAGGGTGGTGATGCACTCAGCGGGTAGTGATTCACTCAGAGGATAGTGAATCATTCAGAGGGTGGTGATTCACTCAGTGAGTGGTGAATCACTCAGAGGGTGGTGATTCACTCAGAGGGTGGTGATTCACTCAGAGCGTAGTGATTTACTCAGAGGGTAGTGATTCACTCAGAGGGTGGTGATTCACTCAGAGGGTAGTGATTCACTCAGAGGGTAGTGATTCACTCAGCTGATGGTGATTCACTCAGAGATTAGTGATTCACTCAGAGCGTAGTGAGTCACTCAGTGGGTGGTGATCACTCAGAGCGTAGTGATGCACACAGACAGTAGTGATTCACTCAGAGGGTGGTGATTCACTCAGAGGGTGGTGATTCACTCAGAGGATGGTGATTCACTCAGAGCGTGGTGATTTAATAAGAGGGTAGTGATTCACTCAGAGGGTGGTGATTTACTCAGTTGGTGGTGATTCACTAAGAGGGTAGTGATTCACTCAGAGGTTAGTGATTTGCTCGGAGGGTAGTGATTCACTCAGAGGATAGCGATTTACTCAGAGCGTAGTGAGTCACTCAGAGGGTGGTGATCACTCAGAGCGTAGTGATGCACAGACATTAGTGATTCACTCAGAGGGTGGTGATTCACTCAGAGGGTAGTGATTCACTCAGACGGTAGTGATTTAATCAGAGGGTAGTGATTCACTCAGAGGGTGGTGATTCACTCAGAGGGTAGTGATTTACTCGGAGGGTGGTGATTCACTCAGCGGGTAGTGATTCTCTCACAGGGTAGTGATTCACTCAGAGGGTGGTGATTCACTAAGAGATTAGTGATTCACTCAGAGCATAGTGAGTCACTCAGAGGGTGGTGATTCACTCAGAGCGTAGTGATTCACTCAGAGGGTAGTGATTCACTCAGCGGATGCTGATTCACTCAGAGGGTAGTGATTCACTTAGAGGGTAGTTATTTACTCAGAGGTTGGTGATTCACTAAGAGATTAGTGATTCACTCAGAGCGTAGTGAGTCACTCAGAGGGTGGTGATCACTCAGAACGTAGTGATTCACTCAGAGGGTGGTGATTTATTCAGTTTGTGGTGATTCACTCAGACGGTAGTGATTTAATCAGAGGGTAGTGATTCACTCAGAGGGTGGTGATTCACTCAGAGGGTAGTGATTCACTCAGAGGTTAGTGATTTGCTCGGAGGGTAGTGATTCACTCAGAGGATAGTGATTTACTCGGAGTGTGGTGATGTAATCAGAGGGCGGTGATTTACTCAGAGGGTAGTGATCCACTCAGGGAGGATAGCGATTTACTCCGAGAGTGGTGATTCACTCAGAGATTGTTGATTCACTCAGAGGGTAGTGATTCACTCAGACGGTGGTGATTCACTCAGAAGTTAGTGATTCACACAGAGGTTGGTGATTCACTCAGAGGGAAGTGATTTACTCGGAGGGTAGTGATTCACTCAGACGGTAGTGATTCAATCAGACGGTAGTGATTCACTCAGAGGGTGGTGATTCACGAACAGGGTAGTGATTCACTCAGAGGATAGTGAGTCACTCAGAGGGTGGTGATCACTCAGAGCGTAGTGATTCACACAGACAGTAGTGATTCACTCAGAGGGTGGTGATTCACTCAGAGGGTGGTGATTCACTCAGAGGGTGGTGAGTCATTCAGAGGGTAGTGATTTACTCAGAGGGTGCTGATTCACTCAGATGGTAGTGATTCACTCAGAGGGTGGTGATTTATTCAGATGCTAGTGATTCACTCAGAAGGTAGTGATTCACTCAGAGGGTAGTGCTTCACTGAGAGCGTGGTGATTTACTCAGAGGGTAGTGATTTACTCAGAGGGTAGTGATTCACTCAGAGGGTAGTGATTCACTCAGATGGTAGTCATTCACTCAGATGGTGGTGATTCACTCAAAGGGTAGTGATTCACTCAGAGTGTAGTCATTTAGTCAGAGGGTAGTGATTCACTCAGAGGGTAGTGATTTACTCAGAGTGTGGTGATTTGCTCAGAGGGCGGTGATTTACTCAGATGGTAGTGTTTCACTCAGGGAGGATAGAGTTTTACTCAGAGTGAAAGTGATTTACTTGGAGGGTGGTGATTCACTAAGAGGGTAGTGAGTCACTCAGAGGGTGGTGATCACTAAGAGCATAGTGATTCACACAGACGGTACAGATTCACTCAGAGGGTAGTGAGTCACTCACAGGGTGGTGATTCACTCAGAGCGTAGTGATTCACTCAGACCGTAGTCATTCACTCAGAGGGTGGTGATTCATTCAGACGGTAATGATTCGCTCAGAGGGTGGTGATTCACTCAGAGTGTGGTGATTCAATCAGAGGGTAGTGATTCACTCAGAGGGTGGTGATTCACTCAGAGGGTAGTGATTTACTCAGAGTGTAGTGATTCACTCAGAGGGCGGTGATTCACTCAGAGGTTAGTGATTCACTCAGAGGGTGGTGATTCTCTCAGAGGGTAGTGATTCACTCTGAGGGTAGTGTTTCACTCAGAGGGTGGTGATTCACTCAGAGTGTCATGATTTACTCAGGGGGTGGTGATTCACTCAGAGGGTAGTGATTCACTCAGAGGGTTATGATTCACTCGGAGGGTGGTGATGCACTCAGCGGGTAGTGATTCACTCAGAGGATAGTGTATCATTCAGAGGGTGGTGATTCACTCAGTGAGTGGTGAATCACTCAGAGAGTGGTGATTCACTCAGAGGGTGGTGATTCACTCAGAGGGTGGTGATTCACTCAGAGGGTAGTGATTTACTCAGAGGGTAGTGATTCACTCAGAGGGTAGTCATTTACTCAGAGGGTAGTGATTCACTCAGAGGTTAGTGATTTACTCGGAGTGTGGTGATTTAATCAGAGGGCAGTGATTTAATCAGAGGGTAGTGATTCACTCAGGGAGGATAGCGATTTACTCAGAGAGTGGTGATTCACTCAGAGATTGGTGATTCACTCAGAGGGTAGTGATTCACTCAGAGGGTGGTGATTCACTCAGAGGGTGGTGATTCATTCAGCGGGTAATGATTTACTCAGAGGGTGCTGATTCACTCAGACGGTAGTGATTCACTCAGAGGGTGGTGATTTACTCAGATGCTAGTGATTCACTCAGAGGGTAGTGATTCACTCAGAATGTAGTGATTCACTCAGAGGGTAGTGCTTCACTGAGAGCGTGGTGATTTACTCAGAGGGTAGTGATTTACTCAGAGGGTAGTGATTCACTCAGATGGTAGTCATTCAATCAGATGGTGGTGATTCACTCAGAGGGTGATGATTCACTCATACTGTAGTCATTTAGTCAGAGGGTAGTGATTCACTCAGAGGGTAGTGATTTACTCAGAGTGTGGTGATTTGCTCAGAGGGCGGTGATTTACTCAGATGGTAGTGATTCACTCAGGGAGGATAGAGATTTACTCAGAGTGAAAGTGATTTACTTGGAGGGTGGTGATTCACTAAGAGGGTAGTGAGTCACTCAGAGAGTGGTGATCACTCAGAGCATAGTGATTCACACAGACCATAGTGATTCACTCAGAGGGTAGTGAGTCACTCACAGGGTGGTGATTCACTCAGAGCGTAGTGATTCACTCAGACCGTAGTCATTCACTCAGAGGGTGGTGATTCATTCAGACGGTAATGATTCGCTCAGAGGGTGGTGATTCACTCAGAGTGTGGTGATTCAATCAGAGGGTAGTGATTCACTCAGAGGGTGGTGATTCACTCAGAGGGTAGTGATTTACTCAGAGTGTAGTGATTCACTCAGAGGGCGGTGATTCACTCAGAGGTTAGTGATTCACTCAGAGGGTGGTGATTCTCTTAGAGGGTAGTGATTCACTCTGAGGGTAGTGATTCACTCAGAGGGTGGTGATTCACTCAGAGTGTCATGATTTACTGAGGGGGTGGTGATTCACTCAGAGGGTAGTGATTCACTCAGAGGGTAGTGATTCACTCAGAGGGTGGTGATGCACTCAGCGGGTAGTGATTCACTCAGATTATAGTGAATCATTCAGAGGGTGGTGATTACTCAGAGCGTAGTGATGCACATAGACAGTAGTGATTCACTCAGAGGGTGGTGATTCACTCAGAGGGTAGTGATTCACTCAGACGGTAGTGATTCACTCAGAGGGTGGTGATTCACTCAGAGGGTAGTGATTCACTCAGAGGGTAGTGAGTCACTCAGTGGGTGGTGATCACTCAGAGCGTAGTGATGCACATAGACAGTAGTGATTCACTCAGAGGGTGGGGATTCACTCAGGGGTGGTGATTCACTCAGAGAGTGGTCATTCACTCAGAGGGTGGTGATTGACTCAGAGGGTAGTGATTTAATCAGAGGGTAGTGATTCACTCAGAGGGTGGTGATTCACTCAGAGGGTAGTGATTCACTCACAGGGTAGTGAGTCACTCAGTGGGTGGTGATCACTCAGAGCGTAGTGATGCACATAGACAGTAGTGATTCACTCAGAGGGTAGTGATTCACTCAGACGGTAGTGATTCACTCAGAGGGTGGTGATTCACTCAGAGGATGGTGATTCACTCAGAGTGTGGTGATTTAATCAGAGGGTAGTGATTCACTCAGAGGGTGGTGATTCAATCAGAGGGTAGTGATTTACTCGGAGGGTGGTGATTCACTCAGCGGGTAGTGATTCACTCACAGGGTAGTGATTCACTCACAGGGTGCTGATTCACTCAGAGTGTGTTGATTCACTCAGAGGGTAGTGATTCACTCAGACGGTAGTGATTCACTCAGACGGTAGTGATTCACTCAGAGGGTGGTGATTCACTCAGAGGATGGTGATTCACTCAGAGTGTGGTGATTTAATCAGAGGGTAGTGATTCACTCAGAGGGTAGTGATTTACTCAGAGTGTAGTGATTCACTCAGAGGGCGGTGATTCACTCAGAGGTTAGTGATTCACTCAGAGGGTGGTGATTCACTCAGAGGGTAGTGATTTACTCGGAGGGTGGTGATTCACTCAGAGTGTAGTGATTCACTCAGAGTGTGGTGATTTACTCAGTTGGTGGTGATTCACTAAGAGGGTAGTGATTCACTCAGAGGTTAGTGATTTGCTCGGAGGGTAGTGATTCACTCAGAAGATAATGATTTACTCGGAGTGTGGTGATTTAATCAGAGGGCGGTGATTTACTCAGAGGGTAGTGATTCACTCAGGGCGGATAGCGATTTACTCCGAGAGTGGTGATTCACTCAGAGATTGTTGATTCACTCAGAGGGCAGTGATTCACTCAGACGGAGGTGATTCACTCAGAAGTTAGTGATTCACACAGAGGTTGGTGATTCACTCAGAGGGAAGTGATTTACTCGGAGGGTAGTGATTCACTCAGACGGTAGTGATTCAATCAGACGGTAGTGATTCACTCAGAAGGTAGTGATTCACTCAGAGGGTAGTGATTCACTCAGAGGGTGGTGATTCTCTCAGAGGGTAGTGATTCACTCTGAGGGTAGTGATTCACTCAGTGGGTGGTGATTCACTCAGAGTGTCATGATTTACTCAGAGGGTGGTGATTCACTCAGAGGGTAGTGATTCACTCAGATGGTAGTGATTCACTCAGAGGGTAGTGATTTACTCGGAGTGTGGTTATTTAATCAGAGGGCGGTGATTTTCTCAGAGGGTAGTGATTCACTCAGGGAGGATAGCGATTTACGCCGAGAGTGGTGAATCACTCAGAGATTGGTGATTCACTCAGAGGGTAGTGATTCACTCAGAGGGTGGTGATTCACTCAGAAGTTAGTGATTCACACAGAGGGTTGTGATTCACTCAGAGGGTGGTGATTCACTCAGAGGATGGTGATTCACTCAGAGTGTGGTGATTCAATCAGAGGGTAGTGATTTACTCGGAGGGTGGTGATTCACTCAGCCGGTAGTGATTCACTCACAGGGTAGTGATTCACTCAGAGGGTAGTCATTTACTCAGAGGGTAGTGATTCACTCAGAGGTTAGTGATTTACTCGGAGTGTTGTGATTTAATCAGAGGGCGGTGATTTAATCAGAGGGTAGTGATTCACTCAGGGAGGATAGCGATTTACTCAGAGAGTGGTGATTCACTCAGAGATTGGTGATTCACTCAGAGGGTAGTGATTCACTCAGAGGGTGGTGATTCACTCAGAGGGTGGTGATTCATTCAGCGGGTAATGATTTACTCAGAGGGTGCTGATTCACTCAGATGGTAGTGATTCACTCAGAGGGTGGTGATTTACACAGATGCTAGTGATTCACTCAGAGGGTAGTGATTCACTCAGAAGGAAGTGATTCACTCAGAGGGTAGTGCTTCACTGAGAGCGTGGTGATTTACTCAGAGGGTAGTGATTTACTCAGAGGGTAGTGATTCACTCAGATGGTAGTCATTCAATCAGATGGTGGTGATTCACTCAGAGGGTGATGATTCACTCATACTGTAGTCATTTAGTCAGAGGGTAGTGATTCACTCAGAGGGTAGTGATTTACTCAGAGTGTGGTGATTTGCTCAGAGGGCGGTGATTTACTCAGATGGTAGTGATTCACTCAGGGAGGATAGAGTTTTACTCAGAGTGAAAGTGATTTACTTGGAGGGTGGTGATTCACTAAGAGGGTAGTGAGTCACTCAGAGAGTGGTGATCACTCAGAGCATAGTGATTCACACAGACCGTAGTGATTCACTCAGAGGGTAGTGAGTCACTCACAGGGTGGTGATTCACTCAGAGCGTAGTGATTCACTCAGACCGTAGTCATTCACTCAGAGGGTGGTGATTCATTCAGACGGTAATGATTCGCTCAGAGGGTGGTGATTCACTCAGAGTGTGGTGATTCAATCAGAGGGTAGTGATTCACTCAGAGGGTGGTGATTCACTCAGAGGGTAGTGATTTACTCAGAGTGTAGTGATTCACTCAGAGGGCGGTGATTCACTCAGAGGTTAGTGATTCACTCAGAGGGTGGTGATTCTCTTAGAGGGTAGTGATTCACTCTGAGGGTAGTGATTCACTCAGAGGGTGGTGATTCACTCAGAGTGTCATGATTTACTGAGGGGGTGGTGATTCACTCAGAGGGTAGTGATTCACTCAGAGGGTAGTGATTCACTCAGAGGGTGGTGATGCACTCAGCGGGTAGTGATTCACTCAGATTATAGTGAATCATTCAGAGGGTGGTGATTACTCAGAGCGTAGTGATGCACATAGACAGTAGTGATTCACTCAGAGGGTGGTGATTCACTCAGAGGGTAGTGATTCACTCAGACGGTAGTGATTCACTCAGAGGGTGGTGATTCACTCAGAGGGTAGTGATTCACTCAGAGGGTAGTGAGTCACTCAGTGGGTGGTGATCACTCAGAGCGTAGTGATGCACATAGACAGTAGTGATTCACTCAGAGGGTGGGGATTCACTCAGGGGTGGTGATTCACTCAGAGAGTGGTCATTCACTCAGAGGGTGGTGATTGACTCAGAGGGTAGTGATTTAATCAGAGGGTAGTGATTCACTCAGAGGGTGGTGATTCACTCAGAGGGTAGTGATTCACTCACAGGGTAGTGAGTCACTCAGTGGGTGGTGATCACTCAGAGCGTAGTGATGCACATAGACAGTAGTGATTCACTCAGAGGGTAGTGATTCACTCAGACGGTAGTGATTCACTCAGAGGGTGGTGATTCACTCAGAGGATGGTGATTCACTCAGAGTGTGGTGATTTAATCAGAGGGTAGTGATTCACTCAGAGGGTGGTGATTCAATCAGAGGGTAGTGATTTACTCGGAGGGTGGTGATTCACTCAGCGGGTAGTGATTCACTCACAGGGTAGTGATTCACTCACAGGGTGCTGATTCACTCAGAGTGTGTTGATTCACTCAGAGGGTAGTGATTCACTCAGACGGTAGTGATTCACTCAGACGGTAGTGATTCACTCAGAGGGTGGTGATTCACTCAGAGGATGGTGATTCACTCAGAGTGTGGTGATTTAATCAGAGGGTAGTGATTCACTCAGAGGGTAGTGATTTACTCAGAGTGTAGTGATTCACTCAGAGGGCGGTGATTCACTCAGAGGTTAGTGATTCACTCAGAGGGTGGTGATTCACTCAGAGGGTAGTGATTTACTCGGAGGGTGGTGATTCACTCAGAGTGTAGTGATTCACTCAGAGTGTGGTGATTTACTCAGTTGGTGGTGATTCACTAAGAGGGTAGTGATTCACTCAGAGGTTAGTGATTTGCTCGGAGGGTAGTGATTCACTCAGAAGATAATGATTTACTCGGAGTGTGGTGATTTAATCAGAGGGCGGTGATTTACTCAGAGGGTAGTGATTCACTCAGGGCGGATAGCGATTTACTCCGAGAGTGGTGATTCACTCAGAGATTGTTGATTCACTCAGAGGGCAGTGATTCACTCAGACGGAGGTGATTCACTCAGAAGTTAGTGATTCACACAGAGGTTGGTGATTCACTCAGAGGGAAGTGATTTACTCGGAGGGTAGTGATTCACTCAGACGGTAGTGATTCAATCAGACGGTAGTGATTCACTCAGAAGGTAGTGATTCACTCAGAGGGTAGTGATTCACTCAGAGGGTGGTGATTCTCTCAGAGGGTAGTGATTCACTCTGAGGGTAGTGATTCACTCAGAAGGTGGTGATTCACTCAGAGTGTCATGATTTACTGAGTGGGTGGTGATTCACTCAGAGGGTAGTGATTCACTCAGAAGGTAGTGATTCACTCAGAGGGTGGTGATGCACTCAGCGGGTAGTGATTCACTCAGAGGATAGTGAATCATTCAGAGGGTGGTGATTCACTCAGTGAGTGGTGAATCACTCAGAGGGTGGTGATTCACTCAGAGGGTGGTGATTCACTCAGAGCGTAGTGATTTACTCAGAGGGTAGTGATTCACTCAGAGGGTGGTGATTCACTCAGAGGGTAGTGATTCACTCAGAGGGTAGTGATTCACTCAGCTGATGGTGATTCACTCAGAGATTAGTGATTCACTCAGAGCGTAGTGAGTCACTCAGTGGGTGGTGATCACTCCGAGCGTAGTGATGCACACAGACAGTAGTGATTCACTCAGAGGGTGGTGATTCACTCAGAGAGTAGTGATTCACTCAGACGGTAGTGATTCACTCAGAGGGTGGTGATTCACTCAGAGGATGGTGATTCACTCAGAGTGTGGTGATTTAATCAGAGGGTAGTGATTCACTCAGTGGGTGGTGATTCACTCAGAGGGTAGTGATTTACTCGGAGGGTGGTGATTCACTCAGCGGGTAGTGATTCCCTCAAAGGGTAGTGATTCACTCACAGGGTGCTGATTCACTCAGAATGTGTTGATTCACTCAGATGGTAGTGATTCACTCAGAGGGTAGTGATTCACTCAGACGGTAGTGATTCACTCAGAGGGTGGTGATTCACTCAGAGGATGGTGATTCACTCAGAGCGTGGTGATTTAATAAGAGGGTAGTGATTCACTCAGAGGGTGGTGATTTACTCAGTTGGTGGTGATTCACTAAGAGGGTAGTGATTCACTCAGAGGTTAGTGATTTGCTCGGAGGGTAGTGATTCACTCAGAGGATAGTGAGTTACTCAGAGCGTAGTGAGTCACTCAGAGGGTGGTGATCACTCAGAGCGTAGTGATGCACAGACATTAGTGATTCACTCAGAGGGTGGTGATTCACTCAGAGGGTAGTGATTCACTCAGACGGTAGTGATTCACTCAGAGGGTGGTGATTCACTCAGAGTGTGGTGATTTAATCAGAGGGTAGTGATTCACTCAGAGGGTGGTGATTCACTCAGAGGGTAGTGATTTACTCGGAGGGTGGTGATTCACTCAGCGGGTAGTGATTCACTCACAGGGTAGTGATTCACTCAGAGGGTGGTGATTCACTAAGAGATTAGTGATTCACTCAGAGCATAGTGAGTCACTCAGAGGGTGGTGATCACTCAGAGCGTAGTGATGCACAGACATTAGTGATTCACTCAGAGGGTGGTGATTCACTCAGAGGGTAGTGATTCACTCAGACGGTAGTGATTCACTCAGAGGGTGGTGATTCACTCAGAGTGTGGTGATTTAATCAGAGGGTAGTGATTCACTCAGTGGGTGGTGATTCACTCAGAGGGTAGTGATTTACTCGGAGGGTGGTGATTCACTCAGCGGGTAGTGATTCCCTCAAAGGGTAGTGATTCACTCACAGGGTGCTGATTCACTCAGAATGTGTTGATTCACTCAGATGGTAGTG
Organism: Pristiophorus japonicus; assembly: GCF_044704955.1. NCBI lineage: Eukaryota > Metazoa > Chordata > Chondrichthyes > Pristiophoridae > Pristiophorus > Pristiophorus japonicus. Next base: position 74,039,504 of record NC_091990.1, read on the forward strand.
ATTCACTCAGAGGGTAGTGATTCACTCAGACGGTAGTGATTCACTCAGAGGGTGGTGATTCACTCAGAGGATGGTGATTCACTCAGAGCGTGGTGATTTAATAAGAGGGTAGTGATTCACTCAGAGGGTGGTGAGTCACTCAGAGGGTGGTGATCACTCAGAGCGTAGTGATTCACACAGACAGTAGTGATTCACTCAGAGGGTGGTGATTCACTCAGAGGGTGGTGATTCACTCAGAGGGTGGTGAGTCATTCAGAGGGTAGTGATTTACTCAGAGGGTGCTGATTCACTCAGATGGTAGTGATTCACTCAGAGGGTGGTGATTTATTCAGATGCTAGTGATTCACTCAGAAGGTAGTGATTCACTCAGAGGGTAGTGCTTCACTGAGAGCGTGGTGATTTACTCAGAGGGTAGTGATTTACTCAGAGGGTAGTGATTCACTCAGAGGGTAGTGATTCACTCAGATGGTAGTCATTCACTCAGATGGTGGTGATTCACTCAAAGGGTAGTGATTCACTCAGAGTGTAGTCATTTAGTCAGAGGGTAGTGATTCACTCAGAGGGTAGTGATTTACTCAGAGTGTGGTGATTTGCTCAGAGGGCGGTGATTTACTCAGATGGTAGTGTTTCACTCAGGGAGGATAGAGTTTTACTCAGAGTGAAAGTGATTTACTTGGAGGGTGGTGATTCACTAAGAGGGTAGTGAGTCACTCAGAGGGTGGTGATCACTAAGAGCATAGTGATTCACACAGACGGTACAGATTCACTCAGAGGGTAGTGAGTCACTCACAGGGTGGTGATTCACTCAGAGCGTAGTGATTCACTCAGACCGTAGTCATTCACTCAGAGGGTGGTGATTCATTCAGACGGTAATGATTCGCTCAGAGGGTGGTGATTCACTCAGAGTGTGGTGATTCAATCAGAGGGTAGTGATTCACTCAGAGGGTGGTGATTCACTCAGAGGGTAGTGATTTACTCAGAGTGTAGTGATTCACTCAGAGGGCGGTGATTCACTCAGAGGTTAGTGATTCACTCAGAGGGTGGTGATTCTCTCAGAGGGTAGTGATTCACTCTGAGGGTAGTGTTTCACTCAGAGGGTGGTGATTCACTCAGAGTGTCATGATTTACTCAGGGGGTGGTGATTCACTCAGAGGGTAGTGATTCACTCAGAGGGTTGTGATTCACTCGGAGGGTGGTGATGCACTCAGCGGGTAGTGATTCACTCAGAGGATAGTGTATCATTCAGAGGGTGGTGATTCACTCAGTGAGTGGTGAATCACTCAGAGAGTGGTGATTCACTCAGAGGGTGGTGATTCACTCAGAGGGTAGTGATTTACTCAGAGGGTAGTGATTCACTCAGAGGGTAGTCATTTACTCAGAGGGTAGTGATTCACTCAGAGGTTAGTGATTTACTCGGAGTGTGGTGATTTAATCAGAGGGCAGTGATTTAATCAGAGGGTAGTGATTCACTCAGGGAGGATAGCGATTTACTCAGAGAGTGGTGATTCACTCAGAGATTGGTGATTCACTCAGAGGGTAGTGATTCACTCAGAGGGTAGTGATTCACTCACAGGGTAGTGAGTCACTCAGTGGGTGGTGATCACTCAGAGCGTAGTGATGCACATAGACAGTAGTGATTCACTCAGAGGGTAGTGATTCACTCAGACGGTAGTGATTCACTCAGAGGGTGGTGATTCACTCAGAGGATGGTGATTCACTCAGAGTGTGGTGATTTAATCAGAGGGTAGTGATTCACTCAGAGGGTGGTGATTCAATCAGAGGGTAGTGATTTACTCGGAGGGTGGTGATTCACTCAGCGGGTAGTGATTCACTCACAGGGTAGTGATTCACTCACAGGGTGCTGATTCACTCAGAGTGTGTTGATTCACTCAGAGGGTAGTGATTCACTCAGACGGTAGTGATTCACTCAGACGGTAGTGATTCACTCAGAGGGTGGTGATTCACTCAGAGGATGGTGATTCACTCAGAGTGTGGTGATTTAATCAGAGGGTAGTGATTCACTCAGAGGGTAGTGATTTACTCAGAGTGTAGTGATTCACTCAGAGGGCGGTGATTCACTCAGAGGTTAGTGATTCACTCAGAGGGTGGTGATTCACTCAGAGGGTAGTGATTTACTCGGAGGGTGGTGATTCACTCAGAGTGTAGTGATTCACTCAGAGTGTGGTGATTTACTCAGTTGGTGGTGATTCACTAAGAGGGTAGTGATTCACTCAGAGGTTAGTGATTTGCTCGGAGGGTAGTGATTCACTCAGAAGATAATGATTTACTCGGAGTGTGGTGATTTAATCAGAGGGCGGTGATTTACTCAGAGGGTAGTGATTCACTCAGGGCGGATAGCGATTTACTCCGAGAGTGGTGATTCACTCAGAGATTGTTGATTCACTCAGAGGGCAGTGATTCACTCAGACGGAGGTGATTCACTCAGAAGTTAGTGATTCACACAGAGGTTGGTGATTCACTCAGAGGGAAGTGATTTACTCGGAGGGTAGTGATTCACTCAGACGGTAGTGATTCAATCAGACGGTAGTGATTCACTCAGAAGGTAGTGATTCACTCAGAGGGTAGTGATTCACTCAGAGGGTGGTGATTCTCTCAGAGGGTAGTGATTCACTCTGAGGGTAGTGATTCACTCAGAAGGTGGTGATTCACTCAGAGTGTCATGATTTACTGAGTGGGTGGTGATTCACTCAGAGGGTAGTGATTCACTCAGAAGGTAGTGATTCACTCAGAGGGTGGTGATGCACTCAGCGGGTAGTGATTCACTCAGAGGATAGTGAATCATTCAGAGGGTGGTGATTCACTCAGTGAGTGGTGAATCACTCAGAGGGTGGTGATTCACTCAGAGGGTGGTGATTCACTCAGAGCGTAGTGATTTACTCAGAGGGTAGTGATTCACTCAGAGGGTGGTGATTCACTCAGAGGGTAGTGATTCACTCAGAGGGTAGTGATTCACTCAGCTGATGGTGATTCACTCAGAGATTAGTGATTCACTCAGAGCGTAGTGAGTCACTCAGTGGGTGGTGATCACTCCGAGCGTAGTGATGCACACAGACAGTAGTGATTCACTCAGAGGGTGGTGATTCACTCAGAGAGTAGTGATTCACTCAGACGGTAGTGATTCACTCAGAGGGTGGTGATTCACTCAGAGGATGGTGATTCACTCAGAGTGTGGTGATTTAATCAGAGGGTAGTGATTCACTCAGTGGGTGGTGATTCACTCAGAGGGTAGTGATTTACTCGGAGGGTGGTGATTCACTCAGCGGGTAGTGATTCCCTCAAAGGGTAGTGATTCACTCACAGGGTGCTGATTCACTCAGAATGTGTTGATTCACTCAGATGGTAGTGATTCACTCAGAGGGTAGTGATTCACTCAGACGGTAGTGATTCACTCAGAGGGTGGTGATTCACTCAGAGGATGGTGATTCACTCAGAGCGTGGTGATTTAATAAGAGGGTAGTGATTCACTCAGAGGGTGGTGATTTACTCAGTTGGTGGTGATTCACTAAGAGGGTAGTGATTCACTCAGAGGTTAGTGATTTGCTCGGAGGGTAGTGATTCACTCAGAGGATAGTGAGTTACTCAGAGCGTAGTGAGTCACTCAGAGGGTGGTGATCACTCAGAGCGTAGTGATGCACAGACATTAGTGATTCACTCAGAGGGTGGTGATTCACTCAGAGGGTAGTGATTCACTCAGACGGTAGTGATTCACTCAGAGGGTGGTGATTCACTCAGAGTGTGGTGATTTAATCAGAGGGTAGTGATTCACTCAGAGGGTGGTGATTCACTCAGAGGGTAGTGATTTACTCGGAGGGTGGTGATTCACTCAGCGGGTAGTGATTCACTCACAGGGTAGTGATTCACTCAGAGGGTGGTGATTCACTAAGAGATTAGTGATTCACTCAGAGCATAGTGAGTCACTCAGAGGGTGGTGATCACTCAGAGCGTAGTGATGCACAGACATTAGTGATTCACTCAGAGGGTGGTGATTCACTCAGAGGGTAGTGATTCACTCAGACGGTAGTGATTCACTCAGAGGGTGGTGATTCACTCAGAGTGTGGTGATTTAATCAGAGGGTAGTGATTCACTCAGTGGGTGGTGATTCACTCAGAGGGTAGTGATTTACTCGGAGGGTGGTGATTCACTCAGCGGGTAGTGATTCCCTCAAAGGGTAGTGATTCACTCACAGGGTGCTGATTCACTCAGAATGTGTTGATTCACTCAGATGGTAGTGATTCACTCAGAGGGTAGTGATTCACTCAGACGGTAGTGATTCACTCAGAGGGTGGTGATTCACTCAGAGGATGGTGATTCACTCAGAGCGTGGTGATTTAATAAGAGGGTAGTGATTCACTCAGAGGGTGGTGAGTCACTCAGAGGGTGGTGATCACTCAGAGCGTAGTGATTCACACAGACAGTAGTGATTCACTCAGAGGGTGGTGATTCACTCAGAGGGTGGTGATTCACTCAGAGGGTGGTGAGTCATTCAGAGGGTAGTGATTTACTCAGAGGGTGCTGATTCACTCAGATGGTAGTGATTCACTCAGAGGGTGGTGATTTATTCAGATGCTAGTGATTCACTCAGAAGGTAGTGATTCACTCAGAGGGTAGTGCTTCACTGAGAGCGTGGTGATTTACTCAGAGGGTAGTGATTTACTCAGAGGGTAGTGATTCACTCAGAGGGTAGTGATTCACTCAGATGGTAGTCATTCACTCAGATGGTGGTGATTCACTCAAAGGGTAGTGATTCACTCAGAGTGTAGTCATTTAGTCAGAGGGTAGTGATTCACTCAGAGGGTAGTGATTTACTCAGAGTGTGGTGATTTGCTCAGAGGGCGGTGATTTACTCAGATGGTAGTGTTTCACTCAGGGAGGATAGAGTTTTACTCAGAGTGAAAGTGATTTACTTGGAGGGTGGTGATTCACTAAGAGGGTAGTGAGTCACTCAGAGGGTGGTGATCACTAAGAGCATAGTGATTCACACAGACGGTACAGATTCACTCAGAGGGTAGTGAGTCACTCACAGGGTGGTGATTCACTCAGAGCGTAGTGATTCACTCAGACCGTAGTCATTCACTCAGAGGGTGGTGATTCATTCAGACGGTAATGATTCGCTCAGAGGGTGGTGATTCACTCAGAGTGTGGTGATTCAATCAGAGGGTAGTGATTCACTCAGAGGGTGGTGATTCACTCAGAGGGTAGTGATTTACTCAGAGTGTAGTGATTCACTCAGAGGGCGGTGATTCACTCAGAGGTTAGTGATTCACTCAGAGGGTGGTGATTCTCTCAGAGGGTAGTGATTCACTCTGAGGGTAGTGTTTCACTCAGAGGGTGGTGATTCACTCAGAGTGTCATGATTTACTCAGGGGGTGGTGATTCACTCAGAGGGTAGTGATTCACTCAGAGGGTTGTGATTCACTCGGAGGGTGGTGATGCACTCAGCGGGTAGTGATTCACTCAGAGGATAGTGTATCATTCAGAGGGTGGTGATTCACTCAGTGAGTGGTGAATCACTCAGAGAGTGGTGATTCACTCAGAGGGTGGTGATTCACTCAGAGGGTAGTGATTTACTCAGAGGGTAGTGATTCACTCAGAGGGTAGTCATTTACTCAGAGGGTAGTGATTCACTCAGAGGTTAGTGATTTACTCGGAGTGTGGTGATTTAATCAGAGGGCAGTGATTTAATCAGAGGGTAGTGATTCACTCAGGGAGGATAGCGATTTACTCAGAGAGTGGTGATTCACTCAGAGATTGGTGATTCACTCAGAGGGTAGTGATTCACTCAGAGGGTGGTGATTCACTCAGAGGGTGGTGATTCATTCAGCGGGTAATGATTTACTCAGAGGGTGCTGATTCACTCAGACGGTAGTGATTCACTCAGAGGGTGGTGATTTACTCAGATGCTAGTGATTCACTCAGAGGGTAGTGATTCACTCAGAATGTAGTGATTCACTCAGAGGGTAGTGCTTCACTGAGAGCGTGGTGATTTACTCAGAGGGTAGTGATTTACTCAGAGGGTAGTGATTCACTCAGATGGTAGTCATTCAATCAGATGGTGGTGATTCACTCAGAGGATGATGATTCACTCATACTGTAGTCATTTAGTCAGAGGGTAGTGATTCACTCAGAGGGTAGTGATTTACTCAGAGTGTGGTGATTTGCTCAGAGGGCGGTGATTTACTCAGATGGTAGTGATTCACTCAGGGAGGATAGAGTTTTACTCAGAGTGAAAGTGATTTACTTGGAGGGTGGTGATTCACTAAGAGGGTAGTGAGTCACTCAGAGGGTGGTGATCACTCAGAGCATAGTGATTCACACAGACCGTAGTGATTCACTCAGAGGGTAGTGAGTCACTCACAGGGTGGTGATTCACTCAGAGCGTAGTGATTCACTCAGACCGTAGTCATTCACTCAGAGGGTGGTGATTCATTCAGACGGTAATGATTCGCTCAGAGGGTGGTGATTCACTCAGAGTGTGGTGATTCAATCAGAGGGTAGTGATTCACTCAGAGGGTGGTGATTCACTCAGAGGGTAGTGATTTACTCAGAGTGTAGTGATTCACTCAGAGGGCGGTGATTCACTCAGAGGTTAGTGATTCACTCAGAGGGTGGTGATTCTCTTAGAGGGTAGTGATTCACCCTGAGGGTAGTGATTCACTCAGAGGGTGGTGATTCACTCAGAGTGTCATGATTTACTGAGGGGGTGGTGATTCACTCAGAGGGTAGTGATTCACTCAGAGGGTAGTGATTCACTCAGAGGGTGGTGATGCACTCAGCGGGTAGTGATTCACTCAGATTATAGTGAATCATTCAGAGGGTGGTGATTACTCAGAGCGTAGTGATGCACATAGACAGTAGTGATTCACTCAGAGGGTGGTGATTCACTCAGAGGGTAGTGATTCACTCAGACGGTAGTGATTCACTCAGAGGGTGGTGATTCACTCAGAGGGTAGTGATTCACTCAGAGGGTAGTGAGTCACTCAGTGGGTGGTGATCACTCAGAGCGTAGTGATGCACATAGACAGTAGTGATTCACTCAGAGGGTGGGGATTCACTCAGGGGTGGTGATTCACTCAGAGAGTGGTCATTCACTCAGAGGGTGGTGATTGACTCAGAGGGTAGTGATTTAATCAGAGGGTAGTGATTCACTCAGAGGGTGGTGATTCACTCAGAGGGTAGTGATTCACTCACAGGGTAGTGAGTCACTCAGTGGGTGGTGATCACTCAGAGCGTAGTGATGCACATAGACAGTAGTGATTCACTCAGAGGGTAGTGATTCACTCAGACGGTAGTGATTCACTCAGAGGGTGGTGATTCACTCAGAGGATGGTGATTCACTCAGAGTTTGGTGATTTAATCAGAGGGTAGTGATTCACTCAGAGGGTGGTGATTCAATCAGAGGGTAGTGATTTACTCGGAGGGTGGTGATTCACTCACAGGGTGCTGATTCACTCAGAGTGTGTTGATTCACTCAGAGGGTAGTGATTCACTCAGACGGTAGTGATTCACTCAGACGGTAGTGATTCACTCAGAGGGTGGTGATTCACTCAGAGGATGGTGATTCACTCAGAGTGTGGTGATTTAATCAGAGGGTAGTGATTCACTCAGAGGGTGGTGATTCACTCAGAGGGTAGTGATTTACTCGGAGGGTGGTGATTCACTCAGAGTGTAGTGATTCACTCAGAGAGTGGTGATTTACTCAGTTGGTGGTGATTCACTAAGAGGGTAGTGATTCACTCAGAGGTTAGTGATTTGCTCGGAGGGTAGTGATTCACTCAGAAGATAATGATTTACTCGGAGTGTGGTGATTTAATCAGAGGGCGGTGATTTACTCAGAGGGTAGTGATTCACTCAGGGCGGATAGCGATTTACTCCGAGAGTGGTGATTCACTCAGAGATTGTTGATTCACTCAGAGGGCAGTGATTCACTCAGACGGAGGTGATTCACTCAGAAGTTAGTGATTCACACAGAGGTTGGTGATTCACTCAGAGGGAAGTGATTTACTCGGAGGGTAGTGATTCACTCAGACGGTAGTGATTCAATCAGACGGTAGTGATTCACTCAGAGGGTGGTGATTCACGAACAGGGTAGTGATTCACTCAGAGGATAGTGAGTCACTCAGAGGGTGATGATCACTCAGAGCGTAGTGATTCACACAGACAGTAGTGATTCACTCAGAGGGTGGTGATTCACTCAGAGGGTGGTGGTTCACTCAGAGGATGGTGATTCACTCAGAGTGTGGTGATTCAATCAGAGGGTAGTGATTTACTCGGAGGGTAGTGATTCACTCAGACGGTAGTGATTCACTCAGAAGGTAGTGATTCACTCAGAGGGTAGTGATTCACTCAGAGGGTGGTGATTCTCTCAGAGGGTAGTGATTCACTCTGAGGGTAGTGATTCACTCAGTGGGTGGTGATTCACTCAGAGTGTCATGATTTACTCAGAGGGTGGTGATTCACTCAGAGGGTAGTGATTCACTCAGATGGTAGTGATTCACTCAGAGGGTAGTGATTTACTCGGAGTGTGGTTATTTAATCAGAGGGCGGTGATTTTCTCAGAGGGTAGTGATTCACTCAGGGAGGATAGCGATTTACGCCGAGAGTGGTGAATCACTCAGAGATTGGTGATTCACTCAGAGGGTAGTGATTCACTCAGAGGGTGGTGATTCACGCAGAAGTTAGTGATTCACACAGAGGGTTGTGATTCACTCAGAGGGTGGTGATTCACTCAGAGGATGGTGATTCACTCAGAGTGTGGTGATTCAATCAGAGGGTAGTGATTTACTCGGAGGGTGGTGATTCACTCAGCGGGTAGTGATTCACTCACAGGGTAGTGATTCACTCAGAGGGTAGTCATTTACTCAGAGGGTAGTGATTCACTCAGAGGTTAGTGATTTACTCGGAGTGTTGTGATTTAATCAGAGGGCGGTGATTTAATCAGAGGGTAGTGATTCACTCAGGGAGGATAGCGATTTACTCAGAGAGTGGTGATTCACTCAGAGATTGGTGATTCACTCAGAGGGTAGTGATTCACTCAGAGGGTGGTGATTCACTCAGAGGGTGGTGATTCATTCAGCGGGTAATGATTTACTCAGAGGGTGCTGATTCACTCAGATGGTAGTGATTCACTCAGAGGGTGGTGATTTACACAGATGCTAGTGATTCACTCAGAGGGTAGTGATTCACTCAGAAGGAAGTGATTCACTCAGAGGGTAGTGCTTCACTGAGAGCGTGGTGATTTACTCAGAGGGTAGTGATTTACTCAGAGGGTAGTGATTCACTCAGAGGGTAGTGATTCACTCAGATGGTAGTCATTCAATCAGATGGTGGTAATTCACTCAGAGGGTAGTGATTCACTCAGAGTGTAGTCATTTAGTCAGAGGGTAGTGATTCACTCAGAGTGTGGTGATTTGCTCAGAGGGCAGTGATTTACTCAGATGGTAGTGATTCACTCAGGGAGGATAGAGTTTTACTCAGAGTGAAAGTGATTTACTTGGAGGGTGGTGATTCACTAAGAGGGTAGTGAGTCACTCAGAGGGTGGTGATCACTCAGAGCATAGTGATTCACACAGACCGTAGTGATTCACTCAGAGGGTAGTGAGTCACTCACAGGGTGGTGATTCACTCAGAGCGTAGTGATTCACTCAGACCGTAGTCATTCACTCAGAGGGTGGTGATTCATTCAGACGGTAATGATTCGCTCAGAGGGTGGTGATTCACTCAGAGTGTGGTGATTCAATCAGAGGGTAGTGATTCACTCAGAGGGTGGTGATTCACTCAGAGGGTAGTGATTTACTCAGAGTGTAGTGATTCACTCAGAGGGCGGTGATTCACTCAGAGGTTAGTGATTCACTCAGAGGGTGGTGATTCTCTCAGAGGGTAGTGATTCACTCTGAGGGTAGTGATTCACTCAGAAGGTGGTGATTCACTCAGAGTGTCATGATTTACTGAGTGGGTGGTGATTCACTCAGAGGGTAGTGATTCACTCAGAAGGTAGTGATTCACTCAGAGGGTGGTGATGCACTCAGCGGGTAGTGATTCACTCAGAGGATAGTGAATCATTCAGAGGGTGGTGATTCACTCAGTGAGTGGTGAATCACTCAGAGGGTGGTGATTCACTCAGAGGGTGGTGATTCACTCAGAGCGTAGTGATTTACTCAGAGGGTAGTGATTCACTCAGAGGGTGGTGATTCACTCAGAGGGTAGTGATTCACTCAGAGGGTAGTGATTCACTCAGCTGATGGTGATTCACTCAGAGATTAGTGATTCACTCAGAGCGTAGTGAGTCACTCAGTGGGTGGTGATCACTCAGAGCGTAGTGATGCACACAGACAGTAGTGATTCACTCAGAGGGTGGTGATTCACTCAGAGGGTGGTGATTCACTCAGAGGATGGTGATTCACTCAGAGCGTGGTGATTTAATAAGAGGGTAGTGATTCACTCAGAGGGTGGTGATTTACTCAGTTGGTGGTGATTCACTAAGAGGGTAGTGATTCACTCAGAGGTTAGTGATTTGCTCGGAGGGTAGTGATTCACTCAGAGGATAGCGATTTACTCAGAGCGTAGTGAGTCACTCAGAGGGTGGTGATCACTCAGAGCGTAGTGATGCACAGACATTAGTGATTCACTCAGAGGGTGGTGATTCACTCAGAGGGTAGTGATTCACTCAGACGGTAGTGATTTAATCAGAGGGTAGTGATTCACTCAGAGGGTGGTGATTCACTCAGAGGGTAGTGATTTACTCGGAGGGTGGTGATTCACTCAGCGGGTAGTGATTCTCTCACAGGGTAGTGATTCACTCAGAGGGTGGTGATTCACTAAGAGATTAGTGATTCACTCAGAGCATAGTGAGTCACTCAGAGGGTGGTGATTCACTCAGAGCGTAGTGATTCACTCAGAGGGTAGTGATTCACTCAGCGGATGCTGATTCACTCAGAGGGTAGTGATTCACTTAGAGGGTAGTTATTTACTCAGAGGTTGGTGATTCACTAAGAGATTAGTGATTCACTCAGAGCGTAGTAAGTCACTCAGAGGGTGGTGATCACTCAGAACGTAGTGATTCACTCAGAGGGTGGTGATTTATTCAGTTTGTGGTGATTCACTCAGACGGTAGTGATTCACTCAGAGGGTGGTGATCCACTCAGAGGATGGTGATTCACTCAAAGTGTGGTGATTTAATCAGAGGGTAGTGATTCACTCAGAGGGTGGTGATTCACTCAGAGGGTAGTGATTCACTCAGCGGTTAGTGATTTGCTCGGAGGGTAGTGATTCACTCAGAGGATAGTGATTTACTCGGAGTGTGGTGATGTAATCAGAGGGCGGTGATTTACTCAGAGGGTAGTGATCCACTCAGGGAGGATAGCGATTTACTCCGAGAGTGGTGATTCACTCAGAGATTGTTGATTCACTCAGAGGGTAGTGATTCACTCAGACGGTGGTGATTCACTCAGAAGTTAGTGATTCACACAGAGGTTGGTGATTCACTCAGAGGGAAGTGATTTACTCGGAGGGTAGTGATTCACTCAGACGGTAGTGATTCAATCAGACGGTAGTGATTCACTCAGAGGGTGGTGATTCACGAACAGGGTAGTGATTCACTCAGAGGATAGTGAGTCACTCAGAGGGTGGTGATCACTCAGAGCGTAGTGATTCACACAGACAGTAGTGATTCACTCAGAGGGTGGTGATTCACTCAGAGGGTGGTGATTCACTCAGAGGGTGGTGAGTCATTCAGAGGGTAGTGATTTACTCAGAGGGTGCTGATTCACTCAGATGGTAGTGATTCACTCAGAGGGTGGTGATTTATTCAGATGCTAGTGATTCACTCAGAAGGTAGTGATTCACTCAGAGGGTAGTGCTTCACTGAGAGCGTGGTGATTTACTCAGAGGGTAGTGATTTACTCAGAGGGTAGTGATTCACTCAGAGGGTAGTGATTCACTCAGATGGTAGTCATTCACTCAGATGGTGGTGATTCACTCAAAGGGTAGTGATTCACTCAGAGTGTAGTCATTTAGTCAGAGGGTAGTGATTCACTCAGAGGGTAGTGATTTACTCAGAGTGTGGTGATTTGCTCAGAGGGCGGTGATTTACTCAGATGGTAGTGTTTCACTCAGGGAGGATAGAGTTTTACTCAGAGTGAAAGTGATTTACTTGGAGGGTGGTGATTCACTAAGAGGGTAGTGAGTCACTCAGAGGGTGGTGATCACTAAGAGCATAGTGATTCACACAGACGGTACAGATTCACTCAGAGGGTAGTGAGTCACTCACAGGGTGGTGATTCACTCAGAGCGTAGTGATTCACTCAGACCGTAGTCATTCACTCAGAGGGTGGTGATTCATTCAGACGGTAATGATTCGCTCAGAGGGTGGTGATTCACTCAGAGTGTGGTGATTCAATCAGAGGGTAGTGATTCACTCAGAGGGTGGTGATTCACTCAGAGGGTAGTGATTTACTCAGAGTGTAGTGATTCACTCAGAGGGCGGTGATTCACTCAGAGGTTAGTGATTCACTCAGAGGGTGGTGATTCTCTCAGAGGGTAGTGATTCACTCTGAGGGTAGTGTTTCACTCAGAGGGTGGTGATTCACTCAGAGTGTCATGATTTACTCAGGGGGTGGTGATTCACTCAGAGGGTAGTGATTCACTCAGAGGGTTGTGATTCACTCGGAGGGTGGTGATGCACTCAGCGGGTAGTGATTCACTCAGAGGATAGTGTATCATTCAGAGGGTGGTGATTCACTCAGTGAGTGGTGAATCACTCAGAGAGTGGTGATTCACTCAGAGGGTGGTGATTCACTCAGAGGGTGGTGATTCACTCAGAGGGTAGTGATTTACTCAGAGGGTAGTGATTCACTCAGAGGGTAGTCATTTACTCAGAGGGTAGTGATTCACTCAGAGGTTAGTGATTTACTCGGAGTGTGGTGATTTAATCAGAGGGCAGTGATTTAATCAGAGGGTAGTGATTCACTCAGGGAGGATAGCGATTTACTCAGAGAGTGGTGATTCACTCAGAGATTGGTGATTCACTCAGAGGGTAGTGATTCACTCAGAGGGTGGTGATTCACTCAGAGGGTGGTGATTCATTCAGCGGGTAATGATTTACTCAGAGGGTGCTGATTCACTCAGACGGTAGTGATTCACTCAGAGGGTGGTGATTTACTCAGATGCTAGTGATTCACTCAGAGGGTAGTGATTCACTCAGAATGTAGTGATTCACTCAGAGGGTAGTGCTTCACTGAGAGCGTGGTGATTTACTCAGAGGGTAGTGATTTACTCAGAGGGTAGTGATTCACTCAGATGGTAGTCATTCAATCAGATGGTGGTGATTCACTCAGAGGGTGATGATTCACTCATACTGTAGTCATTTAGTCAGAGGGTAGTGATTCACTCAGAGGGTAGTGATTTACTCAGAGTGTGGTGATTTGCTCAGAGGGCGGTGATTTACTCAGATGGTAGTGATTCACTCAGGGAGGATAGAGATTTACTCAGAGTGAAAGTGATTTACTTGGAGGGTGGTGATTCACTAAGAGGGTAGTGAGTCACTCAGAGAGTGGTGATCACTCAGAGCATAGTGATTCACACAGACCGTAGTGATTCACTCAGAGGGTAGTGAGTCACTCACAGGGTGGTGATTCACTCAGAGCGTAGTGATTCACTCAGACCGTAGTCATTCACTCAGAGGGTGGTGATTCATTCAGACGGTAATGATTCGCTCAGAGGGTGGTGATTCACTCAGAGTGTGGTGATTCAATCAGAGGGTAGTGATTCACTCAGAGGGTGGTGATTCACTCAGAGGGTAGTGATTTACTCAGAGTGTAGTGATTCACTCAGAGGGCGGTGATTCACTCAGAGGTTAGTGATTCACTCAGAGGGTGGTGATTCTCTTAGAGGGTAGTGATTCACTCTGAGGGTAGTGATTCACTCAGAGGGTGGTGATTCACTCAGAGTGTCATGATTTACTGAGGGGGTGGTGATTCACTCAGAGGGTAGTGATTCACTCAGAGGGTAGTGATTCACTCAGAGGGTGGTGATGCACTCAGCGGGTAGTGATTCACTCAGATTATAGTGAATCATTCAGAGGGTGGTGATTACTCAGAGCGTAGTGATGCACATAGACAGTAGTGATTCACTCAGAGGGTGGTGATTCACTCAGAGGGTAGTGATTCACTCAGACGGTAGTGATTCACTCAGAGGGTGGTGATTCACTCAGAGGGTAGTGATTCACTCAGAGGGTAGTGAGTCACTCAGTGGGTGGTGATCACTCAGAGCGTAGTGATGCACATAGACAGTAGTGATTCACTCAGAGGGTGGGGATTCACTCAGGGGTGGTGATTCACTCAGAGAGTGGTCATTCACTCAGAGGGTGGTGATTGACTCAGAGGGTAGTGATTTAATCAGAGGGTAGTGATTCACTCAGAGGGTGGTGATTCACTCAGAGGGTAGTGATTCACTCACAGGGTAGTGAGTCACTCAGTGGGTGGTGATCACTCAGAGCGTAGTGATGCACATAGACAGTAGTGATTCACTCAGAGGGTAGTGATTCACTCAGACGGTAGTGATTCACTCAGAGGGTGGTGATTCACTCAGAGGATGGTGATTCACTCAGAGTGTGGTGATTTAATCAGAGGGTAGTGATTCACTCAGAGGGTGGTGATTCAATCAGAGGGTAGTGATTTACTCGGAGGGTGGTGATTCACTCAGCGGGTAGTGATTCACTCACAGGGTAGTGATTCACTCACAGGGTGCTGATTCACTCAGAGTGTGTTGATTCACTCAGAGGGTAGTGATTCACTCAGACGGTAGTGATTCACTCAGACGGTAGTGATTCACTCAGAGGGTGGTGATTCACTCAGAGGATGGTGATTCACTCAGAGTGTGGTGATTTAATCAGAGGGTAGTGATTCACTCAGAGGGTAGTGATTTACTCAGAGTGTAGTGATTCACTCAGAGGGCGGTGATTCACTCAGAGGTTAGTGATTCACTCAGAGGGTGGTGATTCACTCAGAGGGTAGTGATTTACTCGGAGGGTGGTGATTCACTCAGAGTGTAGTGATTCACTCAGAGTGTGGTGATTTACTCAGTTGGTGGTGATTCACTAAGAGGGTAGTGATTCACTCAGAGGTTAGTGATTTGCTCGGAGGGTAGTGATTCACTCAGAAGATAATGATTTACTCGGAGTGTGGTGATTTAATCAGAGGGCGGTGATTTACTCAGAGGGTAGTGATTCACTCAGGGCGGATAGCGATTTACTCCGAGAGTGGTGATTCACTCAGAGATTGTTGATTCACTCAGAGGGCAGTGATTCACTCAGACGGAGGTGATTCACTCAGAAGTTAGTGATTCACACAGAGGTTGGTGATTCACTCAGAGGGAAGTGATTTACTCGGAGGGTAGTGATTCACTCAGACGGTAGTGATTCAATCAGACGGTAGTGATTCACTCAGAAGGTAGTGATTCACTCAGAGGGTAGTGATTCACTCAGAGGGTGGTGATTCTCTCAGAGGGTAGTGATTCACTCTGAGGGTAGTGATTCACTCAGTGGGTGGTGATTCACTCAGAGTGTCATGATTTACTCAGAGGGTGGTGATTCACTCAGAGGGTAGTGATTCACTCAGATGGTAGTGATTCACTCAGAGGGTAGTGATTTACTCGGAGTGTGGTTATTTAATCAGAGGGCGGTGATTTTCTCAGAGGGTAGTGATTCACTCAGGGAGGATAGCGATTTACGCCGAGAGTGGTGAATCACTCAGAGATTGGTGATTCACTCAGAGGGTAGTGATTCACTCAGAGGGTGGTGATTCACTCAGAAGTTAGTGATTCACACAGAGGGTTGTGATTCACTCAGAGGGTGGTGATTCACTCAGAGGATGGTGATTCACTCAGAGTGTGGTGATTCAATCAGAGGGTAGTGATTTACTCGGAGGGTGGTGATTCACTCAGCCGGTAGTGATTCACTCACAGGGTAGTGATTCACTCAGAGGGTAGTCATTTACTCAGAGGGTAGTGATTCACTCAGAGGTTAGTGATTTACTCGGAGTGTTGTGATTTAATCAGAGGGCGGTGATTTAATCAGAGGGTAGTGATTCACTCAGGGAGGATAGCGATTTACTCAGAGAGTGGTGATTCACTCAGAGATTGGTGATTCACTCAGAGGGTAGTGATTCACTCAGAGGGTGGTGATTCACTCAGAGGGTGGTGATTCATTCAGCGGGTAATGATTTACTCAGAGGGTGCTGATTCACTCAGATGGTAGTGATTCACTCAGAGGGTGGTGATTTACACAGATGCTAGTGATTCACTCAGAGGGTAGTGATTCACTCAGAAGGAAGTGATTCACTCAGAGGGTAGTGCTTCACTGAGAGCGTGGTGATTTACTCAGAGGGTAGTGATTTACTCAGAGGGTAGTGATTCACTCAGAGGGTAGTGATTCACTCAGATGGTAGTCATTCAATCAGATGGTGGTAATTCACTCAGAGGGTAGTGATTCACTCAGAGTGTAGTCATTTAGTCAGAGGGTAGTGATTCACTCAGAGTGTGGTGATTTGCTCAGAGGGCAGTGATTTACTCAGATGGTAGTGATTCACTCAGGGAGGATAGAGTTTTACTCAGAGTGAAAGTGATTTACTTGGAGGGTGGTGATTCACTAAGAGGGTAGTGAGTCACTCAGAGGGTGGTGATCACTCAGAGCATAGTGATTCACACAGACCGTAGTGATTCACTCAGAGGGTAGTGAGTCACTCACAGGGTGGTGATTCACTCAGAGCGTAGTGATTCACTCAGACCGTAGTCATTCACTCAGAGGGTGATGATTCATTCAGACGGTAATGATTCGCTCAGAGGGTGGTGATTCACTCAGAGTGTGGTGATTCAATCAGAGGGTAGTGATTCACTCAGAGGGTGGTGATTCACTCAGAGGGTAGTGATTTACTCAGAGTGTAGTGATTCACTCAGAGGGCGGTGATTCACTCAGAGGTTAGTGATTCACTCAGAGGGTGGTGATTCTCTCAGAGGGTAGTGATTCACTCTGAGGGTAGTGATTCACTCAGAAGGTGGTGATTCACTCAGAGTGTCATGATTTACTGAGTGGGTGGTGATTCACTCAGAGGGTAGTGATTCACTCAGAAGGTAGTGATTCACTCAGAGGGTGGTGATGCACTCAGCGGGTAGTGATTCACTCAGAGGATAGTGAATCATTCAGAGGGTGGTGATTCACTCAGTGAGTGGTGAATCACTGAGAGGGTCGTGATTCACTCAGAGGGTGGTGATTCACTCAGAGCGTAGTGATTTACTCAGAGGGTAGTGATTCACTCAGAGGGTGGTGATTCACTCAGAGGGTAGTGATTCACTCAGAGGGTAGTGATTCACT
The DNA here is from genome assembly GCF_044704955.1 of Pristiophorus japonicus. Lineage (NCBI taxonomy): Eukaryota > Metazoa > Chordata > Chondrichthyes > Pristiophoridae > Pristiophorus > Pristiophorus japonicus. Next base: position 74,056,888 of record NC_091990.1, read on the forward strand.
CAGCTGATGGTGATTCACTCAGAGATTAGTGATTCACTCAGAGCGTAGTGAGTCACTCAGTGGGTGGTGATCACTCAGAGCGTAGTGATGCACACAGACAGTAGTGATTCACTCAGAGGGTGGTGATTCACTCAGAGAGTAGTGATTCACTCAGACGGTAGTGATTCACTCAGAGGGTGGTGATTCACTCAGAGGATGGTGATTCACTCAGAGTGTGGTGATTTAATCAGAGGGTAGTGATTCACTCAGTGGGTGGTGATTCACTCAGAGGGTAGTGATTTACTCGGAGGGTGGTGATTCACTCAGCGGGTAGTGATTCCCTCAAAGGGTAGTGATTCACTCACAGGGTGCTGATTCACTCAGAATGTGTTGATTCACTCAGATGGTAGTGATTCACTCAGAGGGTAGTGATTCACTCAGACGGTAGTGATTCACTCAGAGGGTGGTGATTCACTCAGAGGATGGTGATTCACTCAGAGCGTGGTGATTTAATAAGAGGGTAGTGATTCACTCAGAGGGTGGTGATTTACTCAGTTGGTGGTGATTCACTAAGAGGGTAGTGATTCACTCAGAGGTTAGTGATTTGCTCGGAGGGTAGTGATTCACTCAGAGGATAGCGATTTACTCAGAGCGTAGTGAGTCACTCAGAGGGTGGTGATCACTCAGAGCGTAGTGATGCACAGACATTAGTGATTCACTCAGAGGGTGGTGATTCACTCAGAGGGTAGTGATTCACTCAGACGGTAGTGATTCACTCAGAGGGTGGTGATTCACTCAGAGTGTGGTGATTTAATCAGAGGGTAGTGATTCACTCAGAGGGTGGTGATTCACTCAGAGGGTAGTGATTTACTCGGAGGGTGGTGATTCACTCAGCGGGTAGTGATTCACTCACAGGGTAGTGATTCACTCAGAGGGTGGTGATTCACTAAGAGATTAGTGATTCACTCAGAGCATAGTGAGTCACTCAGAGGGTGGTGATTCACTCAGAGCGTAGTGATTGACTCAGAGGGTAGTGATTTAATCAGAGGGTAGTGATTCACTCAGAGGGTGGTGATTCACTCAGAGGGTAGTGATTCACTCACAGGGTAGTGAGTCACTCAGTGGGTGGTGATCACTCAGAGCGTAGTGATGCACATAGACAGTAGTGATTCACTCAGAGGGTAGTGATTCACTCAGACGGTAGTGATTCACTCAGAGGGTGGTGATTCACTCAGAGGATGGTGATTCACTCAGAGTGTGGTGATTTAATCAGAGGGTAGTGATTCACTCAGAGGGTGGTGATTCAATCAGAGGGTAGTGATTTACTCGGAGGGTGGTGATTCACTCAGCGGGTAGTGATTCACTCACAGGGTAGTGATTCACTCACAGGGTGCTGATTCACTCAGAGTGTGTTGATTCACTCAGAGGGTAGTGATTCACTCAGACGGTAGTGATTCACTCAGACGGTAGTGATTCACTCAGAGGGTGGTGATTCACTCAGAGGATGGTGATTCACTCAGAGTGTGGTGATTTAATCAGAGGGTAGTGATTCACTCAGAGGGTAGTGATTTACTCAGAGTGTAGTGATTCACTCAGAGGGCGGTGATTCACTCAGAGGTTAGTGATTCACTCAGAGGGTGGTGATTCACTCAGAGGGTAGTGATTTACTCGGAGGGTGGTGATTCACTCAGAGTGTAGTGATTCACTCAGAGTGTGGTGATTTACTCAGTTGGTGGTGATTCACTAAGAGGGTAGTGATTCACTCAGAGGTTAGTGATTTGCTCGGAGGGTAGTGATTCACTCAGAAGATAATGATTTACTCGGAGTGTGGTGATTTAATCAGAGGGCGGTGATTTACTCAGAGGGTAGTGATTCACTCAGGGCGGATAGCGATTTACTCCGAGAGTGGTGATTCACTCAGAGATTGTTGATTCACTCAGAGGGCAGTGATTCACTCAGACGGAGGTGATTCACTCAGAAGTTAGTGATTCACACAGAGGTTGGTGATTCACTCAGAGGGAAGTGATTTACTCGGAGGGTAGTGATTCACTCAGACGGTAGTGATTCAATCAGACGGTAGTGATTCACTCAGAAGGTAGTGATTCACTCAGAGGGTAGTGATTCACTCAGAGGGTGGTGATTCTCTCAGAGGGTAGTGATTCACTCTGAGGGTAGTGATTCACTCAGTGGGTGGTGATTCACTCAGAGTGTCATGATTTACTCAGAGGGTGGTGATTCACTCAGAGGGTAGTGATTCACTCAGATGGTAGTGATTCACTCAGAGGGTAGTGATTTACTCGGAGTGTGGTTATTTAATCAGAGGGCGGTGATTTTCTCAGAGGGTAGTGATTCACTCAGGGAGGATAGCGATTTACGCCGAGAGTGGTGAATCACTCAGAGATTGGTGATTCACTCAGAGGGTAGTGATTCACTCAGAGGGTGGTGATTCACTCAGAAGTTAGTGATTCACACAGAGGGTTGTGATTCACTCAGAGGGTGGTGATTCACTCAGAGGATGGTGATTCACTCAGAGTGTGGTGATTCAATCAGAGGGTAGTGATTTACTCGGAGGGTGGTGATTCACTCAGCCGGTAGTGATTCACTCACAGGGTAGTGATTCACTCAGAGGGTAGTCATTTACTCAGAGGGTAGTGATTCACTCAGAGGTTAGTGATTTACTCGGAGTGTTGTGATTTAATCAGAGGGCGGTGATTTAATCAGAGGGTAGTGATTCACTCAGGGAGGATAGCGATTTACTCAGAGAGTGGTGATTCACTCAGAGATTGGTGATTCACTCAGAGGGTAGTGATTCACTCAGAGGGTGGTGATTCACTCAGAGGGTGGTGATTCATTCAGCGGGTAATGATTTACTCAGAGGGTGCTGATTCACTCAGATGGTAGTGATTCACTCAGAGGGTGGTGATTTACACAGATGCTAGTGATTCACTCAGAGGGTAGTGATTCACTCAGAAGGAAGTGATTCACTCAGAGGGTAGTGCTTCACTGAGAGCGTGGTGATTTACTCAGAGGGTAGTGATTTACTCAGAGGGTAGTGATTCACTCAGAGGGTAGTGATTCACTCAGATGGTAGTCATTCAATCAGATGGTGGTAATTCACTCAGAGGGTAGTGATTCACTCAGAGTGTAGTCATTTAGTCAGAGGGTAGTGATTCACTCAGAGTGTGGTGATTTGCTCAGAGGGCAGTGATTTACTCAGATGGTAGTGATTCACTCAGGGAGGATAGAGTTTTACTCAGAGTGAAAGTGATTTACTTGGAGGGTGGTGATTCACTAAGAGGGTAGTGAGTCACTCAGAGGGTGGTGATCACTCAGAGCATAGTGATTCACACAGACCGTAGTGATTCACTCAGAGGGTAGTGAGTCACTCACAGGGTGGTGATTCACTCAGAGCGTAGTGATTCACTCAGACCGTAGTCATTCACTCAGAGGGTGATGATTCATTCAGACGGTAATGATTCGCTCAGAGGGTGGTGATTCACTCAGAGTGTGGTGATTCAATCAGAGGGTAGTGATTCACTCAGAGGGTGGTGATTCACTCAGAGGGTAGTGATTTACTCAGAGTGTAGTGATTCACTCAGAGGGCGGTGATTCACTCAGAGGTTAGTGATTCACTCAGAGGGTGGTGATTCTCTCAGAGGGTAGTGATTCACTCTGAGGGTAGTGATTCACTCAGAAGGTGGTGATTCACTCAGAGTGTCATGATTTACTGAGTGGGTGGTGATTCACTCAGAGGGTAGTGATTCACTCAGAAGGTAGTGATTCACTCAGAGGGTGGTGATGCACTCAGCGGGTAGTGATTCACTCAGAGGATAGTGAATCATTCAGAGGGTGGTGATTCACTCAGTGAGTGGTGAATCACTGAGAGGGTCGTGATTCACTCAGAGGGTGGTGATTCACTCAGAGCGTAGTGATTTACTCAGAGGGTAGTGATTCACTCAGAGGGTGGTGATTCACTCAGAGGGTAGTGATTCACTCAGAGGGTAGTGATTCACTCAGCTGATGGTGATTCACTCAGAGATTAGTGATTCACTCAGAGCGTAGTGAGTCACTCAGTGGGTGGTGATCACTCAGAGCGTAGTGATGCACACAGACAGTAGTGATTCACTCAGAGGGTGGTGATTCACTCAGAGAGTAGTGATTCACTCAGACGGTAGTGATTCACTCAGAGGGTGGTGATTCACTCAGAGGATGGTGATTCACTCAGAGTGTGGTGATTTAATCAGAGGGTAGTGATTCACTCAGTGGGTGGTGATTCACTCAGAGGGTAGTGATTTACTCGGAGGGTGGTGATTCACTCAGCGGGTAGTGATTCCCTCAAAGGGTAGTGATTCACTCACAGGGTGCTGATTCACTCAGAATGTGTTGATTCACTCAGATGGTAGTGATTCACTCAGAGGGTAGTGATTCACTCAGACGGTAGTGATTCACTCAGAGGGTGGTGATTCACTCAGAGGATGGTGATTCACTCAGAGCGTGGTGATTTAATAAGAGGGTAGTGATTCACTCAGAGGGTGGTGATTTACTCAGTTGGTGGTGATTCACTAAGAGGGTAGTGATTCACTCAGAGGTTAGTGATTTGCTCGGAGGGTAGTGATTCACTCAGAGGATAGCGATTTACTCAGAGCGTAGTGAGTCACTCAGAGGGTGGTGATCACTCAGAGCGTAGTGATGCACAGACATTAGTGATTCACTCAGAGGGTGGTGATTCACTCAGAGGGTAGTGATTCACTCAGACGGTAGTGATTCACTCAGAGGGTGGTGATTCACTCAGAGTGTGGTGATTTAATCAGAGGGTAGTGATTCACTCAGAGGGTGGTGATTCACTCAGAGGGTAGTGATTTACTCGGAGGGTGGTGATTCACTCAGCGGGTAGTGATTCACTCACAGGGTAGTGATTCACTCAGAGGGTGGTGATTCACTAAGAGATTAGTGATTCACTCAGAGCATAGTGAGTCACTCAGAGGGTGGTGATTCACTCAGAGCGTAGTGATTCACTCAGAGGGTAGTGATTCACTCAGCGGATGCTGATTCACTCAGAGGGTAGTGATTCACTTAGAGGGTAGTTATTTACTCAGAGGTTGGTGATTCACTAAGAGATTAGTGATTCACTCAGAGCGTAGTGAGTCACTCAGAGGGTGGTGATCACTCAGAACGTAGTGATTCACTCAGAGGGTGGTGATTTATTCAGTTTGTGGTGATTCACTCAGACGGTAGTGATTCACTCAGAGGGTGGTGATCCACTCAGAGGATGGTGATTCACTCAAAGTGTGGTGATTTAATCAGAGGGTAGTGATTCACTCAGAGGGTGGTGATTTTACTCAGAGGGTAGTGATTCACTCAGAGGTTAGTGATTTGCTCGGAGGGTAGTGATTCACTCAGAGGATAGTGATTTACTCGGAGTGTGGTGATGTAATCAGAGGGCGGTGATTTACTCAGAGGGTAGTGATCCACTCAGGGAGGATAGCGATTTACTCCGAGAGTGGTGATTCACTCAGAGATTGTTGATTCACTCAGAGGGTAGTGATTCACTCAGACGGTGGTGATTCACTCAGAAGTTAGTGATTCACACAGAGGTTGGTGATTCACTCAGAGGGAAGTGATTTACTCGGAGGGTAGTGATTCACTCAGACGGTAGTGAGTCAATCAGACGGTAGTGATTCACTCAGAGGGTGGTGATTCACGAACAGGGTAGTGATTCACTCAGAGGATAGTGAGTCACTCAGAGGGTGGTGATCACTCAGAGCGTAGTGATTCACACAGACAGTAGTGATTCACTCAGAGGGTGGTGATTCACTCAGAGGGTGGTGATTCACTCAGAGTATGGTGATTCAATCAGAGGGTAGTGATTTACTCGGAGGGTAGTGATTCACTCAGACGGTAGTGATTCACTCAGAGGGTGGTGATTCTCTCAGAGGGTGGTGATTCACTCTGAGGGTAGTGATTTATTCAGTGGGTGGTGATTCACTCAGAGTGTCATGATTTACTCAGAGGGTAGTGATTCACTCAGGGAGGATAGAGTTTTACTCAGAGTGAAAATGATTTACTTGGAGGGTGGTGATTCACTAAGAGGGTAGTGAGTGACTCAGAGGGTGGTGATCACTCAGAGCATAGTGATTCACACAGACCGTAGTGATTTACTCAGAGGGTAGTGATTCACTCAGAGGGTGGTGATTCACTCAGAGTGTCATGATTTACTCAGAGGGTGGTGATTCACTTAGAGAGTAGTGATTCACTCAGAGGGTAGTGATTCACGCAGAGGGTGGTGATGCACTCAGCGGGTAGTGATTCACTCAGAGGATAGTGAATCATTCAGAGGGTGGTGATTCACTCAGTGAGTGGTGAATCACTCAGAGGGTGGTGATTCACTCAGAGGCTGGTGATTCACTCAGAGGGTAGTGATTTACTCAGAGGGTAGTGATTCACTCAGAGGGTGGTGATTCACTCAGAGGGTAGTGATTCACTCAGAGGGTAGTGATTCACTCAGCGGATGGTGATTCACTCAGAGGGTAGTGATTCACTCAGAGGTAATTATTTACTCAGAGTGTGGTGATTCACTAAGAGATTAGTGATTCACTCAGAGCATAGTGATTCACTCAGAGGGTGGTGATTCACTCAGAGCGTAGTGATTCACTCAGAGGGTAGTGATTCACTCAGCGGATGGTGATTCACTCAGAGGGTAGTGACTCACTTAGAGGGTAGTTATTTACTCAGAGGGTGGTTATTCACTAAGAGATTAGTGATTCACTCAGAGCGTAGTGAGTGACTCAGAGGGTGGTGATCACTCAGAGCGTATTGATGCACAGACAGTTGTGATTCACTCAGAGGGTGGTGTTTCACTCAGAGGGTAGTGATTCACTCAGACGGTAGTGATTCACTCAGAGGGTGGTGATTCACTCAGAATGTGGTGATTTAATCAGAGGGTAGTGATTCACTCAGAGGGTGGTGATTCACTCAGAGGGTAGTTATTTACTCAGAGGGTGGTGATTCACTCAGCGGGTAGTGATTCACTCACAGGGTAGTGATTCACTCAGAGGGTGGTGATTCACTAAGAGATTAGTGATTCACTCAAAGCATCGAGAGTCACTCAGAGGTTGGTGATTCACTCAGAGGGTGGTGATTCACTCAGAGTGTGGTGATTTTATCAGAGGGTAGTGTTTCACTCAGAGGGTGGTGATTCACTCAGAGGTTAGTGATTTACTCGGAGGGTGGTGATTCACTCAGCGGGTAGTGATTCACTCACAGGGTAGTGATTCACTCAGAGGGTGGTGATTCACTAAGAGATTAGTGATTCACTCAGAGCATAGTGAGTCACTCAGAGGGTGGTGATTCACTCAGAGCGTAGTGATTCACTCAGAGGGTAGTGATTCACTCAGCGGATGCTGATTCACTCAGAGGGTAGTGATTCACTTAGAGGGTAGTTATTTACTCAGAGGTTGGTGATTCACTAAGAGATTAGTGATTCACTCAGAGCGTAGTGAGTCACTCAGAGGGTGGTGATCACTCAGAACGTAGTGATTCACTCAGAGGGTGGTGATTTATTCAGTTTGTGGTGATTCACTCAGAGGGTCGTGATTCACTCAGAGGGTGGTGATCCACTCAGAGGATGGTGATTCACTCAAAGTGTGGTGATTTAATCAGAGGGTAGTGATTCACTCAGAGGGTGGTGATTCACTCAGAGGGTAGTGATTCACTCAGAGGTTAGTGATTTGCTCGGAGGGTAGTGATTCACTCAGAGGATAGTGATTTACTCGGAGTGTGGTGATGTAATCAGAGGGCGGTGATTTACTCAGAGGGTAGTGATCCACTCAGGGAGGATAGCGATTTACTCCGAGAGTGGTGATTCACTCAGAGATTGTTGATTCACTCAGAGGGTAGTGATTCACTCAGACGGTGGTGATTTACTCAGAAGTTAGTGATTCACACAGAGGTTGGTGATTCACTCAGAGGGAAGTGATTTACTCGGAGGGTAGTGATTCACTCAGAGGGTGGTGATTCACGAACAGGGTAGTGATTCACTCAGAGGATAGTGAGTCACTCAGAGGGTGGTGATCACTCAGAGCGTAGTGATTCACACAGACAGTAGTGATTCACTCAGAGGGTGGTGATTCACTCAGAGGGTGGTGATTCACTCAGAGTATGGTGATTCAATCAGAGGGTAGTGATTTACTCGGAGGGTAGTGATTCACTCAGACGGTAGTGATTCACTCAGACGGTAGTGATTCACTCAGAGGGTAGTGATTCACTCAGAGGGTGGTGATTCTCTCAGAGGGTGGTGATTCACTCTGAGGGTAGTGATTCACTCAGTGGGTGGTGATTCACTCAGAGTGTCATGATTTACTCAGAGGGTGGTGATTCACTCAGAGGGTAGTGATTCACTCAGAGGGTAGTGATTCACTCAGAGGGTGGTAATGCACTCAGCGGGTATTGATTCACTCAGAGGATAGTGAATCATTCAGAGGGTGGTGATTCACTCAGAGAGTCGTGAATCACTCAGAGGGTGGTGATTCACTCAGAGGGTAGTGATTTACTCAGAGGGTAGTGATTCACTCAGGGAGGATAGAGTTTTACTCAGAGTGAAAATGATTTACTTGGAGGGTGGTGATTCACTAAGAGGGTAGTGAGTGACTCAGAGGGTGGTGATCACTCAGAGCATAGTGATTCACACAGACCGTAGTGATTTACTCAGAGGGTAGTGATTCACTCAGAGGGTGGTGATTCACTCAGAGTGTCATGATTTACTCAGAGGGTGGTGATTCACTTAGAGAGTAGTGATTCACTCTGAGGGTAGTGATTCACTCAGAGGGTGGTGATGCACTCAGCGGGTAGTGATTCACTCAGAGGATAGTGAATCATTCAGAGGGTGGTGATTCACTCAGTGAGTGGTGAATCACTCAGAGGGTGGTGATTCACTCAGAGGCTGGTGATTCACTCAGAGGGTAGTGATTTACTCAGAGGGTAGTGATTCACTCAGAGGGTGGTGATTCACTCAGAGGGTAGTGATTCACTCAGAGGGTAGTGATTCACTCAGCGGATGGTGATTCACTCAGAGGGTAGTGATTCACTCAGAGGTAATTATTTACTCAGAGGGTGGTGATTCACTAAGAGATTAGTGATTCACTCAGAGCATAGTGATTCACTCAGAGGGTGGTGATTCACTCAGAGCGTAGTGATTCACTCAGAGGGTAGTGATTCACTCAGCGGATGGTGATTCACTCAGAGGGTAGTGACTCACTTAGAGGGTAGTTATTTACTCAGAAGGTGGTTATTCACTAAGAGATTAGTGATTCACTCAGAGCGTAGTGAGTGACTCAGAGGGTGGTGATCACTCAGAGCGTATTGATGCACAGACAGTTGTGATTCACTCAGAGGGTGGTGTTTCACTCAGAGGGTAGTGATTCACTCAGACGGTAGTGATTCACTCAGAGGGTGGTGATTCACTCAGAATGTGGTGATTTAATCAGAGGGTAGTGATTCACTCAGAGGGTGGTGATTCACTCAGAGGGTAGTGATTTACTCGGAGGGTGGTGATTCACTCAGCGGGTAGTGATTCACTCACAGGGTAGTGATTCACTCAGAGGGTGGTGATTCACTAAGAGATTAGTGATTCACTCAAAGCATAGAGAGTCACTCAGAGGGTGGTGATTCACTCAGTGGGTGGTGATTCACTCAGAGTGTGGTGATTTAATCAGAGGGTAGTGTTTCACTCAGAGGGTGGTGATTCACTCAGAGGTTAGTGATTTACTCGGAGGGTCGTGATTCACTCAGCAGGTAGTGATTCACTCACAGGGTAGTGATTCACTCAGAGGGTGGTGATTCACTAAGAGATTAGTGATTCACTCAGAGCATAGTGAGTCACTCAGAGGGTGGTGATTCACTCAGAGCGTAGTGATTCACTCAGAGGGTAGATATTTACTCAGAGAGTGGTGATTCACGAAGAGATTAGTGATTCACTCAGAGCGTAGTGAGTCACTCAGAGGGTGGTGATCACTCAGAGGGTAGTGATTCACTCAGAGGGTGGTGATTTACTCAGTTGGTGGTGATTCACTCAGACGGTAGTGATTCACTCAGTTGGTGGTGATTCACTCAGACGGTAGTGATTCACTCAGAGGGTGGTGATTCACTCAGAGGGTAGTGATTTACTCGGAGGGTGGTGCATCACTCAGCGGGTAGTGATTCACTCAAAGGGTAGTGATTCACTCACAGGGTGCTGATTCACTCAGAATGTGTTGATTCACTCAGATGGTAGTGATTCACTCAGAGGGTAGTGATTCACTCAGACGGTAGTGATTCACTCAGAGGGTGGTGATTCACTCAGAGGATGGTGATTCACTCAGAGTGTGGTGATTTAATCAGAGGGTAGTGATTCACTCAGAGGGTGGTGATTTACTCAGTTGGTGGTGATTCACTATGAGGGTAGTGATTCACTCAGAGGTTAGTGATTTGCTCGGAGGGTAGTGATTCACTCAGAGGATAGTGATTTACTTGGAGTGTGGTGATGTAATCAGAGGGCGGTGATTTACTCAGAGGGTAGTGATTCACTCAGGGAGGATAGCGATTTACTCCGAGAGTGGTGATTCACTCAGAGATTGTTGATTCACTCAGAGGGTAGTGATTCACTCAGACGGTGGTGATTCACTCGCAAGTTAGTGATTCACACAGAGGTTGGTGATTCACTCAGAGGGAAGTGATTTACTCGGAGGGTAGTGATTCACTCAGACGGTAGTGATTCAATCAGACGGTAGTGATTCACTCAGAGGGTGGTGATTCACGAACAGGGTAGTGATTCACTCAGAGGATAGTGAGTCACTCAGAGGGTGGTGATCACTCAGAGCGTAGTGATTCACACAGACAGTAGTGATTCACTCAGAGGGTGGTGATTCACTCAGAGGGTGGTGATTCACTCAGAGGATGGTGATTCACTCAGAGTGTGGTGATTCAATCAGAGGGTAGTGATTTACTCGGAGGGTAGTGATTCACTCAGACGGTAGTGATTCACTCAGACGGTAGTGATTCACTCAGAGGGTAGTGATTCACTCAGAGGGTGGTGATTCTCTCAGAGGGTAGTGATTCACTCTGAGGGTAGTGATTCACTCAGTGGGTGGTGATTCACTCAGAGTGTCATGATTTACTCAGAGGGTGGTGATTCACTCAGAGGGTAGTGATTCACTCAGAGGGTTGTAATGCACTCAGCGGGTATTGATTCACTTAGAGGGTAGTTATTTACTCAGAGGGTGGTGATTCACTAAGAGATTAGTGATTCACTCAGAGCGTAGTGAGTCACTCAGAGGGTGGTGATCACTCAGAGCGTAGTGATGCACAGACATTAGTGATTCACTCAGAGGGTGGTGATTCACTCAGAGGGTAGTGATTCACTCAGAGGGTAGTGATTCACTCAGAGGGTGGTGATTCACTCAGAGGGTAGTGATTCACTCAGGGAGGATAGAGTTTTACTCAGAGTGAAAATGATTTACTTGGAGGGTGGTGATTCACTAAGAGGGTAGTGAGTGACTCAGAGGGTGGTGATCACTCAGAGCATAGTGATTCACACAGACCGTAGTGATTCACTCAGAGGGTAGTGATTCACTCAGAGGGTGGTGATTCACTCAGAGTGTCATGATTTACTCAGAGGGTGGTGATTCACTCAGAGAGTAGTGATTCACTCAGGGTAGTGATTCACTCAGAGGATGGTGATGCACTCAGCGGGTAGTGATTCATTCAGAGGATAGTGAATCATTCAGAGGGTGGTGATTCACTCAGTGAGTGGTGAATCACTCAGAGGGTGGTGATTCACTCAGAGGGTAGTGATTTACTCAGAGGGTAGTGATTCACTCAGAGGGTGATGATTCACTCAGAGGGTAGTGATTCACTCAGAGGGTAGTGATTCACTCAGCGGATGGTGATTCACTCAGAGGGTAGTGATTCACTCAGAGGGTAGTTATTTACTCAGAGGGTGGTGATTCACTAAGAGATTAGTGATTCACTCAGAGCATAGTGAGTCACTCAGAGGGTGGTGATTCACTCAGAGCGTAGTGATTCACTCAGAGGGTAGTGATTCACTTAGAGGGTAGTGATTCACTTAGAGGGTAGTTATTTACTCAGAGGGTGGTGATTCACTAAGAGATTAGTGATTCACTCAGAGCGTAGTGAGTCACTCAGAGGGTGGTGATCACTCAGAGCGTAGTGATGCACAGACATTAGTGATTCACTCAGAGGGTGGTGATTCACTCAGAGGGTAGTGATTCACTCAGAGGGTAGTGATTCACTCAGAGGGTGGTGATTCACTCAGAGTGTGGTGATTTAATCAGAGGGTAGTGATTCACTCAGAGGGTGGTGATTCACTCAGAGGGTAGTGATTTACTCGGAGGGTGGTGATTCACTCAGCGGGTAGTGATTCACTCACAGGGTAGTGATTCACTCAGAGGGTGGTGATTCACTAAGAGATTAGTGATTCACTCAGAGCATAGTGAGACACTCAGAGGGTGGTGATTCACTCAGAGCGTAGTGATTCACTCAGAGGGTAGTGATTCACTCAGCGGATGCTGATTCACTCAGAGGGTAGTGATTCACTCAGAGGGTAGTGATTCACTCAGAGGTTGGTGATTTACTCAGTTGGTGGTGATTCACTAAGATGGTAGTGATTCACTCAGAGGTTAGTGATTTACTCGGAGGGTAGTGATTCACTCAGAGGATAGTGATTTACACGGAGTGTGGTGATTTAATCAGTGGGCGGTGATTTACTCAGAGGGTAGTGATTCACTCAGGGAGGATAGCGATTTACTCCGAGAGTGGTGATTCACTCAGAGATTGGTGATTCACTCAGAGGGTAGTGATTCACTCAGAGGGTGGTGATTCACTCAGAAGTTAGTGATTCACACAGAGATTGGTGATTCACTCAGAGGGAAGTGATTCACTCAGAGGGTGGAGATTCACGAACAGGGCAGTGATTCACTCAGAGGATAGTGATTCACTCAGAGGGTGGTGATTCACTCAGACGGTAGTGATTCAATCAGACGGTAGTGATTCGCTCAGAGGGTGGTGATTCACGAACAGGGTAGTGATTCACTCAGAGGATAGTGAGTCACTGAGAGTGTGGTGATCACTCAGAGCGTAGTGATTCACACAGACAGTAGTGATTCACTCAGAGGGTGGTGATTCACTCAGAGGGTGGTGATTCACTCAGAGGATGGTGATTCACTCAGAGTGTGGTGATTCAATCAGAGGGTAGTGATTTACTCGGAGGGTAGTGAATCACTCAGACGGTAGTGATTCACTCAGACGGTAGCGATTCACTCGGAGGGTAGTGATTCACTCAGAGGGTGGTGATTCTCTCAGCGGGTAGTGATTCACTCAGTGGGTGGTGATTCACTCAGAGTTTCATGATTTACTCAGAGGGTGGTGATTCACTCAGAGGGTAGTGATTCACTCAGAGGGTAGTGATTCACTCAGAGGGTGGTAATGCACTCAGCGGGTAGTGATTCACTCAGAGGATAGTGAATCATTCAGAGGGTGGTGATTCACTCAGAGAGTGTGAATCACTCAGAAGGTGGTGATTCACTCAGAGGGTAGTGATTTACTCAGGGAGGATAGAGTTTTACTCAGAGTGAAAGTGATTTACTTGGAGGGTGATGATTCACTAAGAGGGTAGTGAGTCACTCAGAGGGTGGTGATCACTCAGAGCATAGTGATTCACACAGACCGTAATGATTCACTCAGAGGGTAGTGATTCACTCAGAGGGTAGTGATTCACTCAGAATGTCATGATTTACTCAGAGGGTGGTAATTCACTCAGAGGGTAGTGATTCACTCAGAGGGTAGTGATTCACTCAGAGGGTGGTGATGCACTCAGCGGGTAGTGATTTACTCAGAGGATAGTGAATCATTCAGAGGGTGGTGATTCACTCAGTGAGTGGTGAATCACTCAGAGGGTGGTGATTCACTCAGAGGGTGGTGATTCACTCAGAGGGTAGTGATTTACTCAGAGGGTAGTGATTCACTCAGAGGGTGGTGATTCACTCAGAGGGTAGTGATTCACTCAGAGGGTAGTGATTCACTCAGCGGATGGTGATTCACTCAGAGGGTAGTGATTCACTTAGAGGGTAGTTATTTACTCAGAGGGTGGTGATTCACTAAGAGATTAGTGATTCACTCAGAGCGTAGTGAGTCACTCAGAGGGTGGTGATCACTCAAAGGTTAGTGATTTGCTCGGATGGTAGTGATTCACTCAGAGGATAGTGATTTACTCGGAGTGTGGTGATTTATTCAGAGGGCGGTGATTTACTCAGAGGCTAGTGATTCACTCAGGGAGGATAGCGATTTACTCCGAGAGTGGTGATTGACTCAGAGATTGTTGATTCACTCAGAGGGTAGTGATTCACTCAGACGGTGGTGATTCACTCAGAAGTTAGTGATTCACACAGAGGTTGGTGATTCACTCAGAGGGAAGTGATTTACTCGGAGGGTAGTGATTCACTCAGACGGTAGTGATTCAATCAGACAGTAGTGATTTACTCAGAGGGTGGTGATTCACGAACAGGGTAGTGATTCACTCAGAGGATAGTGAGTCACTCAGAGGGTGGTGATCACTGAGAGCGTAGTGATTCACACAGACAGTAGTGATTCACTCAGAGGGTGGTGATTCACTCAGAGGGTGGTGATTCACTCAGAGGATGGTGAATCACTCAGAGTGTGGTGATTCAATCAGAGGGTAGTGATTTACTCGGAGGGTAGTGATTCACTCAGACGGTAGTGATTCACTCAGACGGTAGTGATTCACTCAGAGGGTAGTGATTCACTCAGAGGGTGGTGATTCTCTCAGAGGGTAGTGATTCACTCTGAGGGTAGTGATTCACTCAGTGAGTGGTGATTCACTCAGAGATTGGTGATTCACTCAGAGGGTAGTGATTCACTCAGAGGGTGGTGATTCACTCAGAAGTTAGTGATTCACACAGAGATTGGTGATTCACTCAGAGGGAAGTGATTCACTCAGAGGGTGGAGATTCACGAACAGGGCAGTGATTCACTCAGAGGATAGTGAGTCACTCAGAGGGTGGTGATTCACTCAGACGGTAGTGATTCAATCAGACGGTAGTGATTCGCTCAGAGGGTGGTGATTCACGAACAGGGTAGTGATTCACTCAGAGGATAGTGAGTCACTCAGAGGGTGGTGATCACTCAGAGCGTAGTGATTCACACAGACAGTAGTGATTCACTCAGAGGGTGGTGATTCACTCAGAGGGTGGTGATTCACTCAGAGGATGGTGATTCACTCAGAGTGTGGTGATTCAATCAGAGGGTAGTGATTTACTCGGAGGGTAGTGAATCACTCAGACGGTAGTGATTCACTCAGACGGTAGCGATTCACTCAGAGGGTAGTGATTCACTCAGAGGGTGGTGATTCTCTCAGCGGGTAGTGATTCACTCTGAGGGTAGTGATTCACTCAGTGGGTGGTGATTCACTCAGAGTTTCATGATTTACTCAGAGGGTGGTGATTCACTCAGAGGGTAGTGATTCACTCAGAGGGTAGTGATTCACTCAGAGGGTGGTAATGCACTCAGCGGGTAGTGATTCACTCAGAGAGTGTGAATCACTCAGAAGGTGGTGATTCACTCAGAGGGTAGTGATTTACTCAGGGAGGATAGAGTTTTACTCAGAGTGAAAGTGATTTACTTGGAGGGTGATGATTCACTAAGAGGGTAGTGAGTCACTCAGAGGGTGGTGATCACTCAGAGCATAGTGATTCACACAGACCGTAATGATTCACTCAGAGGGTAGTGATTCACTCAGAGGGTAGTGATTCACTCAGAATGTCATGATTTACTCAGAGGGTGGTGATTCACTCAGAGGGTAGTGATTCACTCAGAGGGTAGTGATTCACTCAGAGGGTGGTGATGCACTCAGCGGGTAGTGATTCACTCAGAGGATAGTGAATCATTCAGAGGGTGGTGATTCACTCAGTGAGTGGTGAATCACTCAGAGGGTGGTGATTCACTCAGAGGGTGGTGATTCACTCAGAGGGTAGTGATTTACTCAGAGGGTAGTGATTCACTCAGAGGGTGGTGATTCACTCAGAGGGTAGTGATTCACTCAGAGGATAGTGAATCACTCAGAGCATAGTAATTCACACAGACAGTAGTGATTCACTCAGAGGTGGTGATTCACTCAGAGGGTGGTATTTCACTCAGAGGATGGTGATTCACTCAGAGTGTGGTGATTCAATCAGAGGGTAGTGATTTACTCGGAGGGTGTTGATTCACTCAGCGGGTAGTGATTCACTCACAGGGTAGTGATTCACTCAGATGGTAGTCATTTACTCAGAGGGTAGTGATTCAATCAGAGGATAGTGATTCACATTGAGGGTAGTGATTCACTCAGAGGTTAGTGATTCACTCAGAGGTTAGTGATTCACTCAGAGGGTGGTGATTCTCTCAGAGGGTAGTGATTCACACTGAGGGTAGTGATTCACTCAGAGGATTGTGAATCATTCAGAGGGTGGTGATTCACTCAGAGGGTAGTGATTTACTCGGAGGGTGTTGATTCACTCAGCGGGTAGTGATTCACTCACAGGGTAGTGATTCACTCAGATGGTAGTCATTTACTCAGAGGGTAGTGATTCAATCAGAGGGTAGTGATTTACTCAGAGTGTGGTGATTTAATCAGAGGGCGGTGATTCACTCTGAGGGTCGTGATTTACTCGGAGGGAAGTGATTTACTCGGAGTGTGGTGATTCGCTCAGAGGGTTGTGATTTACTCAGAGTGTAGTGATTCACTCAGAGGGCGGTGATTCACTCAGAGGTTAGTGATTCACTCAGAGGGTGGTGATTCTCTCAGAGGGTAGTGATTCACATTGAGGGTAGTGATTCACTCAGAGGTTAGTGATTCACTCAGAGGTTAGTGATTCACTCAGAGGGTGGTGCTTCTCTCAGAGGGTAGTGATTCACACTGAGGGTAGTGATTCACTCAGAGGATTGTGAATCATTCAGAGGGTGGTGATTCACTCAGAGGGTAGTGATTTACTCAGAGGGTAGTGATTCACTCAGAGGGTGGTGATTCACTCAGAGGGTAGTGATTCACTCAGCGGATGGTGATTCACTCAGAGTGTAGTGATTCACTTAGAGGGTAGTTATTTACTCAGAGGGTGGTGATTCACTAAGAGATTAGTGATTCACTCAGAGCGTAGTGAGTCACTCAGAGGGTGCTGATTCAATCAGAGCGTAGTGATTCACTCAGAGGGTAGTGATTCACTCAGAGGGTGGTGATTCACTTAGAGGGTAGTTATTTACTCAGAGGGTGGTGATTCACTAAGAGATTAGTGATTCACTCAGAGCATAGTGAGTCACTCAGAGGGTGGTGATTCACTCAGAGCGTAGTGATTCACTCAGAGGGTAGTGATTCACTTAGAGGGTAGTTATTTACTCAGAGGGTGGTGATTCACTAAGAGATTAGTGATTCACTCAGAGCGTAGTGAGTCACTCAGAGGGTAGTGATCACTCAGAGCGTAGTGATGCACAGACATTAGTGATTCACTCAGAGGGTGGTGATTCACTCAGAGGGTAGTGATTTACACGGAGTGTGGTGATTTAATCAGTGGGCGGTGATTTACTCAGAGGGTAGTGATTCACTCAGGGAGGATAGCGATTTACTCCGAGAGTGGTGATTCACTCAGAGATTGGTGATTCACTCAGAGGGTAGTGATTCACTCAGAGGTTGGTGATTCACTCAGAAGTTAGTGATTCACACAGAGATTGGTGATTCACTCAGAGGGAAGTGATTCACTCAGAGGGTGGAGATTCACGAACAGGGCAGTGATTCACTCAGAGGATAGTGATTCACTCAGAGGGTGGTGATTCACTCAGACGGTAGTGATTCAATCAGACGGTAGTGATTCGCTCAGAGGGTGGTGATTCACGAACAGGGTAGTGATTCACTCAGTAGATAGTGAGTCACTCAGAGGGTGGTGATCACTCAGAGCGTAGTGATTCACACAGACAGTAGTGATTCACTCAGAGGGTGGTGATTCACTCAGAGGGTGGTGATTCACTCAGAGGATGGTGATTCACTCAGAGTGTGGTGATTCAATCAGAGGGTAGTGATTTACTCGGAGGGTAGTGAATCACTCAGACGGTAGTGATTCACTCAGACGGTAGCGATTCACTCGGAGGGTAGTGATTCACTCAGAGGGTGGTGATTCTCTCAGCGGGTAGTGATTCACTCTGAGGGTAGTGATTCACTCAGTGGGTGGTGATTCACTCAGAGTTTCATGATTTACTCAGAGGGTGGTGATTCACTCAGAGGGTAGTGATTCACTCAGAGGGTAGTGATTCACTCAGAGGGTGGTAATGCACTCAGCGGGTAGTGATTCACTCAGAGGATAGTGAATCATTCAGAGGGTGGTGATTCACTCAGAGAGTGTGAATCACTCAGAAGGTGGTGATTCACTCAGAGGGTAGTGATTTACTCAGGGAGGATAGAGTTTTACTCAGAGTGAAAGTGATTTACTTGGAGGGTGATGATTCACTAAGAGGGTAGTGAGTCACTCAGAGGGTGGTGATCACTCAGAGCATAGTGATTCACACAGACCGTAATGATTCACTCAGAGGGTAGTGATTCACTCAGAGGGTAGTGATTCACTCAGAATGTCATGATTTACTCAGAGGGTGGTGATTCACTCAGAGGGTAGTGATTCACTCAGAGGGTAGTGATTCACTCAGAGGGTGGTGATGCACTCAGCGGGTAGTGATTCACTCAGAGGATAGTGAATCATTCAGAGGGTGGTGATTCACTCAGTGAGTGGTGAATCACTCAGAGGGTGGTGATTCACTCAGAGGGTGGTGATTCACTCAGAGGGTAGTGATTTACTCACAGGGTAGTGATTCACTCAGAGGGTGGTGATTCACTCAGAGGGTAGTGATTCACTCAGAGGGTAGTGATTCACTCAGCGGATGGTGATTCACTCAGAGGGTAGTGATTCACTTAGAGGGTAGTTATTTACTCAGAGGGTGGTGATTCACTAAGAGATTAGTGATACACTCAGAGCATAGTGAGTCACTCAGAGGGTGGTGATTCACTCAGAGGGTAGTGATTCACTCAGCGGATGGTGATTCACTCAGATGGTAGTGATTCACTTAGAGGGTAGTTATTTACTCAGAGGGTGGTGTTTCACTAAGAGATTAGTGATTCACTCAGAGCGTAGTGAGTCACTCAGAGGGTGGTGATCACTCAAAGGTTAGTGATTTGCTCGGATGGTAGTGATTCACTCAGAGGATAGTGATTTACTCGGAGTGTGGTGATTTATTCAGAGGGCGGTGATTTACTCAGAGGCTAGTGATTCACTCAGGGAGGATAGCGATTTACTCCGAGAATGGTGATTGACTCAGAGATTGTTGATTCACTCAGAGGGTAGTGATTCACTCAGACGGTGGTGATTCACTCAGAAGTTAGTGATTCACACAGAGGTTGGTGATTCACTCAGAGGGAAGTGATTTACTCGGAGGGTAGTGATTCACTCAGACGGTAGTGATTCAATCAGACAGTAGTGATTTACTCAGAGGGTGGTGATTCACGAACAGGGTAGTGATTCACTCAGAGGATAGTGAGTCACTCAGAGGGTGGTGATCACTGAGAGCGTAGTGATTCACACAGACAGTAGTGATTCACTCAGAGGGTGGTGATTCACTCAGAGGGTGGTGATTCACTCAGAGGATGGTGAATCACTCAGAGTGTGGTGATTCAATCAGAGGGTAGTGATTTACTCGGAGGGTAGTGATTCACTCAGACGGTAGTGATTCACTCAGACGGTAGTGATTCACTCAGAGGGTAGTGATTCACTCAGAGGGTGGTGATTCTCTCAGAGGGTAGTGATTCACTCTGAGGGTAGTGATTCACTCAGTGAGTGGTGATTCACTCAGAGATTGGTGATTCACTCAGAGGGTAGTGATTCACTCAGAGGGTGGTGATTCACTCAGAAGTTAGTGATTCACACAGAGATTGGTGATTCACTCAGAGGGAAGTGATTCACTCAGAGGGTGGAGATTCACGAAGAGGGCAGTGATTCACTCAGAGGATAGTGAGTCACTCAGAGGGTGGTGATTCACTCAGACGGTAGTGATTCAATCAGACGGTAGTGATTCGCTCAGAGGGTGGTGATTCACGAACAGGGTAGTGATTCACTCAGAGGATAGTGAGTCACTCAGAGGGTGGTGATCACTCAGAGCGTAGTGATTCACACAGACAGTAGTGATTCACTCAGAGGGTGGTGATTCACTCAGAGGGTGGTGATTCACTCAGAGGATGGTGATTCACTCAGAGTGTGGTGATTCAATCAGAGGGTAGTGATTTACTCGGAGGGTAGTGAATCACTCAGACGGTAGTGATTCACTCAGACGGTAGCGATTCACTCAGAGGGTAGTGATTCACTCAGAGGGTGGTGATTCTCTCAGCGGGTAGTGATTCACTCTGAGGGTAGTGATTCACTCAGTGGGTGGTGATTCACTCAGAGTTTCATGATTTACTCAGAGGGTGGTGATTCACTCAGAGGGTAGTGATTCACTCAGAGGGTAGTGATTCACTCAGAGGGTGGTAATGCACTCAGCGGGTAGTGATTCACTCAGAGGATAGTGAATCATTCAGAGGGTGGTGATTCACTCAGAGAGTGTGAATCACTCAGAAGGTGGTGATTCACTCAGAGGGTAGTGATTTACTCAGGGAGGATAGAGTTTTACTCAGAGTGAAAGTGATTTACTTGGAGGGTGATGATTCACTAAGAGGGTAGTGAGTCACTCAGAGGGTGGTGATCACTCAGAGCATAGTGATTCACACAGACCGTAATGATTCACTCAGAGGGTAGTGATTCACTCAGAGGGTAGTGATTCACTCAGAATGTCATGATTTACTCAGAGGGTGGTGATTCACTCAGAGGGTAGTGATTCACTCAGAGGGTAGTGATTCACTCAGAGGGTGGTGATGCACTCAGCGGGTAGTGATTCACTCAGAGGATAGTGAATCATTCAGAGGGTGGTGATTCACTCAGTGAGTGGTGAATCACTCAGAGGGTGGTGATTCACTCAGAGGGTGGTGATTCACTCAGAGGGTAGTGATTTACTCAGAGGGTAGTGATTCACTCAGAGGGTGGTGATTCACTCAGAGGGTAGTGATTCACTCAGAGGATAGTGAATCACTCAGAGCATAGTAATTCACACAGACAGTAGTGATTCACTCAGAGGTGGTGATTCACTCAGAGGGTGGTATTTCACTCAGAGGATGGTGATTCACTCAGAGTGTGGTGATTCAATCAGAGGGTAGTGATTTACTCGGAGGGTGTTGATTCACTCAGCGGGTAGTGATTCACTCACAGGGTAGTGATTCACTCAGATGGTAGTCATTTACTCAGAGGGTAGTGATTCAATCAGAGGATAGTGATTCACATTGAGGGTAGTGATTCACTCAGAGGTTAGTGATTCACTCAGAGGTTAGTGATTCACTCAGAGGGTGGTGATTCTCTCAGAGGGTAGTGATTCACACTGAGGGTAGTGATTCACTCAGAGGATTGTGAATCATTCAGAGGGTGGTGATTCACTCAGAGGGTAGTGATTTACTCGGAGGGTGTTGATTCACTCAGCGGGTAGTGATTCACTCACAGGGTAGTGATTCACTCAGATGGTAGTCATTTACTCAGAGGGTAGTGATTCAATCAGAGGGTAGTGATTTACTCAGAGTGTGGTGATTTAATCAGAGGGCGGTGATTCACTCTGAGGGTCGTGATTTACTCGGAGGGAAGTGATTTACTCGGAGTGTGGTGATTCGCTCAGAGGGTTGTGATTTACTCAGAGTGTAGTGATTCACTCAGAGGGCGGTGATTCACTCAGAGGTTAGTGATTCACTCAGAGGGTGGTGATTCTCTCAGAGGGTAGTGATTCACATTGAGGGTAGTGATTCACTCAGAGGTTAGTGATTCACTCAGAGGTTAGTGATTCACTCAGAGGGTGGTGCTTCTCTCAGAGGGTAGTGATTCACACTGAGGGTAGTGATTCACTCAGAGGATTGTGAATCATTCAGAGGGTGGTGATTCACTCAGAGGGTAGTGATTTACTCAGAGGGTAGTGATTCACTCAGAGGGTGGTGATTCACTCAGAGGGTAGTGATTCACTCAGCGGATGATGATTCACTCAGAGTGTAGTGATTCACTTAGAGGGTAATTATTTACTCAGAGGGTGGTGATTCACTAAGAGATTAGTGATTCACTCAGAGCGTAGTGAGTCACTCAGAGGGTGCTGATTCAATCAGAGCGTAGTGATTCATTCAGAGGGTAGTGATTCACTCAGAGGGTGGTGATTCACTTAGAGGGTAGTTATTTACTCAGAGGGTGGTGATTCACTAAGAGATTAGTGATTCACTCAGAGCATAGTGAGTCACTCAGAGGGTGGTGATTCACTCAGAGCGTAGTGATTCACTCAGAGGGTAGTGATTCACTTAGAGGGTAGTTATTTACTCAGAGGGTGGTGATTCACTAAGAGATTAGTGATTCACTCAGAGCGTAGTGAGTCACTCAGAGGGTAGTGATCACTCAGAGCGTAGTGATGCACAGACATTAGTGATTCACTCAGAGGGTGGTGATTCACTCAGAGGGTAGTGATTCACTCAGACGGTAGTGATTCACTCAGAGGGTGGTGATTCACTCAGAGTGTGGTGATTTAATCAGAGGGTAGTCATTCACTCAGAGGGTGGTGATTCACTCAGAGGGTAGTGATTTACTCGGAGGGTGGTGATTCACTAAGAGATTAGTGATTCACTCAGAGCATAGTGAGTCACTCAGAGGGTGGTGATTCACTCAGAGCGTAGTGATTCACTCAGAGGGTAGTGATTCACTCAGCGGATGCTGATTCACTCAGAGGGTAGTGATTCACTTAGAGGGTAGTTATTTACTCAGAGGGTGGTGATTCACTAAGAGATTAGTGATTCACTCAGAGCGTAGTGAGTCACTCAGAGGGTAGTGATTCACTCAGAGGGTGGTGATTTATTCAGTTTGTGGTGATTCACTCAGACGGTAGTGATTCACTCAGAGGGTGGTGATTCACTCAGAGGATGGTGATTCACTCAGAGTGTGGTGATTTAATCAGAGGGTAGTGATTCACTCAGAGGGTGGTGATTCACTCAGAGGGTAGTGATTTACTCGGAGGGTGGTGATTCACTCAGCGGGTAGTGATTCACTCACAGGGTAGTGATTCACTCACAGGGTGCTGATTCACTCAGAGTGTGTTGATTCACTCAGAGGGTAGTGATTCACTCAGAGGTTGGTGATTTACTCAGTTGGTGGTGATTCACTAAGATGGTAGTGATTCACTCAGAGGTTAGTGATTCACTCAGAGGGTAGTGATTCACTCAGCGGATGGTGATTCACTCAGAGGGTAGTGATTCACTTAGAGGGTAGTTATTTACTCAGAGGGTGGTGATTCACTAAGAGATTAGTGATTCACTCAGAGCATAGTGAGTCACTCAGAGGGTGGTGATTCACTCAGAGGGTAGTGATTCACTCAGCGGATGGTGATTCACTCAGATGGTAGTGATTCACTTAGAGGGTAGTTATTTACTCAGAGGGTGGTGTTTCACTAAGAGATTAGTGATTCACTCAGAGCGTAGTGAGTCACTCAGAGGGTGGTGATTTACTCGGAGGGTGGTGATTCACTCAGCGGGTAGTGATTCACTCACAGGGTAGTGATTCACTCAGAGGGTGGTGATTCACTAAGAGATTAGTGATTCACTCAAAGCATAGAGAGTCACTCAGAGGGTGGTGATTCACTCAGAGGGTGGTGATTCACTCAGAGTGTGGTGATTTAATCAGAGGGTAGTGTTTCACTCAGAGGGTGGTGATTCACTCAGAGGTTAGTGATTTACTCGGAGGGTCGTGATTCACTCAGCGGGTAGTGATTCACTCACAGGGTAGTGATTCACTCAGAGGGTGGTGATTCACTAAGAGATTAGTGATTCACTCAGAGCATAGTGAGTCACTCAGAGGGTGGTGATTCACTCAGAGCGTAGTGATTCACTCAGAGGGTAGTGATTCACTCAGCGGATGCTGATTCACTCAGAGGGTAGTGATTCACTTAGAGGGTAGATATTTACTCAGAGACTGGTGATTCACGAAGAGATTAGTGATTCACTCAGAGCGTAGTGAGTCACTCAGAGGGTGGTGA
Source organism: Pristiophorus japonicus (assembly GCF_044704955.1). NCBI lineage: Eukaryota > Metazoa > Chordata > Chondrichthyes > Pristiophoridae > Pristiophorus > Pristiophorus japonicus. Next base: position 74,081,074 of record NC_091990.1, read on the forward strand.
TCACTCAGAGGGTAGTGATTCACTCAGAGGGTGGTGATTTACTCAGTTGGTGGTGATTCACTCAGACGGTAGTGATTCACTCAGTTGGTGGTGATTCACTCAGACGGTAGTGATTCACTCAGAGGGTGGTGATTCACTCAGAGGAAAGTGATTTACTCGGAGGGTGGTGCATCACTCAGCGGGTAGTGATTCACTCAAAGGGTAGTGATTCACTCACAGGGTGCTGATTCACTCAGAATGTGTTGATTCACTCAGATGGTAGTGATTCACTCAGAGGGTAGTGATTCACTCAGACGGTAGTGATTCACTCAGAGGGTGGTGATTCACTCAGAGGATGGTGATTCACTCAGAGTGTGGTGATTTAATCAGAGGGTAGTGATTCACTCAGAGGGTGGTGATTTACTCAGTTGGTGGTGATTCACTATGAGGGTAGTGATTCACTCAGAGGTTAGTGATTTGCTCGGAGGGTAGTGATTCACTCAGAGGATAGTGATTTACTTGGAGTGTGGTGATGTAATCAGAGGGCTGTGATTTACTCAGAGGGTAGTGATTCACTCAGGGAGGATAGCGATTTACTCCGAGAGTGGTGATTCACTCAGAGATTGTTGATTCACTCAGAGGGTAGTGATTCACTCAGACGGTGGTGATTCACTCGGAAGTTAGTGATTCACACAGAGGTTGGTGATTCACTCAGAGGGAAGTGATTTACTCGGAGGGTAGTGATTCACTCAGACGGTAGTGATTCAATCAGACGGTAGTGATTCACTCAGAGGGTGGTGATTCACGAACAGGGTAGTGATTCACTCAGAGGATAGTGAGTCACTCAGAGGGTGGTGATCACTCAGAGCGTAGTGATTCACACAGACAGTAGTGATTCACTCAGAGGGTGGTGATTCACTCAGAGGATGGTGATTCACTCAGAGTGTGGTGATTCAATCAGAGGGTAGTGATTTACTCGGAGGGTAGTGATTCACTCAGACGGTAGTGATTCACTCAGACGGTAGTGATTCACTCAGAGGGTAGTGATTCACTCAGAGGGTGGTGATTCTCTCAGAGGGTAGTGATTCACTCTGAGGGTAGTGATTCACTCAGTGGGTGGTGATTCACTCAGAGTGTCATGATTTACTCAGAGGGTGGTGATTCACTCAGAGGGTAGTGATTCACTCAGAGGGTTGTAATGCACTCAGCGGGTATTGATTCACTCAGAGGATAGTGAATCATTCAGAGGGTGGTGATTCACTCAGAGAGTCGTGAATCACTCAGAGGGTGGTGATTCACTCAGAGGGTAGTGATTTACTCAGAGGGTAGTGATTCACTCAGGGAGGATAGAGTTTTACTCAGAGTGAAAATGATTTACTTGGAGGGTGGTGATTCACTAAGAGGGTAGTGAGTGACTCAGAGGGTGGTGATCACTCAGAGCATAGTGATTCACACAGACCGTAGTGATTCACTCAGAGGGTAGTGATTCACTCAGAGGGTGGTGATTCACTCAGAGTGTCATGATTTACTCAGAGGGTGGTGATTCACTCAGAGAGTAGTGATTCACTCAGGGTAGTGATTCACTCAGAGGATGGTGATGCACTCAGCGGGTAGTGATTCACTCAGAGGATAGTGAATCATTCAGAGGGTGGTGATTCACTCAGTGAGTGGTGAATCACTCAGAGGGTGGTGATTCACTCAGAGGGTAGTGATTTACTCAGAGGGTAGTGATTCACTCAGAGGGTGATGATTCACTCAGAGGGTAGTGATTCACTCAGAGGGTAGTGATTCACTCAGCGGATGGTGATTCACTCAGAGGGTAGTGATTCACTCAGAGGGTAGTTATTTACTCAGAGGGTGGTGATTCACTAAGAGATTAGTGATTCACTCAGAGCATAGTGAGTCACTCAGAGGGTGGTGATTCACTCAGAGCGTAGTGATTCACTCAGAGGGTAGTGATTCACTTAGAGGGTAGTGATTCACTTAGAGGGTAGTTATTTACTCAGAGGGTGGTGATTCACTAAGAGATTAGTGATTCACTCAGAGCGTAGTGAGTCACTCAGAGGGTGGTGATCACTCAGAGCGTAGTGATGCACAGACATTAGTGATTCACTCAGAGGGTGGTGATTCACTCAGAGGGTAGTGATTCACTCAGAGGGTAGTGATTCACTCAGAGGGTGGTGATTCACTCAGAGTGTGGTGATTTAATCAGAGGGTAGTGATTCACTCAGAGGGTGGTGATTCACTCAGAGGGTAGTGATTTACTCGGAGGGTGGTGATTCACTCAGCGGGTAGTGATTCACTCACAGGGTAGTGATTCACTCAGAGGGTGGTGATTCACTAAGAGATTAGTGATTCACTCAGAGCATAGTGAGACACTCAGAGGGTGGTGATTCACTCAGAGCGTAGTGATTCACTCAGAGGGTAGTGATTCACTCAGCGGATGCTGATTCACTCAGAGGGTAGTGATTCACTCAGAGGGTAGTGATTCACTCAGAGGTTGGTGATTTACTCAGTTGGTGGTGATTCACTAAGATGGTAGTGATTCACTCAGAGGTTAGTGATTTACTCGGAGGGTAGTGATTCACTCAGAGGATAGTGATTTACACGGAGTGTGGTGATTTAATCAGTGGGCGGTGATTTACTCAGAGGGTAGTGATTCACTCAGGGAGGATAGCGATTTACTCCGATAGTGGTGATTCACTCAGAGATTGGTGATTCACTCAGAGGGTAGTGATTCACTCAGAGGATGGTGATTCACTCAGAAGTTAGTGATTCACACAGAGATTGGTGATTCACTCAGAGGGAAGTGATTCACTCAGAGGGTGGAGATTCACGAACAGGGCAGTGATTCACTCAGAGGATAGTGAGTCACTCAGAGGGTGGTGATTCACTCAGACGGTAGTGATTCAATCAGACGGTAGTGATTCGCTCAGAGGGTGGTGATTCACGAACAGGGTAGTGATTCACTCAGAGGATAGTGAGTCACTCAGAGGGTGGTGATCACTCAGAGCGTAGTGATTCACACAGACAGTAGTGATTCACTCAGAGGGTGGTGATTCACTCAGAGGGTGGTGATTCACTCAGAGGATGGTGATTCACTCAGAGTGTGGTGATTCAATCAGAGGGTAGTGATTTACTCGGAGGGTAGTGAATCACTCAGACGGTAGTGATTCACTCAGACGGTAGCGATTCACTCAGAGGGTAGTGATTCACTCAGAGGGTGGTGATTCTCTCAGCGGGTAGTGATTCACTCTGAGGGTAGTGATTCACTCAGTGGGTGGTGATTCACTCAGAGTTTCATGATTTACTCAGAGGGTGGTGATTCACTCAGAGGGTAGTGATTCACTCAGAGGGTAGTGATTCACTCAGAGGGTGGTAATGCACTCAGCGGGTAGTGATTCACTCAGAGGATAGTGAATCATTCAGAGGGTGGTGATTCACTCAGAGAGTGTGAATCACTCAGAAGGTGGTGATTCACTCAGAGGGTAGTGATTTACTCAGGGAGGATAGAGTTTTACTCAGAGTGAAAGTGATTTACTTGGAGGGTGATGATTCACTAAGAGGGTAGTGAGTCACTCAGAGGGTGGTGATCACTCAGAGCATAGTGATTCACACAGACCGTAATGATTCACTCAGAGGGTAGTGATTCACTCAGAGGGTAGTGATTCACTCAGAATGTCATGATTTACTCAGAGGGTGGTGATTCACTCAGAGGGTAGTGATTCACTCAGAGGGTAGTGATTCACTCAGAGGGTGGTGATGCACTCAGCGGGTAGTGGTTCACTCAGAGGATAGTGAATCATTCAGAGGGTGGTGATTCACTCAGTGAGTGGTGAATCACTCAGAGGGTGGTGATTCACTCAGAGGGTGGTGATTCACTCAGAGGGTAGTGATTTACTCAGAGGGTAGTGATTCACTCAGAGGGTGGTGATTCACTCAGAGGGTAGTGATTCACTCAGAGGGTAGTGATTCACTCAGCGGATGGTGATTCACTCAGAGGGTAGTGATTCACTTAGAGGGTAGTTATTTACTCAGAGGGTGGTGATTCACTAAGAGATTAGTGATACACTCAGAGCATAGTGAGTCACTCAGAGGGTGGTGATTCACTCAGAGGGTAGTGATTCACTCAGCGGATGGTGATTCACTCAGATGGTAGTGATTCACTTAGAGGGTAGTTATTTACTCAGAGGGTGGTGTTTCACTAAGAGATTAGTGATTCACTCAGAGCGTAGTGAGTCACTCAGAGGGTGGTGATCACTCAAAGGTTAGTGATTTGCTCGGATGGTAGTGATTCACTCAGAGGATAGTGATTTACTCGGAGTGTGGTGATTTATTCAGAGGGCGGTGATTTACTCAGAGGCTAGTGATTCACTCAGGGAGGATAGCGATTTACTCCGAGAGTGGTGATTGACTCAGAGATTGTTGATTCACTCAGAGGGTAGTGATTCACTCAGACGGTGGTGATTCACTCAGAAGTTAGTGATTCACACAGAGGTTGGTGATTCACTCAGAGGGAAGTGATTTACTCGGAGGGTAGTGATTCACTCAGACGGTAGTGATTCAATCAGACAGTAGTGATTTACTCAGAGGGTGGTGATTCACGAACAGGGTAGTGATTCACTCAGAGGATAGTGAGTCACTCAGAGGGTGGTGATCACTGAGAGCGTAGTGATTCACACAGACAGTAGTGATTCACTCAGAGGGTGGTGATTCACTCAGAGGGTGGTGATTCACTCAGAGGATGGTGAATCACTCAGAGTGTGGTGATTCAATCAGAGGGTAGTGATTTACTCGGAGGGTAGTGATTCACTCAGACGGTAGTGATTCACTCAGACGGTAGTGATTCACTCAGAGGGTAGTGATTCACTCAGAGGGTGGTGATTCTCTCAGAGGGTAGTGATTCACTCTGAGGGTAGTGATTCACTCAGTGAGTGGTGATTCACTCAGAGATTGGTGATTCACTCAGAGGGTAGTGATTCACTCAGAGGGTGGTGATTCACTCAGAAGTTAGTGATTCACACAGAGATTGGTGATTCACTCAGAGGGAAGTGATTCACTCAGAGGGTGGAGATTCACGAACAGGGCAGTGATTCACTCAGAGGATAGTGAGTCACTCAGAGGGTGGTGATTCACTCAGACGGTAGTGATTCAATCAGACGGTAGTGATTCGCTCAGAGGGTGGTGATTCACGAACAGGGTAGTGATTCACTCAGAGGATAGTGAGTCACTCAGAGGGTGGTGATCACCCAGAGCGTAGTGATTCACACAGACAGTAGTGATTCACTCAGAGGGTGGTGATTCACTCAGAGGGTGGTGATTCACTCAGAGGATGGTGATTCACTCAGAGTGTGGTGATTCAATCAGAGGGTAGTGATTTACTCGGAGGGTAGTGAATCACTCAGACGGTAGTGATTCACTCAGACGGTAGCGATTCACTCAGAGGGTAGTGATTCACTCAGAGGGTGGTGATTCTCTCAGCGGGTAGTGATTCACTCTGAGGGTAGTGATTCACTCAGTGGGTGGTGATTCACTCAGAGTTTCATGATTTACTCAGAGGGTGGTGATTCACTCAGAGGGTAGTGATTCACTCAGAGGGTAGTGATTCACTCAGAGGGTGGTAATGCACTCAGCGGGTAGTGATTCACTCAGAGGATAGTGAATCATTCAGAGGGTGGTGATTCACTCAGAGAGTGTGAATCACTCAGAAGGTGGTGATTCACTCAGAGGGTAGTGATTTACTCAGGGAGGATAGAGTTTTACTCAGAGTGAAAGTGATTTACTTGGAGGGTGATGATTCACTAAGAGGGTAGTGAGTCACTCAGAGGGTGGTGATCACTCAGAGCATAGTGATTCACACAGACCGTAATGATTCACTCAGAGGGTAGTGATTCACTCAGAGGGTAGTGATTCACTCAGAATGTCATGATTTACTCAGAGGGTAGTGATTCACTCAGAGGGTAGTGATTCACTCAGAGGGTAGTGATTCACTCAGAGGGTGGTGATGCACTCAGCGGGTAGTGATTCACTCAGAGGATAGTGAATCATTCAGAGGGTGGTGATTCACTCAGTGAGTGGTGAATCACTCAGAGGGTGGTGATTCACTCAGAGGGTGGTGATTCACTCAGAGGGTAGTGATTTACTCAGAGGGTAGTGATTCACTCAGAGGGTGGTGATTCACTCAGAGGGTAGTGATTCACTCAGAGGATAGTGAATCACTCAGAGCATAGTAATTCACACAGACAGTAGTGATTCACTCAGAGGTGGTGATTCACTCAGAGGGTGGTATTTCACTCAGAGGATGGTGATTCACTCAGAGTGTGGTGATTCAATCAGAGGGTAGTGATTTACTCGGAGGGTGTTGATTCACTCAGCGGGTAGTGATTCACTCACAGGGTAGTGATTCACTCAGATGGTAGTCATTTACTCAGAGGGTAGTGATTCAATCAGAGGATAGTGATTCACATTGAGGGTAGTGATTCACTCAGAGGTTAGTGATTCACTCAGAGGTTAGTGATTCACTCAGAGGGTGGTGATTCTCTCAGAGGGTAGTGATTCACACTGAGGGTAGTGATTCACTCAGAGGATTGTGAATCATTCAGAGGGTGGTGATTCACTCAGAGGGTAGTGATTTATTCGGAGGGTGTTGATTCACTCAGCGGGTAGTGATTCACTCACAGGGTAGTGATTCACTCAGATGGTAGTCATTTACTCAGAGGGTAGTGATTCAATCAGAGGGTAGTGATTTACTCAGAGTGTGGTGATTTAATCAGAGGGCGGTGATTCACTCTGAGGGTCGTGATTTACTCGGAGGGAAGTGATTTACTCGGAGTGTGGTGATTCGCTCAGAGGGTTGTGATTTACTCAGAGTGTAGTGATTCACTCAGAGGGCGGTGATTCACTCAGAGGTTAGTGATTCACTCAGAGGGTGGTGATTCTCTCAGAGGGTAGTGATTCACATTGAGGGTAGTGATTCACTCAGAGGTTAGTGATTCACTCAGAGGTTAGTGATTCACTCAGAGGGTGGTGCTTCTCTCAGAGGGTAGTGATTCACACTGAGGGTAGTGATTCACTCAGAGGATTGTGAATCATTCAGAGGGTGGTGATTCACTCAGAGGGTAGTGATTTACTCAGAGGGTAGTGATTCACTGAGAGGGTGGTGATTCACTCAGAGGGTAGTGATTCACTCAGCGGATGGTGATTCACTCAGAGTGTAGTGATTCACTTAGAGGGTAGTTATTTACTCAGAGGGTGGTGATTCACTAAGAGATTAGTGATTCACTCAGAGCGTAGTGAGTCACTCAGAGGGTGCTGATTCAATCAGAGCGTAGTGATTCACTCAGAGGGTAGTGATTCACTCAGAGGGTGGTGATTCACTTAGAGGGTAGTTATTTACTCAGAGGGTGGTGATTCACTAAGAGATTAGTGATTCACTCAGAGCATAGTGAGTCACTCAGAGGGTGGTGATTCACTCAGAGCGTAGTGATTCACTCAGAGGGTAGTGATTCACTTAGAGGGTAGTTATTTACTCAGAGGGTGGTGATTCACTAAGAGATTAGTGATTCACTCAGAGCGTAGTGAGTCACTCAGAGGGTAGTGATCACTCAGAGCGTAGTGATGCACAGACATTAGTGATTCACTCAGAGGGTGGTGATTCACTCAGAGGGTAGTGATTCACTCAGACGGTAGTGATTCACTCAGAGGGTGGTGATTCACTCAGAGTGTGGTGATTTAATCAGAGGGTAGTCATTCACTCAGAGGGTGGTGATTCACTCAGAGGGTAGTGATTTACTCGGAGGGTGGTGATTCACTAAGAGATTAGTGATTCACTCAGAGCATAGTGAGTCACTCAGAGGGTGGTGATTCACTCAGAGCGTAGTGATTCACTCAGAGGGTAGTGATTCACTCAGCGGATGCTGATTCACTCAGAGGGTAGTGATTCACTTAGAGGGTAGTTATTTACTCAGAGGGTGGTGATTCACTAAGAGATTAGTGATTCACTCAGAGCGTAGTGAGTCACTCAGAGGGTAGTGATTCACTCAGAGGGTGGTGATTTATTCAGTTTGTGGTGATTCACTCAGACGGTAGTGATTCACTCAGAGGGTAGTGATTCACTCAGAGGGTGGTGATGCACTCAGCGGGTAGTGATTCACTCAGAGGATAGTGAATCATTCAGAGGGTGGTGATTCACTCAGTGAGTGGTGAATCACTCAGAGGGTGGTGATTCACTCAGAGGGTGGTGATTCACTCAGAGGGTAGTGATTTACTCAGAGGGTAGTGATTCACTCAGAGGGTGGTGATTCACTCAGAGGGTAGTGATTCACTCAGAGGGTAGTGATTCACTCAGCGGATGGTGATTCACTCAGAGGGTAGTGATTCACTTAGAGGGTAGTTATTTACTCAGAGGGTGGTGATTCACTAAGAGATTAGTGATACACTCAGAGCATAGTGAGTCACTCAGAAGGTGGTGATTCACTCAGAGGGTAGTGATTCACTCAGCGGATGGTGATTCACTCAGATGGTAGTGATTCACTTAGAGGGTAGTTATTTACTCAGAGGGTGGTGTTTCACTAAGAGATTAGTGATTCACTCAGAGCGTAGTGAGTCACTCAGAGGGTGGTGATCACTCAAAGGTTAGTGATTTGCTCGGATGGTAGTGATTCACTCAGAGGATAGTGATTTACTCGGAGTGTGGTGATTTATTCAGAGGGCGGTGATTTACTCAGAGGCTAGTGATTCACTCAGGGAGGATAGCGATTTACTCCGAGAGTCGTGATTGACTCAGAGATTGTTGATTCACTCAGAAGGTAGTGATTCACTCAGACGGTGGTGATTCAGTCAGAAGTTAGTGATTCACACAGAGGTTGGTGATTCACTCAGAGGGAAGTGATTTACTCGGAGGGTAGTGATTCACTCAGACGGTAGTGATTCAATCAGACAGTAGTGATTTACTCAGAGGGTGGTGATTCACGAACAGGGTAGTGATTCACTCAGAGGATAGTGAGTCACTCAGAGGGTGGTGATCACTGAGAGCGTAGTGATTCACACAGACAGTAGTGATTCACTCAGAGGGTGGTGATTCACTCAGAGGGTGGTGATTCACTCAGAGGATGGTGATTCACTCAGAGATTGGTGATTCACTCAGAGGGTAGTGATTCACTCAGAGGGTGGTGATTCACTCAGAAGTTAGTGATTCACACAGAGATTGGTGATTCACTCAGAGGGAAGTGATTCACTCAGAGGGTGGAGATTCACGAACAGGGCAGTGATTCACTCAGAGGATAGTGAGTCACTCAGAGGGTGGTGATTCACTCAGACGGTAGTGATTCAATCAGACGGTAGTGATTCGCTCAGAGGGTGGTGATTCACGAACAGGGTAGTGATTCACTCAGAGGATAGTGAGTCACTCAGAGGGTGGTGATCACTCAGAGCGTAGTGATTCACACAGACATTAGTGATTCACTCAGAGGGTGGTGATTCACTCAGAGGATGGTGATTCACTCAGAGTGTGGTGATTCAATCAGAGGGTAGTGATTTACTCGGAGGGTAGTGAATCACTCAGACGGTAGTGATTCACTCAGACGGTAGCGATTCACTCAGAGGGTAGTGATTCACTCAGAGGGTGGTGATTCTCTCAGCGGGTAGTGATTCACTCTGAGGGTAGTGATTCACTCAGTGGGTGGTGATTCACTCAGAGTTTCATGATTTACTCAGAGGGTGGTGATTCACTCAGAGGGTAGTGATTCACTCAGAGGGTAGTGATTCACTCAGAGGGTGGTAATGCACTCAGCGGGTAGTGATTCACTCAGAGGATAGTGAATCATTCAGAGGGTGGTGATTCACTCAGAGAGTGTGAATCACTCAGAAGGTGGTGATTCACTCAGAGGGTAGTGATTTACTCAGGGAGGATAGAGTTTTACTCAGAGTGAAAGTGATTTACTTGGAGGGTGATGATTCACTAAGAGGGTAGTGAGTCACTCAGAGGGTGGTGATCACTCAGAGCATAGTGATTCACACAGACCGTAATGATTCACTCAGAGGGTAGTGATTCACTCAGAGGGTAGTGATTCACTCAGAATGTCATGATTTACTCAGAGGGTGGTGATTCACTCAGAGGGTAGTGATTCACTCAGAGGGTAGTGATTCACTCAGAGGGTGGTGATGCACTCAGCGGGTAGTGATTCACTCAGAGGATAGTGAATCATTCAGAGGGTGGTGATTCACTCAGTGAGTGGTGAATCACTCAGAGGGTGGTGATTCACTCAGAGGGTGGTGATTCACTCAGAGGGTAGTGATTTACTCAGAGGGTAGTGATTCACTCAGAGGATAGTGAATCACTCAGAGCATAGTAATTCACACAGACAGTAGTGATTCACTCAGAGGTGGTGATTCACTCAGAGGGTGGTATTTCACTCAGAGGATGGTGATTCACTCAGAGTGTGGTGATTCAATCAGAGGGTAGTGATTTACTCGGAGGGTGTTGATTCACTCAGCGGGTAGTGATTCACTCACAGGGTAGTGATTCACTCAGATGGTAGTCATTTACTCAGAGGGTAGTGATTCAATCAGAGGATAGTGATTCACATTGAGGGTAGTGATTCACTCAGAGGTTAGTGATTCACTCAGAGGTTAGTGATTCACTCAGAGGGTGGTGATTCTCTCAGAGGGTAGTGATTCACACTGAGGGTAGTGATTCACTCAGAGGATTGTGAATCATTCAGAGGGTGGTGATTCACTCAGAGGGTAGTGATTTACTCGGAGGGTGTTGATTCACTCAGCGGGTAGTGATTCACTCACAGGGTAGTGATTCACTCAGATGGTAGTCATTTACTCAGAGGGTAGTGATTCAATCAGAGGGTAGTGATTTACTCAGAGTGTGGTGATTTAATCAGAGGGCGGTGATTCACTCTGAGGGTCGTGATTTACTCGGAGGGAAGTGATTTACTCGGAGTGTGGTGATTCGCTCAGAGGGTTGTGATTTACTCAGAGTGTAGTGATTCACTCAGAGGGCGGTGATTCACTCAGAGGTTAGTGATTCACTCAGAGGGTGGTGATTCTCTCAGAGGGTAGTGATTCACATTGAGGGTAGTGATTCACTCAGAGGTTAGTGATTCACTCAGAGGTTAGTGATTCACTCAGAGGGTGGTGCTTCTCTCAGAGGGTAGTGATTCACACTGAGGGTAGTGATTCACTCAGAGGATTGTGAATCATTCAGAGGGTGGAGATTCACTCAGAGGGTAGTGATTTACTCAGAGGGTAGTGATTCACTGAGAGGGTGGTGATTCACTCAGAGGGTAGTGATTCACTCAGCGGATGGTGATTCACTCAGAGTGTAGTGATTCACTTAGAGGGTAGTTATTTACTCAGAGGGTGGTGATTCACTGAGATTAGTGATTCACTCAGAGCGTAGTGAGTCACTCAGAGGGTGCTGATTCAATCAGAGCGTAGTGATTCACTCAGAGGGTAGTGATTCACTCAGAGGGTGGTGATTCACTTAGAGGGTAGTTATTTACTCAGAGGGTGGTGATTCACTAAGAGATTAGTGATTCACTCAGAGCATAGTGAGTCACTCAGAGGGTGGTGATTCACTCAGAGCGTAGTGATTCACTCAGAGGGTAGTGATTCACTTAGAGGGTAGTTATTTACTCAGAGGGTGGTGATTCACTAAGAGATTAGTGATTCACTCAGAGCGTAGTGAGTCACTCAGAGGGTAGTGATCACTCAGAGCGTAGTGATGCACAGACATTAGTGATTCACTCAGAGGGTGGTGATTCACTCAGAGGGTAGTGATTCACTCAGACGGTAGTGATTCACTCAGAGGGTGGTGATTCACTCAGAGTGTGGTGATTTAATCAGAGGGTAGTCATTCACTCAGAGGGTGGTGATTCACTCAGAGGGTAGTGATTTACTCGGAGGGTGGTGATTCACTAAGAGATTAGTGATTCACTCAGAGCGTAGTGATTCACTCAGAGGGTAGTGATTCACTCAGCGGATGCTGATTCACTCAGAGGGTAGTGATTCACTTAGAGGGTAGTTATTTACTCAGAGGGTGGTGATTCACTAAGAGATTAGTGATTCACTCAGAGCGTAGTGAGTCACTCAGAGGGTAGTGATTCACTCAGAGGGTGGTGATTTATTCAGTTTGTGGTGATTCACTCAGACGGTAGTGATTCACTCAGAGGGTAGTGATTCACTCAGAGGATGGTGATTCACTCAGAGTGTGGTGATTTAATCAGAGGGTAGTGATTCACTCAGAGGGTGGTGATTCACTCAGAGGGTAGTGATTTACTCGGAGGGTGGTGATTCACTCAGCGGGTAGTAATTCACTCACAGGGTAGTGATTCACTCACAGGGTGCTGATTCACTCAGAGTGTGTTGATTCACTCAGAGGGTAGTGATTCACTCAGAGGTTGGTGATTTACTCAGTTGGTGGTGATTCACTAAGATGGTAGTGATTCACTCAGAGGTTAGTGATTTACTCGGAGGGTAGTGATTCACTCAGAGGATAGTGATTTACACGGAGTGTGGTGATTTAATCAGTGGGCGGTGATTTACTCAGAGGGTAGTGATTCACTCAGGGAGGATAGCGATTTACTCCGAGAGTGGTGATTCACTCAGAGATTGGTGATTCACTCAGAGGGTAGTGATTCACTCAGAGGGTGGTGATTCACTCAGAAGTTAGTGATTCACACAGAGGTTGGTGATTCACTCAGAGGGAAGTGATTCACTCAGAGGGTGGAGATTCACGAACAGGGCAGTGATTCACTCAGAGGATAGTGAGTCACTCAGAGGGTGGTGATTCACTCAGATGGTAGTGATTCAATCAGACGGTAGTGATTCACTCAGAGGGTGGTGATTCACGAACAGGGTAGTGATTCACTCAGAGGATAGTGAGTCACTCAGAGGGTGGTGATCACTCAGAGCGTAGTGATTCACACAGACAGTAGTGATTCACTCAGAGGGTGGTGATTCACTCAGAGGGTGGTGATTCACTCAGAGGATGGTGATTCACTCAGAGTGTGGTGATTCAATCAGAGGGTAGTGATTTACTCGGAGGGTAGTGAATCACTCAGACGGTCGTGATTCACTCAGACGGTAGTGATTCACTCAGAGGGTAGTGATTCACTCAGAGGGTGGTGATTCTCTCAGAGGGTAGTGATTCACTCTGAGGGTAGTGATTCACTCAGTGGGTGGTGATTCACTCAGAGTTTCATGATTTACTCAGAGGGTGGTGATTCACTCAGAGGATGGTGATTCACTCAGAGTGTGGTGATTTAATCAGAGGGTAGTGATTCACTCAGAGGGTGGTGATTCACTCAGAGGGTAGTGATTTACTCGGAGGGTGGTGATTCACTCAGCGGGTAGTGATTCACTCACAGGGTAGTGATTCACTCACAGGGTGCTGATTCACTCAGAGTGTGTTGATTCACTCAGAGGGTAGTGATTCACTCAGAGGTTGGTGATTTACTCAGTTGGTGGTGATTCACTAAGATGGTAGTGATTCACTCAGAGGTTAGTGATTTACTCGGAGGGTAGTGATTCACTCAGAGGATAGTGATTTACACGGAGTGTGGTGATTTAATCAGTGGGCGGTGATTTACTCAGAGGGTAGTGATTCACTCAGGGAGGATAGCGATTTACTCCGAGAGTGGTGATTCACTCAGAGATTGGTGATTCACTCAGAGGGTAGTGATTCACTCAGAGGGTGGTGATTCACTCAGAAGTTAGTGATTCACACAGAGGTTGGTGATTCACTCAGAGGGAAGTGATTCACTCAGAGGGTGGAGATTCACGAACAGGGCAGTGGTTCACTCAGAGGATAGTGAGTCACTCAGAGGGTGGTGATTCACTCAGATGGTAGTGATTCAATCAGACGGTAGTGATTCACTCAGAGGGTGGTGATTCACGAACAGGGTAGTGATTCACTCAGAGGATAGTGAGTCACTCAGAGGGTGGTGATCACTCAGAGCGTAGTGATTCACACAGACAGTAGTGATTCACTCAGAGGGTGGTGATTCACTCAGAGGGTGGTGATTCACTCAGAGGATGGTGATTCACTCAGAGTGTGGTGATTCAATCAGAGGGTAGTGATTTACTCGGAGGGTAGTGAATCACTCAGACGGTCGTGATTCACTCAGACGGTAGTGATTCACTCAGAGGGTAGTGATTCACTCAGAGGGTGGTGATTCTCTCAGAGGGTAGTGATTCACTCTGAGGGTAGTGATTCACTCAGTGGGTGGTAATGCACTCAGCGGGTAGTGATTCACTCAGAGGATAGTGAATCATTCAGAGGGTGGTGATTCACTCAGAGAGTGTGAATCACTCAGAAGGTGGTGATTCACTCAGAGGGTAGTGATTTACTCAGGGAGGATAGAGTTTTACTCAGAGTGAAAGTGATTTACTTGGAGGGTGATGATTCACTAAGAGGGTAGTGAGTCACTCAGAGGGTGGTGATCACTCAGAGCATAGTGATTCACACAGACCGTAATGATTCACTCAGAGGGTAGTGATTCACTCAGAGGGTAGTGATTCACTCAGAGTGTCATGATTTACTCAGAGGGTGGTGATTCACTCAGAGGGTAGTGATTCACTCAGAGGGTAGTGATTCACTCAGAGGGTGGTGATGCACTCAGCGGGTAGTGATTCACTCAGAGGATAGTGAATCATTCAGAGGGTGGTGATTCACTCAGTGAGTGGTGAATCACTCAGAGGGTGGTGATTCACTCAGAGGGTGGTGATTCACTCAGAGGGTAGTGATTTACTCAGAGGGTAGTGATTCACTCAGAGGGTGGTGATTCACTCAGAGGGTAGTGATTCACTCAGAGGGTAGTGATTCACTCAGCGGATGGTGATTCACTCAGAGGGTAGTGATTCACTTAGAGGGTAGTTATTTACTCAGAGGGTGGTGATTCACTAAGAGATTAGTGATACACTCAGAGCATAGTGAGTCACTCAGAGGGTGGTGATTCACTCAGAGAGTAGTGATTCACTCAGCGGATGGTGATTCACTCAGATGGTAGTGATTCACTTAGAGGGTAGTTATTTACTCAGAGGGTGGTGTTTCACTAAGAGATTAGTGATTCACTCAGAGCGTAGTGAGTCACTCATAGGGTGGTGATCACTCAAAGGTTAGTGATTTGCTCGGATGGTAGTGATTCACTCAGAGGATAGTGATTTACTCGGAGTGTGGTGATTTATTCAGAGGGCGGTGATTTACTCAGAGGCTAGTGATTCACTCAGGGAGGATAGCGATTTACTCCGAGAGTCGTGATTGACTCAGAGATTGTTGATTCACTCAGAGGGTAGTGATTCACTCAGACGGTGGTGATTCACTCAGAAGTTAGTGATTCACACAGAGGTTGGTGATTCACTCAGCGGGTAGTGATTCACTCACAGGGTAGTGATTCACTCAGAGGGTGGTGATTCACTAAGAGATTTGTGATTCACTCAAAGCATAGAGAGTCACTCAGAGGGTGGTGATTCACTCAGAGGGTGGTGATTCACTCAGAGTGTGGTGATTTAATCAGAGGGTAGTGTTTCACTCAGAGGGTGGTGATTCACTCAGAGGTTAGTGATTTACTCGGAGGGTCGTGATTCACTCAGCGGGTAGTGATTCACTCACAGGGTAGTGATTCACTCAGAGGGTGGTGATTCACTAAGAGATTAGTGATTCACTCAGAGCATAGTGAGTCACTCAGAGGGTGGTGATTCACTCAGAGCGTAGTGATTCACTCAGAGGGTAGTGATTCACTCAGCGGATGCTGATTCACTCAGAGGGTAGTGATTCACTTAGAGGGTAGATATTTACTCAGAGAGTGGTGATTCACGAAGAGATTAGTGATTCACTCAGAGCGTAGTGAGTCACTCAGAGGGTGGTGATCACTCAGAGGGTAGTGATTCACTCAGAGGGTGGTGATTTACTCAGTTGGTGGTGATTCACTCAGACGGTAGTGATTCACTCAGTTGGTGGTGATTCACTCAGACGGTAGTGATTCACTCAGAGGGTGGTGATTCACTCAGAGGGAAGTGATTTACTCGGAGGGTGGTGCATCACTCAGCGGGTAGTGATTCACTCAAAGGGTAGTGATTCACTCACAGGGTGCTGATTCACTCAGAATGTGTTGATTCACTCAGATGGTAGTGATTCACTCAGAGGGTAGTGATTCACTCAGACGGTAGTGATTCACTCAGAGGGTGGTGATTCACTCAGAGGATGGTGATTCACTCAGAGTGTGGTGATTTAATCAGAGGGTAGTGATTCACTCAGAGGGTGGTGATTTACTCAGTTGGTGGTGATTCACTATGAGGGTAGTGATTCACTCAGAGGTTAGTGATTTGCTCGGAGGGTAGTGATTCACTCAGAGGATAGTGATTTACTTGGAGTGTGGTGATGTAATCAGAGGGCTGTGATTTACTCAGAGGGTAGTGATTCACTCAGGGAGGATAGCGATTTACTCCGAGAGTGGTGATTCACTCAGAGATTGTTGATTCACTCAGAGGGTAGTGATTCACTCAGACGGTGGTGATTCACTCGGAAGTTAGTGATTCACACAGAGGTTGGTGATTCACTCAGAGGGAAGTGATTTACTCGGAGGGTAGTGATTCACTCAGACGGTAGTGATTCAATCAGACGGTAGTGATTCACTCAGAGGGTGGTGATTCACGAACAGGGTAGTGATTCACTCAGAGGATAGTGAGTCACTCAGAGGGTGGTGATCACTCAGAGCGTAGTGATTCACACAGACAGTAGTGATTCACTCAGAGGGTGGTGATTCACTCAGAGGGTGGTGATTCACTCAGAGGATGGTGATTCACTCAGAGTGTGGTGATTCAATCAGAGGGTAGTGATTTACTCGGAGGGTAGTGATTCACTCAGTGGGTGGTGATTCACTCAGAGTGTCATGATTTACTCAGAGGGTGGTGATTCACTCAGAGGGTAGTGATTCACTCAGAGGGTTGTAATGCACTCAGCGGGTATTGATTCACTCAGAGGATCGTGAATCACTCAGAGGGTGGTGATTCACTCAGAGGGTAGTGATTTACTCAGAGGGTAGTGATTCACTCAGGGAGGATAGAGTTTTACTCAGAGTGAAAATGATTTACTTGGAGGGTGGTGATTCACTAAGAGGGTAGTGAGTGACTCAGAGGGTAGTGATCACTCAGAGCATAGTGATTCACACAGACCGTAGTGATTCACTCAGAGGGTAGTGATTCACTCAGAGGGTGGTGATTCACTCAGAGTGTCATGATTTACTCAGAGGGTGGTGATTCACTCAGAGAGTAGTGATTCACTCAGGGTAGTGATTCACTCAGAGGATGGTGATGCACTCAGCGGGTAGTGATTCACTCAGAGGATAGTGAATCATTCAGAGGGTGGTGATTCACTCAGTGAGTGGTGAATCACTCAGAGGGTGGTGATTCACTCAGAGGGTAGTGATTTACTCAGAGGGTAGTGATTCACTCAGAGGGTGATGATTCACTCAGAGGGTAGTGATTCACTCAGAGGGTAGTGATTCACTCAGCGGATGGTGATTCACTCAGAGGGTAGTGATTCACTCAGAGGGTAGTTATTTACTCAGAGGGTGGTGATTCACTAAGAGATTAGTGATTCACTCAGAGCATAGTGAGTCACTCAGAGGGTGGTGATTCACTCAGAGCGTAGTGATTCACTCAGAGGGTAGTGATTCACTTAGAGGGTAGTGATTCACTTAGAGGGTAGTTATTTACTCAGAGGGTGGTGATTCACTAAGAGATTAGTGATTCACTCAGAGCGTAGTGAGTCACTCAGAGGGTGGTGATCACTCAGAGCGTAGTGATGCACAGACATTAGTGATTCACTCAGAGGGTGGTGATTCACTCAGAGGGTAGTGATTCACTCAGAGGGTAGTGATTCACTCAGAGGGTGGTGATTCACTCAGAGTGTGGTGATTTAATCAGAGGGTAGTGATTCACTCAGAGGGTGGTGATTCACTCAGAGGGTAGTGATTTACTCGGAGGGTGGTGATTCACTCAGCGGGTAGTGATTCACTCACAGGGTAGTGATTCACTCAGAGGGTGGTGATTCACTAAGAGATTAGTGATTCACTCAGAGCATAGTGAGACACTCAGAGGGTGGTGATTCACTCAGAGCGTAGTGATTCACTCAGAGGGTAGTGATTCACTCAGCGGATGCTGATTCACTCAGAGGGTAGTGAT
The DNA here is from genome assembly GCF_044704955.1 of Pristiophorus japonicus. Classification (NCBI taxonomy): domain Eukaryota; kingdom Metazoa; phylum Chordata; class Chondrichthyes; family Pristiophoridae; genus Pristiophorus; species Pristiophorus japonicus. Next base: position 74,099,248 of record NC_091990.1, read on the forward strand.
TCACTCAGAGGGTAGTGATTCACTCAGAGGTTGGTGATTTACTCAGTTGGTGGTGATTCACTAAGATGGTAGTGATTCACTCAGAGGTTAGTGATTTACTCGGAGGGTAGTGATTCACTCAGAGGATAGTGATTTACACGGAGTGTGGTGATTTAATCAGTGGGCGGTGATTTACTCAGAGGGTAGTGATTCACTCAGGGAGGATAGCGATTTACTCCGAGAGTGGTGATTCACTCAGAGATTGGTGATTCACTCAGAGGGTAGTGATTCACTCAGAGGGTGGTGATTCACTCAGAAGTTAGTGATTCACACAGAGATTGGTGATTCACTCAGAGGGAAGTGATTCACTCAGAGGGTGGAGATTCACGAACAGGGCAGTGATTCACTCAGAGGATAGTGAGTCACTCAGAGGGTGGTGATTCACTCAGACGGTAGTGATTCAATCAGACGGTAGTGATTCGCTCAGAGGGTGGTGATTCACGAACAGGGTAGTGATTCACTCAGAGGATAGTGAGTCACTCAGAGGGTGGTGATCACTCAGAGCGTAGTGATTCACACAGACAGTAGTGATTCACTCAGAGGGTGGTGATTCACTCAGAGGGTGGTGATTCACTCAGAGGATGGTGATTCACTCAGAGTGTGGTGATTCAATCAGAGGGTAGTGATTTACTCGGAGGGTAGTGAATCACTCAGACGGTAGTGATTCACTCAGACGGTAGCGATTCACTCAGAGGGTAGTGATTCACTCAGAGGGTGGTGATTCTCTCAGCGGGTAGTGATTCACTCTGAGGGTAGTGATTCACTCAGTGGGTGGTGATTCACTCAGAGTTTCATGATTTACTCAGAGGGTGGTGATTCACTCAGAGGGTAGTGATTCACTCAGAGGGTAGTGATTCACTCAGAGGGTGGTAATGCACTCAGCGGGTAGTGATTCACTCAGAGGATAGTGAATCATTCAGAGGGTGGTGATTCACTCAGAGAGTGTGAATCACTCAGAAGGTGGTGATTCACTCAGAGGGTAGTGATTTACTCAGGGAGGATAGAGTTTTACTCAGAGTGAAAGTGATTTACTTGGAGGGTGATGATTCACTAAGAGGGTAGTGAGTCACTCAGAGGGTGGTGATCACTCAGAGCATAGTGATTCACACAGACCGTAATGATTCACTCAGAGGGTAGTGATTCACTCAGAGGGTAGTGATTCACTCAGAATGTCATGATTTACTCAGAGGGTGGTGATTCACTCAGAGGGTAGTGATTCACTCAGAGGGTAGTGATTCACTCAGAGGGTGGTGATGCACTCAGCGGGTAGTGATTCACTCAGAGGATAGTGAATCATTCAGAGGGTGGTGATTCACTCAGTGAGTGGTGAATCACTCAGAGGGTGGTGATTCACTCAGAGGGTGGTGATTCACTCAGAGGGTAGTGATTTACTCAGAGGGTAGTGATTCACTCAGAGGGTGGTGATTCACTCAGAGGGTAGTGATTCACTCAGAGGGTAGTGATTCACTCAGCGGATGGTGATTCACTCAGAGGGTAGTGATTCACTTAGAGGGTAGTTATTTACTCAGAGGGTGGTGATTCACTAAGAGATTAGTGATACACTCAGAGCATAGTGAGTCACTCAGAGGGTGGTGATTCACTCAGAGGGTAGTGATTCACTCAGCGGATGGTGATTCACTCAGATGGTAGTGATTCACTTAGAGGGTAGTTATTTACTCAGAGGGTGGTGTTTCACTAAGAGATTAGTGATTCACTCAGAGCGTAGGGTGGTGATCACTCAAAGGTTAGTGATTTGCTCGGATGGTAGTGATTCACTCAGAGGATAGTGATTTACTCGGAGTGTGGTGATTTATTCAGAGGGCGGTGATTTACTCAGAGGCTAGTGATTCACTCAGGGAGGATAGCGATTTACTCCGAGAGTGGTGATTGACTCAGAGATTGTTGATTCACTCAGAGGGTAGTGATTCACTCAGACGGTGGTGATTCACTCAGAAGTTAGTGATTCACACAGAGGTTGGTGATTCACTCAGAGGGAAGTGATTTACTCGGAGGGTAGTGATTCACTCAGACGGTAGTGATTCAATCAGACAGTAGTGATTTACTCAGAGGGTGGTGATTCACGAACAGGGTAGTGATTCACTCAGAGGATAGTGAGTCACTCAGAGGGTGGTGATCACTGAGAGCGTAGTGATTCACTCAGAGGATGGTGAATCACTCAGAGTGTGGTGATTCAATCAGAGGGTAGTGATTTACTCGGAGGGTAGTGATTCACTCAGACGGTAGTGATTCACTCAGAGGGTGGTGATTCACTCAGAGGGTAGTGATTTACTCAGAGGGTAGTGATTCACTCAGGGAGGATAGAGTTTTACTCAGAGTGAAAGTGATTTACTTGGAGGGTGGTGATTCACTAAGAGGGTAGTGAGTCACTCAGAGGGTGGTGATCACTCAGAGCATAGTGATTCACACAGACCGTAGTGATTGACTCAGAGGGTAGTGATTCACTCAGAGGGTGGTGATTCACTCAGAGTGTCATGATTTACTCAGAGGGTGGTGATTCACTCAGAGGGTAGTGATTCACTCAGAGGGTAGTGATTCACTCAGAGGGTGGTGATGCACTCAACGGGTAGTGATTCACTCAGAGGATAGTGAATCATTCAGAGGGTGGTGATTCACTCAGTGAGTGGTGAATCACTCAGAGGGTGGTGATTCACTCAGAGGGTGGTGATTCACTCAGAGGGTAGTTAGTTACTCAGAGGGTGGTGATTCACTAAGAGATTAGTGATTCACTCAGAGCGTAGTGAGTCACTCAGAGGGTGCTGATTCAATCAGAGCGTAGTGATTCACTCAGAGGGTAGTGATTCACTCAGAGGGTGGTGATTCACTTAGAGGGTAGTTATTTACTCAGAGGGTGGTGATTCACTAAGCGATTAGTGATTCACTCAGAGCATAGTGAGTCACTCAGAGGGTGGTGATTCACTCAGAGCGTAGTGATTCACTCAGAGGGTAGTGATTCACTTAGAGGGTAGTTATTTACTCAGAGGGTGGTGATTCACTAAGAGATTAGTGATTCACTCAGAGCGTAGTGAGTCACTCAGAGGGTGGTGATCACTCAGAGCGTAGTGATGCACAGACATTAGTGATTCGCTCAGAGGGTGGTGATTCACTCAGAGGGTAGTGATTCACTCAGACGGTAGTGATTCACTCAGAGGGTGGTGATTCACTCAGAGTGTGGTGATTTAATCAGAGGGTAGTGATTCACTCAGAGGGTGGTGATTCACTCAGAGGGTAGTGATTTACTCGGAGGGTGGTGATTCACTAAGAGATTAGTGATTCACTCAGAGCATAGTGAGTCACTCAGAGGGTGGTGATTCACTCAGAGCGTAGTGATTCACTCAGAGGGTAGTGATTCACTCAGCGGATGCTGATTCACTCAGAGGGTAGTGATTCACTTAGAGGGTAGTTATTTACTCAGAGGGTGGTGATTCACTAAGAGATTAGTGATTCACTCAGAGCGTAGTGAGTCACTCAGAGGGTAGTGATTCACTCAGAGGGTGGTGATTTATTCAGTTTGTGGTGATTCACTCAGACGGTAGTGATTCACTCAGAGGGTGGTGATTCACTCAGAGGATGGTGATTCACTCAGAGTGTGGTGATTTAATCAGAGGGTAGTGATTCACTCAGAGGGTGGTGATTCACTCAGAGGGTAGTGATTTACTCGGAGGGTGGTGATTCACTCAGCGGGTAGTGATTCACTCACAGGGTAGTGATTCACTCACAGGGTGCTGATTCACTCAGAGTGTGTTGATTCACTCAGAGGGTTGTGATTCACTCAGAGGTTGGTGATTTACTCAGTTGGTGGTGATTCACTAAGATGGTAGTGATTCACTCAGAGGTTAGTGATTTACTCGGAGGGTAGTGATTCACTCAGAGGATAGTGATTTGCACGGAGTGTGGTGATTTAATCAGTGGGCGGTGATTTACTCAGAGGGTAGTGATTCACTCAGGGAGGATAGCGATTTACTCCGAGAGTGGTGATTCACTCAGAGATTGGTGATTCACTCAGAGGGTAGTGATTCACTCAGAGGGTGGTGATTCACTCAGAAGTTAGTGATTCACACAGAGGTTGGTGATTCACTCAGAGGGAAGTGATTCACTCAGAGGGTGGAGATTCAAGAACAGGGCAGTGATTCACTCAGAGGATAGTGAGTCACTCAGAGGGTGGTGATTCACTCAGATGGTAGTGATTCAATCAGACGGTAGTGATTCACTCAGAGGGTGGTGATTCACGAACAGGGTAGTGATTCACTCAGAGGATAGTGAGTCACTCAGAGGGTGGTGATCACTCAGAGGGTAGTGATTCATACAGACAGTAGTGATTCACTCAGAGGGTGGTGATTCACTCAGAGGGTGGTGATTCACTCAGAGGATGGTGATTCACTCAGAGTGTGGTGATTCAATCAGAGGGTAGTGATTTACTCGGAGGGTAGTGAATCACTCAGACGGTCGTGATTCACTCAGACGGTAGTGATTCACTCAGAGGGTAGTGATTCACTCAGAGGGTGGTGATTCTCTCAGAGGGTAGTGATTCACTCTGAGGGTAGTGATTCACTCAGTGGGTGGTGATTCACTCAGAGTTTCATGATTTACTCAGAGGGTGGTGATTCACTCAGAGGGTAGTGATTCACTCAGAGGGTAGTGATTCACTCAGAGGGTGGTAATGCACTCAGCGGGTAGTGATTCACTCAGAGGATAGTGAATCATTCAGAGGGTGGAGATTCACTCAGAGAGTGTGAATCACTCAGAAGGTGGTGATTCACTCAGAGGGTAGTGATTTACTCAGGGAGGATAGAGTTTTACTCAGAGTGAAAGTGATTTACTTGGAGGGTGGTGATTCACTAAGAGGGTAGTGAGTCACTCATAGGGTGGTGATCACTCAGAGCATAGTGATTCACACAGACCGTAATGATTCACTCAGAGGGTAGTGATTCACTCAGAGGGTAGTGATTCACTCAGAGTGTCATGATTTACTCAGAGGGTGGTGATTCACTCAGAGGATAGTGATTCACTCAGAGGGTAGTGATTCACTCAGAGGGTAGTGATTCACTCAGAGGGTGGTGATGCACTCAGCGGGTAGTGATTCACTCAGAGGATAGTGAATCATTCAGAGGGTGGTGATTCACTCAGTGAGTGGTGAATCACTCAGAGGGTGGTGATTCACTCAGAGGGTGGTGATTCACTCAGAGGGTAGTGATTTACTCAGAGGGTAGTGATTCACTCAGAGGGTAGTTATTTACTCAGAGGGTAGTGATTCACTCAGAGGGTAGTGATTCACTCAGCGGATGGTAATTCACTCAGACGGTAGTGATTCACTCAGAGGGTAGTGATTCACTCAGGGTAGTGATTCACTCAGAGGATGGTGATGCACTCAGCGGGTAGTGATTCACTCAGAGGATAGTGAATCATTCAGAGGGTGGTGATTCACTCAGTGAGTGGTGAATCACTCAGAGGGTGGTGATTCACTCAGAGGGTAGTGATTTACTCAGAGGGTAGTGATTCACTCAGAGGGTGATGATTCACTCAGAGGGTAGTGATTCACTCAGAGGGTAGTGATTCACTCAGCGGATGGTGATTCACTCAGATGGTAGTGATTCACTTAGAGGGTAGTTATTTACTCAGAGGGTGGTGTTTCACTAAGAGATTAGTGATTCACTCAGAGCGTAGTGAGTCACTCAGAGGGTGGTGATCACTCAGAGGTTAGTGATTTGCTCGGATGGTAGTGATTCACTCAGAGGATAGTGATTTACTCGGAGTGTGGTGATTTATTCAGAGGGCGGTGATTTACTCAGAGGCTAGTGATTCACTCAGGGAGGATAGCGATTTACTCCGAGAGTGGTGATTGACTCAGAGATTGTTGATTCACTCAGAGGGTAGTGATTCACTCAGACGGTGGTGATTCACTCAGAAGTTAGTGATTCACACAGAGGTTGGTGATTCACTCAGAGGGAAGTGATTTACTCGGAGGGTAGTGATTCACTCAGACGGTAGTGATTCAATCAGACAGTAGTGATTCACTCAGAGGGTGGTGATTCACGAACAGGGTAGTGATTCACTCAGAGGATAGTGAGTCACTCAGAGGGTGGTGATCACTGAGAGCGTAGTGATTCACACAGACAGTAGTGATTCACTCAGAGGGTGGTGATTCACTCAGAGGGTGGTGATTCACTCAGAGGATGGTGAATCACTCGGAGGGTAGTGATTCACTCAGACGGTAGTGATTCACTCAGACGGTAGTGTTTCAGTCAGAGGGTAGTGATTCACTCAGAGGGTGGTGATTCTCTCAGAGGGTAGTGATTCACTCTGAGGGTAGTGATTCACTCAGTGAGTGGTGATTCACTCAGAGTGTCATGATTTACTCAGAGGGTGGTGATTCACTCAGAGGGTAGTGATTCACTCAGAGGGTAGTGATTCACTCAGAGGGTGGTAATGCACTCAGAGAGTGATGAATCACTCAGAGGGTGGTGATTCACTCAGAGGGTAGTGATTTACTCAGAGGGTAGTGATTCACTCAGGGAGGATAGAGTTTTACTCAGAGTGAAAGTGATTTACTTGGAGGGTGGTGATTCACTAAGAGGTTAGTGAGTCACTCAGAGGGTGGTGATCACTCAGAGCATAGTGATTCAAACAGACCGTAGTGATTCACTCAGAGGGTAGTGATTCACTCAGAGGGTTGTGATTCACTCAGAGTGTCATGATTTACTCAGAGGGTGGTGATTCACTCAGAGGGTAGTGATTCACTCAGAGGGTAGTGATTCACTCAGAGGGTGGTGATGCACTCAGCGGGTAGTGATTCACTCAGAGGATAGTGAATCATTCAGAGGGTGGTGATTCACTCAGTGAGTGGTGAATCACTCAGAGGGTGGTGATTCACTCAGAGGGTGGTGATTCACTCAGAGGGTAGTGATTTACTCAGAGGGTGGTGATTCACTCAGAAGTTCGTGATTCACACAGAGGTTGGTGATTCACTCAGAGGGAAGTGATTTACTCGGAGGGTAGTGATTCACTCAGACGGTAGTGATTCACTCAGACGGTAGTGATTCACTCAGAGGGTGGTGATTCTCTCAGAGGGTAGTGATTCACTCTGAGGGTAGTGATTCACTCAGTGGGTGGTGATTCACTCAGAGTTTCATGATTTACTCAGAGGGTGGTGATTCACTCAGAGGGTAGTGATTCACTCAGAGGGTAGTGATTCACTCAGAGGGTGGTAATGCACTCAGCGGGTAGTGATTCACTCAGAGGATAGTGAATCATTCAGAGGGTGGAGATTCACTCAGAGAGTGTGAATCACTCAGAAGGTGGTGATTCACTCAGAGGGTAGTGATTTACTCAGGGAGGATAGAGTTTTACTCAGAGTGAAAGTGATTTACTTGGAGGGTGGTGATTCACTAAGAGGGTAGTGAGTCACTCATAGGGTGGTGATCACTCAGAGCATAGTGATTCATACAGACCGTAATGATTCACTCAGAGGGTAGTGATTCACTCAGAGGGTAGTGATTCACTCAGAGTGTCATGATTTACTCAGAGGGTGGTGATTCACTCAGAGGGTAGTGATTCACTCAGAGGGTAGTGATTCACTCAGAGGGTAGTGATTCACTCAGAGGGTGGTGATGCACTCAGCGGGTAGTGATTCACTCAGAGGATAGTGAATCATTCAGAGGGTGGTGATTCACTCAGTGAGTGGTGAATCACTCAGAGGGTGGTGATTCACTCAGAGGGTGGTGATTCACTCAGAGGGTAGTGATTTACTCAGAGGGTAGTGATTCACTCAGAGGGTAGTTATTTACTCAGAGGGTAGTGATTCACTCAGAGGGTAGTGATTCACTCAGCGGATGGTGATTCACTCAGACGGTAGTGATTCACTCAGAGGGTAGTGATTCACTCAGCGGATGGTGATTCACTCAGATGGTTGTGATTCACTTAGAGGGTAGTTATTTACTCAGAGGGTGGTGTTTCACTAAGAGATTAGTGATTCACTCAGAGCGTAGTGAGTCACTCAGAGGGTGGTGATCACTCAGAGGTTAGTGATTTGCTCGGATGGTAGTGATTCACTCAGAGGATAGTGATTTACTCGGAGTGTGGTGATTTATTCAGAGTGCGGTGATTTACTCAGAGGGTAGTGATTCACTCAGGGAGGATAGCGATTTACTCCGAGAGTGGTGATTGACTCAGAGATTGTTGATTCACTCAGAGGGTAGTGATTCACTCAGACGGTGGTGATTCACTCAGAAGTTAGTGATTCACACAGAGGTTGGTGATTCACTCAGAGGGAAGTGATTTACTCGGAGGGTAGTGATTCACTCAGACGGTAGTGATTCAATCAGACAGTAGTGATTCACTTAGAGGGTGGTGATTCACGAACAGGGTAGTGATTCACTCAGAGGATAGTGAGTCACTCAGAGGGTGGTGATCACTGAGAGCGTAGTGATTCACACAGACAGTAGTGATTCACTCAGAGGGTGGTGATTCACTCAGAGGGTGGTGATTCACTCAGAGGATGGTGAATCACTCAGAGTGTGGTGATTCAATCAGAGGGTAGTGATTTACTCGGAGGGTAGTGATTCACTCAGACGGTAGTGATTCACTCAGACGGTAGTGTTTCAGTCAGAGGGTAGTGATTCACTCAGAGGGTGGTGATTCTCTCAGAGGGTAGTGATTCACTCTGAGGGTAGTGATTCACTCAGTGAGTGGTGATTCACTCAGAGTGTCATGATTTACTCAGAGGGTGGTGATTCACTCAGAGGGTAGTGATTCACTCATAGGGTAGTGATTCACTCAGAGGGTGGTAATGCACTCAGAGAGTGATGAATCACTCAGAGGGTGGTGATTCACTCAGAGGGTAGTGATTTACTCAGAGGGTAGTGATTCACTCAGGGAGGATAGAGTTTTACTCAGAGTGAAAGTGATTTACTTGGAGGGTGGTGATTCACTAAGAGGGTAGTGAGTCACTCAGAGGGTGGTGATCACTCAGAGCATAGTGATTCAAACAGACCGTAGTGATTCACTCAGAGGTAGTGATTCACTCAGAGGGTTGTGATTCACTCAGAGTGTCATGATTTACTCAGAGGGTGGTGATTCACTCAGAGGGTAGTGATTCACTCAGAGGGTAGTGATTCACTCAGAGGGTGGTGATGCACTCAGCGGGTAGTGATTCACTCAGAGGATAGTGAATCATTCAGAGGGTGGTGATTCACTCAGTGAGTGGTGAATCACTCAGAGGGTGGTGATTCACTCAGAGGGTGGTGATTCACTCAGAGGGTAGTGATTTACTCAGAGGGTGGTGATTCACTCAGAAGTTCGTGATTCACACAGAGGTTGGTGATTCACTCAGAGGGAAGTGATTTACTCGGAGGGTAGTGATTCACTCAGACGGTAGTGATTCACTCAGACGGTAGTGATTCACTCAGAGGGTGGTGATTCACTAAGAGGGTAGTGATTCACTCAGAGGATAGTGAGTCACTCAGAGGGTGGTGATCACTCAGAGCGCAGTGATTCACACAGACAGTAGTGATTCACTCAGAGGATGGTGATTCACTCAGAGTGTGGTGATTCAATCAGAGGGTAGTGATTTACTCGGAGGGTTTTGATTCTCTCAGCGGGTAGTCATTCACTCACAGGGTAGTGATTCACTCAGATGGTAGTCATTTACTCAGAGGGTAGTGATTCAATCAGACGGTAGTGATTCACTCAGAGGGTAGTGATTCACTCAGAGGGTGGTGATTCTCTCAGAGGGTAGTGCTTCACTCTGAGGGTAGTGATTCACTCAGTGGGTGGTGATTCACTCAGAGTGTCATGATTTACTCAGAGGGTGGTGATTCACTCAGAGGGTAGTGATTAACTCAGAGGGTAGTGATTCACTCAGAGGGTGGTAATGCACTCAGAGAGTGGCGAATCACTCAGAGGGTGGTGATTCACTCAGAGGGTAGTGATTTACTCAGAGGGTAGTGATTCACTCAGCGAGGATAGAGTTTTACTCAGAGTGAAAGTGATTTACTTGGAGGGTGGTGATTCACTAAGAGGGTAGTGAGTGACTCAGAGGGTGGTGATTACTCAGAGCATAGTGATTCACACAGACCGTAGTGATTCACTCAGAGGGTAGTGATTCACTCAGAGGGTGGTGATTCACTCAGAGGGTGGTGATTCACTCAGAGGGTAGTGATTCACTCAGAGGGTGGTGATGCACTCAGCGGGTAGTGATTCACTCAGAGGATAGTGAATCATTCAGAGGGTGGTGATTCACTCAGTGAGTGGTGAATCACTCAGAGGGTGGTGATTCACTCAGAGGGTGGTGATTCACTCAGAGGGTAGTGATTTACTCAGAGGGTGGTGATTTACTCAGAAGTTCGTGACTCACACAGAGGTTGGTGATTCACTCAGAGGGAAGTGATATACTCGGAGGGTAGTGATTCACTCAGACGGTAGTGATTCACTCAGAAGGTGGTGATTCACTAAGAGGGTAGTGATTCACTCAGAGGATGGTGAGTCACTCAGAGGGTGGTGATCACTCAGAGCGTAGTGATTCACACAGACAGTAGTGATTCACTCAGAGGGTGGTGATTCACTCAGAGGGTGGTATTTCACTCAGAGGATGGTGATTCACTCAGAGTGTGGTGATTCAATCAGAGGGTAGTGATTTACTCGGAGGGTGTTGATTCACTCAGCGGGTAGTGATTCACTCACAGGGTAGTGATTCACTCAGATGGTAGTCATTTACTCAGAGGGTAGTGATTCAATCAGAGGGTAGTGATTTACTCAGAGTGTGATGATTTAATCAGAGGGCGGTGATTCACTCTGAGGGTTGTGATTTACTCGGAGGGAAGTGATTTACTCGGAGTGTGGTGATTCGCTCAGAGGGTAGTGATTCACTCAGAGGTTAGTGATTCACTCAGAGGGTGGTGATTCTCTCAGAGGGTAGTGATTCACACTGAGGGTAGTGATTCACTCAGAGGATTGTGAATCATTCAGAGGGTGGTGATTCACTCAGAGGGTAGTGCTTCCCTCAGATGGTAGTGATTCACTCAGAGAGTGGTGATTCGCTCACAGGGTTTTGATTCACTCAGAGGGTAGTGATTCACTCAGGGAGGATAGCGATTTACTCAGAGAGTGGTGATTCACTCAGAGATTGGTGATTCACTCAGAGGGTAGTGATTCACTCAGAGGGTGGTGATTCACTCAGAGGGTAGTGATTTACTCGGAGTGTGGTTATTTAATCAGAGGGCGGTGATTTACTCAGAGGGTAGTGATTCACTCTGGGAGGATAGCGATTTACTCCGAGAGTGGTGATTCACTCAGAGATTGGTGATTCACTCAGAGGGTAGTGATTCACTCAGAGGGTGGTGATTCACTCAGAAGTTAGTGATTCACACAGAGATTGGTGATTCACTCAGAGGGAAGTGATTCACTCAGAGGGTGGAGATTCACGAACAGGGCAGTGATTCACTCAGAGGATAGTGAGTCACTCAGAGGGTGGTGATTCACTCAGACGGTAGTGATTCAATCAGACGGTAGTGATTCGCTCAGAGGGTGGTGATTCACGAACAGGGTAGTGATTCACTCAGAGGATAGTGAGTCACTCAGAGGGTGGTGATCACTCAGAGCGTAGTGATTCACACAGACAGTAGTGATTCACTCAGAGGGTGGTGATTCACTCAGAGGGTGGTGATTCACTCAGAGGATGGTGATTCACTCAGAGTGTGGTGATTCAATCAGAGGGTAGTGATTTACTCGGAGGGTAGTGAATCACTCAGACGGTAGTGATTCACTCAGACGGTAGCGATTCACTCAGAGGGTAGTGATTCACTCAGAGGGTGGTGATTCTCTCAGCGGGTAGTGATTCACTCTGAGGGTAGTGATTCACTCAGTGGGTGGTGATTCACTCAGAGTTTCATGATTTACTCAGAGGGTGGTGATTCACTCAGAGGGTAGTGATTCACTCAGAGGGTAGTGATTCACTCAGAGGGTGGTAATGCACTCAGCGGGTAGTGATTCACTCAGAGGATAGTGAATCATTCAGAGGGTGGTGATTCACTCAGAGAGTGTGAATCACTCAGAAGGTGGTGATTCACTCAGAGGGTAGTGATTTACTCAGGGAGGATAGAGTTTTACTCAGAGTGAAAGTGATTTACTTGGAGGGTGATGATTCACTAAGAGGGTAGTGAGTCACTCAGAGGGTGGTGATCACTCAGAGCATAGTGATTCACACAGACCGTAATGATTCACTCAGAGGGTAGTGATTCACTCAGAGGGTAGTGATTCACTCAGAGTGTCATGATTTACTCAGAGGGTGGTGATTCACTCAGAGGGTAGTGATTCACTCAGAGGGTAGTGATTCACTCAGAGGGTGGTGATGCACTCAGCGGGTAGTGATTCACTCAGAGGATAGTGAATCATTCAGAGGGTGGTGATTCACTCAGTGAGTGGTGAATCACTCAGAGGGTGGTGATTCACTCAGAGGGTGGTGATTCACTCAGAGGGTAGTGATTCACTCAGAGGGTGGTGATTCACTCAGAGGGTGGTGATTCACTCAGAGGGTAGTGATTCACTCAGCGGATGGTGATTCACTCAGAGGGTAGTGATTCACTTAGAGGGTAGTTATTTACTCAGAGGGTGGTGATTCACTAAGAGATTAGTGATTCACTCAGAGCATAGTGAGTCACTCAGAGGGTGGTGATTCACTCAGAGGGTAGTGATTCACTCAGCGGATGGTGATTCACTCAGATGGTAGTGATTCACTTAGAGGGTAGTTATTTACTCAGAGGGTGGTGTTTCACTAAGAGATTAGTGATTCACTCAGAGCGTAGTGAGTCACTCAGAGGGTGGTGATCACTCAAAGGTTAGTGATTTGCTCGGATGGTAGTGATTCACTCAGAGGATAGTGATTTACTCGGAGTGTGGTGATTTATTCAGAGGGCGGTGATTTACTCAGAGGCTAGTGATTCACTCAGGGAGGATAGCGATTTACTCCGAGAGTGGTGATTGACTCAGAGATTGTTGATTCACTCAGAGGGTAGTGATTCACTCAGACGGTGGTGATTCACTCAGAAGTTAGTGATTCACACAGAGGTTGGTGATTCACTCAGAGGGAAGTGATTTACTCGGAGGGTAGTGATTCACTCAGACGGTAGTGATTCAATCAGACAGTAGTGATTTACTCAGAGGGTGGTGATTCACGAACAGGGTAGTGATTCACTCAGAGGATAGTGAGTCACTCAGAGGGTGGTGATCACTGAGAGCGTAGTGATTCACACAGACAGTAGTGATTCACTCAGAGGGTGGTGATTCACTCAGAGGGTGGTGATTCACTCAGAGGGTAGTGATTTACTCGGAGGGTAGTGATTCACTCAGACGGTAGTGATTCACTCAGACGGTAGTGTTTCACTCAGAGGGTAGTGATTCACTCAGAGGGTGGTGATTCTCTCAGAGGGTAGTGATTCACTCTGAGGGTAGTGATTCACTCAGTGAGTGGTGATTCACTCAGAGTGTCATGATTTACTCAGAGGGTGGTGATTCACTCAGAGGGTAGTGATTCACTCAGAGGGCAGTGATTCACTCAGAGGGTGGTAATGCACTCAGAGAGTGATGAATCACTCAGAGGGTGGTGATTCACTCAGAGGGTAGTGATTTACTCAGAGGGTAGTGATTCACTCAGGGAGGATAGAGTTTTACTCAGAGTGAAAGTGATTTACTTGGAGGGTGGTGATTCACTAAGAGGGTAGTGAGTCACTCAGAGGGTGGTGATCACTCAGAGCATAGTGATTCACACAGACCGTAGTGATTCACTCAGAGGGTAGTGATTCACTCAGAGGGTGGTGATTCACTCAGAGTGTCATGATTTACTCAGAGGGTGGTGATTCACTCAGAGGGTAGTGATTCACTCAGAGGGTAGTGATTCACTCAGAGGGTGGTGATGCACTCAGCGGGTAGTGATTCACTCAGAGGATAGTGAATCATTCAGAGGGTGGTGATTCACTCAGTGAGTGGTGAATCACTCAGAGGGTGGTGATTCACTCAGAGGGTGGTGATTCACTCAGAGGGTAGTGATTTACTCAGAGGGTGGTGATTCACTCAGAAGTTCGTGATTCACACAGAGGTTGGTGATTCACTCAGAGGGAAGTGATTTACTCGGAGGGTAGTGATTCACTCAGACGGTAGTGATTCACTCTGACGGTAGTGATTCACTCAGAGGGTGGTGATTCACTAAGAGGGTAGTGATTTACTCAGAGGATAGTGAGTCACTCAGAGCGTAGTGATTCACACAGACAGTAGTGATTCACTCAGAGGGTGGTGATTCACTCAGAGGGTGGTATTTCACTCAGAGGATGGTGATTCACTCAGAGTGTGGTGATTCAATCAGAGGGTAGTGATTTACTCGGAGGGTGTTGATTCACTCAGCGGGTAGTGATTCACTCAGAGGGTAGTGATTCACTCAGATGGTAGTCATTTACTCAGAGGGTAGTGATTCAATCAGAGGGTAGTGATTTACTCAGAGTGTGGTGATTTAATCAGAGGGCGGTGATTCACTCTGAGGGTCGTGATTTACTCGGAGGGAAGTGATTTACTCGGAGTGTGGTGATTCGCTCAGTGGGTTGTGATTTACTCAGAGTGTAGTGATTCACTCAGAGGGCGGTGATTCACTCAGAGGTTAGTGATTCACTCAGAGGGTGGTGATTCTCTCAGAGGGTAGTGATTCACTCAGGGAGGATAGAGATTGACTCAGAGAGTGGTGATTCACTCAGATGTTGGCGATTCACTCAGAGGGCAGTGATTCACTGAGAGGGTAGTGATTCACTCAGGGAGGATAGTGATTTACTCAGAGGGTGATGATTCACTCAGAGGTTGGTGATTTAATCAGAGGGTAGTGATTCACTCAGAGGGTGGTGATTCACTCAGAGGGTAGTGATTCACTCAGAGGGTAGTGATTCATTCAGAGGGTGGTGATTCACTAAGAGGTTAGTGATTCACTCAGAGGGTGGTGATTCACTCAGAGCGTAGTGATTCACTCAGACCGTAGTGATTCACTCAGTGGGTAGTGATTCACTCAGCGGTTGGTGATTCACTCAGTGGGTAGTGATTCACTCAGACGGTCGTGATTCACTCAGAGGGTAGTGATTTACTCGTAGTGTTGTGATTTACTCAGAGGGCGGTGATTTACTCAGAGGGTAGTGATTCACTCCGGAGGGATAGCGATTTACTCAGAGGGTGGTGATTCACTCAGTTTTTGGTGATTCACTCAGAGGTTTGTGATTCACTCAGAGGGTGGTGATTCACTCAGAAGTTAGTGATTCACTCAGAGTGTAGTGATTCACCCAGGGAGGTTACTGATTTACTCAGAGGGAGGTGATTCACTCAGAGGGCGGTGATTTACTCAGAGGGCGGTGATTCACTCACAGGGTGGTGATTCTCTCAGAGGGTGGTGATTCACTCAGAGGGTAGTGATTCACACAGAGGGTGGTGATTCACTCAGAGTGTCGTGATTCACTCAGAGGTTGGTGATTCACTCAGAGGGTAGTGATTCACTCAGAGGGTGGTGATGCACTCAGCGGGTAGTGATTCACTCAGAGGATAGTGATTCACACAGAGGGTGGTGATTTACTCAGAGTGTCGTGATTTTCTCAGAGGGTGGTGATTCACTCAGAGGGTAGTGATTCACTCAGAGGGTGGTGATGCACTCAGCGGGTAGTGATTCACTCAGAGGATAGCGATTCATTCAGAGGGTGGTGATTCACTGAGAGGGTAGTGATTCACTCAGAGGGTGGTGATTCACTCAGAGAGTGGTGATTCATTCAGAGGGTAGTGAGTCACAGAGGGTGGTGATTCACTCAGAGGGTGGTGATTCACTCAGAGGGTAGTGATTCACTCAGAGGGTGGTGATGCACTCAGCGGGTAGTGATTCACTCAGAGGATAGTGAATCATTCAGAGGGTGGTGATTCACTCAGTGAGTGGTGAATCACTCAGAGGGTGGTGATTCACTCAGAGGGTGGTGATTCACTCAGAGGGTAGTGATTTACTCAGAGGGTGGTGATTTACTCAGAAGTTCGTGACTCACACAGAGGTTGGTGATTCACTCAGAGGGAAGTGATTCACTCAGACGGTAGTGATTCACTCAGAAGGTGGTGATTCACTAAGAGGGTAGTGATTCACTCAGAGGATGGTGAGTCACTCAGAGGGTGGTGATCACTCAGAGCGTAGTGATTCACACAGACAGTAGTGATTCACTCAGAGGGTGGTGATTCACTCAGAGGGTGGTATTTCACTCAGAGGATGGTGATTCACTCAGAGTGTGGTGATTCAATCAGAGCGTAGTGATTTACTCGGAGGGTGTTGATTCACTCAGCGGGTAGTGATTCACTCACAGGGTAGTGATTCACTCAGATGGTAGTCATTTACTCAGAGGGTAGTGATTCAATCAGAGGGTAGTGATTTACTCAGAGTGTGGTGATTTAATCAGAGGGCGGTGATTCACTCTGAGGGTTGTGATTTACTCGGAGGGAAGTGATTTACTCGGAGTGTGGTGATTCGCTCAGAGGGTAGTGATTCACTCAGAGGTTAGTGATTCACTCAGAGGGTGGTGATTCTCTCAGAGGGTAGTGATTCACACTGAGGGTAGTGATTCACTCAGAGGATTGTGAATCATTCAGAGGGTGGTGATTCACTCAGAGGGTAGTGCTTCCCTCAGATGGTAGTGATTCACTCAGAGAGTGGTGATTCGCTCACAGGGTTTTGATTCACTCAGAGGGTAGTGATTCACTCAGGGAGGATAGCGATTTACTCAGAGAGTGGTGATTCACTCAGAGATTGGTGATTCACTCAGAGGGTAGTGATTCACTCAGAGGGTGGTGATTCACTCAGAGGGTAGTGATTTACTCGGAGTGTGGTTATTTAATCAGAGGGCGGTGATTTACTCAGAGGGTAGTGATTCACTCTGGGAGGATAGCGATTTACTCCGAGAGTGGTGATTCACTCAGAGATTGGTGATTCACTCAGAGGGTAGTGATTCACTCAGAGGGTGGTGATTCACTCAGAAGTTAGTGATTCACACAGAGATTGGTGATTCACTCAGAGGGAAGTGATTCACTCAGAGGGTGGAGATTCACGAACAGGGCAGTGATTCACTCAGAGGATAGTGAGTCACTCAGAGGGTGGTGATTCACTCAGACGGTAGTGATTCAATCAGACGGTAGTGATTCGCTCAGAGGGTGGTGATTCACGAACAGGGTAGTGATTCACTCAGAGGATAGTGAGTCACTCAGAGGGTGGTGATCACTCAGAGCGTAGTGATTCACACAGACAGTAGTGATTCACTCAGAGGGTGGTGATTCACTCAGAGGGTGGTGATTCACTCAGAGGATGGTGATTCACTCAGAGTGTGGTGATTCAATCAGAGGGTAGTGATTTACTCGGAGGGTAGTGAATCACTCAGACGGTAGTGATTCACTCAGACGGTAGCGATTCACTCAGAGGGTAGTGATTCACTCAGAGGGTGGTGATTCTCTCAGCGGGTAGTGATTCACTCTGAGGGTAGTGATTCACTCAGTGGGTGGTGATTCACTCAGAGTTTCATGATTTACTCAGAGGGTGGTGATTCACTCAGAGGGTAGTGATTCACTCAGAGGGTAGTGATTCACTCAGAGGGTGGTAATGCACTCAGCGGGTAGTGATTCACTCAGAGGATAGTGAATCATTCAGAGGGTGGTGATTCACTCAGAGAGTGTGAATCACTCAGAAGGTGGTGATTCACTCAGAGGGTAGTGATTTACTCAGGGAGGATAGAGTTTTACTCAGAGTGAAAGTGATTTACTTGGAGGGTGATGATTCACTAAGAGGGTAGTGAGTCACTCAGAGGGTGGTGATCACTCAGAGCATAGTGATTCACACAGACCGTAATGATTCACTCAGAGGGTAGTGATTCACTCAGAGGGTAGTGATTCACTCAGAGTGTCATGATTTACTCAGAGGGTGGTGATTCACTCAGAGGGTAGTGATTCACTCAGAGGGTAGTGATTCACTCAGAGGGTGGTGATGCACTCAGCGGGTAGTGATTCACTCAGAGGATAGTGAATCATTCAGAGGGTGGTGATTCACTCAGTGAGTGGTGAATCACTCAGAGGGTGGTGATTCACTCAGAGGGTGGTGATTCACTCAGAGGGTGGTGATTCACTCAGAGGGTAGTGATTCACTCAGAGGGTGGTGATTCACTCAGAGGGTAGTGATTCACTCAGAGGGTAGTGATTCACTCAGCGGATGGTGATTCACTCAGAGGGTAGTGATTCACTTAGAGGGTAGTTATTTACTCAGAGGGTGGTGATTCACTAAGAGATTAGTGATTCACTCAGAGCATAGTGAGTCACTCAGAGGGTGGTGATTCACTCAGAGGGTAGTGATTCACTCAGCGGATGGTGATTCACTCAGATGGTAGTGATTCACTTAGAGGGGAGTTATTTACTCAGAGGGTGGTGTTTCACTAAGAGATTAGTGATTCACTCAGAGCGTAGTGAGTCACTCAGAGGGTGGTGATCACTCAAAGGTTAGTGATTTGCTCGGATGGTAGTGATTCACTCAGAGGATAGTGATTTACTCGGAGTGTGGTGATTTATTCAGAGGGCGGTGATTTACTCAGAGGCTAGTGATTCACTCAGGGAGGATAGCGATTTACTCCGAGAGTGGTGATTGACTCAGAGATTGTTGATTCACTCAGAGGGTAGTGATTCACTCAGACGGTGGTGATTCACTCAGAAGTTAGTGATTCACACAGAGGTTGGTGATTCACTCAGAGGGAAGTGATTTACTCGGAGGGTAGTGATTCACTCAGACGGTAGTGATTCAATCAGACAGTAGTGATTTACTCAGAGGGTGGTGATTCACGAACAGGGTAGTGATTCACTCAGAGGATAGTGAGTCACTCAGAGGGTAGTGATTCACTCTGAGGGTAGTGATTCACTCAGTGAGTTGTGATTCACTCAGAGTGTCATGATTTACTCAGAGGGTGGTGATTCACTCAGAGGGTAGTGATTCACTCAGAGGGCAGTGATTCACTCAGAGGGTGGTAATGCACTCAGAGAGTGATGAATCACTCAGAGGGTGGTGATTCACTCAGAGGGTAGTGATTTACTCAGAGGGTAGTGATTCACTCAGGGAGGATAGAGTTTTACTCAGAGTGAAAGTGATTTACTTGGAGGGTGGTGATTCACTAAGAGGGTAGTGAGTCACTCAGAGGGTGGTGATCACTCAGAGCATAGTGATTCACACAGACCGTAGTGATTCACTCAGAGGGTAGTGATTCACTCAGAGGGTGGTGATTCACTCAGAGTGTCATGATTTACTCAGAGGGTGGTGATTCACTCAGAGGGTAGTGATTCACTCAGAGGGTAGTGATTCACTCAGAGGGTGGTGATGCACTCAGCGGGTAGTGATTCACTCAGAGGATAGTGAATCATTCAGAGGGTGGTGATTCACTCAGTGAGTGGTGAATCACTCAGAGGGTGGTGATTCACTCAGAGGGTGGTGATTCACTCAGAGGGTAGTGATTTACTCAGAGGGTGGTGATTCACTCAGAAGTTCGTGATTCACACAGAGGTTGGTGATTCAATCAGAGGGAAGTGATTTACTCGGAGGGTAGTGATTCACTCAGACGGTAGTGATTCACTCTGACGGTAGTGATTCACTCAGAGGGTGGTGATTCACTAAGACGGTCGTGATTCACTCAGAGGGTAGTGATTTACTCGTAGTGTTGTGATTTACTCAGAGGGCAGTGATTTACTCAGAGGATAGTGATTCACTCAGGAAGGATAGCGATTTACTCAGAGGGTGGTGATTCACTCAGTTGTTGGTGATTCACTCAGAGGGTTGTGATTCACTCAGAGGGTGGTGATTCACTCAGAAGTTAGTGATTCACTCAGAGTGTAGTGATTCACCCAGGGAGGTTACTGATTTACTCAGAGGGAGGTGATTCACTCAGAGGGCGATGATTCACTCAGAGGTTAGTGATTCACTCAGAGGGTGGTGATTCTCTCAGAGGGTAGTGATTCACTCAGAGGGTAGTGATTCACACAGAGGGTGGTGATTCACTCAGAGTTTCGTGATTTACTCAGAGGTTGGTGATTCACTCAGAGGGTAGTGATTCTCTCAGAGCGTGGTGATGCACTCAGCGGGTAGTGATTCACTCAGAGGGTAGTGATTCACACAGAGGGTGGTGATTCACTCAGAGTGTCGTGATTTACTCAGAGGGTGGTGATTCACTCAGAGGGTAGTGTTTTTCTCAGAGGGTGGTGATGCACTCAGCGGGTAGTGATTCACTCAGAGGGTAGTGATTTACTCGTAGTGTTGTGATTTGCTCAGAGGGCGGTGATTTACTCAGAGGGCGGTGATTTACTCAGAGGGTAGTGATTCACTCAGGGAGGATAGAGATTTACTCAGAGGGTGGTGATTCACTCAGATGTTAGCTATTCACTCAGAGGGCAGTGATTCACTGAGAGGGTAGTGATTTACTCGGAGTGTTGTGATTTGCTCAGAGGGCGATGATTTACTCAGAGGGAAGTGATTCACTCAGAGGGTGGTGATTCACTTAGAGGTTGGTGATTTAATCAGAGGGTAGTGATTCACTCAGAGGGTGGTGATTCACTCAGAAGTTAGTGATTCACTTAGAGTGTAGTGATTCACTCAGGGATATTGCTGATTTACTCAGAGGGAGGTGATTCACTCAGAGGGTGGTGATTCACTCAGAGGGTAGTGATTCACTCAGAGGGCAGTGATTCACTCAGAGGGTAATGATTCACTCAGAGGGTAGTGATTCACTCAGAGTGTCGTGATTTACTCAGAGGGTGGGGATTCACTCAGAGGGTAGTGATTCACTCAGAGGGTGGTGATTCACTTAGAGGGTGGTGATTCATTCAGAGGGCAGTGATTCACTCAGAGGGTAGTGATTTACTCGGAGGGTGGTGATTTACTCAGAGGGTATTGATTCACTCAGAGGGTAGTGATTCACTCAGAGGGTGGTGATTCAATCAGAGTGTCGTGATTTACTCAGAGGGTGGTGATTCACTCAGATGGTAGTGATTCACTCAGAGGGTAGTGATTCACTCAGAGGGTGGTGATGCACTCAGCGGGTAGTGATTCACTCAGAGGATAGTGATTCATTCAGAGGGTGGTGATTCACTGAGAGGGTAGTGATTCACTCAGAGGGTGGTGATTCACTCGGAGGGTGGTGATTCATTCAGAGGGTAGTGATTCACTCAGAGGGTAGTGATTCACTCAGAGGATGGTGATTCACTCAGAGAGCATTGATTCACTCAGAGGGTCGTTATTTACTCAGAGGGTGGTGATTCACTAAGAGGTTAGTGATTCATTCAGAGGGTAGTGATTTACTCAGAGGGTAGTGATTCACTCAGAGGGTGGTGATGCACTCAGCGGGTATTGATTCACTCAGAGGATAGTGATTCATTCAGAGGGTGGTGATTCACTCAGAGTGTGCTGATTCACTCAGAGGGTGGTGATTCACTCAGAGGGTGGTGATTCAGTCAGAGGGTAGTGATTTACTCAGAGGGTGCTGATTCACTCAGAGGGTAGTGATTCACTCAGAGGATGGTGATCTACTCAGAGAGTAGTGATTCACTCAGAGGGTGGTGATTTGCTCAGAAGCTAGTGATTCACTCAGAGGGTAGTGATTCACTCAGAATGTAGTGATTCACTCAGAGGGTAGTGCTTCACTCAGAGAGTGGTGATTTACTCAGAGGTTAGTGATTTACTCAGAGGGTAGTGATTCTCTCAGAGCGTGGTGATGCACTCAGCGGGTAGTGATTCACTCAGAGGGTAGTGATTCACACAGAGGGTGGTGATTCACTCAGAGTGTCGTGATTTACTCAAAGGGTGGTGATTCACTCAGAGGGTAGTGTTTTTCTCAGAGGGTGGTGATGCACTCAGCGGGTAGTGATTCACTCAGAGGATAGCGATTCATTCAGAGGGTGGTGATTCACTGAGAGGGTGGTGATTCACTCAGAGAGTGGTGATTCATTCAGAGGGTAGTGAGTCACTCAGAGGGTAGTGATTTACTCGTAGTGTTGTGATTTACTCAGAGGGCGGTGATTTACTCAGAGGGCGGTGATTTACTCAGAGGGTAGTGATTCACTCAAGGAGGATAGAGATTTACTCAGTGGGTGGTGATTCACTCAGATGTTGGCGATTCACTCAGAGGGCAGTGATTCACTGAGAGGGTAGTGATTTACTCGGAGTGTTGTGATTTGCTCAGAGGGCGATGATTTACTCAGAGGAAAGTGATTCACTCAGAGGGTGGTGATTCACTTAGAGGTTGGTGATTTAATCAGAGGGTAGTGATTCACTCAGAGGGTGGTGATTCACTCAGAAGTTAGTGATTCACTCAGGGATATTACTGATTTATTCAGAGGCAGGTGATTCACTCAGAGGGTGGTGATTCACTCAGAGGGTAGTGATTCACTCAGAGGGCAGTGATTCACTCAGAGGTTAGTGATTCACTCAGATGGTGGTGAATCTCTCAGAGGGTAATGATTCACTCAGAGGGTAGTGATTCACTCAGAGTGTCGTGATTTCCTCAGAGGGTGGTGATTCACTCAGAGGGTAGTGATTCACTCAGAGGGTGGTGATTCACTCAGAGGGCGGTGATTCACTCAGAGGGCGGTGATTCACTCAGAGGGTAGTGATTTACTCGGAGGGTGGTGATTTACTCAGATGGTAGTGATTCACTCAGAGGGTGGTGATTCACTGAGAGGGTGGTGAATCTCTCAGAGGGTAATGATTTACTCAGAGGGTATTGATTCACTAAGAGGGTAGTGATTCACTCAGAGGGTAGTGATTCACTCAGAGGGTGGTGATTCAATCAGAGTGTCGTGATTTACTCAGAGGGTGGTGATTCACTGAGATGGTAGTGATTCACTCAGAGGGTAGTGATTCACTCAGAGGGTGGTGATGCACTCAGCGGGTAGTGATTCACTCAGAGGATAGTGATTCATTCAGAGGGTGGTGATTCACTGAGAGGGTAGTGATTCACTCAGAGGGTGGTGATTCACTTGGAGGGTGGTGATTCACTCAGAGAGTGGTGATTCATTCAGAGGGTAGTGATTCACTCAGAGGGTAGTGATTCACTCAGAGGATGGTGATTCACTCAGAGAGCATTGATTCACTCAGAGGGTCGTTATTTACTCAGAGGGTGGTGATTCACGAAGAGGTTAGTAATTCATTCAGAGGGTAGTGATTTACTCAGAGGTTAGTGATTCACTCAGAGGGTGGTGATGCACTCAGCGGGTAGTGATTCACTCAGAGGATAGTGATTCATTCAGAGGGTGGTGATTCACTCAGAGGGTGCTGATTCACTCAGTGGGTGGTGATTCATTCAGAGGGTGGTGATTCACTCAGAGGGTAGTGATTCACTCAGAGAATGGTGATTCACTCAGAGGGTGGTGATTCAGTCAGAGGGTAGTGATTTACTCAGAGGGTGCTGATTCACTCAGAGGGTAGTGATTCACTCAGAGGATGGTGATCTACTCAGAGAGTAGTGATTCACTCAGAGGGTGGTGATTTGCTCAGAAGCTAGTGATTCACTCAGAGGGTAGTGATTCACTCAGAATGTAGTGATTCACTCAGAGGGTAGTGCTTCACTCAGAGAGTGGTGATTTACTCAGAGGTTAGTGATTTACTCAGAGGGTAGTGTTTTTCTCAGAGGGTGGTGATGCACTCAGCGGGAAGTGATTCACTCAGAGGATAGCGATTCATCCAGAGGGTGGTGATTCAGTGAGAGGGTGGTGATTCACTCAGAGAGTGGTGATTCATTCAGAGGGTAGTGAGTCACTCAGAGGGTAGTGATTTACTCGTAGTGTTGTGATTTACTCAGAGGGCGGTGATTTACTCAGAGGGCGGTGATTTACTCAGAGGGTAGTGATTCACTCAGGGAGGATAGAGATTTACTCAGAGGGTGGTGATTCACTCAGATGTTGGCGATTCACTCAGAGGGCAGTGATTCACTGAGAGGGTAGTGATTTACTCGGAGTGTTGTGATTTGCTCAGAGGGCGATGATTTACTCAGAGGGAAGTGATTCATTCAGAGGGTGGTGATTCACTTAGAGGTTGGTGATTTAATCAGAGGGTAGTGATTCACTCAGAGGGTGGTGATTCACTCAGAAGTTAGTGATTCACTTAGAGTGTAGTGATTCACTCAGGGATATTACTGATTTACTCAGAGGGAGGTGATTCACTCAGAGGGTGGTGATTCACTCAGAGGGTAGTGATTCACTCAGAGGGCAGTGATTCACTCAGAGGTTAGTGATTCACTCAGAGGGTGGTGAATCTCTCAGAGGGTGGTGATTCACTCAGAGGGTGGTGATTCACTCAGAGGGTGGTGATTCACTCAGAGGGCAGTGATTTACTCAGAGGGAAGTGATTCACTCAGGGAGGATAGTGATTTACTCAGAGGGTGGTGATTCACTCAGAGGGTGGTGATTCACTCAGAGTGTAGTGATTCACTCAGGGATATTACTGATTTACTCAGAGGGAGGTGATTCACTCAGAGGGTGGTGATTCACTCAGAAGTTAGTGATTCACTCAGAGTGTAGTGATTCACTCAGGGATATTACTGATTTACTCAGAGGGAGGTGATTCACTCAGAGGGTGGTGATTCACTCAGAGGGTAGTGATTCACTCAGAGGGCAGTGATTCACTCAGAGGGTGGTGATTCACTCAGAGGGTAGTGATTCACTCAGAGGGTGGTGATTCACTCAGAGGGTGGTGATTCACTCAGAGGGCAGTGATTCACTCAGAGGGTAGTGAATTACTCGGAGGGTGGTGATTTACTCAGATGGTAGTGATTCACTCAGAGGGTAGCGATTTACTCAGAGGGTAGTGATTTACTCAGAGGGTAGTGATTCACTCAGAGGGTGGTGATTCAATCAGAGTGTCGTGATTTACTCAGAGGGTGCTGATTCACTCAGATGGTAGTGATTCACTCAGAGGGTAGTGATTCACTCAGAGGGTGGTGATGCACTCAGCGGGTAATGATTCACTCAGAGGATAGTGATTCATTCAGAGGGTGGTGATTCACTGAGAGGGTAGTGATTCACTCAGAGGGTGGTGATTCACTCGGAGGGTGGTGATTCACTCAGAGAGTGGTGATTCATTCAGAGGGTAGTGATTCACTCAGAGGGTAGTGATTCACTCAGAGGATGGTGATTCACTCAGATGGCATTGATTCACTCAAAGGCTCGTTATTTACTCAGTAGGTAGTGATTCACTCAGAGGGTCGTGATTCACTCAGAGGATAGTGATTTACTCGTAGTGTTGTGATTTACTCAGAGGGCGGTGATTTACTCAGAGGGTAGTGATTCACTCAGGAGGGATAGCGATTTACTCAGAGGGTGGTGATTCACTCAGAGGGTTGTGATTCACTCAGAGGGTGGTGATTCACTCAGAAGTTAGTGATTCACTCAGAGTGTAGTGATTCACCCAGGGAGGTTACTGATTTACTCAGAGGGAGGTGATTCACTCAGAGGGCCGTGATTCACTCAGAGGGCCGTGATTCACTCAGAGGTTAGTGATTCACTCAGCGGGTAGTGATTCACTCAGAGGGTGGTGATGCACTCAGCGGGTAGTGATTCACTCAGAGGGTAGTGATTCACTCAGAGGGTAGTGATTCACACAGAAGGTGGTGATTCACTCAGAGTGTCGTGATTTAGTCAGAGGGTGGTGATTCAATCAGAGGGTGGTGATTCACTCAGAGAGTGGTGATTCATTCAGAGGGTAGTGAGTCACTCAGAGGGTGGTGATTCACTCAGAGCGTAGTGATTCACTCAGACCGTAGTGATTCACTCAGCGGTTGGTGATTCACTCAGTGGGTAGTGATTCACTCAGACGGTCGTGATTCACTCAGAGGGTAGTGATTTACTCGTAGTGTTGTGATTTACTCAGAGGGCGGTGATTTACTCAGAGGGCGGTGATTTACTCAGAGGGTAGTGATTCACTCAGGGAGGATAGAGATTTACTCAGAGGGTGGTGATTCACTCAGATGTTGGCGATTCACTCAGAGGGCAGTGATTCACTGAGAGGGTAGTGATTTACTCGGAGTGTTGTGATTTGCTCAGAGGGCGATGATTTACTCAGAGGGAAGTGATTCACTCAGGGAGGATAGTGATTTACTCAGAGGGTGATGATTCACTCAGAGGTTGGTGATTTAATTAGAGGGTAGTGATTCACTCAGAGGGTGGTGATTCACTCAGAAGTTAGTGATTCACTCAGAGTGTAGTGATTCACTCAGGGATATTACTGATTTACTCAGAGGGAGGTGATTCACTCAGAGGGTAGTGATTCACTCAGAGGGCAGTGATTCACTCAGAGGTTAGTGATTCACTCAGAGGGTGGTGAATCTCTCAGAGGGTAATGATTCACTCAGAGGGTAGTGATTCACTCAGAGGGGAGTGATTTCCTCAGAGGGTGGTGATTCACTCAGAGGGTAGTGATTCACTCAGAGGGTGGTGATTCACTCAGAGGGCAGTGAGTCACTCAGAGGGTAGTGATTTACTCGGAGGGTGCTGATTTACTCAGATGGTAGTGATTCACTCAGAGGGTAGCGATTTACTCAGAGGGTAGTGATTCACTCAGAGGGTAGTGATTCACTCAGAGGGTGGTGATTCAATCAGAGTGTCGTGATTTACTCAGAGGATGGTGATTCACTCAGATGGTAGTGATTCACTCAGAGGGTAGTGATTCACTCAGAGGGTGGTGATGCACTCAGCGGGTAGTGATTCACTCAGAGGATAGTGATTCATTCAGATGGTGGTGATTCACTCAGAGGGTGCTGATTCACTCAGAGGGTGCTGATTCACTCAGAGGGTTCTGATTCACTCAGAGGGTGCTGATCTACTCAGAGAGTAGTGATTCACTCATAGGGTGTTGATTTGCTCAGAAGCTAGTGATTCACTCATAGGGTAGTGATTCACTCAGAATGTAGTGATTCACTCAGAGGGTAGTGCTTCACTCAGAGAGTGGTGATTTACTCAGAGGTTAGTGATTTACTCAGAAGGTAATGATTCACTCAGAGGGTTGTGATTCACTAAGATGGTAGTCATTCACTCAGAGGGTGGTGATTTACTCAGAGGGTGGTGATTCAATCAGAGGGTAGTGATTTACTCAGAGGGTAGTGATTTCCTCGGTGTGTGGTGATTTACTCAGAGGGCGGTGATTTACTCAGATGGTAGTGATTCACTCAGGGAGGATAGAGTTTTACTCAGAGGGAAAGTGATTTACTTGGAGGGTGGTGATTCACTAAGAGGGTAGTGATTCACTCAGAGGGTAGTGAGTCACTCACAGGGTGGTGATTCACTCAGAGCGTAGTGATTCACTCAGACCGTAGTGATTCACTCAGAGGGTGGTGATTCACTCAGAGGGTAGTAATTCACTCAGACGGTAGTGACTCACTCAAAGGGTGGTGATTCACTCAGAGGGAAGTGATTTACTCGGAGGGTGGTGATTCACTCAGCGGGTAGTGAATCACTCAGAGGGTAGTCATTCACTCAGAGGGTAGTGATTCACTCAAAGGGCAGTGATTCACTGAGAGGGTAGTGATTTACTCAGAGTGTTGTGATTTGCTCAGAGGGCGGTGATTTACTCAGAGGGAAGTGATTCACTCAGGGAGGATAGTGATTTACTCAGAGGGTGATGATTCACTCAGAGGTTGGTGATTTAATCAGAGGGTAGTGATTCACTCAGAGGGTAGTGATTCACTCAGAAGTTAATGATTCACTCAGAGTGTAGTGATTCACTCAGGGATATTACTGATTTACTCAGAGGGAGGTGATTCACTCAGAGGGTGGTGATTCACTCAGACGTTAGTGATTCACTCAGAGTGTAGTGATTCACTCAGGGATATTACTGATTTACTCAGAGGGAGTTGATTCACTCAGAGGGTGGTGATTCACTCAGAGGGTAGTGATTCACTCAGAGGGCAGTGATTCACTCAGAGGATGGTGAATCTCTCAGAGGGTAATGATTCACTCAGAGGGTAGTGATTCACTCAGAGTGTCGTGATTTACTCAGAGGGTGGTGATTCACTCAGAGGGTAGTGATTCACTCAGAGGGTGGTGATTCACTCAGAAGGTGGTGATTCACTCAGAGGGCGGTGATTCACTCAGAGGGTGGTGATTTACTCAGATGGTAGTGATTCACTCAGAGGGTAGCGATTTACTCAGCGGGTAGTGATTCACTCAGAGGGTAGTGATTCACTCAGAGGGTGGTGATTCAATCAGAGTGTTGTGATTTACTCAGAGGGTGGTGATTCACTCAGATGGTAGTGATTCACTCAGAGGGTAGTGATTCACTCAGAGGGTGGTGATGCACTCAGCGGGTAATGATTCACTCAGAGGATAGTGATTCATTCAGAGGGTGGTGATTCACTGAGAGGGTAGTGATTCACTCAGAGGGTGGTGATTCACTCGGAGGGTGGTGATTCACTCAGAGAGTGGTGATTCATTCAGAGGGTAGTGATTCACTCAGAGGATGGTGATTCACTCAGAGGATGGTGATTCACTCAGAGGGCATTGATTCACTCAGAGGGTCGTTATTTACTCAGAGGGTGGTGATTCACTAAGAGGTTAGTGATTCATTCAGAGGGTAGTGATTCACTCAGAGGGTAGTGATTCACTCAGAGGGTGGTGATTCTCTCAGAGGGTAGTGATTCACTCAGAGGGTGGTGATTCACTCAGAGGGTGGTGATTCACTCAGAGCGTAGTGATTCACTCAGCGGTTGGTGATTCACTCAGTAGGTAGTGATTCACTCAGACGGTCGTGATTCACTCAGAGGGTAGTGATTTACTCGTAGTGTTGTGATTTACTCAGAGGGCGGTGATTTACTCAGAGGGTAGTGATTCACTCAGGAGGGATAGCGATTTACTCAGAGGGTGGTGATTCACTCAGTTGTTGGTGATTCACTCAGAGGGTTGTGATTCACTCAGAGGGTGGTGATTCACTCAGAAGTTAGTGATTCACTCAGAGTGTAGTGATTCACCCAGGGAGGTTACTGATTTACTCAGAGGGAGGTGATTCACTCAGAGGGCGGTGATTCACTCAGAAGTTAGTGATTCACTCAGAGGGTGGTGATTCACACAGAGGGTGGTGATTCACTCAGAGTGTCGTGATTTACTCAGAGGGTGGTGATTCACTCAGAGGGTAGTGATTCTCTCAGAGGGTGGTGATGCACTCAGCGGGTAGTGATTCACTCAGAGGATAGCGATTCATTCAGAGGGTGGTGATTCACTGAGAGGGTAGTGATTCACTCAGAGGGTGGTGATTCACTCAGAGCGTAGTGATTCACTCAGACCGTAGTGATTCACTCAGCGGTTGGTGATTCACTCAGTGGGTAGTGATTCACTCAGACGGTCGTGATTCACTCAGAGGGTAGTGATTTACTCGTAGTGTTGTGATTTACTCAGAGGGCGTTGATTTACTCAGAGGGCGATGATTTACTCAGAGGGTAGTGATTCACTCAGGGAGGATAGAGATTTACTCAGAGGGTGGTGATTCACTCAGATGTTGGCGATTCACTCAGAGTGCAGTGATTCACTGAGAAGGTAGTGATTTACTCGGAGTGTTGTGATTTGCTCAGAGGGCGGTGATTTACTCAGAGGGAAGTGATTCACTCAGGGAGGATAGTGATTTACTCAGAGGGTGATGATTCACTCAGAGGTTGGTGATTTAATCAGAGGGTAGTGATTCACTCAGAGGGTGGTGATTCACTCAGAAGTTAGTGATTCACTCAGAGTGCAGTGATTCACTCAGGGATATTACTGATTTACTCAGAGGGAGGTGATTCACTCAGAGGGTGGTGATTCACTCAGAGGGTAGTGATTCACTGAGAGGGCAGTGATTCACTCAGAGGTTAGTGATTCACTCAGAGGGTGGTGAATCTCTCAGAGGGTAATGATTCACTCAGAGGGCAGTGATTTACTCGGAAGGTGGTGATTTACTCAGATGGTAGTGATTCACTCAGAGGGTAGCGAGTTACTCAGAGGGTAGTGATTCACTCAGAGGGTAGTGATTCACTCAGAGGGTGATGATTCAATCAGAGTGTCGTGATTTACTCAGAGGGTGGTGATTCACTCAGATGGTAGTGATGCACTCAGAGGGTATTGATTCACTCAAACTGTGGTGATGCACTCAGCGGGTAGTGATTCACTCAGAGGATAGTGATTCATTCAGAGGGTGGTGATTCACTCAGAGGGTGCTGATTCATTCAGAGGGTGGTGATTCATTCAGAGGGTGGTGATTCGCTCAGAGGGTAGTGATTCACTCAGAGAATGGTGATTCACTCAGAGGGTGGTGATTCAGTCAGAGGGTAGTGATTTACTCAGAGGGTGCTGATTCACTCAGAGGGTAGTGATTCACTCAGAGGGTGGTGATCTACTCAGAGAGTAGTGATTCACTCAGAGGGTGGTGATTTGCTCAGAAGCTAGTGATTCACTCAGAGGGTAGTGATTCACTCAGAATGTAGAATTCACTCAGAGGGTAGTGCTTCACTCAGAGAGTGGTGATTTACTCAGAGGTTAGTGATTTACTCAGAAGGTAATGATTCACTCAGAGGGTTGTGTTTCACTAAGATGGTAGTCATTCACTCAGAGGGTGGTGATTTACTCAGAGGGTAGTGATTCAATCAGAAGGTAGTGACTTACTCAGAGGGTAGTGATTCACTCAGAGGGTAGTGATTTACTCAGAGGGTAGTGATTTACTCGGAGGGCGGTGATTTACTCAGATGGTAGTGATTCACTCAGGGAGGATAGAGTTTTACTCAGAGGGAAAGTGATTTACTTGGAGGGTGGTGATGCACTAAGAGGGTAGTGAGTCACTCAGAGGGTGATGGTCACTCAGAGCGTAGTGATTCACACAAACCGTAGTGATTCACTCAGAGGGTAGTGAGTCACTCACAGGGTGGTGATTCACTCAGAGCGTAGTGATTCACTCAGACCGTAATGATTCACTCAGAGGGTGGTGATTCACTCAGAGGGTAGTGATTCACTCAGAGGGTGCTGATTTACTCAGAGGGTGGTGATTCACTAAGAGGGTAGTGATTCACTCAGCAGGTAGTGATTCACTCACAGGGTAGTGATTCACTCACAGGGTAGTGATTCACTCACAGGGTGCTGATTCACTCACAGGGTGCTGATTCACTCAGAGGGTAGTGATTTACTCGGAGGGTGTTGATTTACTCAGAGGGTAGTGATTCACTCAGAGGGTAGTCATTTACTCAGAGGGTAGTGATTCACTCAGAGGGTAGTGATTTACTCGGAGTGTGGTGTTTTAATCAGAGGGCGGTGATTTACTCAGAGGGTAGTGATTCATTCAGGGAGGATAGCGATTTACTCAGAGAGTGGTGATTCACTGAGAGATTGGTGCTTCACTCAGAGGGTAGTGTTTCACGCAGACGGTAGTGATTCACTCAGAGGGTGGTGATTCACTCAGAGTTTAGTGATTCACTCAGAGGGTAGTACTTCACTCAGAGGGTGGTGATTTACTCAGAGGGTAGTGATTCACTCAGAGGGTAGTGATTCACTCAGAGGGTAGTGATGCACTCAGTGGGTAGTGATTCACTCAGACGGTCGTGATTCACTCAGGGGTGGTGATTCACTCAGAGGGTGGTAATTCACGAAGAGGGTAGTGATTCACTCAGAGGATAGTGAGTCACTCAGAGGTTGGTGATCACTCAGAGCGTAGTGATTCACTCAGAGGGAGGTGATTCACTCAGAGGGTGGTGATTCACTCAGAAGTTAGTGATTCACTCAGAGTGCAGTGATTCACTCAGGGATATTACTGATTTACTCAGAGGGAGGTGATTCACTCAGAGGGTGGTGATTCACTCAGAGGGTAGTGATTCACTGAGAGGGCAGTGATTCACTCAGAGGTTAGTGATTCACTCAGAGGGTGGTGAATCTCTCAGAGGGTAATGATTCACTCAGAGGGCAGTGATTTACTCGGAAGGTGGTGATTTACTCAGATGGTAGTGATTCACTCAGAGGGTAGCGAGTTACTCAGAGGGTAGTGATTCACTCAGAGGGTAGTGATTCACTCAGAGGGTGATGATTCAATCAGAGTGTCGTGATTTGCTCAGAGGGTGGTGATTCACTCAGATGGTAGTG
Organism: Pristiophorus japonicus; assembly: GCF_044704955.1. Lineage (NCBI taxonomy): Eukaryota > Metazoa > Chordata > Chondrichthyes > Pristiophoridae > Pristiophorus > Pristiophorus japonicus. The sequence continues at coordinate 74,131,438 of NC_091990.1, forward strand.
ATGCACTCAGAGGGTAGTGATTCACTCAAAGGGTGGTGATGCACTCAGCGGGTAGTGATTCACTCAGAGGATAGTGATTCATTCAGAGGGTGGTGATTCACTCAGAGGGTGCTGATTCACTCAGAGGGTGGTGATTCATTCAGAGGGTGGTGATTCGCTCAGAGGGTAGTGATTCACTCAGAGAATGGTGATTCACTCAGAGGGTGGTGATTCAGTCAGAGGGTAGTGATTTACTCAGAGGGTGCTGATTCACTCAGAGGGTAGTGATTCACTCAGAGGGTGGTGATCTACTCAGAGAGTAGTGATTCACTCAGAGGGTGGTGATTTGCTCAGAAGCTAGTGATTCACTCAGAGGGTAGTGATTCACTCAGAATGTAGTGATTCACTCAGAGGGTAGTGCTTCACTCAGAGAGTGGTGATTTACTCAGAGGTTAGTGATTTACTCAGAAGGTAATGATTCACTCAGAGGGTTGTGTTTCACTAAGATGGTAGTCATTCACTCAGAGGGTGGTGATTTACTCAGAGGGTAGTGATTCAATCAGAGTGTAGTGACTTACTCAGAGGGTAGTGATTCACTCAGAGGGTAGTGATTTACTCAGAGGGTAGTGATTTACTCGGAGGGCGGTGATTTACTCAGATGGTAGTGATTCACTCAGGGAGGATAGAGTTTTACTCAGAGGGAAAGTGATTTACTTGGAGGGTGGTGATGCACTAAGAGGGTAGTGAGTCACTCAGAGGGTGATGGTCACTCAGAGCGTAGTGATTCACACAAACCGTAGTGATTCACTCAGAGGGTAGTGAGTCACTCACAGGGTGGTGATTCACTCAGAGCGTAGTGATTCACTCAGACCGTAATGATTCACTCAGAGGGTGGTGATTCACTCAGAGGGTAGTGATTCACTCAGAGGGTGCTGATTTACTCAGAGGGTGGTGATTCACTAAGAGGGTAGTGATTCACTCAGCAGGTAGTGATTCACTCACAGGGTAGTGATTCACTCACAGGGTAGTGATTCACTCACAGGGTGCTGATTCACTCACAGGGTGCTGATTCACTCAGAGGGTAGTGATTTACTCGGAGGGTGTTGATTTACTCAGAGGGTAGTGATTCACTCAGAGGGTAGTCATTTACTCAGAGGGTAGTGATTCACTCAGAGGGTAGTGATTTACTCGGAGTGTGGTGTTTTAATCAGAGGGCGGTGATTTACTCAGAGGGTAGTGATTCATTCAGGGAGGATAGCGATTTACTCAGAGAGTGGTGATTCACTGAGAGATTGGTGCTTCACTCAGAGGGTAGTGTTTCACGCAGACGGTAGTGATTCACTCAGAGGGTGGTGATTCACTCAGAGTTTAGTGATTCACTCAGAGGGTAGTACTTCACTCAGAGGGTGGTGATTTACTCAGAGGGTAGTGATTCACTCAGAGGGTAGTGATTCACTCAGAGGGTAGTGATGCACTCAGTGGGTAGTGATTCACTCAGACGGTCGTGATTCACTCAGGGGTGGTGATTCACTTAGAGGGTGGTGATTCACGAAGAGGGTAGTGATTCACTCAGAGGATAGTGAGTCACTCAGAGGTTGGTGATCACTCAGAGCGTAGTGATTCACTCAGAGGGAGGTGATTCACTCAGAGGGTGGTGATTCACTCAGAGTGTAGTGATTCACTCAGAAGGTAGTGATTCACTCAGAGGATAGTGAGTCAGTCAGAGGGTGGTGATCACTCAGAGCGTAGTGATTCACACAGACAGTAGTGATTCACTCAGAGGGTGGTGATTCACTCAGAGGGTAGTGATTCACTCAGAGGGTAGTCATTTACTCAGAGGGTAGTGATTCACTCAGAGGGTAGTGATTTACTCGGAGTGTGGTGATTTAATCAGAGGGCGGTGATTTACTCAGAGGGTAGTGATTCACTCAGGGAGGATAGCGATTTACTCAGAGAGTGGTGATTCACTGAGAGATTGGTGCTTCACTCAGAGGGTAGTGTTTCACGCAGACGGTAGTGATTCACTCAGAGGGTGGTGATTCACTCAGAGTTTAGTGATTCACTCTGAGGGTAGTGCTTCACTCAGATGGTGGTGATTTACTCAGAGGGTAGTGATTCACTCAGAGAGTGGTGATTCACTCAGAGGGTGTTGATTCACTCAGAGGATAGTGATTCACTCAGAGGGTAGTGATTTACTCAGAGGGTGGTGATTCACTCAGGGGGTGCTGATTTACTAAGAGGGTGGTGATTCACTAAGAGGGTAGTGATTCACTCAGAGGATAGTGAGTCACTCAGAGGGTGGTGATCACTCAGAGCGTAGTGATTCACTCAGAGCATAGTGAGTCACTCAGAGGGTGGTGATTCACTCAGACCGTAGTGATTCACTCAGAGCGTATTGAGTCACTCAGAGGGTGGTGATTCACTCAGACCGTAGTGATTCACTCAGAGGTTAGTGATTCACTCAGTGGGTAGTGATTCACTCAGTGGGTAGTGATTCACTCAGACGGTCGTGATTCACTCAGAGGGTGGTGATTCACTCAGAGGGTAGTGATTCACTCAGAGAATGCTGATTCACTCAGAGTGTGGTGATTCACTCAGAGGGTGGTGATTCACTCAGAGGGTAGTTATTTACTCAGAGGGTGGTGATTCACTAAGTGATTAGTGATTCACTCAGAGCGTAGTGAGTCACTCAGAGGGTGGTGAGTCACTCAGAGCGCAGTGATTCACTCAGAGGGTAGTGATTCACTCAGAGGATGGTGATTCACTCAGAGGGTAGTGATTCACTTAGAGGGTAGTTATTTACTCAGAGGGTGGTGATTCACGGAGATTAGTGACTCACTCAGAGCGTAGTGAGTCACTCAGAGGGTGGTGATCACTCAGAGCGTAGTGATGCACACAGACAGTAGTGATTCACTCAGAGGGTGGTGATTCACTCAGAGGATGGTGATTCACTCAGAGTGTGGTGATTCACTCAGAGGGTGGTGATTCACTCAGAGGGTGGTGAATCACTCAGAGGGTAGTGATTTACTCGGAGGGTGGTGATTCACTCAGCGGGTAGTGATTCACTCACAGGGTAGTGATTCACTCACAGGGTGCTGATTCACTCAGAGGGTAGTGATTCACTCAGAGGGTAGTGATTCACTCAGAGGGTGGTGATTTACTCAGTGGGTGGTGATTCACTAAGAGGGTAGTGATTCACTCAGACGTTGGTGATTTACTCGGAGGGTAGTGATTTACTCGGAGTGTGGTGATTTAATCAGAGGGTGGTAATTTACTCAGAGGGTAGTGATTCACGCAGGGCGGATAGCGATTTACTCAGAGAGTGGTGATTCACTCAGAAATTGGTGATTCACTCAGAGGGTAGTGATTCACTCAGAGGGTGGTGATTCACTCAGAAGTTAGTGATTCACACAGAGGTTGGTGATTCACTCAGAGTGAAGTGATTTACTTGGAGGGTAGTGATTCACTCAGAGGGTAGTGATTCATTCAGACGGTACTGATTCACTCAGAGGATGGTGATGCACTCAGAGGGTAGTGATTCACTTAGAGGGTAGTTATTTACTCAGAGGGTGGTGATTCACTGAGAGATTAGTGATTCACTCAGAGCGTAGTGAGTCACTCAGAGGGTGGTGATCACTCAGAGCGTAATGATGCACACAGACAGTAGTGACTCACTCAGAGGGTGGTGATTCACTCAGAGGGTAGTGATTCACTCAGACGGTAGTGATTCACTCAGAGGGTGGTGATTCACTTAGAGGATGGTGATTCACTCAGAGTGTGGTGATTCAATCAGAGGGTCGTGATTCACTCAGAGGGTGGTGATTTACTCAGTGGGTGGTGATTCACTAAGAGGGTAGTGATTCACTCAGAGGTTAGTGATTTACTCGGAGGGTAGTGATTCACTCGGAGGGTAGTGATTCACTCAGATGGTAGTCATTCACTCAGAGGGTGGTGATTCACTCAGTGGGTAGTGTTTCACTCAGAGGGTGGTGATTCACTCAGAGGGTAGTGATTCACTCAGAGGGTAGTGATTTACTTGGAGGGTGGTGATTTACTCAGAGGGTAGTGATTCACTCAAGGGTAGTGATTTACTCAGAGGGTAGTGATTCACTCAGTGGGTAGTGATTCACTCAGACGGTCGTGATTCACTCAGGGGTGGTGATTCACTCAGAGGGTAGTGATTCACTCAGAGAATGCTGATTCACTCAGAGGGTGTTGATTCACTCAGAGGGTAGTGATTCACTCAGAGGGTGCTGATTTACTCAGAGGGTGGTGATTCACTAAGAGGGTAGTGATTCACTCAGAATGTAGTGATTCACTCAGAGGGTAGTGCTTCACTCAGAGAGTGGTGATTTACTCAGAGGTTAGTGATTTACTCAGAAGGTAATGATTCACTCAGAGGGTTGTGTTTCACTAAGATGGTAGTCATTCACTCAGAGGGTGGTGATTTACTCAGAGGGTAGTGATTCAATCAGAGGGTAGTGACTTACTCAGAGGGTAGTGATTCACTCAGAGGGTAGTGATTTACTCAGAGGGTAGTGATTTACTCGGAGGGCGGTGATTTACTCAGATGGTAGTGATTCACTCAGGGAGGATAGAGTTTTACTCAGAGGGAAAGTGATTTACTTGGAGGGTGGTGATGCACTAAGAGGGTAGTGAGTCACTCAGAGGGTGATGGTCACTCAGAGCGTAGTGATTCACACAAACCGTAGTGATTCACTCAGAGGGTAGTGAGTCACTCACAGGGTGGTGATTCACTCAGAGCGTAGTGATTCACTCAGACCGTAATGATTCACTCAGAGGGTGGTGATTCACTCAGAGGGTAGTGATTCACTCAGAGGGTGCTGATTTACTCAGAGGGTGGTGATTCACTAAGAGGGTAGTGATTCACTCAGCAGGTAGTGATTCACTCACAGGGTAGTGATTCACTCACAGGGTAGTGATTCACTCACAGGGTGCTGATTCACTCACAGGGTGCTGATTCACTCAGAGGGTAGTGATTTACTCGGAGGGTGTTGATTTACTCAGAGGGTAGTGATTCACTCAGAGGGTAGTCATTTACTCAGAGGGTAGTGATTCACTCAGAGGGTAGTGATTTACTCGGAGTGTGGTGTTTTAATCAGAGGGCGGTGATTTACTCAGAGGGTAGTGATTCATTCAGGGAGGATAGCGATTTACTCAGAGAGTGGTGATTCACTGAGAGATTGGTGCTTCACTCAGAGGGTAGTGTTTCACGCAGACGGTAGTGATTCACTCAGAGGGTGGTGATTCACTCAGAGTTTAGTGATTCACTCAGAGGGTAGTACTTCACTCAGAGGGTGGTGATTTACTCAGAGGGTAGTGATTCACTCAGAGGGTAGTGATTCACTCAGAGGGTAGTGATGCACTCAGTGGGTAGTGATTCACTCAGACGGTCGTGATTCACTCAGGGGTGGTGATTCACTTAGAGGGTGGTGATTCACGAAGAGGGTAGTGATTCACTCAGAGGATAGTGAGTCACTCAGAGGTTGGTGATCACTCAGAGCGTAGTGATTCACTCAGAGGGAGGTGATTCACTCAGAGGGTGGTGATTCACTCAGAGGGTAGTGATTCACTCAGAAGGTAGTGATTCACTCAGAGGGTAGTGATTCACTCAGAGGGTAGTGATTTACTCGGAGTGTGGTGTTTTAATCAGAGGGCGGTGATTCACTAAGAGGGTAGTGATTCACTCAGAGGATAGTGAGTCACTCAGAGGGTGGTGATCACTCAGAGCGTAGTGATTCACACAGACAGTAGTGATTCACTCAGAGGGTGGTGATTCACTCAGAGTGTAGTGATTCACTCAGAAGGTAGTGATTCACTCAGAGGATAGTGAGTCAGTCAGAGGGTGGTGATCACTCAGAGCGTAGTGATTCACACAGACAGTAGTGATTCACTCAGAGGGTGGTGATTCACTCAGAGGGTAGTGATTCACTCAGAGGGTAGTCATTTACTCAGAGGGTAGTGATTCACTCAGAGGGTAGTGATTTACTCGGAGTGTGGTGATTTAATCAGAGGGCGGTGATTTACTCAGAGGGTAGTGATTCACTCAGGGAGGATAGCGATTTACTCAGAGAGTGGTGATTCACTGAGAGATTGGTGCTTCACTCAGAGGGTAGTGTTTCACGCAGACGGTAGTGATTCACTCAGAGGGTGGTGATTCACTCAGAGTTTAGTGATTCACTCTGAGGGTAGTGCTTCACTCAGAGGGTGGTGATTTACTCAGAGGGTAGTGATTCACTCAGAGAGTGGTGATTCACTCAGAGGGTGTTGATTCACTCAGAGGATAGTGATTCACTCAGAGGGTAGTGATTTACTCAGAGGGTGGTGATTCACTCAAGAGGGTGCTGATTTACTAAGAGGGTGGTGATTCACTAAGAGGGTAGTGATTCACTCAGAGGATAGTGAGTCACTCAGAGGGTGGTGATCACTCAGAGCGTAGTGATTCACTCAGAGCATAGTGAGTCACTCAGAGGGTGGTGATTCACTCAGACCGTAGTGATTCACTCAGAGCGTATTGAGTCACTCAGAGGGTGGTGATTCACTCAGACCGTAGTGATTCACTCAGAGGTTAGTGATTCACTCAGTGGGTAGTGATTCACTCAGTGGGTAGTGATTCACTCAGACGGTCGTGATTCACTCAGAGGGTGGTGATTCACTCAGAGGGTAGTGATTCACTCAGAGAATGCTGATTCACTCAGAGTGTGGTGATTCACTCAGAGGGTGGTGATTCACTCAGAGGGTAGTTATTTACTCAGAGGGTGGTGATTCACTAAGTGATTAGTGATTCACTCAGAGCGTAGTGAGTCACTCAGAGGGTGGTGAGTCACTCAGAGCGCAGTGATTCACTCAGAGGGTAGTGATTCACTCAGAGGATGGTGATTCACTCAGAGGGTAGTGATTCACTTAGAGGGTAGTTATTTACTCAGAGGGTGGTGATTCACGGAGATTAGTGACTCACTCAGAGCGTAGTGAGTCACTCAGAGGGTGGTGATCACTCAGAGCGTAGTGATGCACACAGACAGTAGTGATTCACTCAGAGGGTGGTGATTCACTCAGAGGATGGTGATTCACTCAGAGTGTGGTGATTCACTCAGAGGGTGGTGATTCACTCAGAGGGTGGTGAATCACTCAGAGGGTAGTGATTTACTCGGAGGGTGGTGATTCACTCAGCGGGTAGTGATTCACTCACAGGGTAGTGATTCACTCACAGGGTGCTGATTCACTCAGAGGGTAGTGATTCACTCAGAGGGTAGTGATTCACTCAGAGGGTGGTGATTTACTCAGTGGGTGGTGATTCACTAAGAGGGTAGTGATTCACTCAGACGTTGGTGATTTACTCGGAGGGTAGTGATTTACTCGGAGTGTGGTGATTTAATCAGAGGGTGGTAATTTACTCAGAGGGTAGTGATTCACGCAGGGCGGATAGCGATTTACTCAGAGAGTGGTGATTCACTCAGAAATTGGTGATTCACTCAGAGGGTAGTGATTCACTCAGAGGGTGGTGATTCACTCAGAAGTTAGTGATTCACACAGAGGTTGGTGATTCACTCAGAGTGAAGTGATTTACTTGGAGGGTAGTGATTCACTCAGAGGGTAGTGATTCATTCAGACGGTACTGATTCACTCAGAGGATGGTGATGCACTCAGAGGGTAGTGATTCACTTAGAGGGTAGTTATTTACTCAGAGGGTGGTGATTCACTGAGAGATTAGTGATTCACTCAGAGCGTAGTGAGTCACTCAGAGGGTGGTGATCACTCAGAGCGTAATGATGCACACAGACAGTAGTGACTCACTCAGAGGGTGGTGATTCACTCAGAGGGTAGTGATTCACTCAGACGGTAGTGATTCACTCAGAGGGTGGTGATTCACTTAGAGGATGGTGATTCACTCAGAGTGTGGTGATTCAATCAGAGGGTCGTGATTCACTCAGAGGGTGGTGATTTACTCAGTGGGTGGTGATTCACTAAGAGGGTAGTGATTCACTCAGAGGTTAGTGATTTACTCGGAGGGTAGTGATTCACTCGGAGGGTAGTGATTCACTCAGATGGTAGTCATTCACTCAGAGGGTGGTGATTCACTCAGTGGGTAGTGTTTCACTCAGAGGGTGGTGATTCACTCAGAGGGTAGTGATTCACTCAGAGGGTAGTGATTTACTTGGAGGGTGGTGATTTACTCAGAGGGTAGTGATTCACTCAAGGGTAGTGATTTACTCAGAGGGTAGTGATTCACTCAGTGGGTAGTGATTCACTCAGACGGTCGTGATTCACTCAGGGGTGGTGATTCACTCAGAGGGTAGTGATTCACTCAGAGAATGCTGATTCACTCAGAGGGTGTTGATTCACTCAGAGGGTAGTGATTCACTCAGAGGGTGCTGATTTACTCAGAGGGTGGTGATTCACTCAGAGGGTAGTGATTCACTCAGAATGTAGTGATTCACTCAGAGGGTAGTGCTTCACTCAGAGAGTGGTGATTTACTCAGAGGTTAGTGATTTACTCAGAAGGTAATGATTCACTCAGAGGGTTGTGTTTCACTAAGATGGTAGTCATTCACTCAGAGGGTGGTGATTTACTCAGAGGGTAGTGATTCAATCAGAGGGTAGTGACTTACTCAGAGGGTAGTGATTCACTCAGAGGGTAGTGATTTACTCAGAGGGTAGTGATTTACTCGGAGGGCGGTGATTTACTCAGATGGTAGTGATTCACTCAGGGAGGATAGAGTTTTACTCAGAGGGAAAGTGATTTACTTGGAGGGTGGTGATGCACTAAGAGGGTAGTGAGTCACTCAGAGGGTGATGGTCACTCAGAGCGTAGTGATTCACACAAACCGTAGTGATTCACTCAGAGGGTAGTGAGTCACTCACAGGGTGGTGATTCACTCAGAGCGTAGTGATTCACTCAGACCGTAATGATTCACTCAGAGGGTGGTGATTCACTCAGAGGGTAGTGATTCACTCAGAGGGTGCTGATTTACTCAGAGGGTGGTGATTCACTAAGAGGGTAGTGATTCACTCAGCAGGTAGTGATTCACTCACAGGGTAGTGATTCACTCACAGGGTAGTGATTCACTCACAGGGTGCTGATTCACTCACAGGGTGCTGATTCACTCAGAGGGTAGTGATTTACTCGGAGGGTGTTGATTTACTCAGAGGGTAGTGATTCACTCAGAGGGTAGTCATTTACTCAGAGGGTAGTGATTCACTCAGAGGGTAGTGATTTACTCGGAGTGTGGTGTTTTAATCAGAGGGCGGTGATTTACTCAGAGGGTAGTGATTCATTCAGGGAGGATAGCGATTTACTCAGAGAGTGGTGATTCACTGAGAGATTGGTGCTTCACTCAGAGGGTAGTGTTTCACGCAGACGGTAGTGACTCACTCAGAGGGTGGTGATTCACTCAGAGTTTAGTGATTCACTCAGAGGGTAGTACTTCACTCAGAGGGTGGTGATTTACTCAGAGGGTAGTGATTCACTCAGAGGGTAGTGATTCACTCAGAGGGTAGTGATGCACTCAGTGGGTAGTGATTCACTCAGACGGTCGTGATTCACTCAGGGGTGGTGATTCACTCAGAGGGTGGTGATTCACGAAGAGGGTAGTGATTCACTCAGAGGATAGTGAGTCACTCAGAGGTTGGTGATCACTCAGAGCGTAGTGATTCACTCAGAGGGAGGTGATTCACTCAGAGGGTGGTGATTCACTCAGAGGGTAGTGATTCACTCAGAAGGTAGTGATTCACTCAGAGGGTAGTGATTCACTCAGAGGGTAGTGATTTACTCGGAGCGTGGTGTTTTAATCAGAGGGCGGTGATTCACTAAGAGGGTAGTGATTCACTCAGAGGATAGTGAGTCACTCAGAGGGTGGTGATCACTCAGAGCGTAGTGATTCACACAGACAGTAGTGATTCACTCAGAGGGTGGTGATTCACTCAGAGTGTAGTGATTCACTCAGAAGGTAGTGATTCACTCAGAGGATAGTGAGTCAGTCAGAGGGTGGTGATCACTCAGAGCGTAGTGATTCACACAGACAGTAGTGATTCACTCAGAGGGTGGTGATTCACTCAGAGGGTAGTGATTCACTCAGAGGGTAGTCATTTACTCAGAGGGTAGTGATTCACTCAGAGGGTAGTGATTTACTCGGAGTGTGGTGATTTAATCAGAGGGCGGTGATTTACTCAGAGGGTAGTGATTCACTCAGGGAGGATAGCGATTTACTCAGAGAGTGGTGATTCACTGAGAGATTGGTGCTTCACTCAGAGGGTAGTGTTTCACGCAGACGGTAGTGATTCACTCAGAGGGTGGTGATTCACTCAGAGTTTAGTGATTCACTCTGAGGGTAGTGCTTCACTCAGAGGGTGGTGATTTACTCAGAGGGTAGTGATTCACTCAGAGAGTGGTGATTCACTCAGAGGGTGTTGATTCACTCAGAGGATAGTGATTCACTCAGAGGGTAGTGATTTACTCAGAGGGTGGTGATTCACTCAGAGGGTGCTGATTTACTCAGAGGGTGGTGATTCACTAAGAGGGTAGTGATTCACTCAGAGGATAGTGAGTGACTCAGAGGGTGGTGATCACTCAGAGCGTAGTGATTCACTCAGAGCATAGTGAGTCACTCAGAGGGTGGTGATTCACTCAGACCGTAGTGATTCACTCAGAGCGTATTGAGTCACTCAGAGGGTGGTGATTCACTCAGACCGTAGTGGTTCACTCAGAGGTTAGTGATTCACTCAGTGGGTAGTGATTCACTCAGTGGGTAGTGATTCACTCAGACGGTCGTGATTCACTCAGAGGGTGGTGATTCACTCAGAGGGTAGTGATTCACTCAGAGAATGCTGATTCACTCAGAGTGTGGTGATTCACTCAGAGGGTGGTGATTCACTCAGAGGGTAGTTATTTACTCAGAGGGTGGTGATTCACTAAGTGATTAGTGATTCACTCAGAGCGTAGTGAGTCACTCAGAGGGTGGTGAGTCACTCAGAGCGCAGTGATTCACTCAGAGGGTAGTGATTCACTCAGAGGATGGTGATTCACTCAGAGGGTAGTGATTCACTTAGAGGGTAGTTATTTACTCAGAGGGTGGTGATTCACGAAGAGATTAGTGACTCACTCAGAGCGTAGTGAGTCACTCAGAGGGTGGTGATCACTCAGAGCGTAGTGATGCACACAGACAGTAGTGATTCACTCAGAGGGTGGTGATTCACTCAGAGGATGGTGATTCACTCAGAGTGTGGTGATTCACTCAGAGGGTGGTGATTCACTCAGAGGGTGGTGAATCACTCAGAGGGTAGTGATTTACTCGGAGGGTGGTGATTCACTCAGCGGGTAGTGATTCACTCACAGGGTAGTGATTCACTCACAGGGTGCTGATTCACTCAGAGGGTAGTGATTCACTCAGAGGGTAGTGATTCACTCAGAGGGTGGTGATTTACTCAGTGGGTGGTGATTCACTAAGAGGGTAGTGATTCACTCAGACGTTGGTGATTTACTCGGAGGGTAGTGATTTACTCGGAGTGTGGTGATTTAATCAGAGGGTGGTGATTTACTCAGAGGGTAGTGATTCACGCAGGGCGGATAGCGATTTACTCAGAGAGTGGTGATTCACTCAGAAATTGGTGATTCACTCAGAGGGTAGTGATTCACTCAGAGGGTGGTGATTCACTCAGAAGTTAGTGATTCACACAGAGGTTGGTGATTCACTCAGAGTGAAGTGATTTACTTGGAGGGTAGTGATTCACTCAGAGGGTAGTGATTCATTCAGACGGTACTGATTCACTCAGAGGATGGTGATGCACTCAGAGGGTAGTGATTCACTTAGAGGGTAGTTATTTACTCAGAGGGTTGTGATTCACTGAGAGATTAGTGATTCACTCAGAGCGTAGTGAGTCACTCAGAGGGTGGTGATCACTCAGAGCGTAATGATGCACACAGACAGTAGTGACTCACTCAGAGGGTGGTGATTCACTCAGAGGGTAGTGATTCACTCAGACGGTAGTGATTCACTCAGAGGGTGGTGATTCACTTAGAGGATGGTGATTCACTCAGAGTGTGGTGATTCAATCAGAGGGTCGTGATTCACTCAGAGGGTGGTGATTTACTCAGTGGGTGGTGATTCACTAAGAGGGTAGTGATTCACTCAGAGGTTAGTGATTTACTCGGAGGGTAGTGATTCACTCGGAGGGTAGTGATTCACTCAGATGGTAGTCATTCACTCAGAGGGTGGTGATTCACTCAGTGGGTAGTGATTCACTCAGAGGGTGGTGATTCACTCAGAGGGTAGTGATTCACTCAGAGGGTAGTGATTTACTTGGAGGGTGGTGATTTACTCAGAGGGTAGTGATTCACTCAAGGGTAGTGATTTACTCAGTGGGTAGTGATTCACTCAGTGGGTAGTGATTCACTCAGACGGTCGTGATTCACTCAGGGGTGTTGATTCACTCAGAGGGTAGTGATTCACTCAGAGAATGCTGATTCACTCAGAGGGTGTTGATTCACTCAGAGGGTAGTGATTCACTCAGAGGGTGCTGATTTACTCAGAGGGTGGTGATTCACTAAGAGGGTAGTGATTCACTCAGAGGATAGTGAGTCACTCAGAGGGTGGTGATCACTCAGAGCGTAGTGATTCACACAGACAGTAGTGATTCACTCAGAGGGTGGTGATTCACTCAGAGGGTAGTGATTCACTCAGAGGGTAGTGATTCACTCAGAGGGTGGTGTTTCACTCAGAGGGTAGTGATTTACTCGGAGTGTTGTGATTTGCTCAGAGGGCGGTGATTTACTCAGAGGGAAGTGATTCACTCAGGGAGGATAGTGATTTACTCAGAGGGTGATGATTCACTCAGAGGTTGGTGATTTAATCAGAGGGTAGTGATTCACTCAGAGGGTGGTGATTCACTCAGAAGTTAGTGATTCACTCAGAGTGCAGTGATTCACTCAGGGATATTACTGATTTACTCAGAGGGAGGTGATTCACTCAGAGGGTGGTGATTCACTCAGAGGTTAGTGATTCACTGAGAGGGCAGTGATTCACTCAGAGGTTAGTGATTCACTCAGAGGGTGGTGAATCTCTCAGAGGGTAATGATTCACTCAGAGGGCAGTGATTTACTCAGCGGGTAGTGATTCACTCAGAGGGTAGTGATTCACTCAGAGGGTGGTGATTCAATCAGAGTGTTGTGATTTACTCAGAGGGTGGTGATTCACTCAGATGGTAGTGATTCACTCAGAGGGTAGTGATTCACTCAGAGGGTGGTGATGCACTCAGCGGGTAATGATTCACTCAGAGGATAGTGATTCATTCAGAGGGTGGTGATTCACTGAGAGGGTAGTGATTCACTCAGAGGGTGGTGATTCACTCGGAGGGTGGTGATTCACTCAGAGAGTGGTGATTCATTCAGAGGGTAGTGATTCACTCAGAGGATGGTGATTCACTCAGAGGATGGTGATTCACTCAGAGGGCATTGATTCACTCAGAGGGTCGTTATTTACTCAGAGGGTGGTGATTCACTAAGAGGTTAGTGATTCATTCAGAGGGTAGTGATTCACTCAGAGGGTAGTGATTCACTCAGAGGGTGGTGATTCTCTCAGAGGGTAGTGATTCACTCAGAGGGTGGTGATTCACTCAGAGGGTGGTGATTCACTCAGAGCGTAGTGATTCACTCAGCGGTTGGTGATTCACTCAGTAGGTAGTGATTCACTCAGACGGTCGTGATTCACTCAGAGGGTAGTGATTTACTCGTAGTGTTGTGATTTACTCAGAGGGCGGTGATTTACTCAGAGGGTAGTGATTCACTCAGGAGGGATAGCGATTTACTCAGAGGGTGGTGATTCATTCAGTTGTTGGTGATTCACTCAGAGGGTTGTGATTCACTCAGAGGGTGGTGATTCACTCAGAAGTTAGTGATTCACTCAGAGTGTAGTGATTCACCCAGGGAGGTTACTGATTTACTCAGAGGGAGGTGATTCACTCAGAGGGCGGTGATTCACTCAGAAGTTAGTGATTCACTCAGAGGGTGGTGATTCACACAGAGGGTGGTGATTCACTCAGAGTGTCGTGATTTACTCAGAGGGTGGTGATTCACTCAGAGGGTAGTGATTCTCTCAGAGGGTGGTGATGCACTCAGCGGGTAGTGATTCACTCAGAGGATAGCGATTCATTCAGAGGGTGGTGATTCACTGAGAGGGTAGTGATTCACTCCGAGGGTGGTGATTCACTCAGAGCGTAGTGATTCACTCAGACCGTAGTGATTCACTCAGCGGTTGGTGATTCACTCAGTGGGTAGTGATTCACTCAGACGGTCGTGATTCACTCAGAGGTTAGTGATTTACTCGTAGTGTTGTGATTTACTCAGAGGGCGGTGATTTACTCAGAGGGCGATGATTTACTCAGAGGGTAGTGATTCACTCAGGGAGGATAGAGATTTACTCAGAGGGTGGTGATTCACTCAGATGTTGGCGATTCACTCAGAGTGCAGTGATTCACTGAGAAGGTAGTGATTTACTCGGAGTGTTGTGATTTGCTCAGAGGGCGGTGATTTACTCAGAGGGAAGTGATTCACTCAGGGAGGATAGTGATTTACTCAGAGGGTGATGATTCACTCAGAGGTTGGTGATTTAATCAGAGGGTAGTGATTCACTCAGAGGGTGGTGATTCACTCAGAAGTTAGTGATTCACTCAGATTGCAGTGATTCACTCAGGGATATTACTGATTTACTCAGAGGGAGGTGATTCACTCAGAGGGTGGTGATTCACTCAGAGGGTAGTGATTCACTGAGAGGGCAGTGATTCACTCAGAGGTTAGTGATTCACTCAGAGGGTGGTGAATCTCTCAGAGGGTAATGATGCACTCAGAGGGCAGTGATTTACTCGGAAGGTGGTGATTTACTCAGATGGTAGTGATTCACTCAGAGGGTAGCGAGTTACTCAGAGGGTAGTGATTCACTCAGAGGGTAGTGATTCACTCAGAGGGTGATGATTCAATCAGAGTGTCGTGATTTACTCAGAGGGTGGTGATTCACTCAGATGGTAGTGATGCACTCAGAGGGTATTGATTCACTCAAAGGGTGGTGATGCACTCAGCGGGTAGTGATTCACTCAGAGGATAGTGATTCATTCAGAGGGTGGTGATTCACTCAGAGGGTGCTGATTCATTCAGAGGGTGGTGATTCATTCAGAGGGTGGTGATTCGCTCAGAGGGTAGTGATTCACTCAGAGAATGGTGATTCACTCAGAGGGTGGTGATTCAGTCAGAGGGTAGTGATTTACTCAGAGGGTGCTGATTCACTCAGAGGGTAGTGATTCACTCAGAGGGTGGTGATCTACTCAGAGAGTAGTGATTCACTCAGAGGGTGGTGATTTGCTCAGAAGCTAGTGATTCACTCAGAGGGTAGTGATTCACTCAGAATGTAGTGATTCACTCAGAGGGTAGTGCTTCACTCAGAGAGTGGTGATTTACTCAGAGGTTAGTGATTTACTCAGAAGGTAATGATTCACTCAGAGGGTTGTGTTTCACTAAGATGGTAGTCATTCACTCAGAGGGTGGTGATTTACTCAGAGGGTAGTGATTCAATCAGAGGGTAGTGACTTACTCAGAGGGTAGTGATTCACTCAGAGGGTAGTGATTTACTCAGAGGGTAGTGATTTACTCGGAGGGCGGTGATTTACTCAGATGGTAGTGATTCACTCAGGGAGGATAGAGTTTTACTCAGAGGGAAAGTGATTTACTTGGAGGGTGGTGATGCACTAAGAGGGTAGTGAGTCACTCAGAGGGTGATGGTCACTCAGAGCGTAGTGATTCACACAAACCGTAGTGATTCACTCAGAGGGTAGTGAGTCACTCACAGGGTGGTGATTCACTCAGAGCGTAGTGATTCACTCAGACCGTAATGATTCACTCAGAGGGTGGTGATTCACTCAGAGGGTAGTGATTCACTCAGAGGGTGCTGATTTACTCAGAGGGTGGTGATTCACTAAGAGGGTAGTGATTCACTCAGCAGGTAGTGATTCACTCACAGGGTAGTGATTCACTCACAGGGTAGTGATTCACTCACAGGGTGCTGATTCACTCACAGGGTGCTGATTCACTCAGAGGGTAGTGATTTACTCGGAGGGTGTTGATTTACTCAGAGGGTAGTGATTCACTCAGAGGGTAGTCATTTACTCAGAGGGTAGTGATTCACTCAGAGGGTAGTGATTTACTCGGAGTGTGGTGTTTTAATCAGAGGGCGGTGATTTACTCAGAGGGTAGTGATTCATTCAGGGAGGATAGCGATTTACTCAGAGAGTGGTGATTCACTGAGAGATTGGTGCTTCACTCAGAGGGTAGTGTTTCACGCAGACGGTAGTGATTCACTCAGAGGGTGGTGATTCACTCAGAGTTTAGTGATTCACTCAGAGGGTAGTACTTCACTCAGAGGGTGGTGATTTACTCAGAGGGTAGTGATTCACTCAGAGGGTAGTGATGCACTCAGTGGGTAGTGATTCACTCAGACGGTCGTGATTCACTCAGGGTTGGTGATTCACTCAGAGGGTGGTGATTCACGAAGAGGGTAGTGATTCACTCAGAGGATAGTGAGTCACTCAGAGGTTGGTGATCACTCAGAGCGTAGTGATTCACTCAGAGGGAGGTGATTCACTCAGAGGGTGGTGATTCACTCAGAAGTTAGTGATTCACTCAGAGTGCAGTGATTCACTCAGGGATATTACTGATTTACTCAGAGGGAGGTGATTCACTCAGAGGGTGGTGATTCACTCAGAGGGTAGTGATTCACTGAGAGGGCAGTGATTCACTCAGAGGTTAGTGATTCACTCAGAGGGTGGTGAATCTCTCAGAGGGTAATGATTCACTCAGAGGGCAGTGATTTACTCGGAAGGTGGTGATTTACTCAGATGGTAGTGATTCACTCAGAGGGTAGCGAGTTACTCAGAGGGTAGTGATTCACTCAGAGGGTAGTGATTCACTCAGAGGGTGATGATTCAATCAGAGTGTCGTGATTTACTCAGAGGGTGGTGATTCACTCAGATGGTAGTGATGCACTCAGAGGGTAGTGATTCACTCAAAGGGTGGTGATGCACTCAGCGGGTAGTGATTCACTCAGAGGATAGTGATTCATTCAGAGGGTGGTGATTCACTCAGAGGGTGCTGATTCACTCAGAGGGTGGTGATTCATTCAGAGGGTGGTGATTCGCTCAGAGGGTAGTGATTCACTCAGAGAATGGTGATTCACTCAGAGGGTGGTGATTCAGTCAGAGGGTAGTGATTTACTCAGAGGGTGCTGATTCACTCAGAGGGTAGTGATTCACTCAGAGGGTGGTGATCTACTCAGAGAGTAGTGATTCACTCAGAGGGTGGTGATTTGCTCAGAAGCTAGTGATTCACTCAGAGGGTAGTGATTCACTCAGAATGTAGTGATTCACTCAGAGGGTAGTGCTTCACTCAGAGAGTGGTGATTTACTCAGAGGTTAGTGATTTACTCAGAAGGTAATGATTCACTCAGAGGGTTGTGTTTCACTAAGATGGTAGTCATTCACTCAGAGGGTGGTGATTTACTCAGAGGGTAGTGATTCAATCAGAGGGTAGTGACTTACTCAGAGGGTAGTGATTCACTCAGAGGGTAGTGATTTACTCAGAGGGTAGTGATTTACTCGGAGGGCGGTGATTTACTCAGATGGTAGTGATTCACTCAGGGAGGATAGAGTTTTACTCAGAGGGAAAGTGATTTACTTGGAGGGTGGTGATGCACTAAGAGGGTAGTGAGTCACTCAGAGGGTGATGGTCACTCAGAGCGTAGTGATTCACACAAACCGTAGTGATTCACTCAGAGGGTAGTGAGTCACTCACAGGGTGGTGATTCACTCAGAGCGTAGTGATTCACTCAGACCGTAATGATTCACTCAGAGGGTGGTGATTCACTCAGAGGGTAGTGATTCACTCAGAGGGTGCTGATTTACTCAGAGGGTGGTGATTCACTAAGAGGGTAGTGATTCACTCAGCAGGTAGTGATTCACTCACAGGGTAGTGATTCACTCACAGGGTAGTGATTCACTCACAGGGTGCTGATTCACTCACAGGGTGCTGATTCACTCAGAGGGTAGTGATTTACTCGGAGGGTGTTGATTTACTCAGAGGGTAGTGATTCACTCAGAGGGTAGTCATTTACTCAGAGGGTAGTGATTCACTCAGAGGGTAGTGATTTACTCGGAGTGTGGTGTTTTAATCAGAGGGCGGTGATTTACTCAGAGGGTAGTGATTCATTCAGGGAGGATAGCGATTTACTCAGAGAGTGGTGATTCACTGAGAGATTGGTGCTTCACTCAGAGGGTAGTGTTTCACGCAGACGGTAGTGATTCACTCAGAGGGTGGTGATTCACTCAGAGTTTAGTGATTCACTCAGAGGGTAGTACTTCACTCAGAGGGTGGTGATTTACTCAGAGGGTAGTGATTCACTCAGAGGGTAGTGATTCACTCAGAGGGTAGTGATGCACTCAGTGGGTAGTGATTCACTCAGACGGTCGTGATTCACTCAGGGGTGGTGATTCACTTAGAGGGTGGTGATTCACGAAGAGGGTAGTGATTCACTCAGAGGATAGTGAGTCACTCAGAGGTTGGTGATCACTCAGAGCGTAGTGATTCACTCAGAGGGAGGTGATTCACTCAGAGGGTGGTGATTCACTCAGAGGGTAGTGATTCACTCAGAGGGTAGTGATTCACTCAGAGGGTAGTGATTCACTCAGAGGGTAGTGATTTACTCGGAGTGTGGTGTTTTAATCAGAGGGCGGTGATTCACTAAGAGGGTAGTGATTCACTCAGAGGATAGTGAGTCACTCAGAGGGTGGTGATCACTCAGAGCGTAGTGATTCACACAGACAGTAGTGATTCACTCAGAGGGTGGTGATTCACTCAGAGTGTAGTGATTCACTCAGAAGGTAGTGATTCACTCAGAGGATAGTGAGTCAGTCAGAGGGTGGTGATCACTCAGAGCGTAGTGATTCACACAGACAGTAGTGATTCACTCAGAGGGTGGTGATTCACTCAGAGGGTAGTGATTCACTCAGAGGGTAGTCATTTACTCAGAGGGTAGTGATTCACTCAGAGGGTAGTGATTTACTCGGAGTGTGGTGATTTAATCAGAGGGCGGTGATTTACTCAGAGGGTAGTGATTCACTCAGGGAGGATAGCGATTTACTCAGAGAGTGGTGATTCACTGAGAGATTGGTGCTTCACTCAGAGGGTAGTGTTTCACGCAGACGGTAGTGATTCACTCAGAGGGTGGTGATTCACTCAGAGTTTAGTGATTCACTCTGAGGGTAGTGCTTCACTCAGAGGGTGGTGATTTACTCAGAGGGTAGTGATTCACTCAGAGAGTGGTGATTCACTCAGAGGGTGTTGATTCACTCAGAGGATAGTGATTCACTCAGAGGGTAGTGATTTACTCAGAGGGTGGTGATTCACTCAGAGGGTGCTGATTTACTAAGAGGGTGGTGATTCACTAAGAGGGTAGTGATTCACTCAGAGGATAGTGAGTCACTCAGAGGGTGGTGATCACTCAGAGCGTAGTGATTCACTCAGAGCATAGTGAGTCACTCAGAGGGTGGTGATTCACTCAGACCGTAGTGATTCACTCAGAGCGTATTGAGTCACTCAGAGGGTGGTGATTCACTCAGACCGTAGTGATTCACTCAGAGGTTAGTGTTTCACTCAGTGGGTAGTGATTCACTCAGTGGGTAGTGATTCACTCAGACGGTCGTGATTCACTCAGAGGGTGGTGATTCACTCAGAGGGTAGTGATTCACTCAGAGAATGCTGATTCACTCAGAGTGTGGTGATTCACTCAGAGGGTGGTGATTCACTCAGAGGGTAGTTATTTACTCAGAGGGTGGTGATTCACTCAGAGGATGGTGATTCACTCAGAGGGTAGTGATTCACTTAGAGGGTAGTTATTTACTCAGAGGGTGGTGATTCACGAAGAGATTAGTGACTCACTCAGAGCGTAGTGAGTCACTCAGAGGGTGGTGATCACTCAGAGCGTAGTGATGCACACAGACAGTAGTGATTCACTCAGAGGGTGGTGATTCACTCAGAGGATGGTGATTCACTCAGAGGGTGGTGATTCAGTCAGAGGGTAGTGATTTACTCAGAGGGTGCTGATTCACTCAGAGGGTAGTGATTCACTCAGAGGGTGGTGATCTACTCAGAGAGTAGTGATTCACTCAGAGGGTGGTGATTTGCTCAGAAGCTAGTGATTCACTCAGAGGGTAGTGATTCACTCAGAATGTAGTGATTCACTCAGAGGGTAGTGCTTCACTCAGAGAGTGGTGATTTACTCAGAGGTTAGTGATTTACTCAGAAGGTAATGATTCACTCAGAGGGTTGTGTTTCACTAAGATGGTAGTCATTCACTCAGAGGGTGGTGATTTACTCAGAGGGTAGTGATTCAATCAGAGGGTAGTGACTTACTCAGAGGGTAGTGATTCACTCAGAGGGTAGTGATTTACTCAGAGGGTAGTGATTTACTCGGAGGGCGGTGATTTACTCAGATGGTAGTGATTCACTCAGGGAGGATAGAGTTTTACTCAGAGGGAAAGTGATTTACTTGGAGGGTGGTGATGCACTAAGAGGGTAGTGAGTCACTCAGAGGGTGATGGTCACTCAGAGCGTAGTGATTCACACAAACCGTAGTGATTCACTCAGAGGGTAGTGAGTCACTCACAGGGTGGTGATTCACTCAGAGCGTAGTGATTCACTCAGACCGTAATGATTCACTCAGAGGGTGGTGATTCACTCAGAGGGTAGTGATTCACTCAGAGGGTGCTGATTTACTCAGAGGGTGGTGATTCACTAAGAGGGTTGTGATTCACTCAGCAGGTAGTGATTCACTCACAGGGTAGTGATTCACTCACAGGGTAGTGATTCACTCACAGGGTGCTGATTCACTCACAGGGTGCTGATTCACTCAGAGGGTAGTGATTCACTCGGAGGGTGTTGATTTACTCAGAGGGTAGTGATTCACTCAGAGGGTAGTCATTTACTCAGAGGGTAGTGATTCACTCAGAGGGTAGTGATTTACTCGGAGTGTGGTGTTTTAATCAGAGGGCGGTGATTTACTCAGAGGGTAGTGATTCATTCAGGGAGGATAGCGATTTACTCAGAGAGTGGTGATTCACTGAGAGATTGGTGCTTCACTCAGAGGGTAGTGTTTCACGCAGACGGTAGTGATTCACTCAGAGGGTGGTGATTCACTCAGAGTTTAGTGATTCACTCAGAGGGTAGTACTTCACTCAGAGGGTGGTGATTTACTCAGAGGGTAGTGATTCACTCAGAGGGTAGTGATTCACTCAGAGGGTAGTGATGCACTCAGTGGGTAGTGATTCACTCAGACGGTCGTGATTCACTCAGGGGTGGTGATTCACTTAGAGGGTGGTGATTCACGAAGAGGGTAGTGATTCACTCAGAGGATAGTGAGTCACTCAGAGGTTGGTGATCACTCAGAGCGTAGTGATTCACTCAGAGGGAGGTGATTCACTCAGAGGGTGGTGATTCACTCAGAGGGTAGTGATTCACTCAGAAGGTAGTGATTCACTCAGAGGGTAGTGATTCACTCAGAGGGTAGTGATTTACTCGGAGTGTGGTGTTTTAATCAGAGGGCGGTGATTCACTAAGAGGGTAGTGATTCACTCAGAGGATAGTGAGTCACTCAGAGGGTGGTGATCACTCAGAGCGTAGTGATTCACACAGACAGTAGTGATTCACTCATAGGGTGGTGATTCACTCAGAGTGTAGTGATTCACTCAGAAGGTAGTGATTCACTCAGAGGATAGTGAGTCAGTCAGAGGGTGGTGATCACTCAGAGCGTAGTGATTCACACAGACAGTAGTGATTCACTCAGAGGGTGGTGATTCACTCAGAGGGTAGTGATTCACTCAGAGAGTGGTGATTCACTCAGAGGGTGTTGATTCACTCAGAGGATAGTGATTCACTCAGAGGGTAGTGATTTACTCAGAGGGTGGTGATTCACTCAGAGGGTGCTGATTTACTAAGAGGGTGGTGATTCACTAAGAGGGTAGTGATTCACTCAGAGGATAGTGAGTCACTCAGAGGGTGGTGATCACTCAGAGCGTAGTGATTCACTCAGAGCATAGTGAGTCACTCAGAGGGTGGTGATTCACTCAGACCGTAGTGATTCACTCAGAGCGTATTGAGTCACTCAGAGGGTGGTGATTCACTCAGACCGTAGTGATTCACTCAGAGGTTAGTGATTCACTCAGTGGGTAGTGATTCACTCAGTGGGTAGTGATTCACTCAGACGGTCGTGATTCACTCAGAGGGTGGTGATTCACTCAGAGGGTAGTGATTCACTCAGAGAATGCTGATTCACTCAGAGTGTGGTGATTCACTCAGAGGGTGGTGATTCACTCAGAGGGTAGTTATTTACTCAGAGGGTGGTGATTCACTAAGTGATTAGTGATTCACTCAGAGCGTAGTGAGTCACTCAGAGGGTGGTGAGTCACTCAGAGCGCAGTGATTCACTCAGAGGGTAGTGATTCACTCAGAGGATGGTGATTCACTCAGAGGGTAGTGATTCACTTAGAGGGTAGTTATTTACTCAGAGGGTGGTGATTCACGAAGAGATTAGTGACTCACTCAGAGCGTAGTGAGTCACTCAGAGGGTGGTGATCACTCAGAGCGTAGTGATGCACACAGACAGTAGTGATTCACTCAGAGGGTGGTGATTCACTCAGAGGATGGTGATTCACTCAGAGTGTGGTGATTCACTCAGAGGGTGGTGATTCACTCAGAGGGTGGTGAATCACTCAGAGGGTAGTGATTTACTCGGAGGGTGGTGATTCACTCAGCGGGTAGTGATTCACTCACAGGGTAGTGATTCACTCACAGGGTGCTGATTCACTCAGAGGGTAGTGATTCACTCAGAGGGTAGTGATTCACTCAGAGGGTAGTGATTCACTCAGAGGGTGGTGATTTACTCAGTGGGTGGTGATTCACTAAGAGGGTAGTGATTCACTCAGACGTTGGTGATTTACTCGGAGGGTAGTGATTTACTCGGAGTGTGGTGATTTAATCAGAGGGTGGTAATTTACTCAGAGGGTAGTGATTCACGCAGGGCGGATAGCGATTTACTCAGAGAGTGATGATTCACTCAGAAATTGGTGATTCACTCAGAGGGTAGTGATTCACTCAGAGGGTGGTGATTCACTCAGAAGTTAGTGATTCACACAGAGGTTGGTGATTCACTCAGAGTGAAGTGATTTACTTGGAGGGTAGTGATTCACTCAGAGGGTAGTGATTCATTCAGACGGTACTGATTCACTCAGAGGATGGTGATGCACTCAGAGGGTAGTGATTCACTTAGAGGGTAGTTATTTACTCAGAGGGTGGTGATTCACTGAGAGATTAGTGATTCACTCAGAGCGTAGTGAGTCACTCAGAGGGTGGTGATCACTCAGAGCGTAATGATGCACACAGACAGTAGTGACTCACTCAGAGGGTGGTGATTCACTCAGAGGGTAGTGATTCACTCAGACGGTAGTGATTCACTCAGAGGGTGGTGATTCACTTAGAGGATGGTGATTCACTCAGAGTGTGGTGATTCAATCAGAGGGTCGTGATTCACTCAGAGGGTGGTGATTTACTCAGTGGGTGGTGATTCACTAAGAGGGTAGTGATTCACTCAGAGGTTAGTGATTTACTCGGAGGGTAGTGATTCACTCGGAGGGTAGTGATTCACTCAGATGGTAGTCATTCACTCAGAGGGTGGTGATTCACTCAGTGGGTAGTGTTTCACTCAGAGGGTGGTGATTCACTCAGAGGGTAGTGATTCACTCAGAGGGTAGTGATTTACTTGGAGGGTGGTGATTTACTCAGAGGGTAGTGATTCACTCAAGGGTAGTGATTTACTCAGAGGGTAGTGATTCACTCAGTGGGTAGTGATTCACTCAGACGGTCGTGATTCACTCAGGGGTGGTGATTCACTCAGAGGGTAGTGATTCACTCAGAGAATGCTGATTCACTCAGAGGGTGTTGATTCACTCAGAGGGTAGTGATTCACTCAGAGGGTGCTGATTTACTCAGAGGGTGGTGATTCACTAAGAGGGTAGTGATTCACTCAGAATGTAGTGATTCACTCAGAGGGTAGTGCTTCACTCAGAGAGTGGTGATTTACTCAGAGGTTAGTGATTTACTCAGAAGGTAATGATTCACTCAGAGGGTTGTGTTTCACTAAGATGGTAGTCATTCACTCAGAGGGTGGTGATTTACTCAGAGGGTAGTGATTCAATCAGAGGGTAGTGACTTACTCAGAGGGTAGTGATTCACTCAGAGGGTAGTGATTTACTCGGAGGGCGGTGATTTACTCAGATGGTAGTGATTCACTCAGGGAGGATAGAGTTTTACTCAGAGGGAAAGTGATTTACTTGGAGGGTGGTGATGCACTAAGAGGGTAGTGAGTCACTCAGAGGGTGATGGTCACTCAGAGCGTAGTGATTCACACAAACCGTAGTGATTCACTCAGAGGGTAGTGAGTCACTCACAGGGTGGTGATTCACTCAGAGCGTAGTGATTCACTCAGACCGTAATGATTCACTCAGAGGGTGGTGATTCACTCAGAGGGTAGTGATTCACTCAGAGGGTGCTGATTTACTCAGAGGGTGGTGATTCACTAAGAGGGTAGTGATTCACTCAGCAGGTAGTGATTCACTCACAGGGTAGTGATTCACTCACAGGGTAGTGATTCACTCACAGGGTGCTGATTCACTCACAGGGTGCTGATTCACTCAGAGGGTAGTGATTTACTCGGAGGGTGTTGATTTACTCAGAGGGTAGTGATTCACTCAGAGGGTAGTCATTTACTCAGAGGGTAGTGATTCACTCAGAGGGTAGTGATTTACTCGGAGTGTGGTGTTTTAATCAGAGGGCGGTGATTTACTCAGAGGGTAGTGATTCATTCAGGGAGGATAGCGATTTACTCAGAGAGTGGTGATTCACTGAGAGATTGGTGCTTCACTCAGAGGGTAGTGTTTCACGCAGACGGTAGTGATTCACTCAGAGGGTGGTGATTCACTCAGAGTTTAGTGATTCACTCAGAGGGTAGTACTTCACTCAGAGGGTGGTGATTTACTCAGAGGGTAGTGATTCACTCAGAGGGTAGTGATTCACTCAGAGGGTAGTGATGCACTCAGTGGGTAGTGATTCACTCAGACGGTCGTGATTCACTCAGGGGTGGTGATTCACTCAGAGGGTGGTGATTCACTCAGAAGGTAGTGATTCACTCAGAGGGTAGTGATTCACTCAGAGGGTAGTGATTTACTCGGAGTGTGGTGTTTTAATCAGAGGGCGGTGATTCACTAAGAGGGTAGTGATTCAGTCAGAGGATAGTGAGTCACTCAGAGGGTGGTGATCACTCAGAGCGTAGTGATTCACACAGACAGTAGTGATTCACTCAGAGGGTGGTGATTCACTCAGAGTGTAGTGATTCACTCAGAAGGTAGTGATTCACTCAGAGGATAGTGAGTCAGTCAGAGGGTGGTGATCACTCAGAGCGTAGTGATTCACACAGACAGTAGTGATTCACTCAGAGGGTGGTGATTCACTCAGAGGGTAGTGATTCACTCAGAGGGTAGTCATTTACTCAGAGGGTAGTGATTCACTCAGAGGGTAGTGATTTACTCGGAGTGTGGTGATTTAATCAGAGGGCGGTGATTTACTCAGAGGGTAGTGATTCACTCAGGGAGGATAGCGATTTACTCAGAGAGTGGTGATTCACTGAGAGATTGGTGCTTCACTCAGAGGGTAGTGTTTCACGCAGACGGTAGTGATTCACTCAGAGGGTGGTGATTCACTCAGAGTTTAGTGATTCACTCTGAGGGTAGTGCTTCACTCAGAGGGTGGTGATTTACTCAGAGGGTAGTGATTCACTCAGAGAGTGGTGATTCACTCAGAGGGTGTTGATTCACTCAGAGGATAGTGATTCACTCAGAGGGTAGTGATTTACTCAGAGGGTGGTGATTCACTCAGAGGGTGCTGATTTACTCAGAGGGTGGTGATTCACTAAGAGGGTAGTGATTCACTCAGAGGATAGTGAGTCACTCAGAGGGTGGTGATCACTCAGAGCGTAGTGATTCACTCAGAGCATAGTGAGTCACTCAGAGGGTGGTGATTCACTCAGACCGTAGTGATTCACTCAGAGCGTATTGAGTCACTCAGAGGGTGGTGATTCACTCAGACCGTAGTGGTTCACTCAGAGGTTAGTGATTCACTCAGTGGGTAGTGATTCACTCAGTGGGTAGTGATTCACTCAGACGGTCGTGATTCACTCAGAGGGTGGTGATTCACTCAGAGGGTAGTGATTCACTCAGAGAATGCTGATTCACTCAGAGTGTGGTGATTCACTCAGAGGGTGGTGATTCACTCAGAGGGTAGTTATTTACTCAGAGGGTGGTGATTCACTAAGTGATTAGTGATTCACTCAGAGCGTAGTGAGTCACTCAGAGGGTGGTGAGTCACTCAGAGCGCAGTGATTCACTCAGAGGGTAGTGATTCACTCAGAGGATGGTGATTCACTCAGAGGGTAGTGATTCACTTAGAGGGTAGTTATTTACTCAGAGGGTGGTGATTCACGAAGAGATTAGTGACTCACTCAGAGCGTAGTGAGTCACTCAGAGGGTGGTGATCACTCAGAGCGTAGTGATGCACACAGACAGTAGTGATTCACTCAGAGGGTGGTGATTCACTCAGAGGATGGTGATTCACTCAGAGTGTGGTGATTCACTCAGAGGGTGGTGATTCACTCAGAGGGTGGTGAATCACTCAGAGGGTAGTGATTTACTCGGAGGGTGGTGATTCACTCAGCGGGTAGTGATTCACTCACAGGGTAGTGATTCACTCACAGGGTGCTGATTCACTCAGAGGGTAGTGATTCACTCAGAGGGTAGTGATTCACTCAGAGGGTGGTGATTTACTCAGTGGGTGGTGATTCACTAAGAGGGTAGTGATTCACTCAGACGTTGGTGATTTACTCGGAGGGTAGTGATTTACTCGGAGTGTGGTGATTTAATCAGAGGGTGGTGATTTACTCAGAGGGTAGTGATTCACGCAGGGCGGATAGCGATTTACTCAGAGAGTGGTGATTCACTCAGAAATTGGTGATTCACTCAGAGGGTAGTGATTCACTCAGAGGGTGGTGATTCACTCAGAAGTTAGTGATTCACACAGAGGTTGGTGATTCACTCAGAGTGAAGTGATTTACTTGGAGGGTAGTGATTCACTCAGAGGGTACTGATTCATTCAGACGGTACTGATTCACTCAGAGGATGGTGATGCACTCAGAGGGTAGTGATTCACTTAGAGGGTAGTTATTTACTCAGAGGGTGGTGATTCACTGAGAGATTAGTGATTCACTCAGAGCGTAGTGAGTCACTCAGAGGGTGGTGATCACTCAGAGCGTAATGATGCACACAGACAGTAGTGACTCACTCAGAGGGTGGTGATTCACTCAGAGGGTAGTGATTCACTCAGACGGTAGTGATTCACTCAGAGGGTGGTGATTCACTTAGAGGATGGTGATTCACTCAGAGTGTGGTGATTCAATCAGAGGGTCGTGATTCACTCAGAGGGTGGTGATTTACTCAGTGGGTGGTGATTCACTAAGAGGGTAGTGATTCACTCAGAGGTTAGTGATTTACTCGGAGGGTAGTGATTCACTCGGAGGGTAGTGATTCACTCAGATGGTAGTCATTCACTCAGAGGGTGGTGATTCACTCAGTGGGTAGTGATTCACTCAGAGGGTGGTGATTCACTCAGAGGGTAGTGATTCACTCAGAGGGTAGTGATTTACTTGGAGGGTGGTGATTTACTCAGAGGGTAGTGATTCACTCAAGGGTAGTGATTTACTCAGAGGGTAGTGATTCACTCAGTGGGTAGTGATTCACTCAGACGGTCGTGATTCACTCAGGGGTGGTGATTCACTCAGAGGGTAGTGATTCACTCAGAGAATGCTGATTCACTCAGAGGGTGTTGATTCACTCAGAGGGTAGTGATTCACTCAGAGGGTGCTGATTTACTCAGAGGGTGGTGATTCACTAAGAGGGTAGTGATTCACTCAGAGGATAGTGAGTCACTCAGAGGGTGGTGATCACTCAGAGCGTAGTGATTCACACAGACAGTAGTGATTCACTCAGAGGGTGGTGATTCACTCAGAGGGTAGTGATTCACTCAGAGGGTAGTGATTCACTCAGAGGGTGGTGTTTCACTCAGAGGGTAGTGATTTACTCGGAGTGTTGTGATTTGCTCAGAGGGCGGTGATTTACTCAGAGGGAAGTGATTCACTCAGGGAGGATAGTGATTTACTCAGAGGGTGATGATTCACTCAGAGGTTGGTGATTTAATCAGAGGGTAGTGATTCACTCAGAGGGTGGTGATTCACTCAGAAGTTAGTGATTCACTCAGAGTGCAGTGATTCACTCAGGGATATTACTGATTTACTCAGAGGGAGGTGATTCACTCAGAGGGTGGTGATTCACTCAGAGGGTAGTGATTCACTGAGAGGGCAGTGATTCACTCAGAGGTTAGTGATTCACTCAGAGGGTGGTGAATCTCTCAGAGGGTAATGATTCACTCAGAGGGCAGTGATTTACTCGGAAGGTGGTGATTTACTCAGATGGTAGTGATTCACTCAGAGGGTAGCGAGTTACTCAGAGGGTAGTGATTCACTCAGAGGGTAGTGATTCACTCAGAGGGTGATGATTCAATCAGAGTGTCGTGATTTACTCAGAGGGTGGTGATTCACTCAGATGGTAGTGATGCACTCAGAGGGTAGTGATTCACTCAAAGGGTGGTGATGCACTCAGCGGGTAGTGATTCACTCAGAGGATAGTGATTCATTCAGAGGGTGGTGATTCACTCAGAGGGTGCTGATTCACTCAGAGGGTGGTGATTCATTCAGAGGGTGGTGATTCGCTCAGAGGGTAGTGATTCACTCAGAGAATGGTGATTCACTCAGAGGGTGGTGATTCAGTCAGAGGGTAGTGATTTACTCAGAGGGTGCTGATTCACTCAGAGGGTAGTGATTCACTCAGAGGGTGGTGATCTACTCAGAGAGTCGTGATTCACTCAGAGGGTGGTGATTTGCTCAGAAGCTAGTGATTCACTCAGAGGGTAGTGATTCACTCAGAATGTAGTGATTCACTCAGAGGGTAGTGCTTCACTCAGAGAGTGGTGATTTACTCAGAGGTTAGTGATTTACTCAGAAGGTAATGATTCACTCAGAGGGTTGTGTTTCACTAAGATGGTAGTCATTCACTCAGAGGGTGGTGATTTACTCAGAGGGTAGTGATTCAATCAGAGGGTAGTGACTTACTCAGAGGGTAGTGATTCACTCAGAGGGTAGTGATTCACTCAGAGGGTGATGATTCAATCAGAGTGTCGTGATTTACTCAGAGGGTGGTGATTCACTCAGATGGTAGTGATGCACTCAGAGGGTAGTGATTCACTCAAAGGGTGGTGATGCACTCAGCGGGTAGTGATTCACTCAGAGGATAGTGATTCATTCAGAGGGTGGTGATTCACTCAGAGGGTGCTGATTCACTCAGAGGGTGGTGATTCATTCAGAGGGTGGTGATTCGCTCAGAGGGTAGTGATTCACTCAGAGAATGGTGATTCACTCAGAGGGTGGTGATTCAGTCAGAGGGTAGTGATTTACTCAGAGGGTGCTGATTCACTCAGAGGGTAGTGATTCACTCAGAGGGTGGTGATCTACTCAGAGAGTCGTGATTCACTCAGAGGGTGGTGATTTGCTCAGAAGCTAGTGATTCACTCAGAGGGTAGTGATTCACTCAGAATGTAGTGATTCACTCAGAGGGTAGTGCTTCACTCAGAGAGTGGTGATTTACTCAGAGGTTAGTGATTTACTCAGAAGGTAATGATTCACTCAGAGGGTTGTGTTTCACTAAGATGGTAGTCATTCACTCAGAGGGTGGTGATTTACTCAGAGGGTAGTGATTCAATCAGAGGGTAGTGACTTACTCAGAGGGTAGTGATTCACTCAGAGGGTAGTGATTTACTCAGAGGGTAGTGATTTACTCGGAGGGCGGTGATTTACTCAGATGGTAGTGATTCACTCAGGGAGGATAGAGTTTTACTCAGAGGGAAAGTGATTTACTTGGAGGGTGGTGATGCACTAAGAGGGTAGTGAGTCACTCAGAGGGTGATGGTCACTCAGAGCGTAGTGATTCACACAAACCGTAGTGATTCACTCAGAGGGTAGTGAGTCACTCACAGGGTGGTGATTCACTCAGAGCGTAGTGATTCACTCAGTCCGTAATGATTCACTCAGAGGGTGGTGATTCACTCAGACGGTAGTGATTCACTCAGAGGGTGCTGATTTACTCAGAGGGTGGTGATTCACTAAGAGGGTAGTGATTCACTCAGCAGGTAGTGATTCACTCACAGGGTAGTGATTCACTCACAGGGTAGTGATTCACTCACAGGGTGCTGATTCACTCACAGGGTGCTGATTCACTCAGAGGGTAGTGATTTACTCGGAGGGTGTTGATTTACTCAGAGGGAAGTGATTCACTCAGAGGGTAGTCATTTACTCAGAGGGTAGTGATTCACTCAGAGGGTAGTGATTTACTCGGAGTGTGGTGTTTTAATCAGAGGGCGGTGATTTACTCAGAGGGTAGTGATTCATTCAGGGAGGATAGCGATTTACTCAGAGAGTGGTGATCACTCAGAGCGTAGTGATTCACTCAGAGGGTGGTGATTCACTCAGAGGGTGGTGATTCACTCAGAAGGTAGTGATTCACTCAGAAGGTAGTGATTCACTCAGAGGGTAGTGATTCACTCAGAGGGTAGTGATTTACTCGGAGTGTGGTGTTTTAATCAGAGGGCGGTGATTCACTAAGAGGGTAGTGATTCACTCAGAGGATAGTGAGTCACTCAGAGGGTGGTGATCACTCAGAGCGTAGTGATTCACACAGACAGTAGTGATTCACTCAGAGGGTGGTGATTCACTCAGAGTGTAGTGATTCACTCAGAAGGTAGTGATTCACTCAGAGGATAGTGAGTCAGTCAGAGGGTGGTGATCACTCAGAGCGTAGTGATTCACACAGACAGTACTGATTCACTCAGAGGGTGGTGATTCACTCAGAGGGTAGTGATTCACTCAGAGGGTAGTCATTTACTCAGAGGGTAGTGATTCACTCAGAGGGTAGTGATTTACTCGGAGTGTGGTGATTTAATCAGAGGGCGGTGATTTACTCAGAGGGTAGTGATTCACTCAGGGAGGATAGCGATTCACTCAGGGAGGATAGCGATTTACTCAGAGAGTGGTGATTCACTGAGAGATTGGTGCTTCACTCAGAGGGTAGTGTTTCACGCAGACGGTAGTGATTCACTCAGAGGGTGGTTATTCACTCAGAGTTTAGTGATTCACTCTGAGGGTAGTGCTTCACTCAGAGGGTGGTGATTTACTCAGCGGGTAGTGATTCACTCAGAGAGTGGTGATTCACTCAGAGGGTGTTGATTCACTCAGAGGGTAGTGATTCACTCAGAGGATGCTGATTTACTCAGAGGGTGGTGATTCACTCAGAGGGTGCTGATTTACTCAGAGGGTGGTGATTCACTAAGAGGGTAGTGATTCACTCAGAGGATAGTGAGTCACTCAGAGGGTGGTGATCACTCAGAGCGTAGTGATTCACTCAGAGCATAGTGAGTCACTCAGAGGGTGGTGATTCACTCAGACCGTAGTGATTCACTCAGAGCGTATTGAGTCACTCAGAGGGTGGTGATTCACTCAGACCGTAGTGATTCACTCAGAGGTTAGTGATTCACTCAGTGGGTAGTGATTCACTCAGTGGGTAGTGATTCACTCAGACGGTCGTGATTCACTCAGAGGGTGGTGATTCACTCAGAGGGTAGTGATTCACTCAGAGAATGCTGATTCACTCAGAGTGTGGTGATTCACTCAGAGGGTGGTGATTCACTCAGAGGGTAGTTATTTACTCAGAGGGTGGTGATTCACTAAGTGATTAGTGATTCACTCAGAGCGTAGTGAGTCACTCAGAGGGTGGTGATTCAGTCAGAGCGCAGTGATTCACTCAGAGGGTAGTGATTCACTCAGAGGATGGTGATTCACTCAGAGGGTAGTGATTCACTTAGAGGGTAGTTATTTACTCAGAGGGTGGTGATTCACGAAGAGATTAGTGACTCACTCAGAGCGTAGTGAGTCACTCAGAGGGTGGTGATCACTCAGAGCGTAGTGATGCACACAGACAGTAGTGATTCACTCAGAGGGTGGTGATTCACTCAGAGGGTAGTGATTCACTCAGACGGTAGTGATTCACTCAGAGGGTGGTGATTCACTCAGAGGATGGTGATTTACTCAGAGTGTGGTGATTCACTCAGAGAGTGGTGATTCACTCAGAGGGTGGTGAATCACTCAGAGGGTAGTGATTTACTCGGAGGGTGGTGATTCACTCAGCGGGTAGTGATTCACTCACAGGGTAGTGATTCACTCACAGGGTGCTGATTCACTCAGAGGGTAGTGATTCACTCAGAGGGTAGTGATTCACTCAGATGGTGGTGATTTACTCAGTGGGTGGTGATTCACTAAGAGGGTAGTGATTCACTCAGACGTTGGTGATTTACTCGGAGGGTAGTGATTCACTCAGAGGGTAGTGATTTACTCGGAGTGTGGTGATTTAATCAGAGGGTGGTGATTTACTCAGAGGGTAGTGATTCACGCAGGGCGGATAGCGATTTACTCAGAGAGTGGTGATTCACTCAGAAATTGGTGATTCACTCAGAGGGTAGTGATTCACTCAGAGGGTGGTGATTCACTCAGAAGTTAGTGATTCACACAGAGGTTGGTGATTCACTCAGAAGTGAAGTGATTTACTTGGAGGGTAGTGATTCACTCAGAGGGTAGTGATTCATTCAGACGGTACTGATTCACTCAGAGGATGGTGATGCACTCAGAGGGTAGTGATTCACTTAGAGGGTAGTTATTTACTCAGAGGGTGGTGATTCACTGAGAGATTAGTGATTCACTCAGAGCGTAGTGAGTCACTCAGAGGGTGGTGATCACTCAGAGCGTAGTGATGCACACAGACAGTAGTGACTCACTCAGAGGGTGGTGATTCACTCAGAGGGTAGTGATTCACTCAGACGGTAGTGATTCACTCAGAGGGTGGTGATTCACTCAGAGGATGGTGATTCACTCAGAGTGTGGTGATTCAATCAGAGGGTCGTGATTCACTCAGAGGGTGGTGATTTACTCAGTGGGTGGTGATTCACTAAGAGGGTAGTGATTCACTCAGAGGTTAGTGATTTACTCGGAGGGTAGTGATTCACTCGGAGGGTAGTGATTCACTCAGATGGTAGTCATTCACAGAGGGTGGTGATTCACTCAGTGGGTAGTGATTCACTCAGAGGGTGGTGATTCACTCAGAGGGTAGTGATTCACTCAGAGGGTAGTGATTTACTTGGAGGGTGGTGATTTACTCAGAGGGTAGTGATTCACTCAAGGGTAGTGATTTACTCAGAGGGTAGTGATTCACTCAGTGGGTAGTGATTCACTCAGACGGTCGTGATTCACTCAGGGGTGGTGATTCACTCAGAGGGTAGTGATTCACTCAGAGCGTAGTGAGTCACTCAGAGGGTGGTGATTCACTCAGAGCGCAGTGATTCACTCAGAGGGTAGTGATTCACTCAGAGGATGGTGATTCACTCAGAGGGTAGTGATTCACTTAGAGGGTAGTTATTTACTCAGAGGGTGGTGATTCACGAAGAGATTAGTGACTCACTCAGAGCGTAGTGAGTCACTCAGAGGGTGGTGATCACTCAGAGCGTAGTGATGCACACAGACAGTAGTGATTCACTCAGAGGGTGGTGATTCACTCAGAGGGTAGTGATTCACTCAGACGGTAGTGATTCACTCAGAGGGTGGTGATTCACTCAGAGGATGGTGATTTACTCAGAGTGTGGTGATTCACTCAGAGGGTGGTGATTCACTCAGAGGGTGGTGAATCACTCAGAGGGTAGTGATTTACTCGGAGGGTGGTGATTCACTCAGCGGGTAGTGATTCACTCACAGGGTAGTGATTCACTCACAGGGTGCTGATTCACTCAGAGGGTAGTGATTCACTCAGAGGGTAGTGATTCACTCAGAGGGTGGTGATTTACTCAGTGGGTGGTGATTCACTAAGAGGGTAGTGATTAACTCAGACGTTGGTGATTTACTCGGAGGGTAGTGATTCACTCAGAGGGTAGTGATTTACTCGGAGTGTGGTGATTTAATCAGAGGGTGGTGATTTACTCAGAGGGTAGTGATTCACGCAGGGCGGATAGCGATTTACTCAGAGAGTGGTGATTCACTCAGAAATTGGTGATTCACTCAGAGGGTAGTGATTCACTCAGAGGGTGGTGATTCACTCAGAAGTTAGTGATTCACACAGAGGTTGGTGATTCACTCAGAGTGAAGTGATTTACTTGGAGGGTAGTGATTCACTCAGAGGGTAGTGATTCATTCAGACGGTACTGATTCACTCAGAGGATGGTGATGCACTCAGAGGGTAGTGATTCACTTAGAGGGTAGTTATTTACTCAGAGGGTGGTGATTCACTGAGAGATTAGTGATTCACTCAGAGCGTAGTGAGTCACTCAGAGGGTGGTGATCACTCAGAGCGTAGTGATGCACACAGACAGTAGTGACTCACTCAGAGGGTGGTGATTCACTCAGAGGGTAGTGATTCACTCAGACGGTAGTGATTCACTCAGAGGGTGGTGATTCACTCAGAGGATGGTGATTCACTCAGAGTGTGGTGATTCAATCAGAGGGTCGTGATTCACTCAGAGGGTGGTGATTTACTCAGTGGGTGGTGATTCACTAAGAGGGTAGTGATTCACTCAGAGGTTAGTGATTTACTCGGAGGGTAGTGATTCACTCGGAGGGTAGTGATTCACTCAGATGGTAGTCATTCACTCAGAGGGTGGTGATTCACTCAGTGGGTAGTGATTCACTCAGAGGGTGGTGATTCACTCAGAGGGTAGTGATTCACTCAGAGGGTAGTGATTTACTTGGAGGGTGGTGATTTACTCAGAGGGTGGTGAATCACTCAGAGGGTAGTGATTTACTCGGAGGGTGGTGATTCACTCAGCGGGTAGTGATTCACTCACAGGGTAGTGATTCACTCACAGGGTGCTGATTCACTCAGAGGGTAGTGATTCACTCAGAGGGTAGTGATTCACTCAGAGGGTGGTGATTTACTCAGTGGGTGGTGATTCACTAAGAGGATAGTGATTCACTCAGACGTTGGTGATTTACTCGGAGGGTAGTGATTCACTCAGAGGGTAGTGATTTACTCGGAGTGTGGTGATTTAATCAGACGGTGGTGATTTACTCAGAGGGTAGTGATTCACGCAGGGCGGATAGCGATTTACTCAGAGAGTGGTGATTCACTCAGAAATTGGTGATTCACTCAGAGGGTAGTGATTCACTCAGAGGGTGGTGATTCACTCAGAAGTTAGTGATTCACACAGAGGTTGGTGATTCACTCAGAAGTGAAGTGATTTACTTGGAGGGTAGTGATTCACTCAGAGGGTAGTGATTCATTCAGACGGTACTGATTCACTCAGAGGATGGTGATGCACTCAGAGGGTAGTGATTCACTTAGAGGGTAGTTATTTACTCAGAGGGTGGTGATTCACTGAGAGATTAGTGATTCACTCAGAGCGTAGTGAGTCACTCAGAGGGTGGTGATCACTCAGAGCGTAGTGATGCACACAGACAGTAGTGACTCACTCAGAGGGTGGTGATTCACTCAGAGGGTAGTGATTCACTCAGACGGTAGTGATTCACTCAGAGGGTGGTGATTCACTCAGAGGATGGTGATTCACTCAGAGTGTGGTGATTCAATCAGAGGGTCGTGATTCACTCAGAGGGTGGTGATTTACTCAGTGGGTGGTGATTCACTAAGAGGGTAGTGATTCACTCAGAGGTTAGTGATTTACTCGGAGGGTAGTGATTCACTCGGAGGGTAGTGATTCACTCAGATGGTAGTCATTCACAGAGGGTGGTGATTCACTCAGTGGGTAGTGATTCACTCAGAGGGTGGTGATTCACTCAGAGGGTAGTGATTCACTCAGAGGGTAGTGATTTACTTGGAGGGTGGTGATTTACTCAGAGGGTAGTGATTCACTCAAGGGTAGTGATTTACTCAGAGGGTAGTGATTCACTCAGTGGGTAGTGATTCACTCAGACGGTCGTGATTCACTCAGGGGTGGTGATTCACTCAGAAGGTAGTGATTCACTCAGAGCGTAGTGAGTCACTCAGAGGGTGGTGATTCACTCAGAGCGCAGTGATTCACTCAGAGGGTAGTGATTCACTCAGAGGATGGTGATTCACTCAGAGGGTAGTGATTCACTTAGAGGGTAGTTATTTACTCAGCGGGTGGTGATTCACGAAGAGATTAGTGACTCACTCAGAGCGTAGTGAGTCACTCAGAGGGTGGTGATCACTCAGAGCGTAGTGATGCACACAGACAGTAGTGATTCACTCAGAGGGTGGTGATTCACTCAGGGATATTACTGATTTACTCAGAGGGAGGTGATTCACTCAGAGGGTGGTGATTCACTCAGAGGGTAGTGATTCACTGAGAGGGCAGTGATTCACTCAGAGGTTAGTGATTCACTCAGAGGGTGGTGAATCTCTCAGAGGGTAATGATTCACTCAGAGGGCAGTGATTTACTCGGAAGGTGGTGATTTACTCAGATGGTAGTGATTCACTCAGAGGGTAGCGAGTTACTCAGAGGGTAGTGATTCACTCAGAGGGTAGTGATTCACTCAGAGGGTGATGATTCAATCAGAGTGTCGTGATTTACTCAGAGGGTGGTGATTCACTCAGATGGTAGTGATGCACTCAGAGGGTAGTGATTCACTCAAAGGGTGGTGATGCACTCAGCGGGTAGTGATTCACTCAGAGGATAGTGATTCATTCAGAGGGTGGTGATTCACTCAGAGGGTGCTGATTCACTCAGAGGGTGGTGATTCATTCAGAGGGTGGTGATTCGCTCAGAGGGTAGTGATTCACTCAGAGAATGGTGATTCACTCAGAGGGTGGTGATTCAGTCAGAGGGTAGTGATTTACTCAGAGGGTGCTGATTCACTCAGAGGGTAGTGATTCACTCAGAGGGTGGTGATCTACTCAGAGAGTCGTGATTCACTCAGAGGGTGGTGATTTGCTCAGAAGCTAGTGATTCACTCAGAGGGTAGTGATTCACTCAGAATGTAGTGATTCACTCAGAGGGTAGTGCTTCACTCAGAGAGTGGTGATTTACTCAGAGGTTAGTGATTTACTCAGAAGGTAATGATTCACTCAGAGGGTTGTGTTTCACTAAGATGGTAGTCATTCACTCAGAGGGTGGTGATTTACTCAGAGGGTAGTGATTCAATCAGAGGGTAGTGACTTACTCAGAGGGTAGTGATTCACTCAGAGGGTAGTGATTCACTCAGAGCGTGATGATTCAATCAGAGTGTCGTGATTTACTCAGAGGGTGGTGATTCACTCAGATGGTAGTGATGCACTCAGAGGGTAGTGATTCACTCAAAGGGTGGTGATGCACTCAGCGGGTAGTGATTCACTCAGAGGATAGTGATTCATTCAGAGGGTGGTGATTCACTCAGAGGGTGCTGATTCACTCAGAGGGTGGTGATTCATTCAGAGGGTGGTGATTCGCTCAGAGGGTAGTGATTCACTCAGAGAATGGTGATTCACTCAGAGGGTGGTGATTCAGTCAGAGGGTAGTGATTTACTCAGAGGGTGCTGATTCACTCAGAGGGTAGTGATTCACTCAGAGGGTGGTGATCTACTCAGAGAGTCGTGATTCACTCAGAGGGTGGTGATTTGCTCAGAAGCTAGTGATTCACTCAGAGGGTAGTGATTCACTCAGAATGTAGTGATTCACTCAGAGGGTAGTGCTTCACTCAGAGAGTGGTTATTTACTCAGAGGTTAGTGATTTACTCAGAAGGTAATGATTCACTCAGAGAGTTGTGTTTCACTAAGATGGTAGTCATTCACTCAGAGGGTGGTGATTTACTCAGAGGGTAGTGATTCAATCAGAGGGTAGTGACTTACTCAGAGGGTAGTGATTCACTCAGAGGGTAGTGATTTACTCAGAGGGTAGTGATTTACTCGGAGGGCGGTGATTTACTCAGATGGTAGTGATTCACTCAGGGAGGATAGAGTTTTACTCAGAGGGAAAGTGATTTACTTGGAGGGTGGTGATGCACTAAGAGGGTAGTGAGTCACTCAGAGGGTGATGGTCACTCAGAGCGTAGTGATTCACACAAACCGTAGTGATTCACTCAGAGGGTAGTGAGTCACTCACAGGGTGGTGATTCACTCAGAGCGTAGTGATTCACTCAGTCCGTAATGATTCACTCAGAGGGTGGTGATTCACTCAGACGGTAGTGATTCACTCAGAGGGTGCTGATTTACTCAGAGGGTGGTGATTCACTAAGAGGGTTGTGATTCACTCAGCAGGTAGTGATTCACTCACAGGGTAGTGATTCACTCACAGGGTAGTGATTCACTCACAGGGTGCTGATTCACTCACAGGGTGCTGATTCACTCAGAGGGTAGTGATTTACTCGGAGGGTGTTGATTTACTCAGAGGGAAGTGATTCACTCAGAGGGTAGTCATTTACTCAGAGGGTAGTGATTCACTCAGAGGGTAGTGATTTACTCGGAGTGTGGTGTTTTAATCAGAGGGCGGTGATTTACTCAGAGGGTAGTGATTCATTCAGGGAGGATAGCGATTTACTCAGAGAGTGGTGATCACTCAGAGCGTAGTGATTCACTCAGAGGGTGGTGATTCACTCAGAGGGTGGTGATTCACTCAGAAGGTAGTGATTCACTCAGAAGGTAGTGATTCACTCAGAGGGTAGTGATTCACTCAGAGGGTAGTGATTTACTCGGAGTGTGGTGTTTTAATCAGAGGGCGGTGATTCACTAAGAGGGTAGTGATTCACTCAGAGGATAGTGAGTCACTCAGAGGGTGGTGATCACTCAGAGCGTAGTGATTCACACAGACAGTAGTGATTCACTCAGAGGGTGGTGATTCACTCAGAGTGTAGTGATTCACTCAGAAGGTAGTGATTCACTCAGAGGATAGTGAGTCAGTCAGAGGGTGGTGATCACTCAGAGCGTAGTGATTCACACAGACAGTAGTGATTCACTCAGAGGGTGGTGATTCACTCAGAGGGTAGTGATTCACTCAGAGGGTAGTCATTTACTCAGAGGGTAGTGATTCACTCAGAGGGTAGTGATTTACTCGGAGTGTGGTGATTTAATCAGAGGGCGGTGATTTACTCAGAGGGTAGTGATTCACTCAGGGAGGATAGCGATTCACTCAGGGAGGATAGCGATTTACTCAGAGAGTGGTGATTCACTGAGAGATTGGTGCTTCACTCAGAGGGTAGTGTTTCACGCAGACGGTAGTGATTCACTCAGAGGGTGGTTATTCACTCAGAGTTTAGTGATTCACTCTGAGGGTAGTGCTTCACTCAGAGGGTGGTGATTTACTCAGCGGGTAGTGATTCACTCAGAGAGTGGTGATTCACTCAGAGGGTGTTGATTCACTCAGAGGGTAGTGATTCACTCAGAGGATGCTGATTTACTCAGAGGGTGGTGATTCACTCAGAGGGTGCTGATTTACTCAGAGGGTGGTGATTCACTAAGAGGGTAGTGATTCACTCAGAGGATAGTGAGTCACTCAGAGGGTGGTGATCACTCAGAGCGTAGTGATTCACTCAGAGCATAGTGAGTCACTCAGAGGGTGGTGATTCACTCAGACCGTAGTGATTCACTCAGAGCGTATTGAGTCACTCAGAGGGTGGTGATTCACTCAGACCGTAGTGATTCACTCAGAGGTTAGTGATTCACTCAGTGGGTAGTGATTCACTCAGTGGGTAGTGATTCACTCAGACGGTCGTGATTCACTCAGAGGGTGGTGATTCACTCAGAGGGTAGTGATTCACTCAGAGAATGCTGATTCACTCAGAGTGTGGTGATTCACTCAGAGGGTGGTGATTCACTCAGAGGGTAGTTATTTACTCAGAGGGTGGTGATTCACTAAGTGATTAGTGATTCACTCAGAGCGTAGTGAGTCACTCAGAGGGTGGTGATTCAGTCAGAGCGCAGTGATTCACTCAGAGGGTAGTGATTCACTCAGAGGATGGTGATTCACTCAGAGGGTAGTGATTCACTTAGAGGGTAGTTATTTACTCAGAGGGTGGTGATTCACGAAGAGATTAGTGACTCACTCAGAGCGTAGTGAGTCACTCAGAGGGTGGTGATCACTCAGAGCGTAGTGATGCACACAGACAGTAGTGATTCACTCAGAGGGTGGTGATTCACTCAGAGGGTAGTGATTCACTCAGACGGTAGTGATTCACTCAGAGGGTGGTGATTCACTCAGAGGATGGTGATTTACTCAGAGTGTGGTGATTCACTCAGAGAGTGGTGATTCGCTCAGAGGGTGGTGAATCACTCAGAGGGTAGTGATTTACTCGGAGGGTGGTGATTCACTCAGCGGGTAGTGATTCACTCACAGGGTAGTGATTCACTCACAGGGTGCTGATTCACTCAGAGGGTAGTGATTCACTCAGAGTGTAGTGATTCACTCAGAGGGTGGTGATTTACTCAGTGGGTGGTGATTCACTAAGAGGGTAGTGATTCACTCAGACGTTGGTGATTTACTCGGAGGGTAGTGATTCACTCAGAGGGTAGTGATTTACTCGGAGTGTGGTGATTTAATCAGAGGGTGGTGATTTACTCAGAGGGTAGTGATTCACGCAGGGCGGATAGCGATTTACTCAGAGAGTGGTGATTCACTCAGAAATTGGTGATTCACTCAGAGGGTAGTGATTCACTCAGAGGGTGGTGATTCACTCAGAAGTTAGTGATTCACACAGAGGTTGGTGATTCACTCAGAAGTGAAGTGATTTACTTGGAGGGTAGTGATTCACTCAGAGGGTAGTGATTCATTCAGACGGTACTGATTCACTCAGAGGATGGTGATGCACTCAGAGGGTAGTGATTCACTTAGAGGGTAGTTATTTACTCAGAGGGTGGTGATTCACTGAGAGATTAGTGATTCACTCAGAGCGTAGTGAGTCACTCAGAGGGTGGTGATCACTCAGAGCGTAGTGATGCACACAGACAGTAGTGACTCACTCAGAGGGTGGTGATTCACTCAGAGGGTAGTGATTCACTCAGACGGTAGTGATTCACTCAGAGGGTGGTGATTCACTCAGAGGATGGTGATTCACTCAGAGTGTGGTGATTCAATCAGAGGGTCGTGATTCACTCAGAGGGTGGTGATTTACTCAGTGGGTGGTGATTCACTAAGAGGGTAGTGATTCACTCAGAGGTTAGTGATTTACTCGGAGGGTAGTGATTCACTCGGAGGGTAGTGATTCACTCAGATGGTAGTCATTCACAGAGGGTGGTGATTCACTCAGTGGGTAGTGATTCACTCAGAGGGTGGTGATTCACTCAGAGGGTAGTGATTCACTCAGAGGGTAGTGATTTACTTGGAGGGTGGTGATTTACTCAGAGGGTAGTGATTCACTCAAGGGTAGTGATTTACTCAGAGGGTAGTGATTCACTCAGTGGGTAGTGATTCACTCAGACGGTCGTGATTCACTCAGGGGTGGTGATTCACTCAGAGGGTAGTGATTCACTCAGAGCGTAGTGAGTCACTCAGAGGGTGGTGATTCACTCAGAGCGCAGTGATTCACTCAGAGGGTAGTGATTCACTCAGAGGATGGTGATTCACTCAGAGGGTAGTGATTCACTTAGAGGGTAGTTATTTACTCAGAGGGTGGTGATTCACGAAGAGATTAGTGACTCACTCAGAGCGTAGTGAGTCACTCAGAGGGTGGTGATCACTCAGAGCGTAGTGATGCACACAGACAGTAGTGATTCACTCAGAGGGTGGTGATTCACTCAGAGGGTAGTGATTCACTCAGACGGTAGTGATTCACTCAGAGGGTGGTGATTCACTCAGAGGATGGTGATTTACTCAGAGTGTGGTGATTCACTCAGAGGGTGGTGATTCACTCAGAGGGTGGTGAATCACTCAGAGGGTAGTGATTTACTCGGAGGGTGGTGATTCACTCAGCGGGTAGTGATTCACTCACAGGGTAGTGATTCACTCACAGGGTGCTGATTCACTCAGAGGGTAGTGATTCACTCAGAGGGTAGTGATTCACTCAGAGGGTGGTGATTTACTCAGTGGGTGGTGATTCACTAAGAGGGTAGTGATTAACTCAGACGTTGGTGATTTACTCGGAGGGTAGTGATTCACTCAGAGGGTAGTGATTTACTCGGAGTGTGGTGATTTAATCAGAGGGTGGTGATTTACTCAGAGGGTAGTGATTCACGCAGGGCGGATAGCGATTTACTCAGAGAGTGGTGATTCACTCAGAAATTGGTGATTCACTCAGAGGGTAGTGATTCACTCAGAGGGTGGTGATTCACTCAGAAGTTAGTGATTCACACAGAGGTTGGTGATTCACTCAGAGTGAAGTGATTTACTTGGAGGGTAGTGATTCACTCAGAGGGTAGTGATTCATTCAGACGGTA
Organism: Pristiophorus japonicus; assembly: GCF_044704955.1. Taxonomy (NCBI): domain Eukaryota; kingdom Metazoa; phylum Chordata; class Chondrichthyes; family Pristiophoridae; genus Pristiophorus; species Pristiophorus japonicus. The sequence continues at coordinate 74,174,085 of NC_091990.1, forward strand.
CTGATTCACTCAGAGGATGGTGATGCACTCAGAGGGTAGTGATTCACTTAGAGGGTAGTTATTTACTCAGAGGGTGGTGATTCACTGAGAGATTAGTGATTCACTCAGAGCGTAGTGAGTCACTCAGAGGGTGGTGATCACTCAGAGCGTAGTATGCACACAGACAGTAGTGACTCACTCAGAGGGTGGTGATTCACTCAGAGGGTAGTGATTCACTCAGACGGTAGTGATTCACTCAGAGGGTGGTGATTCACTCAGAGGATGGTGATTCACTCAGAGTGTGGTGATTCAATCAGAGGGTCGTGATTCACTCAGAGGGTGGTGATTTACTCAGTGGGTGGTGATTCACTAAGAGGGTAGTGATTCACTCAGAGGTTAGTGATTTACTCGGAGGGTAGTGATTCACTCGGAGGGTAGTGATTCACTCAGATGGTAGTCATTCACTCAGAGGGTGGTGATTCACTCAGTGGGTAGTGATTCACTCAGAGGGTGGTGATTCACTCAGAGGGTAGTGATTCACTCAGAGGGTAGTGATTTACTTGGAGGGTGGTGATTTACTCAGAGGGTGGTGAATCACTCAGAGGGTAGTGATTTACTCGGAGGGTGGTGATTCACTCAGCGGGTAGTGATTCACTCACAGGGTAGTGATTCACTCACAGGGTGCTGATTCACTCAGAGGGTAGTGATTCACTCAGAGGGTAGTGATTCACTCAGAGGGTGGTGATTTACTCAGTGGGTGGTGATTCACTAAGAGGGTAGTGATTCACTCAGACGTTGGTGATTTACTCGGAGGGTAGTGATTCACTCAGAGGGTAGTGATTTACTCGGAGTGTGGTGATTTAATCAGACGGTGGTGATTTACTCAGAGGGTAGTGATTCACGCAGGGCGGATAGCGATTTACTCAGAGAGTGGTGATTCACTCAGAAATTGGTGATTCACTCAGAGGGTAGTGATTCACTCAGAGGGTGGTGATTCACTCAGAAGTTAGTGATTCACACAGAGGTTGGTGATTCACTCAGAAGTGAAGTGATTTACTTGGAGGGTAGTGATTCACTCAGAGGGTAGTGATTCATTCAGACGGTACTGATTCACTCAGAGGATGGTGATGCACTCAGAGGGTAGTGATTCACTTAGAGGGTAGTTATTTACTCAGAGGGTGGTGATTCACTGAGAGATTAGTGATTCACTCAGAGCGTAGTGAGTCACTCAGAGGGTGGTGATCACTCAGAGCGTAGTGATGCACACAGACAGTAGTGACTCACTCAGAGGGTGGTGATTCACTCAGAGGGTAGTGATTCACTCAGACGGTAGTGATTCACTCAGAGGGTGGTGATTCACTCAGAGGATGGTGATTCACTCAGAGTGTGGTGATTCAATCAGAGGGTCGTGATTCACTCAGAGGGTGGTGATTTACTCAGTGGGTGGTGATTCACTAAGAGGGTAGTGATTCACTCAGAGGTTAGTGATTTACTCGGAGGGTAGTGATTCACTCGGAGGGTAGTGATTCACTCAGATGGTAGTCATTCACAGAGGGTGGTGATTCACTCAGTGGGTAGTGATTCACTCAGAGGGTGGTGATTCACTCAGAGGGTAGTGATTCACTCAGAGGGTAGTGATTTACTTGGAGGGTGGTGATTTACTCAGAGGGTAGTGATTCACTCAAGGGTAGTGATTTACTCAGAGGGTAGTGATTCACTCAGTGGGTAGTGATTCACTCAGACGGTCGTGATTCACTCAGGGGTGGTGATTCACTCAGAGGGCAGTGATTTACTCAGAGGGTGGTGATTCACTCAGATGGTAGTGATGCACTCAGAGGGTAGTGATTCACTCAAAGGGTGGTGATGCACTCAGCGGGTAGTGATTCACTCAGAGGATAGTGATTCATTCAGAGGGTGGTGATTCACTCAGAGGGTGCTGATTCACTCAGAGGGTGGTGATTCATTCAGAGGGTGGTGATTCGCTGAGAGGGTAGTGATTCACTCAGAGAATGGTGATTCACTCAGAGGGTGGTGATTCAGTCAGAGGGTAGTGATTTACTCAGAGGGTGCTGATTCACTCAGAGGGTAGTGATTCACTCAGAGGGTGGTGATCTACTCAGAATGTAGTGATTCACTCAGAGGGTAGTGATTCACTCAGAGAGTGGTGATTTACTCAGATGTTAGTGATTTACTCAGAAGGTAATGATTCACTCAGAGGGTTGTGTTTCACTAAGATGGTAGTCATTCACTCAGAGGGTGGTGATTTACTCAGAGGGTAGTGATTCAATCAGAGGGTAGTGACTTACTCAGAGGGTAGTGATTCACTCAGAGGGTAGTGATTCACTCAGAGGGTGATGATTCAATCAGAGTGTCGTGATTTACTCAGAGGGTGGTGATTCACTCAGATGGTAGTGATGCACTCAGAGGGTAGTGATTCACTCAAAGGGTGGTGATGCACTCAGCGGGTAGTGATTCACTCAGAGGATAGTGATTCATTCAGAGGGTGGTGATTCACTCAGAGGGTGCTGATTCACTCAGAGGGTGGTGATTCATTCAGAGGGTGGTGATTCGCTCAGAGGGTAGTGATTCACTCAGAGAATGGTGATTCACTCAGAGGGTGGTGATTCAGTCAGAGGGTAGTGATTTACTCAGAGGGTGCTGATTCACTCAGAGGGTAGTGATTCACTCAGAGGGTGGTGATCTACTCAGAGAGTAGTGATTCACTCAGAGGGTGGTGATTTGCTCAGAAGCTAGTGATTCACTCAGAGGGTAGTGATTCACTCAGAATGTAGTGATTCACTCAGAGGGTAGTGCTTCACTCAGAGAGTGGTGATTTACTCAGAGGTTAGTGATTTACTCAGAAGGTAATGATTCACTCAGAGGGTTGTGTTTCACTAAGATGGTAGTCATTCACTCAGAGGGTGGTGATTTACTCAGAGGGTAGTGATTCAATCAGAGGGTAGTGACTTACTCAGAGGGTAGTGATTCACTCAGAGGGTAGTGATTTACTCAGAGGGTAGTGATTTACTCGGAGGGCGGTGATTTACTCAGATGGTAGTGATTCACTCAGGGAGGATAGAGTTTTACTCAGAGGGAAAGTGATTTACTTGGAGGGTGGTGATGCACTAAGAGGGTAGTGAGTCACTCAGAGGGTGATGGTCACTCAGAGCGTAGTGATTCACACAAACCGTAGTGATTCACTCAGAGGGTAGTGAGTCACTCACAGGGTGGTGATTCACTCAGAGCGTAGTGATTCACTCAGTCCGTAATGATTCACTCAGAGGGTGGTGATTCACTCAGACGGTAGTGATTCACTCAGAGGGTGCTGATTTACTCAGAGGGTGGTGATTCACTAAGAGGGTTGTGATTCACTCAGCAGGTAGTGATTCACTCACAGGGTAGTGATTCACTCACAGGGTAGTGATTCACTCACAGGGTGCTGATTCACTCACAGGGTGCTGATTCACTCAGAGGGTAGTGATTTACTCGGAGGGTGTTGATTTACTCAGAGGGAAGTGATTCACTCAGAGGGTAGTCATTTACTCAGAGGGTAGTGATTCACTCAGAGGGTAGTGATTTACTCGGAGTGTGGTGTTTTAATCAGAGGGCGGTGATTTACTCAGAGGGTAGTGATTCATTCAGGGAGGATAGCGATTTACTCAGAGAGTGGTGATCACTCAGAGCGTAGTGATTCACTCAGAGGGTGGTGATTCACTCAGAGGGTGGTGATTCACTCAGAAGGTAGTGATTCACTCAGAGGGTAGTGATTCACTCAGAGGGTAGTGATTTACTCGGAGTGTGCTGTTTTAATCAGAGGGCGGTGATTCACTAAGAGGGTAGTGATTCACTCAGAGGATAGTGAGTCACTCAGAGGGTGGTGATCACTCAGAGCGTAGTGATTCACACAGACAGTAGTGATTCACTCAGAGGGTGGTGATTCACTCAGAGTGTAGTGATTCACTCAGAAGGTAGTGATTCACTCAGAGGATAGTGAGTCAGTCAGAGGGTGGTGATCACTCAGAGCGTAGTGATTCACACAGACAGTAGTGATTCACTCAGAGGGTGGTGATTCACTCAGAGGGTAGTGATTCACTCAGAGGGTAGTCATTTACTCAGAGGGTAGTGATTCACTCAGAGGGTAGTGATTTACTCGGAGTGTGGTGATTTAATCAGAGGGCGGTGATTTACTCAGAGGGTAGTGATTCACTCAGGGAGGATAGCGATTCACTCAGGGAGGATAGCGATTTACTCAGAGAGTGGTGATTCACTGAGAGATTGGTGCTTCACTCAGAGGGTAGTGTTTCACGCAGACGGTAGTGATTCACTCAGAGGGTGGTTATTCACTCAGAGTTTAGTGATTCACTCTGAGGGTAGTGCTTCACTCAGAGGGTGGTGATTTACTCAGCGGGTAGTGATTCACTCAGAGAGTGGTGATTCACTCAGAGGGTGTTGATTCACTCAGAGGGTAGTGATTCACTCAGAGGATGCTGATTTACTCAGAGGGTGGTGATTCACTCAGAGGGTGCTGATTTACTCAGAGGGTGGTGATTCACTAAGAGGGTAGTGATTCACTCAGAGGATAGTGAGTCACTCAGAGGGTGGTGATCACTCAGAGCGTAGTGATTCACTCAGAGCATAGTGAGTCACTCAGAGGGTGGTGATTCACTCAGACCGTAGTGATTCACTCAGAGCGTATTGAGTCACTCAGAGGGTGGTGATTCACTCAGACCGTAGTGATTCACTCAGAGGTTAGTGATTCACTCAGTGGGTAGTGATTCACTCAGTGGGTAGTGATTCACTCAGACGGTCGTGATTCACTCAGAGGGTGGTGATTCACTCAGAGGGTAGTGATTCACTCAGAGAATGCTGATTCACTCAGAGTGTGGTGATTCACTCAGAGGGTGGTGATTCACTCAGAGGGTAGTTATTTACTCAGAGGGTGGTGATTCACTAAGTGATTAGTGATTCACTCAGAGCGTAGTGAGTCACTCAGAGGGTGGTGATTCAGTCAGAGCGCAGTGATTCACTCAGAGGGTAGTGATTCACTCAGAGGATGGTGATTCACTCAGAGGGTAGTGATTCACTTAGAGGGTAGTTATTTACTCAGAGGGTGGTGATTCACGAAGAGATTAGTGACTCACTCAGAGCGTAGTGAGTCACTCAGAGGGTGGTGATCACTCAGAGCGTAGTGATGCACACAGACAGTAGTGATTCACTCAGAGGGTGGTGATTCACTCAGAGGGTAGTGATTCACTCAGACGGTAGTGATTCACTCAGAGGGTGGTGATTCACTCAGAGGATGGTGATTTACTCAGAGTGTGGTGATTCACTCAGAGAGTGGTGATTCACTCAGAGGGTGGTGAATCACTCAGAGGGTAGTGATTTACTCGGAGGGTGGTGATTCACTCAGCGGGTAGTGATTCACTCACAGGGTAGTGATTCACTCACAGGGTGCTGATTCACTCAGAGGGTAGTGATTCACTCAGAGGGTAGTGATTCACTCAGAGGGTGGTGATTTACTCAGTGGGTGGTGATTCACTAAGAGGGTAGTGATTCACTCAGACGTTGGTGATTTACTCGGAGGGTAGTGATTCACTCAGAGGGTAGTGATTTACTCGGAGTGTGGTGATTTAATCAGAGGGTGGTGATTTACTCAGAGGGTAGTGATTCACGCAGGGCGGATAGCGATTTACTCAGAGAGTGGTGATTCACTCAGAAATTGGTGATTCACTCAGAGGGTAGTGATTCACTCAGAGGGTGGTGATTCACTCAGAAGTTAGTGATTCACACAGAGGTTGGTGATTCACTCAGAAGTGAAGTGATTTACTTGGAGGGTAGTGATTCACTCAGAGGGTAGTGATTCATTCAGACGGTACTGATTCACTCAGAGGATGGTGATGCACTCAGAGGGTAGTGATTCACTTAGAGGGTAGTTATTTACTCAGAGGGTGGTGATTCACTGAGAGATTAGTGATTCACTCAGAGCGTAGTGAGTCACTCAGAGGGTGGTGATCACTCAGAGCGTAGTGATGCACACAGACAGTAGTGACTCACTCAGAGGGTGGTGATTCACTCAGAGGGTAGTGATTCACTCAGACGGTAGTGATTCACTCAGAGGGTGGTGATTCACTCAGAGGATGGTGATTCACTCAGAGTGTGGTGATTCAATCAGAGGGTCGTGATTCACTCAGAGGGTGGTGATTTACTCAGTGGGTGGTGATTCACTAAGAGGGTAGTGATTCACTCAGAGGTTAGTGATTTACTCGGAGGGTAGTGATTCACTCGGAGGGTAGTGATTCACTCAGATGGTAGTCATTCACAGAGGGTGGTGATTCACTCAGTGGGTAGTGATTCACTCAGAGGGTGGTGATTCACTCAGAGGGTAGTGATTCACTCAGAGGGTAGTGATTTACTTGGAGGGTGGTGATTTACTCAGAGGGTAGTGATTCACTCAAGGGTAGTGATTTACTCAGAGGGTAGTGATTCACTCAGTGGGTAGTGATTCACTCAGACGGTCGTGATTCACTCAGGGGTGGTGATTCACTCAGAGGGTAGTGATTCACTCAGAGCGTAGTGAGTCACTCAGAGGGTGGTGATTCACTCAGAGCGCAGTGATTCACTCAGAGGGTAGTGATTCACTCAGAGGATGGTGATTCACTCAGAGGGTAGTGATTCACTTAGAGGGTAGTTATTTACTCAGAGGGTGGTGATTCACGAAGAGATTAGTGACTCACTCAGAGCGTAGTGAGTCACTCAGAGGGTGGTGATCACTCAGAGCGTAGTGATGCACACAGACAGTAGTGATTCACTCAGAGGGTGGTGATTCACTCAGAGGGTAGTGATTCACTCAGACGGTAGTGATTCACTCAGAGGGTGGTGATTCACTCAGAGGATGGTGATTTACTCAGAGTGTGGTGATTCACTCAGAGGGTGGTGATTCACTCAGAGGGTGGTGAATCACTCAGAGGGTAGTGATTTACTCGGAGGGTGGTGATTCACTCAGCGGGTAGTGATTCACTCACAGGGTAGTGATTCACTCACAGGGTGCTGATTCACTCAGAGGGTAGTGATTCACTCAGAGGGTAGTGATTCACTCAGAGGGTGGTGATTTACTCAGTGGGTGGTGATTCACTAAGAGGGTAGTGATTAACTCAGACGTTGGTGATTTACTCGGAGGGTAGTGATTCACTCAGAGGGTAGTGATTTACTCGGAGTGTGGTGATTTAATCAGAGGGTGGTGATTTACTCAGAGGGTAGTGATTCACGCAGGGCGGATAGCGATTTACTCAGAGAGTGGTGATTCACTCAGAAATTGGTGATTCACTCAGAGGGTAGTGATTCACTCAGAGGGTGGTGATTCACTCAGAAGTTAGTGATTCACACAGAGGTTGGTGATTCACTCAGAGTGAAGTGATTTACTTGGAGGGTAGTGATTCACTCAGAGGGTAGTGATTCATTCAGACGGTACTGATTCACTCAGAGGATGGTGATGCACTCAGAGGGTAGTGATTCACTTAGAGGGTAGTTATTTACTCAGAGGGTGGTGATTCACTGAGAGATTAGTGATTCACTCAGAGCGTAGTGAGTCACTCAGAGGGTGGTGATCACTCAGAGCGTAGTGATGCACACAGACAGTAGTGACTCACTCAGAGGGTGGTGATTCACTCAGAGGGTAGTGATTCACTCAGACGGTAGTGATTCACTCAGAGGGTGGTGATTCACTCAGAGGATGGTGATTCACTCAGAGTGTGGTGATTCAATCAGAGGGTCGTGATTCACTCAGAGGGTGGTGATTTACTCAGTGGGTGGTGATTCACTAAGAGGGTAGTGATTCACTCAGAGGTTAGTGATTTACTCGGAGGGTAGTGATTCACTCGGAGGGTAGTGATTCACTCAGATGGTAGTCATTCACTCAGAGGGTGGTGATTCACTCAGTGGGTAGTGATTCACTCAGAGGGTGGTGATTCACTCAGAGGGTAGTGATTCACTCAGAGGGTAGTGATTTACTTGGAGGGTGGTGATTTACTCAGAGGGTGGTGAATCACTCAGAGGGTAGTGATTTACTCGGAGGGTGGTGATTCACTCAGCGGGTAGTGATTCACTCACAGGGTAGTGATTCACTCACAGGGTGCTGATTCACTCAGAGGGTAGTGATTCACTCAGAGGGTAGTGATTCACTCAGAGGGTGGTGATTTACTCAGTGGGTGGTGATTCACTAAGAGGGTAGTGATTCACTCAGACGTTGGTGATTTACTCGGAGGGTAGTGATTCACTCAGAGGGTAGTGATTTACTCGGAGTGTGGTGATTTAATCAGAGGGTGGTGATTTACTCAGAGGGTAGTGATTCACGCAGGGCGGATAGCGATTTACTCAGAGAGTGGTGATTCACTCAGAAATTGGTGATTCACTCAGAGGGTAGTGATTCACTCAGAGGGTGGTGATTCACTCAGAAGTTAGTGATTCACACAGAGGTTGGTGATTCACTCAGAAGTGAAGTGATTTACTTGGAGGGTAGTGATTCACTCAGAGGGTAGTGATTCATTCAGACGGTACTGATTCACTCAGAGGATGGTGATGCACTCAGAGGGTAGTGATTCACTTAGAGGGTAGTTATTTACTCAGAGGGTGGTGATTCACTGAGAGATTAGTGATTCACTCAGAGCGTAGTGAGTCACTCAGAGGGTGGTGATCACTCAGAGCGTAGTGATGCACACAGACAGTAGTGACTCACTCAGAGGGTGGTGATTTACTCAGAGGGTAGTGATTCACTCAGACGGTAGTGATTCACTCAGAGGGTGGTGATTCACTCAGAGGATGGTGATTCACTCAGAGTGTGGTGATTCAATCAGAGGGTCGTGATTCACTCAGAGGGTGGTGATTTACTCAGTGGGTGGTGATTCACTAAGAGGGTAGTGATTCACTCAGAGGTTAGTGATTTACTCGGAGGGTAGTGATTCACTCGGAGGGTAGTGATTCACTCAGATGGTAGTCATTCACAGAGGGTGGTGATTCACTCAGTGGGTAGTGATTCACTCAGAGGGTGGTGATTCACTCAGAGGGTAGTGATTCACTCAGAGGGTAGTGATTTACTTGGAGGGTGGTGATTTACTCAGAGGGTAGTGATTCACTCAAGGGTAGTGATTTACTCAGAGGGTAGTGATTCACTCAGTGGGTAGTGATTCACTCAGACGGTCGTGATTCACTCAGGGGTGGTGATTCACTCAGAGGGTAGTGATTCACTCAGAGCGTAGTGAGTCACTCAGAGGGTGGTGATTCACTCAGAGCGCAGTGATTCACTCAGAGGGTAGTGATTCACTCAGAGGATGGTGATTCACTCAGAGGGTAGTGATTCACTTAGAGGGTAGTTATTTACTCAGAGGGTGGTGATTCACGAAGAGATTAGTGACTCACTCAGAGCGTAGTGAGTCACTCAGAGGGTGGTGATCACTCAGAGCGTAGTGATGCACACAGACAGTAGTGATTCACTCAGAGGGTGGTGATTCACTCAGAGGGTAGTGATTCACTCAGACGGTAGTGATTCACTCAGAGGGTGGTGATTCACTCAGAGGATGGTGATTTACTCAGAGTGTGGTGATTCACTCAGAGGGTGGTGATTCACTCAGAGGGTGGTGAATCACTCAGAGGGTAGTGATTTACTCGGAGGGTGGTGATTCACTCAGCGGGTAGTGATTCACTCACAGGGTAGTGATTCACTCACAGGGTGCTGATTCACTCAGAGGGTAGTGATTCACTCAGAGGGTAGTGATTCACTCAGAGGGTGGTGATTTACTCAGTGGGTAGTGATTCACTAAGAGGGTAGTGATTAACTCAGACGTTGGTGATTTACTCGGAGGGTAGTGATTCACTCAGAGGGTAGTGATTTACTCGGAGTGTGGTGATTTAATCAGAGGGTGGTGATTTACTCAGAGGGTAGTGATTCACGCAGGGCGGATAGCGATTTACTCAGAGAGTGGTGATTCACTCAGAAATTGGTGATTCACTCAGAGGGTAGTGATTCACTCAGAGGGTGGTGATTCACTCAGAAGTTAGTGATTCACACAGAGGTTGGTGATTCACTCAGAGTGAAGTGATTTACTTGGAGGGTAGTGATTCACTCAGAGGGTAGTGATTCATTCAGACGGTACTGATTCACTCAGAGGATGGTGATGCACTCAGAGGGTAGTGATTCACTTAGAGGGTAGTTATTTACTCAGAGGGTGGTGATTCACTGAGAGATTAGTGATTCACTCAGAGCGTAGTGAGTCACTCAGAGGGTGGTGATCACTCAGAGCGTAGTGATGCACACAGACAGTAGTGACTCACTCAGAGGGTGGTGATTCACTCAGAGGGTAGTGATTCACTCAGACGGTAGTGATTCACTCAGAGGGTGGTGATTCACTCAGAGGATGGTGATTCACTCAGAGTGTGGTGATTCAATCAGAGGGTCGTGATTCACTCAGAGGGTGGTGATTTACTCAGTGGGTGGTGATTCACTAAGAGGGTAGTGATTCACTCAGAGGTTAGTGATTTACTCGGAGGGTAGTGATTCACTCGGAGGGTAGTGATTCACTCAGATGGTAGTCATTCACTCAGAGGGTGGTGATTCACTCAGTGGGTGCTGATTTACTCAGAGGGTGGTGATTCACTAAGAGGGTAGTGATTCACTCAGAGGATAGTGAGTCACTCAGAGGGTGGTGATCACTCAGAGCGTAGTGATTCACACAGACAGTAGTGATTCACTCAGAGGGTGGTGATTCACTCAGAGGGTAGTGATTCACTCAGAGGGTAGTGATTCACTCAGAGGGTGGTGATTCACTCAGAGGGTAGTGATTCACTCAGAGGGTAGTGATTTACTCAGAGGGTAGTGATTCACTCAGAGGGTAGTGATTCACTCAGATGGTAGTCATTCACTCAGAGGGTGGTGATCACTCAGAGCGTAGTGATGCACACAGACAGTAGTGACTCACTCAGAGGGTGGTGATTCACTCAGAGGGTAGTGATTCACTCAGACGGTAGTGATTCACTCAGAGGGTGGTGATTCACTCAGAGGATGGTGATTCACTCAGAGTGTGGTGATTCAATCAGAGGGTCGTGATTCACTCAGAGGGTGGTGATTTACTCAGTGGGTGGTGATTCACTAAGAGGGTAGTGATTCACTCAGAGGTTAGTGATTTACTCGGAGGGTAGTGATTCACTCGGAGGGTAGTGATTCACTCAGATGGTAGTCATTCACTCAGAGGGTAGTGATTCACTCAGAGGGTGCTGATTTACTCAGAGGGTGGTGATTCACTAAGAGGGTAGTGATTCACTCAGAGGATAGTGAGTCACTCAGAGGGTGGTGATCACTCAGAGCGTAGTGATTCACACAAACAGTAGTGATTCACTCAGAGGGTGGTGATTCACTCAGAGGGTAGTGATTCACTCAGAGGGTAGTGATTCACTCAGAGGGTGGTGATTCACTCAGAGGGTAGTGATTCACTCAGAGGGTAGTGATTTACTCAGAGGGTAGTGATTCACTCAGAGGGTAGTGATTCACTCAGATGGTAGTCATTCACTCAGAGGGTGGTGATTCACTCAGTGGGTAGTGATTCACTCACAGGGTAGTGATTCACTCACAGGGTGCTGATTCACTCAGAGTGTGTTGTATCACTCAGAGGGCAGTGATTCACTCAGAGGGTGGTGATTTACTCAGAGGGTGGTGTTTCACTAAGAGGGTAGTGATTCACTCAGAGGTTAATGATTTACTCGGAGGGTGTTGATTTACTCAGAGGGTAGTGATTCACTCAGAGGGTAGTCATTTACTCAGAGGGTAGTGATTCACTCAGAGGGTAGTGATTCACTCGGAGTGTGGTGTTTTAATCAGAGGGCGGTGATTTACTCAGAGGGTAGTGATTCAGTCAGGGAGGATAGCAATTTACTCAGAGAGTGGTGATTCACTGAGAGATTGGTGCTTCACTCAGAGGGTAGTGTTTCACGCAGACGGTAGTGATTCACTCAGAGGGTGGTTATTCACTCAGAGTTTAGTGATTCACTCTGAGGGTAGTGCTTCACTCAGAGGGTGGTGATTTACTCAGAGGGTAGTGATTCACTCAGAGAGTGGTGATTCACTCAGAGGGTGTTGATTCACTCAGAGGGTGTTGATTCACTCAGAGGGTAGTGATTCACTCAGAGGGTGCTGATTTACTCAGAGGGTGGTGATTCACTAAGAGAGTAGTGATTCACTCAGGGGATAGTGAGTCACTCAGAGGGTGGTGATCACTCAGAGCGTAGTGAGTCACTCAGAGGGTGGTGATACACTCAGAGCGTAGTGATTTACTCGGAGGGTGGTGATTCACTCAGCGGGTAGTGATTCACTCACAGGGTAGTGATTCACTCACAGGGTAGTGATTCACTCAGAGGGTAGTGATTTACTCAGAGTGTGGTGATTCACTCAGAGGGTGGTGATTCACTCAGAGGGTAGTTATTTACTCAGAGGGTGGTGATTCATTAAGTGATTAGTGATTCACTCAGAGCGTAGTGAGTCACTCAGCGGGTGGTGATTCACGAAGAGATTAGTGATTCACTCAGAGCGTAGTGAGTCACTCAGAGGGTGGTGATCACTCAGAGCGTAGTGATGCACACAGACAGTAGTGATTCACTCAGAGGGCGGTGATCTACTCAGAGGGTACTGATTCACGCAGGGAGGATAGCGATTTACTCAGAGAGTGGTGATTCACTCAGAGTGTGGTGATTCACTCAGGTAGTGATTCACTCAGAGGGTGGTGATTCACTCAGAAGTTAGTGATTCACACAGAGGTTGGTGATTCACTCAGAGGGAAGTGATTTACTCGGAGGGTAGTGATTCACTCAGAGGGTAGTGATTCATTCAGACGGTACTGATTCACTCAGAGGATGGTGATGCACTCAGAGGGAAGTGATTCACTTAGAGGATAGTTATTTACTGAGAGGGTGGTGATTCATTAAGAGATTAGTGATTCACTCAGAGCGTAGTGAGTCACTCAGAGGGTGGTGATCACTCAGAGCGTAGTGATGCACACAGACAGTAGTGATTCACTCAGAGGGTGGTGATTCACTCAGAGGGTAGTGATTCACTCAGACGGTAGTGATTCACTCAGAGGGTGGTGATTCACTCAGAGGATGGTGATTCACTCAGAGTGTGGTGATTCAATCAGAGGGTAGTGATTCACTCAGAGGGTGGTGATTCACTCAGAGGGTAGTGAATTACTCGGAGTGTGGTGATTCACTCAGCGGGTAGTGATTCACTCACAGGGTAGTGATTCACTCACAGGGTGCTGATTCACTCAGAGTGTGTTGATTCACTCAGAGGGTCGTGATTCACTCAGAGGGTGGTGATTTACTCAGTGGGTGATGATTCACTAAGAGGGTAGTGATTCACTCAGAGGTTAGTGATTTACTCGGAGGGTAGTGATTGACTCGGAGGGTAGTGATTTACTCAGAAGGTCGTGATTCACTCAGAGGGTAGTGATTTACTCAGAGGGTAGTGATTCACTCAGAGGGTAGTGATTTACTCAGATGGTAGTCATTCACTCAGAGGGTGGTGATTCACTCAGTGGGTAGTGATTCACTCAGAGGGTTGTGATTCACTCAGAGGATAGTGATTCACTCAGAGGGTAGTCATTTACTCGGAGGGTGGTGATTTACTCAGAGGGTAGTGATTTACTCAGAGGGTAGTGATTCACTCAGTGGGTAGTGATTCACTCAGACGGTCGTGATTCACTCAGGGCTGGTGATTCACTCAGAGGGTAGTGATTCACTCAGAGAATGCTGATTCACTCAGAGGGTAGTGATTCACTCAGAGGGTGCTGATTTACTCAGAGGGTGGTGATTCACTAAGAGGGTAGTGATTCACTCAGAGGATAGTGAGTCACTCAGAGGGTGGTGATCATTCAGAGCGTAGTGATTCACACAGACAGTAGTGATTCACTCAGAGGGTGGTGATTCACTCAGAGGGTAGTGATTCACTCAGACGGTATTGATTCACTCAGAGGGTGGTTATTCACTCAGAGGGTAGTGATTCACTCAGAGTGTGGTGATTCCATCAGGGGGTAGTGATTCACTCAGAGGGTGGTGATTAACTCAGAGGGTAGAGATTTACTCAGAGGGTGATGATTCACTCAGCGGGTAGTGATTCACTCACACGGTAGTGATTCACTCACAGGGTGCTGATTCACTAAGTGTGTGTTGATTCACTCAGAGGGTAGTGATTCACTCAGAGGGTGGTGATATACTCAGAGGGTGGTGATTCACTAAGAGGGTAGTGATTCACTCAGAGGTTAGTGATTTACTCGGAGGGTGTTGATTTACTCAGAGGGTAGTGATTCACTCAGAGGGTAGTCATTTAATCAGAGGGTAGATTCACTCAGAGGGTAGTGATTTACTCGGAGGGTGGTGATTCACTCAGCGGGTAGTGATTCACTCACAGGATAGTGATTCACTCACAGGGTGCTGATTCACTCAGAGTGTGTTGATTCACTCAGAGGGTAGTGATTCACTCAGAGGGTGGTGATTTACTCAGTGGGTGGTGATTCACTAAGAGGGTAGTGATTCACTCAGAGGTTAGTGATTTACTCGGAGGGTAGTGATTCACTCAGAGGGTAGTGATTTACTCAGAAGGTAGTGATTCACTCAGAGGGTAGTGATTCACTCAGAGGGTAGTGATACACTCAGAGGGTAGTGATTCATTCAGATGGTAGTCATTCACTCAGAGGGTGGTGATTCACTCAGAGGGTAGTGATTCACTCAGAGGGTAGTGATTTACTCGGAGGGTGGTGATTTACTCAGAGGGTAGTGATTCACTCAGAGGTTAGTGATTCACTCAGAGGGTAGTGATTTACTCAGAGGGTAGTGATTCACTCAGTGGGTAGTGATTCCCTCAGACGGTCGTGATTCAATCAGGGGTGGTGATTCACTCAGACGGTAGTGATTCACTCAGAGAATGCTGATTCACTCAGAGGGTGTTGATTCACTCATAGGGTAGTGATTCACTCAGAGGGTGCTGATGTACTCAGAGGGTGGTGATTCACTAAGAGGGTAGTGATTCACTCAGAGAATAGTGAGTCACTCAGAGGGTGGTGATCACTCAGAGCGTAGTGATTCATACAGACAGTAGTGATTCACTCAGAGGGTGGTGATTCACTCAGAGGGTATTGATTCACTCAGACGGTAGTGATTCACTCAGAGGGTGGTTATTCACTCAGAGGGTAGTGATTCACTCAGAGGGTAGTGATTCACTCAGAGGGTAGTGATTCAATCAGAGGGTAGTGATTCACTCAGAGGGTGGTGATTCACTCAGAGGGTAGTGATTTACTCGGAGGGTGGTGATTCACTCAGCGGGTAGTGATTCACTCACAGGATAGTGATTCACTCACAGGGTGATGATTCACTCAGAGTGTGTTGATTCACTCAGAGGGTAGTGATTCACTCAGAGGGTGGTGATATACTCAGAGGGTGGTGATTCACTAAGAGGGTAGTGATTCACTCAGAGGTTAGTGATTTACTCGGAGGGTGTTGATTTACTCAGAGGGTAGTGATTCACTCAGAGGGTAGTCGTTTACTCAGAGGGTAGTGATTCACTCAGAGGGTAGTGATTTACTCGGAGTGTGGTGTTTTAATCAGAGGGCGGTGATTTACTCAGAGGGTAGTGATTCACTCAGGGAGGATAGCGATTTACTCAGAGAGTGGTGATTCACTCAGAGATTGGTGCTTCACTCAGAGGGTAGTGATTCACTCAGAGGGTGGTGATTTACTCAGAGGGTAGTGATTCACTCAGAGAGTGGTGATTCACTCAGAGGGTGTTGATTCACTCAGAGGGTAGTGATTCACTCAGAGGGTAGTGATTTACTCAGAGGGTGGTGATTCACTCAGACCGTAGTGATTCACTCAGAGGTTAGTGATTCACTCAGTGGGTAGTGATTCACTCAGACGCTCGTGATTCACTCAGAGGGTGGTGATTCACTCAGAGGGTAGTGATTCACTCAGAGAATGCTGATTCACTCAGAGGGTGGTGATTCACTCAGAGGGTGGTGATTCACTCAGAGGGTGGTGATTCACTCAGAGGGTAGTGATTCACTCAGATGGTAGTGATTCACTCAGCGGATGGTGATTCACTCAGAGGGTAGTGATTCACTTCGAGGGTTATTATTTACTCAGAGGTTGGTGATTCACTAAGAGATTCGTGATTCACTCAGAGCATAGTGAGTCACTCAGAGGGTGGTGATCACTCAGAGCGTAGTGATGCACACAGACAGTAGTGATTCACTCAGAGGGTGGTGATTCACTCAGAGGGTGGTGATTCACTCAGACGGTAGTGATTCACTCAGAGGGTGGTGATTCACTCAGAGGATGGTGATTCACTCAGAGTGTGGTGATTCAATCAGAGGGTAGTGATTCACTCAGAGGGTGGTGATTCACTCAGAGGGTAGTGATTTACTCGGAGGGTGTTGATTCACTCAGCGGGCAGTGATTCACTCACAGGGTAGTGATTCACTCACAGGGTGCTGATTCACTCAGAGTGTGTTGATTCACTCAGAGGGTCGTGATTCACTCAGAGGGTGGTGATTCACTCAGTGGGTGATGATTCACTAAGAGGGTAGTGATTCACTCAGAGGTTAGTGATTTACTCGGAGGGTAGTGATTCACTCAGAGGGTAGTGATTTACTCAGAAGGTCGTGATTCACTCAGAGGGTAGTGATTCACTCAGAGGGTAGTGATTCACTCAGTGGGTAGTGATTCCCTCAGAGGGTAGTGATTCACTCAGATGGTAGTCATTCACTCAGAGGGTGGTGATTCACTCAGTGGGTAGTGATTCACTCAGAGGGTTGTGATTCACTCAGAGGGTAGTGATTCACTCAGAGGGTAGTCATTTACTCGGAGGGTGGTGATTTACTCAGAGGGTAGTGATTCACTCAGTGGGTAGTGATTCAATCAGACGGTCGTGATTCACTCAGGGCTGGTGATTCACTCAGAGGGTAGTGATTCACTCAGAGAATGCTGATTCACTCAGAGGGTAGTGATTCACTCAGAGGGTGCTGATTTACTCAGAGGGTGGTGATTCACTAAGAGGGTAGTGATTCACTCAGAGGATAGTGAGTCACTCAGAGGGTGGTGATCATTCAGAGCGTAGTGATTCACACAGACAGTAGTGATTCACTCAGAGGGTGGTGATTCACTCAGAGGGTAGTGATTCACTCAGACGGTAGTGATTCACTCAGAGGGTGGTTATTCACTCAGAGGGTAGTGATTCACTCAGAGTGTGGTGATTCCATCAGAGGGTAGTGATTCACTCAGAGGGTGGTGATTCACTCAGAGGGTAGTGATTTACTCAGAGGGTGATGATTCACTCAGCGGGTAGTGATTCACTCACACGGTAGTGATTCACTCACAGGGTGCTGATTCACTAAGAGTGTGTTGATTCACTCAGAGGGTAGTGATTCACTCAGAGGGTGGTGATATACTCAGAGGGTGGTGATTCACTAAGAGGGTAGTGATTCACTCAGAGGGTAGTCGTTTACTCAGAGGGTAGTGATTCACTCAGAGGGTAGTGATTTACTCGGAGTGTGGTGTTTTAATCAGAGGGCGGTGATTTACTCAGAGGGTAGTGATTCACTCAGGGAGGATAGCGATTTACTCAGAGAGTGGTGATTCACTCAGAGATTGGTGCTTCACTCAGAGGGTAGTGATTCACTCAGAGGGTGGTGATTTACTCAGAGGGTAGTGATTCACTCAGAGAGTGGTGATTCACTCAGAGGGTGTTGATTCACTCAGAGGGTAGTGATTCACTCAGAGGGTAGTGATTTACTCAGAGGGTGGTGATTCACTCAGACCGTAGTGATTCACTCAGAGGTTAGTGATTCACTCAGTGGGTAGTGATTCACTCAGACGCTCGTGATTCACTCAGAGGGTGGTGATTCACTCAGAGGGTAGTGATTCACTCAGAGAATGCTGATTCACTCAGAGGGTGGTGATTCACTCAGAGGGTGGTGATTCACTCAGAGGGTGGTGATTCACTCAGAGGGTGGTGATTCACTCAGAGGGTAGTGATTCACTCAGATGGTAGTGATTCACTCAGCGGATGGAGATTCACTCAGAGGGTAGTGATTCACTTCGAGGGTTATTATTTACTCAGAGGTTGGTGATTCACTAAGAGATTCGTGATTCACTCAGAGCATAGTGAGTCACTCAGAGGGTGGTGATCACTCAGAGCGTAGTGATGCACACAGACAGTAGTGATTCACTCAGAGGGTGGTGATTCACTCAGAGGGTGGTGATTCACTCAGACGGTAGTGATTCACTCAGAGGGTGGTGATTCACTCAGAGGATGGTGATTCACTCAGAGTGTGGTGATTCAATCAGAGGGTAGTGATTCACTCAGAGGGTGGTGATTCACTCAGAGGGTAGTGATTTACTCGGAGGGTGTTGATTCACTCAGCGGGCAGTGATTCACTCACAGGGTAGTGATTCACTCACAGGGTGCTGATTCACTCAGTGTGTTGATTCACTCAGAGGGTCGTGATTCACTCAGAGGGTGGTGATTCACTCAGTGGGTGATGATTCACTAAGAGGGTAGTGATTCACTCAGAGGTTAGTGATTTACTCGGAGGGTGTTGATTTACTCAGAGGGTAGTGATTCACTCAGAGGGTAGTCATTTAATCAGAGGGTAGTGATTCACTCAGAGGGTAGTGATTTACTCGGAGGGTGGTGATTCACTCAGCGGGTAGTGATTCACTCACAGGGTAGTGATTCACTCACAGGGTGCTGATTCACTCAGAGTGTGTTGATTCACTCAGAGGGTAGTGATTCACTCAGAGGGTGGTGATATACTCAGAGGGTGGTGATTCACTAAGAGGGTAGTGATTCACTCAGAGGTTAGTGATTCACTCAGAGGTTAGTGATTCACTCAGAGGGTAGTGATTTACTCAGAGGGTAGTGATTCACTCAGTGGGTAGTGATTCCCTCAGACGGTCGTGATTCAATCAGGGGTGGTGATTCACTCAGACGGTAGTGATTCACTCAGAGAATGCTGATTCACTCAGAGGGTGTTGATTCACTCATAGGGTAGTGATTCACTCAGAGGGTGCTGATTTACTCAGAGGGTGGTGATTCACTAAGAGGGTAGTGATTCACTCAGAGGATAGTGAGTCACTCAGAGGGTGGTGATCACTCAGAGCGTAGTGATTCATACAGACAGTAGTGATTCACTCAGAGGGTGGTGATTCACTCAGAGGGTATTGATTCACTCAGACGGTAGTGATTCACTCAGAGGGTGGTTATTCACTCAGAGGGTAGTGATTCACTCAGAGGGTAGTG
Organism: Pristiophorus japonicus; assembly: GCF_044704955.1. NCBI lineage: Eukaryota > Metazoa > Chordata > Chondrichthyes > Pristiophoridae > Pristiophorus > Pristiophorus japonicus. Next base: position 74,193,391 of record NC_091990.1, read on the forward strand.
ATTCACTCAGAGGGTAGTGATTCAATCAGAGGGTAGTGATTCACTCAGAGGGTGGTGATTCACTCAGAGGGTAGTGATTTACTCGGAGGGTGGTGATTCACTCAGCGGGTAGTGATTCACTCACAGGATAGTGATTCACTCACAGGGTGATGATTCACTCAGAGTGTGTTGATTCACTCAGAGGGTAGTGATTCACTCAGAGGGTGGTGATATACTCAGAGGGTGGTGATTCACTAAGAGGGTAGTGATTCACTCAGAGGTTAGTGATTTACTCGGAGGGTGTTGATTTACTCAGAGGGTAGTGATTCACTCAGAGGGTAGTCATTTACTCAGAGGGTAGTGATTCACTCAGAGGGTAGTGATTTACTCGGAGTGTGGTGTTTTAATCAGAGGGCGGTGATTTACTCAGAGGGTAGTGATTCACTCAGGGAGGATAGCGATTTACTCAGAGAGTGGTGATTCACTCAGAGATTGGTGCTTCACTCAGAGGGTAGTGTTTCACGCAGACGGTAATGATTCACTCAGAGGGTGGTGATTCACTCAGAGTTTAGTGATTCATTCAGAGGGTAGTGCTTCACTCAGAGGGTGGTGATTTACTCAGAGGGTAGTGATTCACTCAGAGAGTGGTGATTCACTCAGAGGGTGTTGATTCACTCAGAGGGTAGTGATTCACTCAGAGGGTAGTGATTTACTCAGAGGGTGGTGATTCACTCAGACCGTAGTGATTCACTCAGAGGTTAGTGATTCACTCAGTGGGTAGTGATTCACTCAGACGCTCGTGATTCACTCAGAGGGTGGTGATTCACTCAGAGGGTAGTGATTCACTCAGAGAATGCTGATTCACTCAGAGGGTGGTGATTCACTCAGAGGGTGGTGATTCACTCAGAGGGTGGTGATTCACTCAGAGGGTAGTGATTCACTCAGCGGATGGTGATTCACTCAGAGGGTAGTGATTCACTTCGAGGGTAGTTATTTACTCAGAGGTTGGTGATTCACTAAGAGATTCGTGATTCACTCAGAGCATAGTGAGTCACTCAGAGGGTGGTGATCACTCAGAGCGTAGTGATGCACACAGACAGTAGTGATTCACTCAGAGGGTGGTGATTCACTCAGAGTGTGGTGATTCAATCAGAGGGTAGTGATTCACTCTGAGGGTGGTGATTTACTCAGAGGGTAGTGATTTACTCGGAGGGTGGTGATTCACTCAGCGGGTAGTGATTCACTCACAGGGTAGTGATTCACTCACAGGGTGCTGATTCACTCAGAGTGTGTTGATTCACTCAGAGGGAAGTGATTCACTCAGAGGGTGGTGATTTACTCAGTGGGTGGTGATTCACTAAGAGGGTAGTGATTCACTCAGAGGTTAGTGATTTACTCGGAGGGTAGTGATTCACTCAGAGGGTAGTGATTCACTCGGCGATATTACTGATTTACTCAGAGGGAGGTGATTCACTCAGAGGGTGGTGATTCACTCAGAGGGTAGTGATTCACTCAGAGGTCAGTGATTCACTCAGAGGGTGGTGAATCTCTCAGAGGGTAATGATTCACTCAGAGGGTAGTGATTCACTCAGAGTGTCGTGATTTACTCAGAGGGTGGTGATTCACTCAGAGGGTAGTGATTTACTCGGAGGGTGGTGATTCATTCAGAGGGTAGTGATTCACTCAGAGGGTAGTGATTCACTCAGAGGGTAGTGATTGACTCAGAGGATGGTGATTCACTCAGAGGGCATTGATTCACTCAGAGGGTCGTTATTTACTCAGAGGGTGGTGATTCACTAAGAGGTTAGTGATTCACTCAGAGGGTGGTGATTCACTCAGAGCGTAGTGATTCACTCAGACCGTAGTGATTCACTCAGAGGGTAGTGATTCACTCAGAGGATGGTGATTCACTCAGAGGGCATTGATTCACTCAGAGGGTCGTTATTTACTCAGAGGGTGGTGATTCACTAAGAGGTTAGTGATTCACTCAGAGGGTGGTGATTCACTCAGAGGGTGTTGATTCACTCAGAGGGTGGTGATTCACTAAGAGAGTAGTGATTCACTCAGAGGATAGTGAGTCACTCAGAGGGTATTGATTCACTCAGACGGTAATGATTCACTCAGAGGGTGGTTATTCACTCAGAGGGTAGTGATTCACTCAGAGTGTGGTGATTCAATCAGAGGGTAGTGATTCACTCAGAGGGTGGTGATTCACTCAGAGGGTGGTGATATACTCAAAGGGTGGTGATTCACTAAGAGGGTAGTGATTCACTCAGAGGTCAGTGATTTACTCGGAGGGTGTTGATTTACTCAGAGTGTAGTGATTCACTCAGAGGGTAGTGCTTCACTCAGAGGTTTGTGATTCACTCAGTGGGTAGTGATTCACTCAGACGGTCGTGATTCACTCAGAGGGTGGTGATTCACTCAGAGGGTAGTGATTCACTCAGAGAATGCTGATTCACTCAGAGGGTGGTGATTCACTCAGAGGGTAGTGATTCACTCAGACGGTAGTGATTCACTCAGTGGGTGGTGATTCACTCAGAGGATGGTGATTCACTCAGAGTGTGGTGATTCAATCAGAGGGTAGTGATTCACTCTGAGGGTGGTGATTCACTCAGAGGGTAGTGATTTACTCGGAGGGTGGTGATTCACTCAGCGGGTAGTGATTCACTCACAGGGTAGTGATTCACTCACAGGGTGCTGATTCACTCAGAGTGTGTTGATTCACTCAGAGGGTAGTGATTCACTCAGAGGGTGGTGATTTACTCAGTGGGTGGTGATTCACGAAGAGGGTAGTGATTCACTCAGAGGTTAGTGATTTACTCGGAGGGTAGTGATTCACTCAGAGGGTAGTGATTCACTCGGCGATATTACTGATTTACTCAGAGGGAGGTGATTCACTCAGAGGGTGGTGATTCACTCAGAGGGTAGTGATTCACTCAGAGGGCAGTGATTCACTCAGAGGTCAGTGATTCACTCAGAGGGTGGTGAATCTCTCAGAGGGTAATGATTCACTCAGAGGGTAGTGATTCACTCAGAGTGTCGTGATTTACTCAGAGGGTGGTGATTCACTCAGAGGGTAGTGATTCACTCAGAGCGTGGTGATTCACTCAGAGCGTGGTGATTCATTCAGAGGGTGGTGATTCACTGAGAGGGTAGTGATTCACTCAGAGGGTGGTGATTCACTCGGAGGGTGGTGATTCACTCAGAGAGTGGTGATTCATTCAGAGCGTAGATTTACTCAGAGGGTAGTGATTCACTCAGAGAGTGGTGATTCATTCAGAGGGTAGTGATTCACTCAGAGGGTAGTGATTCACTCAGAGGGTAGTGATTCACTCAGAGGATGGTGATTCACTCAGAGGATGGTGATTCACTCAGAGGGCATTGATTCACTCAGAGGGTGGTGATTCACTAAGAGGTTAGTGATTCACTCAGACGGTGGTGATTCACTCAGAGCGTAGTGATTCACTCAGACCGTAGTGATTCACTCAGAGGGTAGTGATTCACTCAGAGGATGGTGATTCACTCAGAGGGCATTGATTCACTCAGAGGGTCGTTATTTACTCAGAGGGTGGTGATTCACTAAGAGGTTAGTGATTCACTCAGAGGGTGGTGATTCACTCAGAGGGTGTTGATTCACTCAGAGGGTGGTGATTCACTAAGAGAGTAGTGATTCACTCAGAGCGTAGTGAGTCACTCAGAGGGTGGTGAATCACTCAGAGCGTAGTGATTCACTCAGACCGTAGTGATTCACTCAGAGGTTAGTGATTCACTCAGTGGGTAGTGATTCACTCAGACGGTCGTGATTCACTCAGAGGGTATTGATTCACTCAGACGGTAATGATTCACTCAGAGGGTAGTGATTCACTCAGAGTGTGGTGATTCAATCAGAGGGTAGTAATTCACTCAGAGGGTGGTGATTCACTCAGAGGATAGTGAGTCACTCAGAGGGTGGTGATCACTCAGAGCGTAGTGATTCACTCAGAGCGTAGTGATTCACTCAGAGGGTGGTGATATACTCAAAGGGTGGTGATTCACTAAGAGGGTAGTGATTCACTCAGAAGTTAGTGATTTACTCGGAGGGTGTTGATTTACTCAGAGGATAGTGATTCACTCAGAGGGTAGTGATTCACTCAGAGGGTAGTGATTAACTCAGAGGGTAGTGATTTACTCGGAGTGTGGTGTTTTAATCAGAGGGCGGTGATTTACTCAGAGGGTAGTAATTCACTCAGGGAGGATAGCGATTTACTCAGAGAGTGGTGATTCACTCAGAGATTGGTGCTTCACTCAGAGGGTAGTGTTTCACGCAGACGGTAGTGATTCACTCAGAGGGTGGTGATTCACTCAGAGTTTAGTGATTCACTCAGAGGGTAGTGCTTCACTCAGAGGGTGGTGATTTACTCAGAGGGTAGTGATTCACTCAGAGAGTGGTGATTCACTCAGAGGGTGTTGATTCACTCAGACCGTAGTGATTCACTCAGAGGTTTGTGATTCACTCAGTGGGTAGTGATTCACTCAGACGGTCGTGATTCACTCAGAGGGTGGTGATTCACTCAGAGGGTAGTGATTCACTCAGAGAATGCTGATTCACTCAGAGGGTGGTGATTCACTCAGAGGGTGGTGATTCACTCAGAGGGTGGTGATTCACTCAGAGGGTGGTGATTCACTCAGAGGGTAGTGATTCACTCAGAGGGTAGTGATTCATTCAGAGGTTGGTGATTCACTAAGTGATTAGTGATTCACTCAGAGCGTAGTGAGTCAGTCAGAGGGTGGTGATTCACTCAGAGCGTAGTGATTCACTCAGAGGGTAGTGATTCACTCAGAGCTGGTGATTCACTCAGAGGGTAGTGATTCACTCAGAGGGTAGTTATTTACTCAGAGGGTGGTGATTCACTAAGAGATTCGTGATTCACTCAGAGCATAGTGAGTCACTCAGAGGGTGGTGATCACTCAGAGCGTAGTGATGCACACAGACAGTAGTGATTCACTCAGAGGGTGGTGATTCACTCAGAGGGTGGTGATTCACTCAGACGGTAGTGATTCACTCAGAGGGTGGTGATTCACTCAGAGGATGGTGATTCACTCAGAGTGTGGTGATTCAATCAGAGGGTAGTGATTCACTCAGAGGGTGGTGATTCACTCAGAGGGTAGTGATTTACTCGGAGGGTGTTGATTCACTCAGCGGGCAGTGATTCACTCACAGGGTAGTGATTCACTCACAGGGTGCTGATTCACTCAGAGTGTGTTGATTCACTCAGAGGGTCGTGATTCACTCAGAGGGTGGTGATTCACTCAGTGGGTGATGATTCACTAAGAGGGTAGTGATTCACTCAGAGGTTAGTGATTTACTCGGAGGGTAGTGATTCACTCAGAGGGTAGTGATTTACTCAGAAGGTCGTGATTCACTCAGAGGGTAGTGATTCACTCAGAGGGTAGTGATTCACTCAGTGGGTAGTCATTCCCTCAGAGGGTAGTGATTCACTCAGATGGTAGTCATTCACTCAGAGGGTGGTGATTCACTCAGTGGGTAGTGATTCACTCAGAGGGTTGTGATTCACTCAGAGGGTAGTGATTCACTCAGAGGGTAGTCATTTACTCGGAGGGTGGTGATTTACTCAGAGGGTAGTGATTCACTCAGTGGGTAGTGATTCAATCAGACGGTCGTGATTCACTCAGGGCTGGTGATTCACTCAGAGGGTAGTGATTCACTCAGAGAATGCTGATTCACTCAGAGGGTAGTGATTCACTCAGAGGGTGCTGATTTACTCAGAGGGTGGTGATTCACTAAGAGGGTAGTGATTCACTCAGAGGATAGTGAGTCACTCAGAGGGTGGTGATCATTCAGAGCGTAGTGATTCACACAGACAGTAGTGATTCACTCAGAGGGTGGTGATTCACTCAGAGGGTAGTGATTCACTCAGACGGTAGTGATTCACTCAGAGGGTGGTTATTCACTCAGAGGGTAGTGATTCACTCAGAGTGTGGTGATTCCATCAGAGGGTAGTGATTCACTCAGAGGGTGGTGATTCACTCAGAGGGTAGTGATTTACTCAGAGGGTGATGATTCACTCAGCGGGTAGTGATTCACTCACACGGTAGTGATTCACTCACAGGGTGCTGATTCACTAAGAGTGTGTTGATTCACTCAGAGGGTAGTGATTCACTCAGAGGGTGGTGATATACTCAGAGGGTGGTGATTCACTAAGAGGGTAGTGATTCACTCAGAGGGTAGTCGTTTACTCAGAGGGTAGTGATTCACTCAGAGGGTAGTGATTTACTCGGAGTGTGGTGTTTTAATCAGAGGGCGGTGATTTACTCAGAGGGTAGTGATTCACTCAGGGAGGATAGCGATTTACTCAGAGAGTGGTGATTCACTCAGAGATTGGTGCTTCACTCAGAGGGTAGTGATTCACTCAGAGGGTGGTGATTTACTCAGAGGGTAGTGATTCACTCAGAGAGTGGTGATTCACTCAGAGGGTGTTGATTCACTCAGAGGGTAGTGATTCACTCAGAGGGTAGTGATTTACTCAGAGGGTGGTGATTCACTCAGACCGTAGTGATTCACTCAGAGGTTAGTGATTCACTCAGTGGGTAGTGATTCACTCAGACGCTCGTGATTCACTCAGAGGGTGGTGATTCACTCAGAGGGTAGTGATTCACTCAGAGAATGCTGATTCACTCAGAGGGTGGTGATTCACTCAGAGGGTGGTGATTCACTCAGAGGGTGGTGATTCACTCAGAGGGTAGTGATTCACTCAGATGGTAGTGATTCACTCAGCGGATGGAGATTCACTCAGAGGGTAGTGATTCACTTCGAGGGTTATTATTTACTCAGAGGTTGGTGATTCACTAAGAGATTCGTGATTCACTCAGAGCATAGTGAGTCACTCAGAGGGTGGTGATCACTCAGAGCGTAGTGATGCACACAGACAGTAGTGATTCACTCAGAGGGTGGTGATTCACTCAGAGGGTGGTGATTCACTCAGACGGTAGTGATTCACTCAGAGTGTGGTGATTCACTCAGAGGATGGTGATTCACTCAGAGTGTGGTGATTCAATCAGAGGGTAGTGATTCACTCAGAGGGTGGTGATTCACTCAGAGGGTAGTGATTTACTCGGAGGGTGTTGATTCACTCAGCGGGCAGTGATTCACTCACAGGGTAGTGATTCACTCACAGGGTGCTGATTCACTCAGAGTGTGTTGATTCACTCAGAGGGTCGTGATTCACTCAGAGGGTGGTGATTCACTCAGTGGGTGATGATTCACTAAGAGGGTAGTGATTCACTCAGAGGTTAGTGATTTACTCGGAGGGTGTTGATTTACCCAGAGGGTAGTGATTCACTCAGAGGGTAGTCATTTAATCAGAGGGTAGTGATTCACTCAGAGGGTAGTGATTTACTCGGAGGGTGGTGATTCACTCAGCGGGTAGTGATTCACTCACAGGGTAGTGATTCACTCACAGGGTGCTGATTCACTCAGAGTGTGTTGATTCACTCAGAGGGTAGTGATTCACTCAGAGGGTGGTGATATACTCAGAGGGTGGTGATTCACTAAGAGGGTAGTGATTCACTCAGAGGTTAGTGATTCACTCAGAGGTTAGTGATTCACTCAGAGGGTAGTGATTTACTCAGAGGGTAGTGATTCACTCAGTGGGTAGTGATTCCCTCAGACGGTCGTGATTCAATCAGGGGTGGTGATTCACTCAGACGGTAGTGATTCACTCAGAGAATGCTGATTCACTCAGAGGGTGTTGATTCACTCATAGGGTAGTGATTCACTCAGAGGGTGCTGATTTACTCAGAGGGTGGTGATTCACTAAGAGGGTAGTGATTCACTCAGAGGATAGTGAGTCACTCAGAGGGTGGTGATCACTCAGAGCGTAGTGATTCATACAGACAGTAGTGATTCACTCAGAGGGTGGTGATTCACTCAGAGGGTATTGATTCACTCAGACGGTAGTGATTCACTCAGAGGGTGGTTATTCACTCAGAGGGTAGTGATTCACTCAGAGGGTAGTGATTCACTCAGAGGGTAGTGATTCAATCAGAGGGTAGTGATTCACTCAGAGGGTGGTGATTCACTCAGAGGGTAGTGATTTACTCGGAGGGTGGTGATTCACTCAGCGGGTAGTGATTCACTCACAGGATAGTGATTCACTCACAGGGTGATGATTCACTCAGAGTGTGTTGATTCACTCAGAGGGTAGTGATTCACTCAGAGGGTGGTGATATACTCAGAGGGTGGTGATACACTAAGAGGGTAGTGATTCACTCAGAGGTTAGTGATTTACTCGGAGGGTGTTGATTTACTCAGAGGGTAGTGATTCACTCAGAGGGTAGTCATTTACTCAGAGGGTAGTGATTCACTCAGAGGGTAGTGATTTACTCGGAGTGTGGTGTTTTAATCAGAGGGCGGTGATTTACTCAGAGGGTAGTGATTCACTCAGGGAGGATAGCGATTTACTCAGAGAGTGGTGATTCACTCAGAGATTGGTGCTTCACTCAGAGGGTAGTGTTTCACGCAGACGGTAATGATTCACTCAGAGGGTGGTGATTCACTCAGAGTTTCGTGATTCATTCAGAGGGTAGTGCTTCACTCAGAGGGTGGTGATTTACTCAGAGGGTAGTGATTCACTCAGAGAGTGGTGATTCACTCAGAGGGTGTTGATTCACTCAGAGGGTAGTGATTCACTCAGAGGGTAGTGATTTACTCAGAGGGTGGTGATTCACTCAGACCGTAGTGATTCACTCAGAGGTTAGTGATTCACTCAGTGGGTAGTGATTCACTCAGACGCTCGTGATTCACTCAGAGGGTGGTGATTCACTCAGAGGGTAGTGATTCACTCAGAGAATGCTGATTCACTCAGAGGGTGGTGATTCACTCAGAGGGTGGTGATTCACTCAGAGGGTGGTGATTCACTCAGAGGGTAGTGATTCACTCAGCGGATGGTGATTCACTCAGAGGGTAGTGATTCACTTCGAGGGTAGTTATTTACTCAGAGGTTGGTGATTCACTAAGAGATTCGTGATTCACTCAGAGCATAGTGAGTCACTCAGAGGGTGGTGATCACTCAGAGCGTAGTGATGCACACAGACAGTAGTGATTCACTCAGAGGGTGGTGATTCACTCAGAGTGTGGTGATTCAATCAGAGGGTAGTGATTCACTCTGAGGGTGGTGATTTACTCAGAGGGTAGTGATTTACTCGGAGGGTGGTGATTCACTCAGCGGGTAGTGATTCACTCACAGGGTAGTGATTCACTCACAGGGTGCTGATTCACTCAGAGTGTGTTGATTCACTCAGAGGGTAGTGATTCACTCAGAGGGTGGTGATTTACTCAGTGGGTGGTGATTCACTAAGAGGGTAGTGATTCACTCAGAGGTTAGTGATTTACTCGGAGGGTAGTGATTCACTCAGAGGGTAGTGATTCACTCGGCGATATTACTGATTTACTCAGAGGGAGGTGATTCACTCAGAGGGTGGTGATTCACTCAGAGGGTAGTGATTCACTCAGAGGTCAGTGATTCACTCAGAGGGTGGTGAATCTCTCAGAGGGTAATGATTCACTCAGAGGGTAGTGATTCACTCAGAGTGTCGTGATTTACTCAGAGGGTGGTGATTCACTCAGAGGGTAGTGATTCACTCAGAGGGTGGTGATTCACTCAGAGGGTGGTGATTCACTCAGAGGGCAGTGATTCACTCAGAGGGTAGTGATTTACTCGGAGGGTGGTGATTCATTCAGAGGGTAGTGATTCACTCAGAGGGTAGTGATTCACTCAGAGGGTAGTGATTGACTCAGAGGATGGTGATTCACTCAGAGGGCATTGATTCACTCAGAGGGTCGTTATTTACTCAGAGGGTGGTGATTCACTAAGAGGTTAGTGATTCACTCAGAGGGTGGTGATTCACTCAGAGCGTAGTGATTCACTCAGACCGTAGTGATTCACTCAGAGGGTAGTGATTCACTCAGAGGATGGTGATTCACTCAGAGGGCATTGATTCACTCAGAGGGTCGTTATTTACTCAGAGGGTGGTGATTCACTAAGAGGTTAGTGATTCACTCAGAGAATGCTGATTCACTCAGAGGGTAGTGATTCACTCAGAGGGTGCTGATTTACTCAGAGGGTGGTGATTCACTAAGAGGGTAGTGATTCACTCAGAGGATAGTGAGTCACTCAGAGGGTGGTGATCATTCAGAGCGTAGTGATTCACACAGACAGTAGTGATTCACTCAGAGGGTGGTGATTCACTCAGAGGGTAGTGATTCACTCAGACGGTAGTGATTCACTCAGAGGGTGGTTATTCACTCAGAGGGTAGTGATTCACTCAGAGTGTGGTGATTCCATCAGAGGGTAGTGATTCACTCAGAGGGTGGTGATTCACTCAGAGGGTAGTGATTTACTCAGAGGGTGATGATTCACTCAGCGGGTAGTGATTCACTCACACGGTAGTGATTCACTCACAGGGTGCTGATTCACTAAGAGTGTGTTGATTCACTCAGAGGGTAGTGATTCACTCAGAGGGTGGTGATATACTCAGAGGGTGATGATTCACTAAGAGGGTAGTGATTCACTCAGAGGGTAGTCGTTTACTCAGAGGGTAGTGATTCACTCAGAGGGTAGTGATTTACTCGGAGTGTGGTGTTTTAATCAGAGGGCGGTGATTTACTCAGAGGGTAGTGATTCACTCAGGGAGGATAGCGATTTACTCAGAGAGTGGTGATTCACTCAGAGATTGGTGCTTCACTCAGAGGGTAGTGATTCACTCAGAGGGTGGTGATTTACTCAGAGGGTAGTGATTCACTCAGAGAGTGGTGATTCACTCAGAGGGTGTTGATTCACTCAGAGGGTAGTGATTCACTCAGAGGGTAGTGATTTACTCAGAGGGTGGTGATTCACTCAGACCGTAGTGATTCACTCAGAGGTTAGTGATTCACTCAGTGGGTAGTGATTCACTCAGACGCTCGTGATTCACTCAGAGGGTGGTGATTCACTCAGAGTGTAGTGATTCACTCAGAGAATGCTGATTCACTCAGAGGGTGGTGATTCACTCAGAGGGTGGTGATTCACTCAGAGGGTGGTGATTCACTCAGAGGGTAGTGATTCACTCAGATGGTAGTGATTCACTCAGCGGATGGAGATTCACTCAGAGGGTAGTGATTCACTTCGAGGGTTATTATTTACTCAGAGGTTGGTGATTCACTAAGAGATTCGTGATTCACTCAGAGCATAGTGAGTCACTCAGAGGGTGGTGATCACTCAGAGCGTAGTGATGCACACAGACAGTAGTGATTCACTCAGAGGGTGGTGATTCACTCAGAGGGTGGTGATTCACTCAGACGGTAGTGATTCACTCAGAGTGTGGTGATTCACTCAGAGGATGGTGATTCACTCAGAGTGTGGTGATTCAATCAGAGGGTAGTGATTCACTCAGAGGGTGGTGATTCACTCAGAGGGTAGTGATTTACTCGGAGGGTGTTGATTCACTCAGCGGGCAGTGATTCACTCACAGGGTAGTGATTCACTCACAGGGTGCTGATTCACTCAGAGTGTGTTGATTCACTCAGAGGGTCGTGATTCACTCAGAGGGTGGTGATTCACTCAGTGGGTGATGATTCACTAAGAGGGTAGTGATTCACTCAGAGGTTAGTGATTTACTCGGAGGGTGTTGATTTACCCAGAGGGTAGTGATTCACTCAGAGGGTAGTCATTTAATCAGAGGGTAGTGATTCACTCAGAGGGTAGTGATTTACTCGGAGGGTGGTGATTCACTCAGCGGGTAGTGATTCACTCACAGGGTAGTGATTCACTCACAGGGTGCTGATTCACTCAGAGTGTGTTGATTCACTCAGAGGGTAGTGATTCACTCAGAGGGTGGTGATATACTCAGAGGGTGGTGATTCACTAAGAGGGTAGTGATTCACTCAGAGGTTAGTGATTCACTCAGAGGTTAGTGATTCACTCAGAGGGTAGTGATTTACTCAGAGGGTAGTGATTCACTCAGTGGGTAGTGATTCCCTCAGACGGTCGTGATTCACTCAGACGGTAGTGATTCACTCAGAGGGTGGTTATTCACTCAGAGGGTAGTGATTCACTCAGAGGGTAGTGATTCACTCAGAGGGTAGTGATTCAATCAGAGGGTAGTGATTCACTCAGAGGGTGGTGATTCACTCAGAGGGTAGTGATTTACTCGGAGGGTGGTGATTCACTCAGCGGGTAGTGATTCACTCACAGGATAGTGATTCACTCACAGGGTGATGATTCACTCAGAGTGTGTTGATTCACTCAGAGGGTAGTGATTCACTCAGAGGGTGGTGATATACTCAGAGGGTGGTGATACACTAAGAGGGTAGTGATTCACTCAGAGGTTAGTGATTTACTCGGAGGGTGTTGATTTACTCAGAGGGTAGTGATTCACTCAGAGGGTAGTCATTTACTCAGAGGGTAGTGATTCACTCAGAGGGTAGTGATTTACTCGGAGTGTGGTGTTTTAATCAGAGGGCGGTGATTTACTCAGAGGGTAGTGATTCACTCAGGGAGGATAGCGATTTACTCAGAGAGTGGTGATTCACTCAGAGATTGGTGCTTCACTCAGAGGGTAGTGTTTCACGCAGACGGTAATGATTCACTCAGAGGGTGGTGATTCACTCAGAGTTTAGTGATTCATTCAGAGGGTAGTGCTTCACTCAGAGGGTGGTGATTTACTCAGAGGGTAGTGATTCACTCAGAGAGTGGTGATTCACTCAGAGGGTGTTGATTCACTCAGAGGGTAGTGATTCACTCAGAGGGTAGTGATTTACTCAGAGGGTGGTGATTCACTCAGACCGTAGTGATTCACTCAGAGGTTAGTGATTCACTCAGTGGGTAGTGATTCACTCAGACGCTCGTGATTCACTCAGAGGGTGGTGATTCACTCAGAGGGTAGTGATTCACTCAGAGAATGCTGATTCACTCAGAGGGTGGTGATTCACTCAGAGGGTGGTGATTCACTCAGAGGGTGGTGATTCACTCAGAGGGTAGTGATTCACTCAGCGGATGGTGATTCACTCAGAGGGTAGTGATTCACTTCGAGGGTAGTTATTTACTCAGAGGTTGGTGATTCACTAAGAGATTCGTGATTCACTCAGAGCATAGTGAGTCACTCAGAGGGTGGTGATCACTCAGAGCGTAGTGATGCACACAGACAGTAGTGATTCACTCAGAGGGTGGTGATTCACTCAGAGTGTGGTGATTCAATCAGAGGGTAGTGATTCACTCTGAGGGTGGTGATTTACTCAGAGGGTAGCGATTTACTCGGAGGGTGGTGATTCACTCAGCGGGTAGTGATTCACTCACAGGGTAGTGATTCACTCACAGGGTGCTGATTCACTCAGAGTGTGTTGATTCACTCAGAGGGTAGTGATTCACTCAGAGGGTGGTGATTTACTCAGTGGGTGGTGATTCACTAAGAGGGTAGTGATTCACTCAGAGGTTAGTGATTTACTCGGAGGGTAGTGATTCACTCAGAGGGTAGTGATTCACTCGGCGATATTACTGATTTACTCAGAGGGAGGTGATTCACTCAGAGGGTGGTGATTCACTCAGAGGGTAGTGATTCACTCAGAGGTCAGTGATTCACTCAGAGGGTGGTGAATCTCTCAGAGGGTAATGATTCACTCAGAGGGTAGTGATTCACTCAGAGTGTCGTGATTTACTCAGAGGGTGGTGATTCACTCAGAGGGTAGTGATTCACTCAGAGGGTGGTGATTCACTCAGAGGGTGGTGATTCACTCAGAGGGCAGTGATTCACTCAGAGGGTAGTGATTTACTCGGAGGGTGGTGATTCATTCAGAGGGTAGTGATTCACTCAGAGGGTAGTGATTCACTCAGAGGGTAGTGATTGACTCAGAGGATGGTGATTCACTCAGAGGGCATTGATTCACTCAGAGGGTCGTTATTTACTCAGAGGGTGGTGATTCACTAAGAGGTTAGTGATTCACTCAGAGGGTGGTGATTCACTCAGAGCGTAGTGATTCACTCAGACCGTAGTGATTCACTCAGAGGGTAGTGATTCACTCAGAGGATGGTGATTCACTCAGAGGGCATTGATTCACTCAGAGGGTCGTTATTTACTCAGAGGGTGGTGATTCACTAAGAGGTTAGTGATTCACTCAGAGGGTGGTGATTCACTCAGAGGGTGTTGATTCACTCAGAGGGTGGTGATTCACTAAGAGAGTAGTGATTCACTCAGAGGATAGTGAGTCACTCAGAGGGTGGTGATCACTCAGAGCGTAGTGATTCACTCAGAGCGTAGTGAGTCACTCAGAGGGTGGTGAATCACTCAGAGCGTAGTGATTCACTCAGACCGTAGTGATTCACTCAGAGGTTAGTGATTCACTCAGTGGGTAGTGATTCACTCAGACGGTCGTGATTCACTCAGAGGGTATTGATTCACTCAGACGGTAATGATTCACTCAGAGTGTGGTTATTCACTCAGAGGGTAGTGATTCACTCAGAGTGTGGTGATTCAATCAGAGGGTAGTGATTCACTCAGAGGGTGGTGATTCACTCAGAGGGTGGTGATATACTCAAAGGGTGGTGATTCACTAAGAGGGTAGTGATTCACTCAGAGGTCAGTGATTTACTCGGAGGGTGTTGATTTACTCAGAGTGTAGTGATTCACTCAGAGGGTAGTGATTCACTCAGAGGGTAGTGATTCACTCGGAGTGAGGTGTTTTAATCAGAGGGCGGTGATTTACTCAGAGGGTAGTGATTCACTCAGGGAGGATAGCGATTTACTCAGAGAGTGGTGATTCACTTAGAGATTGGTGCTTCACTCAGAGGGTAGTGTTTCACGCAGACGGTAGTGATTCACTCAGAGGGTGGTGATTCACTCAGAGTTTAGTGATTCACTCAGAGGGTAGTGCTTCACTCAGAGGTTTGTGATTCACTCAGTGGGTAGTGATTCACTCAGACGGTCGTGATTCACTCAGAGGGTGGTGATTCACTCAGAGGGTAGTGATTCACTCAGAGAATGCTGATTCTCTCAGAGGGTGGTGATTCACTCAGAGGGTAGTGATTCACTCAGACGGTAGTGATTCACTCAGTGGGTGGTGATTCACTCAGAGGATGGTGATTCACTCAGAGTGTGGTGATTCAATCAGAGGGTAGTGATTCACTCTGAGGGTGGTGATTCACTCAGAGGGTAGTGATTTACTCGGAGGGTGGTGATTCACTCAGCGGGTAGTGATTCACTCACAGGGTAGTGATTCACTCACAGGGTGCTGATTCACTCAGAGTGTGTTGATTCACTCAGAGGGTAGTGATTCACTCAGAGGGTGGTGATTTACTCAGTGGGTGGTGATTCACGAAGAGGGTAGTGATTCACTCAGAGGTTAGTGATTTACTCGGAGGGTAGTGATTCACTCAGAGGGTAGTGATTCACTCGGCGATATTACTGATTTACTCAGAGGGAGGTGATTCACTCAGAGGGTGGTGATTCACTCAGAGGGTAGTGATTCACTCAGAGGGCAGTGATTCACTCAGAGGTCAGTGATTCACTCAGAGGGTGGTGAATCTCTCAGAGGGTAATGATTCACTCAGAGGGTAGTGATTCACTCAGAGTGTCGTGATTTACTCAGAGGGTGGTGATTCACTCAGAGGGTAGTGATTCACTCAGAGCGTGGTGATTCACTCAGAGCGTGGTGATTCACTCAGAGGGTGGTGATTCACTCAGAGGGCAGTGATTCACTCAGAGGGTAGTGATTTACTCGGAGGGTGGTAATTTACTCAGATGGTAGTGATTCATTCAGAGGGTGGTGATTCACTGAGAGGGTAGTGATTCACTCAGAGGGTGGTGATTCACTCGGAGGGTGGTGATTCACTCAGAGAGTGGTGATTTATTCAGAGCGTAGATTTACTCAGAGGGTCGTGATTCACTCAGAGATTGGTGATTCATTCAGAGGGTAGTGATTCACTCAGAGGGTAGTGATTCACTCAGAGGGTAGTGATTCACTCAGAGGATGGTGATTCACTCAGAGGATGGTGATTCACTCAGAGGGCATTGATTCACTCAGAGGGTGGTGATTCACTAAGAGGTTAGTGATTCACTCAGAGGGTGGTGATTCACTCAGAGCGTAGTGATTCACTCAGACCGTAGTGATTCACTCAGAGGGTAGTGATTCACTCAGAGGATGGTGATTCACTCAGAGGGCATGATTCACTCAGAGGGTCGTTATTTACTCAGAGGGTGGTGATTCACTAAGAGGTTAGTGATTCACTCAGAGGGTGGTGATTCACTCAGAGGGTGTTGATTCACTCAGAGGGTGGTGATTCACTAAGAGAGTAGTGATTCACTCAGAGCGTAGTGAGTCACTCAGAGGGTGGTGAATCACTCAGAGCGTAGTGATTCACTCAGACCGTAGTGATTCACTCAGAGGTTAGTGATTCACTCAGTGGGTAGTGATTCACTCAGACGGTCGTGATTCACTCAGAGGGTATTGATTCACTCAGACGGTAATGATTCACTCAGAGGGTAGTGATTCACTCAGAGTGTGGTGATTCAATCAGAGGGTAGTAATTCACTCAGAGGGTGGTGATTCACTCAGAGGATAGTGAGTCACTCAGAGGGTGGTGATCACTCAGAGCGTAGTGATTCACTCAGAGCGTAGTGATTCACTCAGAGGGTGGTGATATACTCAAAGGGTGGTGATTCACTAAGAGGGTAGTGATTCACTCAGAAGTTAGTGATTTACTCGGAGGGTGTTGATTTACTCAGAGGGTAGGGATTCACTCAGAGGTTAGTGATTCACTCAGAGGGTAGTGATTAACTCAAAGGGTAGTGATTTACTCGGAGTGTGGTGTTTTAATCAGAGGGCGGTGATTTACTCAGAGGGTAGTAATTCACTCAGGGAGGATAGCGATTTACTCAGAGAGTGGTGATTCACTCAGAGATTGGTGCTTCACTCAGAGGGTAGTGTTTCACGCAGACGGTAGTGATTCACTCAGAGGGTGGTGATTCACTCAGAGTTTAGTGATTCACTCAGAGGGTAGTGCTTCACTCAGAGGGTGGTGATTTACTCAGAGGGTAGTGATTCACTCAGAGAGTGGTGATTCACTCAGAGGGTGTTGATTCACTCAGACCGTAGTGATTCACTCAGAGGTTTGTGATTCACTCAGTGGGTAGTGATTCACTCAGACGGTCGTGATTCACTCAGAGGGTGGTGATTCACTCAGAGGGTAGTGATTCACTCAGAGAATGCTGATTCACTCAGAGGGTGGTGATTCACTCAGAGGGTGGTGATTCACTCAGAGGGTGGTGATTCACTCAGAGGGTGGTGATTCACTCAGAGGGTAGTGATTCACTCAGAGGGTAGTGATTCATTCAGAGGGTGGTGATTCACTAAGTGATTAGTGATTCACTCAGAGCGTAGTGAGTCACTCAGAGGGTGGTGAATCACTCAGAGCGTAGTGATTCACTCAGAGGGTAGTGATTTACTCGGAGGGTGGTGATTTACTCAGATGGTAGTGATTCACTCAGAGGGTAGCGATTTACTCAGAGGGTAGTGAGTCACTCAGAGGGTAGTGATTCACTCAGAGGGTGGTGATTCAATCAGAGTGTCGTGATTTACTCAGAGGGTGGTGATTCACTCAGCGGGTCGTGATTCACTCAGAGAGTGGTGATTCACTCAGAGGGTGTTGATTCACTCAGAGGGTAGTGATTCACTCAGAGGGTGCTGATTTACTCAGAGGGTGGTGATTCACTAAGAGAGTAGTGATTCACTCAGAGGATAGTGAGTCACTCAGAGGGTGGTGATCACTCAGAGCGTAGTGATTCACTCAGAGCGTAGTGAGTCACTCAGAGGGTGGTGATTCACTCAGAGCGTAGTGATTCACTCAGACCGTAGTGATTCACTCAGAGGTTAGTGATTCACTCAGTGGGTAGTGATTCACTCAGACGGTCGTGATTCACTCAGAGGGTGGTGATTCACTCAGAGGGTAGTGATTCACTCAGAGAATGCTGATTCACTCAGAGGGTGGTGATTCACTAAGAGATTAGTGATTCACAGAGCGTAGTGAGTCACTCTGAGGGTGGTGATCACTCAGAGCGTAGTGATGCACACAGACAGTAGTGATTCACTCAGAGGGTGGTGATTCACTCAGAGGGTAGTGATTCACTCAGACGGTAGTGATTCACTCAGAGGGTGGTGATTCACTCAGGATGGTGATTCACTCAGAGTGTGGTGATTCAATCAGAGGGTAGTGATTCACTCAGAGGGTGGTGATTCACTCAGAGGGTAGTGATTTACTCGGAGGGTGGTGATTCACTCAGCGGGTAGTGATTCACTCACAGGGTAGTGATTCACTCACAGGGTGCTGATTCACTCAGAGTGTGTTGATTCACTCAGAGGGTAGTGATTCACTCAGATGGTGGTGATTTACTCAGTGGGTGGTGATTCACTAAGAGGGTAGTGATTCACTCAGAGGTTGGTGATTTACTCGGAGGGTAGTGATTCACTCAGAGGGTAGTGATTTACTCGGAGTGTGGTGATTTAATCAGAGGGTGGTGATTCACTTAGAGGGTAGTTATTTACTCAGAGGGTGGTGATTCACTAAGAGATTAGTGATTCACTCAGAGAGTGGTGATTCACTTAGAGATTGGTGCTTCACTCAGAGGGTAGTGTTTCACGCAGACGGTAGTGATTCACTCAGAGGGTGGTGATTCACTCAGAGTTTAGTGATTCACTCAGAGGGTAGTGCTTCACTCAGAGGTTTGTGATTCACTCAGTGGGTAGTGATTCACTCAGACGGTCGTGATTCACTCAGAGGGTGGTGATTCACTCAGAGGGTAGTGATTCACTCAGAGAATGCTGATTCACTCAGAGGGTGGTGATTCACTCAGAGGATAGTGATTCACTCAGACGGTAGTGATTCACTCAGTGGGTGGTGATTCACTCAGAGGATGGTGATTCACTCAGAGTGTGGTGATTCAATCAGAGGGTAGTGATTCACTCTGAGGGTGGTGATTCACTCAGAGGGTAGTGATTTACTCGGAGGGTGGTGATTCACTCAGCGGGTAGTGATTCACTCACAGGGTAGTGATTCACTCACAGGGTGCTGATTCACTCAGAGTGTGTTGATTCACTCAGAGGGTAGTGATTCACTCAGAGGGTGGTGATTTACTCAGTGGGTGGTGATTCACGAAGAGGGTAGTGATTCACTCAGAGGTTAGTGATTTACTCGGAGGGTAGTGATTCACTCAGAGGGTAGTGATTCACTCGGCGATATTACTGATTTACTCAGAGGGAGGTGATTCACTCAGAGGGTGGTGATTCACTCAGAGGGTAGTGATTCACTCAGAGGGCAGTGATTCACTCAGATGTCAGTGATTCACTCAGAGGGTGGTGAATCTCTCAGAGGGTAATGATTCACTCAGAGGGTAGTGATTCACTCAGAGTGTCGTGATTTACTCAGAGGGTGGTGATTCACTCAGAGGGTAGTGATTCACTCAGAGCGTGGTGATTCACTCAGAGCGTGGTGATTCACTCAGAGGGTGGTGATTCACTCAGAGGGCAGTGATTCACTCAGAGGGTAGTGATTTACTCGGAGGGTGGTAATTTACTCAGATGGTAGTGATTCACTCAGAGGGTAGCGATTTACTCAGAGGGTAGTGAGTCACTCAGAGGGTAGTGATTCACTCAGAGGTTGGTGATTTACTCAGAGGGTGTTGATTCACTCAGAGGGTAGTGATTCACTCAGAGGGTGGTGATGCACTCAGAGGGTGGTGATGCACTCAGAGGGTAGTGATTCACTCAGAGGATAGTGATTCATTCAGAGGGTGGTGATTCACTGAGAGGGTAGTGATTCACTCAGAGGGTGGTGATTCACTCGGAGGGTGGTGATTCACTCAGAGAGTGGTGATTCATTCAGAGCGTAGTGATTTACTCAGAGGGTAGTGATTCACTCAGAGAGTGGTGATTCATTCAGAGGGTAGTGATTCACTCAGAGGGTAGTGATTCACTCAGAGGGTAGTGATTCACTCAGAGGATGGTGATTCACTCAGAGGATGGTGATTCACTCAGAGGGCATTGATTCACTCAGAGGGCATTGATTCACTCAGAGGGTGGTGATTCACTAAGAGGTTAGTGATTCACTCAGAGGGTGGTGATTCACTCAGAGCGTAGTGATTCACTCAGACCGTAGTGATTCACTCAGAGGGTAGTGATTCACTCAGAGGATGGTGATTCACTCAGAGGGCATTGATTCACTCAGAGGGTCGTTATTTACTCAGAGGGTGGTGATTCACTAAGAGGTTAGTGATTCACTAAGAGGGTGGTGATTCACTCAGAGGGTGTTGATTCACTCAGAGGGTGGTGATTCACTAAGAGAGTAGTGATTCACTGAGAGCGTAGTGAGTCACTCAGAGGGTGGTGAATCACTCAGAGCGTAGTGATTCACTCAGACCGTAGTGATTCACTCAGAGGTTAGTGATTCACTCAGTGGGTAGTGATTCACTCAGACGGTCGTGATTCACTCAGAGGGTATTGATTCACTCAGACGGTAATGATTCACTCAGAGGGTGGTTATTCACTCAGAGGGTAGTGATTCACTCAGAGTGTGGTGATTCAATCAGAGGGTAGTAATTCACTCAGAGGGTGGTGATTCACTCAGAGAATAGTGAGTCACTCAGAGGGTGGTGATCACTCAGAGCGTAGTGATTCACTCAGAGCGTAGTGATTCACTCAGAGGGTGGTGATATACTCAAAGGGTGGTGATTCACTAAGAGGGTAGTGATTCACTCAGAAGTTAGTGATTTACTCGGAGGGTGTTGATTTACTCAGAGGGTAGTGATTCACTCAGAGGGTAGTGATTCACTCAGAGGGTAGTGATTAACTCAGAGGGTAGTGATTTACTCGGAGTGTGGTGTTTTAATCAGAGGGCGGTGATTTACTCAGAGGGTAGTAATTCACTCAGGGAGGATAGCGATTTACTCAGAGAGTGGTGATTCACTCAGAGATTGGTGCTTCACTCAGAGGGTAGTGTTTCACGCAGACGGTAGTGATTCACTCAGAGGGTGGTGATTCACTCAGAGTTTAGTGATTCACTCAGAGGGTAGTGCTTCACTCAGAGGGTGGTGATTTACTCAGAGGGTAGTGATTCACTCAGAGAGTGGTGATTCACTCAGAGGGTGTTGATTCACTCAGACCGTAGTGATTCACTCAGAGGTTTGTGATTCACTCAGTGGGTAGTGATTCACTCAGACGGTCGTGATTCACTCAGAGGGTGGTGATTCACTCAGAGGGTAGTGATTCACTCAGAGAATGCTGATTCACTCAGAGGGTGGTGATTCACTCAGAGGGTGGTGATTCACTCAGAGGGTGGTGATTCACTCAGAGGGTAGTGATTCACTCAGAGGGTGGTGATTCACTCAGAGTTTAGTGATTCACTCAGAGGGTAGTGCTTCACTCAGAGGGTGGTGATTTACTCAGAGGGTAGTGATTCACTCAGAGAGTGGTGATTCACTCAGAGGGTGTTGATTCACTCAGACCGTAGTGATTCACTCAGAGGTTTGTGATTCACTCAGTGGGTAGTGATTCACTCAGACGGTCGTGATTCACTCAGAGGGTGGTGATTCACTCAGAGGGTAGTGATTCACTCAGAGAATGCTGATTCACTCAGAGGGTGGTGATTCACTCAGAGGGTGGTGATTCACTCAGAGGGTGGTGATTCACTCAGAGGGTGGTGATTCACTCAGAGGGTAGTGATTCACTCAGAGGGTAGTGATTCACTCAGAGGGTAGTGATTCACTTCGAGGGTAGTTATTTACTCAGAGGTTGGTGATTCACTAAGTGATTAGTGATTCACTCAGAGCGTAGTGAGTCAATCAGAGGGTGGTGATTCACTCAGAGCGTAGTGATTCACTCAGAGGGTAGTGATTCACTCAGAGATGGTGATTCACTCAGAGGGTAGTGATTCACTCAGAGGGTAGTTATTTACTCAGAGGGTGGTGATTCACTAAGAGATTCGTGATTCACTCAGAGCATAGTGAGTCACTCAGAGGGTGGTGATCACTCAGAGCGTAGTGATGCACACAGACAGTAGTGATTCACTCAGAGGGTGGTGATTCACTCAGAGGGTAGTGATTCACTCAGACGGTAGTGATTCACTCAGAGGGTAGTGATTTACTCGGAGGGTGGTGATTCACTCAGCGGGTAGTGATTCACTCAGAGGGTAGTGATTCACTCAGAGGGTGGTGATTCACTCAGAGGGTAGTGATTCACTCAGAGGGTAGTGATTTACTCGGAGGGTGGTGATTTACTCAGAGGGTAGTGATTCACTCAGAGGTTAGTGATTCACTCAGAGGGTAGTGATTTACTCAGAGGGTAGTGATTCACTCAGTGGGTAGCGATTCCCTCAGACGGTCGTGATTCAATCAGGGGTGGTGTTTCACTCAGAGGGTAGTGATTCACTCACAGGGTGCTGATTCACTCAGAGTGTGTTGATTCACTCAGAGGGCAGTGATTCACTCAGAGGGTGGTGATTTACTCAGTGGGTGGTGATTCACTAAGAGGGTAGTGATTCACTAAGAGGTTGGTGATTTACTCGGAGGGTAGTGATTCACTCAGAGGGTAGTGATTCACTCGGGGATATTACTGATTTACTCAGAGGGAGGTAATTCACTCAGAGGGTGGTGATTCACTCAGAGGGTAGTGATTCACTCAGAGGATAGTGATTCACTCAGAGGGTGGTGATTCAATCAGAGTGTCGTGATTTACTCAGAGGGTGGTGATTCACTCAGAGGGTAGTGATTCACTCAGAGGGTAGTGATTCATTCAGAGGGTGGTGATTCACTGAGAGGGTAGTGATTCACTCAGAGGGTGGTGATTTACTCGGAGGGTGGTGATTCACTCAGCGGGTAGTGATTCACTCACAGGGTAGTGATTCACTCACAGGGTGCTGATTCACTCAGAGTGTGTTGATTCACTCAGAGGGTAGTGATTCACTCAGAGGGTGGTGATTTACTCAGTGGGTGGTGATTCACTAAGAGGGTAGTGATTCACTCAGAGGTTGGTGATTTACTCGGAGGGTAGTGATTCACTCAGTGGGTAGTGATTCACTCGGGGATATTACTGATTTACTCAGAGGGAGGTGATTCACTCAGAGGGTGGTGATTCACTCAGAGGGTAGTGATTCACTAAGAGGATAGTGATTCACTCAGAGGGTGGTGATTCAATCAGAGTGTCGTGATTTACTCAGAGGGTGGTGATTCAC
This sequence comes from Pristiophorus japonicus, assembly GCF_044704955.1. Classification (NCBI taxonomy): domain Eukaryota; kingdom Metazoa; phylum Chordata; class Chondrichthyes; family Pristiophoridae; genus Pristiophorus; species Pristiophorus japonicus. The sequence continues at coordinate 74,216,619 of NC_091990.1, forward strand.
TCAGAGGGTAGTGATTCACTCAGAGGATAATGATTCATTCAGAGGGTGGTGATTCACTGAGAGGGTAGTGATTCACTCAGAGGGTGGTGATTCACTCGGAGGGTGGTGATTCACTCAGAGAGTGGTGATTCATTCAGAGGGTAGTGATTTACTCAGAGGGTAGTGATTCACTCAGAGGGTGCTGATTCACTCAGAGGGTAGTGATTCACTCAGAGGGTAGTGATTCACTCAGAGGGTCGTTATTTACTCAGAGGGTGGTGATTCACTAAGAGGTTAGTGATTCACTCAGAGGGTGGTGATTCACTCAGAGCGCAGTGATTCACTCAGACCGTAGTGATTCACTCAGCGGTTGGTGATTCACTCAGTAGGTAGTGATTCACTCAGACGGTCGTGATTCACTCAGAGCGTAGTTATTTACTCAGAGGGTGGTGATTCACTAAGTGATTAGTGATTCACTCAGAGCGTAGTGAGTCACTCAGAGGGTGGTGATTCACTCAGAGCGTAGTGATTCACTCAGAGGGTAGTGATTTACTCGGAGGGTGGTGATTTACTCAGATGGTAGTGATTCACTCAGAGGGTAGCGATTTACTCAGAGGGTAGTGAGTCACTCAGAGGGTAGTGATTCACTCAGAGGGTGGTGATTCAATCAGAGTGTCGTGATTTACTCAGAGGGTGTTGATTCACTCAGAGGGTAGTGATTCACTCAGATGGTGGTGATTTACTCAGTGGGTGGTGATTCACTAAGAGGGTAGTGATTCACTCAGAGGTTGGTGATTTACTCGGAGGGTAGTGATTCACTCAGAGGGTAGTGATTTACTCGGAGTGTGGTGATTTAATCAGAGGGTGGTGATTCACTTAGAGGGTAGTTATTTACTCAGAGGGTGGTGATTCACTAAGAGATTAGTGATTCACTCAGAGAGTGATGATTCACTTAGAGATTGGTGCTTCACTCAGAGGGTAGTGTTTCACGCAGACGGTAGTGATTCACTCAGAGGGTGGTGATTCACTCAGAGTTTAGTGATTCACTCAGAGGGTAGTGCTTCACTCAGAGGTTTGTGATTCACTCAGTGGGTAGTGATTCACTCAGACGGTCGTGATTCACTCAGAGGGTGGTGATTCACTCAGAGGGTAGTGATTCACTCAGAGAATGCTGATTCACTCAGAGGGTGGTGATTCACTCAGAGGATAGTGATTCACTCAGACGGTAGTGATTCACTCAGTGGGTGGTGATTCACTCAGAGGATGGTGATTCACTCAGAGTGTGGTGATTCAATCAGAGGGTAGTGATTCACTCTGAGGGTGGTGATTCACTCAGAGGGTAGTGATTTACTCGGAGGGTGGTGATTCACTCAGCGGGTAGTGATTCACTCACAGGGTAGTGATTCACTCACAGGGTGCTGATTCACTCAGAGTGTGTTGATTCACTCAGAGGGTAGTGATTCACTCAGAGGGTGGTGATTTACTCAGTGGGTGGTGATTCACGAAGAGGGTAGTGATTCACTCAGAGGTTAGTGATTTACTCGGAGGGTAGTGATTCACTCAGAGGGTAGTGATTCACTCGGCGATATTACTGATTTACTCAGAGGGAGGTGATTCACTCAGAGGGTGGTGATTCACTCAGAGGGTAGTGATTCACTCAGAGGGCAGTGATTCACTCAGATGTCAGTGATTCACTCAGAGGGTGGTGAATCTCTCAGAGGGTAATGATTCACTCAGAGGGTAGTGATTCACTCAGAGTGTCGTGATTTACTCAGAGGGTGGTGATTCACTCAGAGGGTAGTGATTCACTCAGAGCGTGGTGATTCACTCAGAGCGTGGTGATTCACTCAGAGGGTGGTGATTCACTCAGAGGGCAGTGATTCACTCAGAGGGTAGTGATTTACTCGGAGGGTGGTAATTTACTCAGATGGTAGTGATTCACTCAGAGGGTAGCGATTTACTCAGAGGGTAGTGAGTCACTCAGAGGGTAGTGATTCACTCAGAGGTTGGTGATTTACTCAGAGGGTGTTGATTCACTCAGAGGGTAGTGATTCACTCAGAGGGTGGTGATGCACTCAGAGGGTGGTGATGCACTCAGAGGGTAGTGATTCACTCAGAGGATAGTGATTCATTCAGAGGGTGGTGATTCACTGAGAGGGTAGTGATTCACTCAGAGGGTGGTGATTCACTCGGAGGGTGGTGATTCACTCAGAGAGTGGTGATTCATTCAGAGCGTAGTGATTTACTCAGAGGGTAGTGATTCACTCAGAGAGTGGTGATTCATTCAGAGGGTAGTGATTCACTCAGAGGGTAGTGATTCACTCAGAGGGTAGTGATTCACTCAGAGGATGGTGATTCACTCAGAGGATGGTGATTCACTCAGAGGGCATTGATTCACTCAGAGGGCATTGATTCACTCAGAGGGTGGTGATTCACTAAGAGGTTAGTGATTCACTCAGAGGGTGGTGATTCACTCAGAGCGTAGTGATTCACTCAGACCGTAGTGATTCACTCAGAGGGTAGTGATTCACTCAGAGGATGGTGATTCACTCAGAGGGCATTGATTCACTCAGAGGGTCGTTATTTACTCAGAGGGTGGTGATTCACTAAGAGGTTAGTGATTCACTAAGAGGGTGGTGATTCACTCAGAGGGTGTTGATTCACTCAGAGGGTGGTGATTCACTAAGAGAGTAGTGATTCACTGAGAGCGTAGTGAGTCACTCAGAGGGTGGTGAATCACTCAGAGCGTAGTGATTCACTCAGACCGTAGTGATTCACTCAGAGGTTAGTGATTCACTCAGTGGGTAGTGATTCACTCAGACGGTCGTGATTCACTCAGAGGGTATTGATTCACTCAGACGGTAATGATTCACTCAGAGGGTGGTTATTCACTCAGAGGGTAGTGATTCACTCAGAGTGTGGTGATTCAATCAGAGGGTAGTAATTCACTCAGAGGGTGGTGATTCACTCAGAGGATAGTGAGTCACTCAGAGGGTGGTGATCACTCAGAGCGTAGTGATTCACTCAGAGCGTAGTGATTCACTCAGAGGGTGGTGATATACTCAAAGGGTGGTGATTCACTAAGAGGGTAGTGATTCACTCAGAAGTTAGTGATTTACTCGGAGGGTGTTGATTTACTCAGAGGGTAGTGATTCACTCAGAGGGTAGTGATTCACTCAGAGGGTAGTGATTAACTCAGAGGGTAGTGATTTACTCGGAGTGTGGTGTTTTAATCAGAGGGCGGTGATTTACTCAGAGGGTAGTAATTCACTCAGGGAGGATAGCGATTTACTCAGAGAGTGGTGATTCACTCAGAGATTGGTGCTTCACTCAGAGGGTAGTGTTTCACGCAGACGGTAGTGATTCACTCAGAGGGTGGTGATTCACTCAGAGTTTAGTGATTCACTCAGAGGGTAGTGCTTCACTCAGAGGGTGGTGATTTACTCAGAGGGTAGTGATTCACTCAGAGAGTGGTGATTCACTCAGAGGGTGTTGATTCACTCAGACCGTAGTCATTCACTCAGAGGTTTGTGATTCACTCAGTGGGTAGTGATTCACTCAGACGGTCGTGATTCACTCAGAGGGTGGTGATTCACTCAGAGGGTAGTGATTCACTCAGAGAATGCTGATTCACTCAGAGGGTGGTGATTCACTCAGAGGGTGGTGATTCACTCAGAGGGTGGTGATTCACTCAGAGGGTAGTGATTCACTCAGAGGGTGGTGATTCACTCAGAGTTTAGTGATTCACTCAGAGGGTAGTGCTTCACTCAGAGGGTGGTGATTTACTCAGAGGGTAGTGATTCACTCAGAGAGTGGTGATTCACTCAGAGGGTGTTGATTCACTCAGACCGTAGTGATTCACTCAGAGGTTTGTGATTCACTCAGTGGGTAGTGATTCACTCAGACGGTCGTGATTCACTCAGAGGGTGGTGATTCACTCAGAGGGTAGTGATTCACTCAGAGAATGCTGATTCACTCAGAGGGTGGTGATTCACTCAGAGGGTGGTGATTCACTCAGAGGGTGGTGATTCACTCAGAGGGTGGTGATTCACTCAGAGGGTAGTGATTCACTCAGAGGGTAGTGATTCACTCAGAGGGTAGTGATTCACTTCGAGGGTAGTTATTTACTCAGAGGTTGGTGATTCACTAAGTGATTAGTGATTCACTCAGAGCGTAGTGAGTCAATCAGAGGGTGGTGATTCACTCAGAGCGTAGTGATTCACTCAGAGGGTAGTGATTCACTCAGAGATGGTGATTCACTCAGAGGGTAGTGATTCACTCAGAGGGTAGTTATTTTCTCAGAGGGTGGTGATTCACTAAGAGATTCGTGATTCACTCAGAGCATAGTGAGTCACTCAGAGGGTGGTGATCACTCAGAGCGTAGTGATGCACACAGACAGTAGTGATTCACTCAGAGGGTGGTGATTCACTCAGAGGGTAGTGATTCACTCAGACGGTAGTGATTCACTCAGAGGGTAGTGATTTACTCGGAGGGTGGTGATTCACTCAGCGGGTAGTGATTCACTCAGAGGGTAGTGATTCACTCAGAGGGTAGTGATTCACTCACAGGGTGCTGATTCACTCAGAGTGTGTTGATTCACTCAGAGGGTAGTGATTCACTCAGAGGGTGGTGATTTACTCAGTGGGTGGTGATTCACGAAGAGGGTAGTGATTCACTCAGAGGTTAGTGATTTACTCGGAGGGTAGTGATTCACTCAGAGGGTAGTGATTCACTCGGCGATATTACTGATTTACTCAGAGGGAGGTGATTCACTCAGAGGGTGGTGATTCACTCAGAGGGTAGTGATTCACTCAGAGGGCAGTGATTCACTCAGATGTCAGTGATTCACTCAGAGGGTGGTGAATCTCTCAGAGGGTAATGATTCACTCAGAGGGTAGTGATTCACTCAGAGTGTCGTGATTTACTCAGAGGGTGGTGATTCACTCAGAGGGTAGTGATTCACTCAGAGCGTGGTGATTCACTCAGAGCGTGGTGATTCACTCAGAGGGTGGTGATTCACTCAGAGGGCAGTGATTCACTCAGAGGGTAGTGATTTACTCGGAGGGTGGTAATTTACTCAGATGGTAGTGATTCACTCAGAGGGTAGCGATTTACTCAGAGGGTAGTGAGTCACTCAGAGGGTAGTGATTCACTCAGAGGTTGGTGATTTACTCAGAGGGTGTTGATTCACTCAGAGGGTAGTGATTCACTCAGAGGGTGGTGATGCACTCAGAGGGTGGTGATGCACTCAGAGGGTAGTGATTCACTCAGAGGATAGTGATTCATTCAGAGGGTGGTGATTCACTGAGAGGGTAGTTATTCACTCAGAGGGTGGTGATTCACTCGGAGGGTGGTGATTCACTCAGAGCGTGGTGATTCACTCAGAGCGTGGTGATTCACTCAGAGGGTGGTGATTCACTCAGAGTTTAGTGATTCACTCAGAGGGTAGTGCTTCACTCAGAGGGTGGTGATTTACTCAGAGAGTAGTGATTCACTCAGAGAGTGGTGATTCACTCAGAGGGTGTTGATTCACTCAGACCGTAGTGATTCACTCAGAGGTTTGTGATTCACTCAGTGGGTAGTGATTCACTCAGACGGTCGTGATTCACTCAGAGGGTGGTGATTCACTCAGAGGGTAGTGATTCACTCAGAGAATGCTGATTCACTCAGAGGGTGGTGATTCACTCAGAGGGTGGTGATTCACTCAGAGGGTGGTGATTCACTCAGAGGGTGGTGATTCACTCAGAGGGTAGTGATTCACTCAGAGGGTAGTGATTCACTCAGAGGGTAGTGATTCACTTCGAGGGTAGTTATTTACTCAGAGGTTGGTGATTCACTAAGTGATTAGTGATTCACTCAGAGCGTAGTGAGTCAATCAGAGGGTGGTGATTCACTCAGAGCGTAGTGATTCACTCAGAGGGTAGTGATTCACTCAGAGATGGTGATTCACTCAGAGGGTAGTGATTCACTCAGAGGGTAGTTATTTACTCAGAGGGTGGTGATTCACTAAGTGATTAGTGATTCACTCAGAGCGTAGTGAGTCACTCAGAGGGGGGTGATTCACTCAGAGCGTAGTGATTCACTCAGAGGGTAGTGATTTACTCGGAGGGTGGTGATTTACTCAGATGGTAGTGATTCACTCAGAGGGTAGCGATTTACTCAGAGGGTAGTGAGTCACTCAGAGGGTAGTGATTCACTCAGAGGGTGGTGATTCAATCAGAGTGTCGTGATTTACTCAGAGGGTGGTGATTCACTCAGAGGGTAGTGATTCACTCAGAGGGTGGTGATGCACTCAGCGGGTCGTGATTCACTCAGAGAGTGGTGATTCACTCAGAGGGTGTTGATTCACTCAGAGGGTAGTGATTCACTCAGAGGGTGCTGATTTACTCAGAGGGTGGTGATTCACTAAGAGAGTAGTGATTCACTCAGAGGATAGTGAGTCACTCAGAGGGTGGTGATCACTCAGAGCGTAGTGATTCACTCAGAGCGTAGTGAGTCACTCAGAGGGTGGTGATTCACTCAGAGCGTAGTGATTCACTCAGACCGTAGTGATTCACTCAGAGGTTAGTGATTCACTCAGTGGGTAGTGATTCACTCAGACGGTCGTGATTCACTCAGAGGGTGGTGATTCACTCAGAGGGTAGTGATTCACTCAGAGAATGCTGATTCACTCAGAGTGTGGTGATTCACTCAGAGGGTGGTGATTCACTTAGAGGGTAGTTATTTACTCAGAGGGTGGTGATTCACTAAGAGATTAGTGATTCACTCAGAGCGTAGTGAGTCACTCAGAGGGTGGTGATCACTCAGAACGTAGTGATGCACACAGACAGTAGTGATTCACTCAGAGGGTGGTGATTCACTCAGAGGGTAGTGATTCTCTCAGACGGTAGTGATTCACTCAGAGGGTGGTGATTCACTCAGAGGATGGTGATTCACTCAGAGGGTGTTGATTCACTCAGACCGTAGTGATTCACTCAGAGGTTTGTGATTCACTCAGTGGGTAGTGATTCACTCAGACGGTCGTGATTCACTCAGAGGGTGGTGATTCACTCAGTGGGTGGTGATTCACGAAGAGGGTAGTGATTCACTCAGAGGTTAGTGATTTACTCGGAGGGTAGTGATTCACTCAGAGGGTAGTGATTCACTCGGCGATATTACTGATTTACTCAGAGGGAGGTGATTCACTCAGAGGGTGGTGATTCACTCAGAGGGTAGTGATTCACTCAGAGGGCAGTGATTCACTCAGAGGTCAGTGATTCACTCAGAGGGTGGTGAATCTCTCAGAGGGTAATGATTCACTCAGAGGGTAGTGATTCACTCAGTGTGTCGTGATTTACTCAGAGGGTGGTGATTCACTCAGAGGGTAGTGATTCACTCAGAGCGTGGTGATTCACTCAGAGCGTGGTGATTCACTCAGAGGGTGGTGATTCACTCAGAGGGCAGTGATTCACTCAGAGGGTAGTGATTTACTCGGAGGGTGGTAATTTACTCAGATGGTAGTGATTCACTCAGAGGGTAGCGATTTACTCAGAGGGTAGTGAGTCACTCAGAGGGTAGTGATTCACTCAGAGGGTGGTGATTTACTCAGAGGGTGTTGATTCACTCAGAGGGTAGTGATTCACTCAGAGGGTGGTGATGCACTCAGAGGGTGGTGATGCACTCAGAGGGTAGTGATTCACTCAGAGGATAGTGATTCATTCAGAGGGTGGTGATTCACTGAGAGGGTAGTGATTCACTCAGAGGGTGGTGATTCACTCGGAGGGTGGTGATTCACTCAGAGAGTGGTGATTCATTCAGAGCGTAGTGATTTACTCAGAGGGTAGTGATTCACTCAGAGAGTGGTGATTCATTCAGAGGGTAGTGATTCACTCAGAGGGTAGTGATTCACTCAGAGGGTAGTGATTCACTCAGAGGATGGTGATTCACTCAGAGGATGGTGATTCACTCAGAGGGCATTGATTCACTCAGAGGGCATTGATTCACTCAGAGGGTGGTGATTCACTAAGAGGTTAGTGATTCACTCAGAGGGTGGTGATTCACTCAGAGCGTAGTGATTCACTCAGACCGTAGTGATTCACTCAGAGGGTAGTGATTCACTCAGAGGATGGTGATTCACTCAGAGGGCATTGATTCACTCAGAGGGTCGTTATTTACTCAGAGGGTGGTGATTCACTAAGAGGTTAGTGATTCACTAAGAGGGTGGTGATTCACTCAGAGGGTGTTGATTCACTCAGAGGGTGGTGATTCACTAAGAGAGTAGTGATTCACTGAGAGCGTAGTGAGTCACTCAGAGGGTGGTGAATCACTCAGAGCGTAGTGATTCACTCAGACCGTAGTGATTCACTCAGAGGTTAGTGATTCACTCAGTGGGTAGTGATTCACTCAGACGGTCGTGATTCACTCAGAGGGTATTGATTCACTCAGACGGTAATGATTCACTCAGAGGGTGGTTATTCACTCAGAGGGTAGTGATTCACTCAGAGTGTGGTGATTCAATCAGAGGGTAGTAATTCACTCAGAGGGTGGTGATTCACTCAGAGGATAGTGAGTCACTCAGAGGGTGGTGATCACTCAGAGCGTAGTGATTCACTCAGAGCGTAGTGATTCACTCAGAGGGTGGTGATATACTCAAAGGGTGGTGATTCACTAAGAGGGTAGTGATTCACTCAGAAGTTAGTGATTTACTCGGAGGGTGTTGATTTACTCAGAGGGTAGTGATTCACTCAGAGGGTAGTGATTCACTCAGAGGGTAGTGATTAACTCAGAGGGTAGTGATTTACTCGGAGTGTGGTGTTTTAATCAGAGGGCGGTGATTTACTCAGAGGGTAGTAATTCACTCAGGGAGGATAGCGATTTACTCAGAGAGTGGTGATTCACTCAGAGATTGGTGCTTCACTCAGAGGGTAGTGTTTCACGCAGACGGTAGTGATTCACTCAGAGGGTGGTGATTCACTCAGAGTTTAGTGATTCACTCAGAGGGTAGTGCTTCACTCAGAGGGTGGTGATTTACTCAGAGGGTAGTGATTCACTCAGAGAGTGGTGATTCACTCAGAGGGTGTTGATTCACTCAGACCGTAGTGATTCACTCAGAGGTTTGTGATTCACTCAGTGGGTAGTGATTCACTCAGACGGTCGTGATTCACTCAGAGGGTGGTGATTCACTCAGAGGGTAGTGATTCACTCAGAGAATGCTGATTCACTCAGAGGGTGGTGATTCACTCAGAGGGTGGTGATTCACTCAGAGGGTGGTGATTCACTCAGAGGGTAGTGATTCACTCAGAGGGTGGTGATTCACTCAGAGTTTAGTGATTCACTCAGAGGGTAGTGCTTCACTCAGAGGGTGGTGATTTACTCAGAGGGTAGTGATTCACTCAGAGAGTGGTGATTCACTCAGAGGGTGTTGATTCACTCAGACCGTAGTGATTCACTCAGAGGTTTGTGATTCACTCAGTGGGTAGTGATTCACTCAGACGGTCGTGATTCACTCAGAGGGTGGTGATTCACTCAGAGGGTAGTGATTCACTCAGAGAATGCTGATTCACTCAGAGGGTGGTGATTCACTCAGAGGGTGGTGATTCACTCAGAGGGTGGTGATTCACTCAGAGGGTGGTGATTCACTCAGAGGGTAGTGATTCACTCAGAGGGTAGTGATTCACTCAGAGGGTAGTGATTCACTTCGAGGGTAGTTATTTACTCAGAGGTTGGTGATTCACTAAGTGATTAGTGATTCACTCAGAGCGTAGTGAGTCAATCAGAGGGTGGTGATTCACTCAGAGCGTAGTGATTCACTCAGAGGGTAGTGATTCACTCAGAGATGGTGATTCACTCAGAGGGTAGTGATTCACTCAGAGGGTAGTTATTTACTCAGAGGGTGGTGATTCACTAAGAGATTCGTGATTCACTCAGAGCATAGTGAGTCACTCAGAGGGTGGTGATCACTCAGAGCGTAGTGATGCACACAGACAGTAGTGATTCACTCAGAGGGTGGTGATTCACTCAGAGGGTAGTGATTCACTCAGACGGTAGTGATTCACTCAGAGGGTAGTGATTTACTCGGAGGGTGGTGATTCACTCAGCGGGTAGTGATTCACTCAGAGGGTAGTGATTCACTCAGAGGGTGGTGATTCACTCAGAGGGTAGTGATTCACTCAGAGGGTAGTGATTTACTCGGAGGGTGGTGATTTACTCAGAGGGTAGTGATTCACTCAGAGGTTAGTGATTCACTCAGAGGGTAGTGATTTACTCAGAGGGTAGTGATTCACTCAGTGGGTAGCGATTCCCTCAGACGGTCGTGATTCAATCAGGGGTGGTGTTTCACTCAGAGGGTAGTGATTCACTCACAGGGTGCTGATTCACTCAGAGTGTGTTGATTCACTCAGAGGGCAGTGATTCACTCAGAGGGTGGTGATTTACTCAGTGGGTGGTGATTCACTAAGAGGGTAGTGATTCACTAAGAGGTTGGTGATTTACTCGGAGGGTAGTGATTCACTCAGAGGGTAGTGATTCACTCGGGGATATTACTGATTTACTCAGAGGGAGGTAATTCACTCAGAGGGTGGTGATTCACTCAGAGGGTAGTGATTCACTCAGAGGATAGTGATTCACTCAGAGGGTGGTGATTCAATCAGAGTGTCGTGATTTACTCAGAGGGTGGTGATTCACTCAGAGGGTAGTGATTCACTCAGAGGGTAGTGATTCATTCAGAGGGTGGTGATTCACTGAGAGGGTAGTGATTCACTCAGAGGGTGGTGATTTACTCGGAGGGTGGTGATTCACTCAGCGGGTAGTGATTCACTCACAGGGTAGTGATTCACTCACAGGGTGCTGATTCACTCAGAGTGTGTTGATTCACTCAGAGGGTAGTGATTCACTCAGAGGGTGGTGATTTACTCAGTGGGTGGTGATTCACTAAGAGGGTAGTGATTCACTCAGAGGTTGGTGATTTACTCGGAGGGTAGTGATTCACTCAGTGGGTAGTGATTCACTCGGGGATATTACTGATTTACTCAGAGGGAGGTGATTCACTCAGAGGGTGGTGATTCACTCAGAGGGTAGTGATTCACTAAGAGGATAGTGATTCACTCAGAGGGTGGTGATTCAATCAGAGTGTCGTGATTTACTCAGAGGGTGGTGATTCACTCAGAGGGTAGTGATTCACTCAGAGGATAATGATTCATTCAGAGGGTGGTGATTCACTGAGAGGGTAGTGATTCACTCAGAGGGTGGTGATTCACTCGGAGGGTGGTGATTCACTCAGAGAGTGGTGATTCATTCAGAGGGTAGTGATTTACTCAGAGGGTAGTGATTCACTCAGAGGGTGCTGATTCACTCAGAGGGTAGTGATTCACTCAGAGGGTAGTGATTCACTCAGAGGGTCGTTATTTACTCAGAGGGTGGTGATTCACTCAGAGGGTAGCGATTTACTCAGAGGGTAGTGAGTCACTCAGAGGGTAGTGATTCACTCAGAGGTTGGTGATTTACTCAGAGGGTGTTGATTCACTCAGAGGGTAGTGATTCACTCAGAGGGTGGTGATGCACTCAGAGGGTGGTGATGCACTCAGAGGGTAGTGATTCACTCAGAGGATAGTGATTCATTCAGAGGGTGGTGATTCACTGAGAGGGTAGTTATTCACTCAGAGGGTGGTGATTCACTCGGAGGGTGGTGATTCACTCAGAGCGTGGTGATTCACTCAGAGCGTGGTGATTCACTCAGAGGGTGGTGATTCACTCAGAGTTTAGTGATTCACTCAGAGGGTAGTGCTTCACTCAGAGGGTGGTGATTTACTCAGAGAGTAGTGATTCACTCAGAGAGTGGTGATTCACTCAGAGGGTGTTGATTCACTCAGACCGTAGTGATTCACTCAGAGGTTTGTGATTCACTCAGTGGGTAGTGATTCACTCAGACGGTCGTGATTCACTCAGAGGGTGGTGATTCACTCAGAGGGTAGTGATTCACTCAGAGAATGCTGATTCACTCAGAGGGTGGTGATTCACTCAGAGGGTGGTGATTCACTCAGAGGGTGGTGATTCACTCAGAGGGTGGTGATTCACTCAGAGGGTAGTGATTCACTCAGAGGGTAGTGATTCACTCAGAGGGTAGTGATTCACTTCGAGGGTAGTTATTTACTCAGAGGTTGGTGATTCACTAAGTGATTAGTGATTCACTCAGAGCGTAGTGAGTCAATCAGAGGGTGGTGATTCACTCAGAGCGTAGTGATTCACTCAGAGGGTAGTGATTCACTCAGAGATGGTGATTCACTCAGAGGGTAGTGATTCACTCAGAGGGTAGTTATTTACTCAGAGGGTGGTGATTCACTAAGTGATTAGTGATTCACTCAGAGCGTAGTGAGTCACTCAGAGGGGGGTGATTCACTCAGAGCGTAGTGATTCACTCAGAGGGTAGTGATTTACTCGGAGGGTGGTGATTTACTCAGATGGTAGTGATTCACTCAGAGGGTAGCGATTTACTCAGAGGGTAGTGAGTCACTCAGAGGGTAGTGATTCACTCAGAGGGTGGTGATTCAATCAGAGTGTCGTGATTTACTCAGAGGGTGGTGATTCACTCAGAGGGTAGTGATTCACTCAGAGGGTGGTGATGCACTCAGCGGGTCGTGATTCACTCAGAGAGTGGTGATTCACTCAGAGGGTGTTGATTCACTCAGAGGGTAGTGATTCACTCAGAGGGTGCTGATTTACTCAGAGGGTGGTGATTCACTAAGAGAGTAGTGATTCACTCAGAGGATAGTGAGTCACTCAGAGGGTGGTGATCACTCAGAGCGTAGTGATTCACTCAGAGCGTAGTGAGTCACTCAGAGGGTGGTGATTCACTCAGAGCGTAGTGATTCACTCAGACCGTAGTGATTCACTCAGAGGTTAGTGATTCACTCAGTGGGTAGTGATTCACTCAGACGGTCGTGATTCACTCAGAGGGTGGTGATTCACTCAGAGGGTAGTGATTCACTCAGAGAATGCTGATTCACTCAGAGTGTGGTGATTCACTCAGAGGGTGGTGATTCACTTAGAGGGTAGTTATTTACTCAGAGGGTGGTGATTCACTAAGAGATTAGTGATTCACTCAGAGCGTAGTGAGTCACTCAGAGGGTGGTGATCACTCAGAACGTAGTGATGCACACAGACAGTAGTGATTCACTCAGAGGGTGGTGATTCACTCAGAGGGTAGTGATTCTCTCAGACGGTAGTGATTCACTCAGAGGGTGGTGATTCACTCAGAGGATGGTGATTCACTCAGAGGGTGTTGATTCACTCAGACCGTAGTGATTCACTCAGAGGTTTGTGATTCACTCAGTGGGTAGTGATTCACTCAGACGGTCGTGATTCACTCAGAGGGTGGTGATTCACTCAGTGGGTGGTGATTCACGAAGAGGGTAGTGATTCACTCAGAGGTTAGTGATTTACTCGGAGGGTAGTGATTCACTCAGAGGGTAGTGATTCACTCGGCGATATTACTGATTTACTCAGAGGGAGGTGATTCACTCAGAGGGTGGTGATTCACTCAGAGGGTAGTGATTCACTCAGAGGGCAGTGATTCACTCAGAGGTCAGTGATTCACTCAGAGGGTGGTGAATCTCTCAGAGGGTAATGATTCACTCAGAGGGTAGTGATTCACTCAGTGTGTCGTGATTTACTCAGAGGGTGGTGATTCACTCAGAGGGTAGTGATTCACTCAGAGCGTGGTGATTCACTCAGAGCGTGGTGATTCACTCAGAGGGTGGTGATTCACTCAGAGGGCAGTGATTCACTCAGAGGGTAGTGATTTACTCGGAGGGTGGTAATTTACTCAGATGGTAGTGATTCACTCAGAGGGTAGCGATTTACTCAGAGGGTAGTGAGTCACTCAGAGGGTAGTGATTCACTCAGAGGGTGGTGATTTACTCAGAGGGTGTTGATTCACTCAGAGGGTAGTGATTCACTCAGAGGGTGGTGATGCACTCAGAGGATGGTGATGCACTCAGAGGGTAGTGATTCACTCAGAGGATAGTGATTCATTCAGAGGGTGGTGATTCACTGAGAGGGTAGTGATTCACTCAGAGGGTGGTGATTCACTCGGAGGGTGGTGATTCACTCAGAGAGTGGTGATTCATTCAGAGCGTAGTGATTTACTCAGAGGGTAGTGATTCACTCAGAGAGTGGTGATTCATTCAGAGGGTAGTGATTCACTCAGAGGGTAGTGATTCACTCAGAGGGTAGTGATTCACTCAGAGGATGGTGATTCACTCAGAGGATGGTGATTCACTCAGAGGGCATTGATTCACTCAGAGGGCATTGATTCACTCAGAGGGTGGTGATTCACTAAGAGGTTAGTGATTCACTCAGAGGGTGGTGATTCACTCAGAGCGTAGTGATTCACTCAGACCGTAGTGATTCACTCAGAGGGTAGTGATTCACTCAGAGGATGGTGATTCACTCAGAGGGCATTGATTCACTCAGAGGGTCGTTATTTACTCAGAGGGTGGTGATTCACTAAGAGGTTAGTGATTCACTAAGAGGGTGGTGATTCACTCAGAGGGTGTTGATTCACTCAGAGGGTGGTGATTCACTAAGAGAGTAGTGATTCACTGAGAGCGTAGTGAGTCACTCAGAGGGTGGTGAATCACTCAGAGCGTAGTGATTCACTCAGACCGTAGTGATTCACTCAGAGGTTAGTGATTCACTCAGTGGGTAGTGATTCACTCAGACGGTCGTGATTCACTCAGAGGGTATTGATTCACTCAGACGGTAATGATTCACTCAGAGGGTGGTTATTCACTCAGAGGGTAGTGATTCACTCAGAGTGTGGTGATTCAATCAGAGGGTAGTAATTCACTCAGAGGGTGGTGATTCACTCAGAGGATAGTGAGTCACTCAGAGGGTGGTGATCACTCAGAGCGTAGTGATTCACTCAGAGCGTAGTGATTCACTCAGAGGGTGGTGATATACTCAAAGGGTGGTGATTCACTAAGAGGGTAGTGATTCACTCAGAAGTTAGTGATTTACTCGGAGGGTGTTGATTTACTCAGAGGGTAGTGATTCACTCAGAGGGTAGTGATTCACTCAGAGGGTAGTGATTAACTCAGAGGGTAGTGATTTACTCGGAGTGTGGTGTTTTAATCAGAGGGCGGTGATTTACTCAGAGGGTAGTAATTCACTCAGGGAGGATAGCGATTTACTCAGAGAGTGGTGATTCACTCAGAGATTGGTGCTTCACTCAGAGGGTAGTGTTTCACGCAGACGGTAGTGATTCACTCAGAGGGTGGTGATTCACTCAGAGTTTAGTGATTCACTCAGAGGGTAGTGCTTCACTCAGAGGGTGGTGATTTACTCAGAGGGTAGTGATTCACTCAGAGAGTGGTGATTCACTCAGAGGGTGTTGATTCACTCAGACCGTAGTGATTCACTCAGAGGTTTGTGATTCACTCAGTGGGTAGTGATTCACTCAGACGGTCGTGATTCACTCAGAGGGTGGTGATTCACTCAGAGGGTAGTGATTCACTCAGAGAATGCTGATTCACTCAGAGGGTGGTGATTCACTCAGAGGGTGGTGATTCACTCAGAGGGTGGTGATTCACTCAGAGGGTAGTGATTCACTCAGAGGGTGGTGATTCACTCAGAGTTTAGTGATTCACTCAGAGGGTAGTGCTTCACTCAGAGGGTGGTGATTTACTCAGAGGGTAGTGATTCACTCAGAGAGTGGTGATTCACTCAGAGGGTGTTGATTCACTCAGACCGTAGTGATTCACTCAGAGGTTTGTGATTCACTCAGTGGGTAGTGATTCACTCAGACGGTCGTGATTCACTCAGAGGGTGGTGATTCACTCAGAGGGTAGTGATTCACTCAGAGAATGCTGATTCACTCAGAGGGTGGTGATTCACTCAGAGGGTGGTGATTCACTCAGAGGGTGGTGATTCACTCAGAGGGTGGTGATTCACTCAGAGGGTAGTGATTCACTCAGAGGGTAGTGATTCACTCAGAGGGTAGTGATTCACTTCGAGGGTAGTTATTTACTCAGAGGTTGGTGATTCACTAAGTGATTAGTGATTCACTCAGAGCGTAGTGAGTCAATCAGAGGGTGGTGATTCACTCAGAGCGTAGTGATTCACTCAGAGGGTAGTGATTCACTCAGAGATGGTGATTCACTCAGAGGGTAGTGATTCACTCAGAGGGTAGTTATTTACTCAGAGGGTGGTGATTCACTAAGAGATTCGTGATTCACTCAGAGCATAGTGAGTCACTCAGAGGGTGGTGATCACTCAGAGCGTAGTGATGCACACAGACAGTAGTGATTCACTCAGAGGGTGGTGATTCACTCAGAGGGTAGTGATTCACTCAGACGGTAGTGATTCACTCAGAGGGTAGTGATTTACTCGGAGGGTGGTGATTCACTCAGCGGGTAGTGATTCACTCAGAGGGTAGTGATTCACTCAGAGGGTGGTGATTCACTCAGAGGGTAGTGATTCACTCAGAGGGTAGTGATTTACTCGGAGGGTGGTGATTTACTCAGAGGGTAGTGATTCACTCAGAGGTTAGTGATTCACTCAGAGGGTAGTGATTTACTCAGAGGGTAGTGATTCACTCAGTGGGTAGCGATTCCCTCAGACGGTCGTGATTCAATCAGGGGTGGTGTTTCACTCAGAGGGTAGTGATTCACTCACAGGGTGCTGATTCACTCAGAGTGTGTTGATTCACTCAGAGGGCAGTGATTCACTCAGAGGGTGGTGATTTACTCAGTGGGTGGTGATTCACTAAGAGGGTAGTGATTCACTAAGAGGTTGGTGATTTACTCGGAGGGTAGTGATTCACTCAGAGGGTAGTGATTCACTCGGGGATATTACTGATTTACTCAGAGGGAGGTAATTCACTCAGAGGGTGGTGATTCACTCAGAGGGTAGTGATTCACTCAGAGGATAGTGATTCACTCAGAGGGTGGTGATTCAATCAGAGTGTCGTGATTTACTCAGAGGGTGGTGATTCACTCAGAGGGTAGTGATTCACTCAGAGGGTAGTGATTCATTCAGAGGGTGGTGATTCACTGAGAGGGTAGTGATTCACTCAGAGGGTGGTGATTTACTCGGAGGGTGGTGATTCACTCAGCGGGTAGTGATTCACTCACAGGGTAGTGATTCACTCACAGGGTGCTGATTCACTCAGAGTGTGTTGATTCACTCAGAGGGTAGTGATTCACTCAGAGGGTGGTGATTTACTCAGTGGGTGGTGATTCACTAAGAGGGTAGTGATTCACTCAGAGGTTGGTGATTTACTCGGAGGGTAGTGATTCACTCAGTGGGTAGTGATTCACTCGGGGATATTACTGATTTACTCAGAGGGAGGTGATTCACTCAGAGGGTGGTGATTCACTCAGAGGGTAGTGATTCACTAAGAGGATAGTGATTCACTCAGAGGGTGGTGATTCAATCAGAGTGTCGTGATTTACTCAGAGGGTGGTGATTCACTCAGAGGGTAGTGATTCACTCAGAGGATAATGATTCATTCAGAGGGTGGTGATTCACTGAGAGGGTAGTGATTCACTCAGAGGGTGGTGATTCACTCGGAGGGTGGTGATTCACTCAGAGAGTGGTGATTCATTCAGAGGGTAGTGATTTACTCAGAGGGTAGTGATTCACTCAGAGGGTGCTGATTCACTCAGAGGGTAGTGATTCACTCAGAGGGTAGTGATTCACTCAGAGGGTCGTTATTTACTCAGAGGGTGGTGATTCACTAAGAGGTTAGTGATTCACTCAGAGGGTGGTGATTCACTCAGAGCGCAGTGATTCACTCAGACCGTAGTGATTCACTCAGCGGTTGGTGATTCACTCAGTAGGTAGTGATTCACTCAGACGGTCGTGATTCACTCAGAGCGTAGTTATTTACTCAGAGGGTGGTGA
The DNA here is from genome assembly GCF_044704955.1 of Pristiophorus japonicus. Lineage (NCBI taxonomy): Eukaryota > Metazoa > Chordata > Chondrichthyes > Pristiophoridae > Pristiophorus > Pristiophorus japonicus. Next base: position 74,234,479 of record NC_091990.1, read on the forward strand.
TTCACTAAGTGATTAGTGATTCACTCAGAGCGTAGTGAGTCACTCAGAGGGTGGTGATTCACTCAGAGCGTAGTGATTCACTCAGAGGGTAGTGATTTACTCGGAGGGTGGTGATTTACTCAGATGGTAGTGATTCACTCAGAGGGTAGCGATTTACTCAGAGGGTAGTGAGTCACTCAGAGGGTAGTGATTCACTCAGAGGGTGGTGATTCAATCAGAGTGTCGTGATTTACTCAGAGGGTGGTGATTCACTCAGAGGGTAGTGATTCACTCAGAGGGTGGTGATGCACTCAGCGGGTCGTGATTCACTCAGAGAGTGGTGATTCACTCAGAGGGTGTTGATTCACTCAGAGGGTAGTGATTCACTCAGAGGGTGCTGATTTACTCAGAGGGTGGTGATTCACTAAGAGAGTAGTGATTCACTCAGAGGATAGTGAGTCACTCAGAGGGTGGTGATCACTCAGAGCGTAGTGATTCACTCAGAGCGTAGTGAGTCACTCAGAGGGTGGTGATTCACTCAGAGCGTAGTGATTCACTCAGACCGTAGTGATTCACTCAGAGGTTAGTGATTCACTCAGTGGGTAGTGATTCACTCAGACGGTCGTGATTCACTCAGAGGGTGGTGATTCACTCAGAGGGTAGTGATTCACTCAGAGAATGCTGATTCACTCAGAGTGTGGTGATTCACTCAGAGGGTGGTGATTCACTTAGAGGGTAGTTATTTACTCAGAGGGTGGTGATTCACTAAGAGATTAGTGATTCACTCAGAGCGTAGTGAGTCACTCTGAGGGTGGTGATCACTCAGAGCGTAGTGATGCACACAGACAGTAGTGATTCACTCAGAGGGTGGTGATTCACTCAGAGGGTAGTGATTCACTCAGACGGTAGTGATTCACTCAGAGGGTGGTGATTCACTCAGAGGATGGTGATTCACTCAGAGTGTGGTGATTCAATCAGAGTGTAGTGATTCACTCAGAGGGTGGTGATTCACTCAGAGGGTAGTGATTTACTCGGAGGGTGGTGATTCACTCAGCGGGTAGTGATTCACTCACAGGGTAGTGATTCACTCACAGGGTGCTGATTCACTCAGAGTGTGTTGATTCACTCAGAGGGTAGTGATTCACTCAGAGGGTGGTGATTTACTCAGTGGGTGGTGATTCACTAAGAGGGTAGTGATTCACTCAGAGGTTGGTGATTTACTCGGAGGGTAGTGATTCACTCAGAGGGTAGTGATTTACTCGGAGTGTGGTGATTTAATCAGAGGGTGGTGATTTACTCAGAGGGTGGTGATTCACGCAGGGAGGATAGCGATTTACTCAGAGAGTGGTGATTCACTCAGAGATTGGTGATTCACTCAGAGGGTAGTGATTCACTCAGAGGGTGGTGATTCACTCAGAAGTTAGTGATTCACACTGAGGTTGGTGATTCACTCAGAGGGAAGTGATTTACTCGGAGGGTAGTGATTCACTCAGAGGGTAGTGATTCATTCAGACGGTACTGATTCACTCAGAGGATGGTGATGCACTCAGAGGGTAGTGATTCACTTAGAGGGTAGTTATTTACTCAGAGAGTGGTGATTCACTAAGAGATTAGTGATTCACTCAGAGCGTAGTGAGTCACTCAGAGGGTGGTGATCACTCAGAACGTAGTGATGCACACAGACAGTAGTGATTCACTCAGAGGGTGGTGATTCACTCAGAGGGTAGTGATTCTCTCAGACGGTAGTGATTCACTCAGAGGGTGGTGATTCACTCAGAGGATGGTGATTCACTCAGAGGGTGTTGATTCACTCAGACCGTAGTGATTCACTCAGAGGTTTGTGATTCACTCAGTGGGTAGTGATTCACTCAGACGGTCGTGATTCACTCAGAGGGTGGTGATTCACTCAGTGGGTGGTGATTCACGAAGAGGGTAGTGATTCACTCAGAGGTTAGTGATTTACTCGGAGGGTAGTGATTCACTCAGAGGGTAGTGATTCACTCGGCGATATTACTGATTTACTCAGAGGGAGGTGATTCACTCAGAGGGTGGTGATTCACTCAGAGGGTAGTGATTCACTCAGAGGGCAGTGATTCACTCAGAGGTCAGTGATTCACTCAGAGGGTGGTGAATCTCTCAGAGGGTAATGATTCACTCAGAGGGTAGTGATTCACTCAGTGTGTCGTGATTTACTCAGAGGGTGGTGATTCACTCAGAGGGTAGTGATTCACTCAGAGCGTGGTGATTCACTCAGAGCGTGGTGATTCACTCAGAGGGTGGTGATTCACTCAGAGGGCAGTGATTCACTCAGAGGGTAGTGATTTACTCGGAGGGTGGTAATTTACTCAGATGGTAGTGATTCACTCAGAGGGTAGCGATTTACTCAGAGGGTAGTGAGTCACTCAGAGGGTAGTGATTCACTCAGAGGGTGGTGATTTACTCAGAGGGTGTTGATTCACTCAGAGGGTAGTGATTCACTCAGAGGGTGGTGATGCACTCAGAGGGTGGTGATGCACTCAGAGGGTAGTGATTCACTCAGAGGATAGTGATTCATTCAGAGGGTGGTGATTCACTGAGAGGGTAGTGATTCACTCAGAGGGTGGTGATTCACTCGGAGGGTGGTGATTCACTCAGAGAGTGGTGATTCATTCAGAGCGTAGTGATTTACTCAGAGGGTAGTGATTCACTCAGAGAGTGGTGATTCATTCAGAGGGTAGGGATTCACTCAGAGGGTAGTGATTCACTCAGAGGGTAGTGATTCACTCAGAGGATGGTGATTCACTCAGAGGATGGTGATTCACTCAGAGGGCATTGATTCACTCAGAGGGCATTGATTCACTCAGAGGGTGGTGATTCACTAAGAGGTTAGTGATTCACTCAGAGGGTGGTGATTCACTCAGAGCGTAGTGATTCACTCAGACCGTAGTGATTCACTCAGAGGGTAGTGATTCACTCAGAGGATGGTGATTCACTCAGAGGGCATTGATTCACTCAGAGGGTCGTTATTTACTCAGAGGGTGGTGATTCACTAAGAGGTTAGTGATTCACTCAGAGGGTGGTGATTCACTCAGAGGGTGTTGATTCACTCAGAGGGTGGTGATTCACTAAGAGAGTAGTGATTCACTCAGAGCGTAGTGAGTCACTCAGAGGGTGGTGAATCACTCAGAGCGTAGTGATTCACTCAGACCGTAGTGATTCACTCAGAGGTTAGTGATTCACTCAGTGGGTAGTGATTCACTCAGACGGTCGTGATTCACTCAGAGGGTATTGATTCACTCAGACGGTAATGATTCACTCAGAGGGTGGTTATTCACTCAGAGGGTAGTGATTCACTCAGAGTGTGGTGATTCAATCAGAGGGTAGTAATTCACTCAGAGGGTGGTGATTCACTCAGAGGATAGTGAGTCACTCAGAGGGTGGTGATCACTCAGAGCGTAGTGATTCACTCAGAGCGTAGTGATTCACTCAGAGGGTGTTGATATACTCAAAGGGTGGTGATTCACTAAGAGGGTAGTGATTCACTCAGAAGTTAGTGATTTACTCGGAGGGTGTTGATTTACTCAGAGGGTAGTGATTCACTCAGAGGGTAGTGATTCACTCAGAGGGTAGTGATTAACTCAGAGGGTAGTGATTTACTCGGAGTGTGGTGTTTTAATCAGAGGGCGGTGATTTACTCAGAGGGTAGTAATTCACTCAGGGAGGATAGCGATTTACTCAGAGAGTGGTGATTCACTCAGAGATTGGTGCTTCACTCAGAGGGTAGTGTTTCACGCAGACGGTAGTGATTCACTCAGAGGGTGGTGATTCACTCAGAGTTTAGTGATTCACTCAGAGGGTAGTGCTTCACTCAGAGGGTGGTGATTTACTCAGAGGGTAGTGATTCACTCAGAGAGTGGTGATTCACTCAGAGGGTGTTGATTCACTCAGACCGTAGTGATTCACTCAGAGGTTTGTGATTCACTCAGTGGGTAGTGATTCACTCAGACGGTCGTGATTCACTCAGAGGGTGGTGATTCACTCAGAGGGTAGTGATTCACTCAGAGAATGCTGATTCACTCAGAGGGTGGTGATTCACTCAGAGGGTGGTGATTCACTCAGAGGGTGGTGATTCACTCAGAGGGTGGTGAATCACTCAGAGGGTAGTGATTCACTCAGAGGGTAGTGATTCACTCAGAGGGTAGTGATTCACTTCGAGGGTAGTTATTTACTCAGAGGTTGGTGATTCACTAAGTGATTAGTGATTCACTCAGAGCGTAGTGAGTCAATCAGAGGGTGGTGATTCACTCAGAGCGTAGTGATTCACTCAGAGGGTAGTGATTCACTCAGAGATGGTGATTCACTCAGAGGGTAGTGATTCACTCAGAGGGTAGTTATTTACTCAGAGGGTGGTGATTCACTAAGTGATTAGTGATTCACTCAGAGCGTAGTGAGTCACTCAGAGGGTGGTGATTCACTCAGAGCGTAGTGATTCACTCAGAGGGTAGTGATTTACTCGGAGGGTGGTGATTTACTCAGATGGTAGTGATTCACTCAGAGGGTAGCGATTTACTCAGAGGGTAGTGAGTCACTCAGAGGGTAGTGATTCACTCAGAGGGTGGTGATTCAATCAGAGTGTCGTGATTTACTCAGAGGGTGGTGATTCACTCAGAGGGTAGTGATTCACTCAGAGGGTGGTGATGCACTCAGCGGGTCGTGATTCACTCAGAGAGTGGTGATTCACTCAGAGGGTGTTGATTCACTCAGAGGGTAGTGATTCACTCAGAGGGTGCTGATTTACTCAGAGGGTGGTGATTCACTAAGAGAGTAGTGATTCACTCAGAGGATAGTGAGTCACTCAGAGGGTGGTGATCACTCAGAGCGTAGTGATTCACTCAGAGCGTAGTGAGTCACTCAGAGGGTGGTGATTTACTCAGAGGGTGGTGATTCACTAAGAGAGTAGTGATTCACTCAGAGGATAGTGAGTCACTCAGAGGGTGGTGATCACTCAGAGCGTAGTGATTCACTCAGAGCGTAGTGAGTCACTCAGAGGGTGGTGATTCACTCAGAGCGTAGTGATTCACTCAGACCGTAGTGATTCACTCAGAGGTTAGTGATTCACTCAGAGGGTAGTGATTCACTCAGAGAATGCTGATTCACTCAGAGTGTGGTGATTCACTCAGAGGGTGGTGATTCACTTAGAGGGTAGTTATTTACTCAGAGGGTGGTGATTCACTAAGAGATTAGTGATTCACTCAGAGCGTAGTGAGTCACTCAGAGGGTGGTGATCACTCAGAACGTAGTGATGCACACAGACAGTAGTGATTCACTCAGAGGGTGGTGATTCACTCAGAGGGTAGTGATTCTCTCAGACGGTAGTGATTCACTCAGAGGGTGGTGATTCACTCAGAGGATGGTGATTCACTCAGAGGGTGTTGATTCACTCAGACCGTAGTGATTCACTCAGAGGTTTGTGATTCACTCAGTGGGTAGTGATTCACTCAGACGGTCGTGATTCACTCAGAGGGTGGTGATTCACTCAGTGGGTGGTGATTCACGAAGAGGGTAGTGATTCACTCAGAGGTTAGTGATTTACTCGGAGGGTAGTGATTCACTCAGAGGGTAGTGATTCACTCGGCGATATTACTGATTTACTCAGAGGGAGGTGATTCACTCAGAGGGTGGTGATTCACTCAGAGGGTAGTGATTCACTCAGAGGGCAGTGATTCACTCAGAGGTCAGTGATTCACTCAGAGGGTGGTGAATCTCTCAGAGGGTAATGATTCACTCAGAGGGTAGTGATTCACTCAGTGTGTCGTGATTTACTCAGAGGGTGGTGATTCACTCAGAGGGTAGTGATTCACTCAGAGCGTGGTGATTCACTCAGAGCGTGGTGATTCACTCAGAGGGTGGTGATTCACTCAGAGGGCAGTGATTCACTCAGAGGGTAGTGATTTACTCGGAGGGTGGTAATTTACTCAGATGGTAGTGATTCACTCAGAGGGTAGCGATTTACTCAGAGGGTAGTGAGTCACTCAGAGGGTAGTGATTCACTCAGAGGGTGGTGATTTACTCAGAGGGTGTTGATTCACTCAGAGGGTAGTGATTCACTCAGAGGGTGGTGATGCACTCAGAGGGTGGTGATGCACTCAGAGGGTAGTGATTCACTCAGAGGATAGTGATTCATTCAGAGGGTGGTGATTCACTGAGAGGGTAGTGATTCACTCAGAGGGTGGTGATTCACTCGGAGGGTGGTGATTCACTCAGAGAGTGGTGATTCATTCAGAGCGTAGTGATTTACTCAGAGGGTAGTGATTCACTCAGAGAGTGGTGATTCATTCAGAGGGTAGTGATTCACTCAGAGGGTAGTGATTCACTCAGAGGGTAGTGATTCACTCAGAGGATGGTGATTCACTCAGAGGATGGTGATTCACTCAGAGGGCATTGATTCACTCAGAGGGCATTGATTCACTCAGAGGGTGGTGATTCACTAAGAGGTTAGTGATTCACTCAGAGGGTGGTGATTCACTCAGAGCGTAGTGATTCACTCAGACCGTAGTGATTCACTCAGAGGGTAGTGATTCACTCAGAGGATGGTGATTCACTCAGAGGGCATTGATTCACTCAGAGGGTCGTTATTTACTCAGAGGGTGGTGATTCACTAAGAGGTTAGTGATTCACTCAGAGGGTGGTGATTCACTCAGAGGGTGTTGATTCACTCAGAGGGTGGTGATTCACTAAGAGAGTAGTGATTCACTCAGAGCGTAGTGAGTCACTCAGAGGGTGGTGAATCACTCAGAGCGTAGTGATTCACTCAGACCGTAGTGATTCACTCAGAGGTTAGTGATTCACTCAGTGGGTAGTGATTCACTCAGACGGTCGTGATTCACTCAGAGGGTATTGATTCACTCAGACGGTAATGATTCACTCAGAGGGTGGTTATTCACTCAGAGGGTAGTGATTCACTCAGAGTGTGGTGATTCAATCAGAGGGTAGTAATTCACTCAGAGGGTGGTGATTCACTCAGAGGATAGTGAGTCACTCAGAGGGTGGTGATCACTCAGAGCGTAGTGATTCACTCAGAGCGTAGTGATTCACTCAGAGGGTGGTGATATACTCAAAGGGTGGTGATTCACTAAGAGGGTAGTGATTCACTCAGAAGTTAGTGATTTACTCGGAGGGTGTTGATTTACTCAGAGGGTAGTGATTCTCTCAGAGGGTAGTGATTCACTCAGAGGGTAGTGATTAACTCAGAGGGTAGTGATTTACTCGGAGTGTGGTGTTTTAATCAGAGGGCGGTGATTTACTCAGAGGGTAGTAATTCACTCAGGGAGGATAGCGATTTACTCAGAGAGTGGTGATTCACTCAGAGATTGGTGCTTCACTCAGAGGGTAGTGTTTCACGCAGACGGTAGTGATTCACTCAGAGGGTGGTGATTCACTCAGAGTTTAGTGATTCACTCAGAGGGTAGTGCTTCACTCAGAGGGTGGTGATTTACTCAGAGGGTAGTGATTCACTCAGAGAGTGGTGATTCACTCAGAGGGTGTTGATTCACTCAGACCGTAGTGATTCACTCAGAGGTTTGTGATTCACTCAGTGGGTAGTGATTCACTCAGACGGTCGTGATTCACTCAGAGGGTGGTGATTCACTCAGAGGGTAGTGATTCACTCAGAGAATGCTGATTCACTCAGAGGGTGGTGATTCACTCAGAGGGTGGTGATTCACTCAGAGGGTGGTGATTCACTCAGAGGGTGGTGATTCACTCAGAGGGTAGTGATTCACTCAGAGGGTAGTGATTCACTCAGAGGGTAGTGATTCACTTCGAGGGTAGTTATTTACTCAGAGGTTGGTGATTCACTAAGTGATTAGTGATTCACTCAGAGCGTAGTGAGTCAATCAGAGGGTGGTGATTCACTCAGAGCGTAGTGATTCACTCAGAGGGTAGTGATTCACTCAGAGATGGTGATTCACTCAGAGGGTAGTGATTCACTCAGAGGGTAGTTATTTACTCAGAGGGTGGTGATTCACTAAGTGATTAGTGATTCACTCAGAGCGTAGTGAGTCACTCAGAGGGTGGTGATTCACTCAGAGCGTAGTGATTCACTCAGAGGGTAGTGATTTACTCGGAGGGTGGTGATTTACTCAGATGGTAGTGATTCACTCAGAGGGTAGCGATTTACTCAGAGGGTAGTGAGTCACTCAGAGGGTAGTGATTCACTCAGAGGGTGGTGATTCAATCAGAGTGTCGTGATTTACTCAGAGGGTGGTGATTCACTCAGAGGGTAGTGATTCACTCAGAGGGTGGTGATGCACTCAGCGGGTCGTGATTCACTCAGAGAGTGGTGATTCACTCAGAGGGTGTTGATTCACTCAGAGGGTAGTGATTCACTCAGAGGGTGCTGATTTACTCAGAGGGTGGTGATTCACTAAGAGAGTAGTGATTCACTCAGAGGATAGTGAGTCACTCAGAGGGTGGTGATCACTCAGAGCGTAGTGATTCACTCAGAGCGTAGTGAGTCACTCAGAGGGTGGTGATTCACTCAGAGCGTAGTGATTCACTCAGACCGTAGTGATTCACTCAGAGGTTAGTGATTCACTCAGTGGGTAGTGATTCACTCAGACGGTCGTGATTCACTCAGAGGGTGGTGATTCACTCAGAGGGTAGTGATTCACTCAGAGAATGCTGATTCACTCAGAGTGTGGTGATTCACTCAGAGGGTGGTGATTCACTTAGAGGGTAGTTATTTACTCAGAGGGTGGTGATTCACTAAGAGATTAGTGATTCACTCAGAGCGTAGTGAGTCACTCTGAGGGTGGTGATCACTCAGAGCGTAGTGATGCACACAGACAGTAGTGATTCACTCAGAGGGTGGTGATTCACTCAGAGGGTAGTGATTCACTCAGACGGTAGTGATTCACTCAGAGGGTGGTGATTCACTCAGAGGATGGTGATTCACTCAGAGTGTGGTGATTCAATCAGAGTGTAGTGATTCACTCAGAGGGTGGTGATTCACTCAGAGGGTAGTGATTTACTCGGAGGGTGGTGATTCACTCAGCGGGTAGTGATTCACTCACAGGGTAGTGATTCACTCACAGGGTGCTGATTCACTCAGAGTGTGTTGATTCACTCAGAGGGTAGTGATTCACTCAGAGGGTGGTGATTTACTCAGTGGGTGGTGATTCACTAAGAGGGTAGTGATTCACTCAGAGGTTGGTGATTTACTCGGAGGGTAGTGATTCACTCAGAGGGTAGTGATTTACTCGGAGTGTGGTGATTTAATCAGAGGGTGGTGATTTACTCAGAGGGTGGTGATTCACGCAGGGAGGATAGCGATTTACTCAGAGAGTGGTGATTCACTCAGAGATTGGTGATTCACTCAGAGGGTAGTGATTCACTCAGAGGGTGGTGATTCACTCAGAAGTTAGTGATTCACACAGAGGTTGGTGATTCACTCAGAGGGAAGTGATTTACTCGGAGGGTAGTGATTCACTCAGAGGGTAGTGATTCATTCAGACGGTACTGATTCACTCAGAGGATGGTGATGCACTCAGAGGGTAGTGATTCACTTAGAGGGTAGTTATTTACTCAGAGAGTGGTGATTCACTAAGAGATTAGTGATTCACTCAGAGCGTAGTGAGTCACTCAGAGGGTGGTGATCACTCAGAACGTAGTGATGCACACAGACAGTAGTGATTCACTCAGAGGGTGGTGATTCACTCAGAGGGTAGTGATTCTCTCAGACGGTAGTGATTCACTCAGAGGGTGGTGATTCACTCAGAGGATGGTGATTCACTCAGAGGGTGTTGATTCACTCAGACCGTAGTGATTCACTCAGAGGTTTGTGATTCACTCAGTGGGTAGTGATTCACTCAGACGGTCGTGATTCACTCAGAGGGTGGTGATTCACTCAGTGGGTGGTGATTCACGAAGAGGGTAGTGATTCACTCAGAGGTTAGTGATTTACTCGGAGGGTAGTGATTCACTCAGAGGGTAGTGATTCACTCGGCGATATTACTGATTTACTCAGAGGGAGGTGATTCACTCAGAGGGTGGTGATTCACTCAGAGGGTAGTGATTCACTCAGAGGGCAGTGATTCACTCAGAGGTCAGTGATTCACTCAGAGGGTGGTGAATCTCTCAGAGGGTAATGATTCACTCAGAGGGTAGTGATTCACTCAGTGTGTCGTGATTTACTCAGAGGGTGGTGATTCACTCAGAGGGTAGTGATTCACTCAGAGCGTGGTGATTCACTCAGAGCGTGGTGATTCACTCAGAGGGTGGTGATTCACTCAGAGGGCAGTGATTCACTCAGAGGGCAGTGATTTACTCGGAGGGTGGTAATTTACTCAGATGGTAGTGATTCACTCAGAGGGTAGCGATTTACTCAGAGGGTAGTGAGTCACTCAGAGGGTAGTGATTCACTCAGAGGGTGGTGATTTACTCAGAGGGTGTTGATTCACTCAGAGGGTAGTGATTCACTCAGAGGGTGGTGATGCACTCAGAGGGTGGTGATGCACTCAGAGGGTAGTGATTCACTCAGAGGATAGTGATTCATTCAGAGGGTGGTGATTCACTGAGAGGGTAGTGATTCACTCAGAGGGTGGTGATTCACTCGGAGGGTGGTGATTCACTCAGAGAGTGGTGATTCATTCAGAGCGTAGTGATTTACTCAGAGGGTAGTGATTCACTCAGAGAGTGGTGATTCATTCAGAGGGTAGTGATTCACTCAGAGGGTAGTGATTCACTCAGAGGGTAGTGATTCACTCAGAGGATGGTGATTCACTCAGAGGATGGTGATTCACTCAGAGGGCATTGATTCACTCAGAGGGCATTGATTCACTCAGAGGGTGGTGATTCACTAAGAGGTTAGTGATTCACTCAGAGGGTGGTGATTCACTCAGAGCGTAGTGATTCACTCAGACCGTAGTGATTCACTCAGAGGGTAGTGATTCACTCAGAGGATGGTGATTCACTCAGAGGGCATTGATTCACTCAGAGGGTCGTTATTTACTCAGAGGGTGGTGATTCACTAAGAGGTTAGTGATTCACTCAGAGGGTGGTGATTCACTCAGAGGGTGTTGATTCACTCAGAGGGTGGTGATTCACTAAGAGAGTAGTGATTCACTCAGAGCGTAGTGAGTCACTCAGAGGGTGGTGAATCACTCAGAGCGTAGTGATTCACTCAGACCGTAGTGATTCACTCAGAGGTTAGTGATTCACTCAGTGGGTAGTGATTCACTCAGACGGTCGTGATTCACTCAGAGGGTATTGATTCACTCAGACGGTAATGATTCACTCAGAGGGTGGTTATTCACTCAGAGGGTAGTGATTCACTCAGAGTGTGGTGATTCAATCAGAGGGTAGTAATTCACTCAGAGGGTGGTGATTCACTCAGAGGATAGTGAGTCACTCAGAGGGTGGTGATCACTCAGAGCGTAGTGATTCACTCAGAGCGTAGTGATTCACTCAGAGGGTGGTGATATACTCAAAGGGTGGTGATTCACTAAGAGGGTAGTGATTCACTCAGAAGTTAGTGATTTACTCGGAGGGTGTTGATTTACTCAGAGGGTAGTGATTCACTCAGAGGGTAGTGATTCACTCAGAGGGTAGTGATTAACTCAGAGGGTAGTGATTTACTCGGAGTGTGGTGTTTTAATCAGAGGGCGGTGATTTACTCAGAGGGTAGTAATTCACTCAGGGAGGATAGCGATTTACTCAGAGAGTGGTGATTCACTCAGAGATTGGTGCTTCACTCAGAGGGTAGTGTTTCACGCAGACGGTAGTGATTCACTCAGAGGGTGGTGATTCACTCAGAGTTTAGTGATTCACTCAGAGGGTAGTGCTTCACTCAGAGGGTGGTGATTTACTCAGAGGGTAGTGATTCACTCAGAGAGTGGTGATTCACTCAGAGGGTGTTGATTCACTCAGACCGTAGTGATTCACTCAGAGGTTTGTGATTCACTCAGTGGGTAGTGATTCACTCAGACGGTCGTGATTCACTCAGAGGGTGGTGATTCACTCAGAGGGTAGTGATTCACTCAGAGAATGCTGATTCACTCAGAGGGTGGTGATTCACTCAGAGGGTGGTGATTCACTCAGAGGGTGGTGATTCACTCAGAGGGTGGTGATTCACTCAGAGGGTAGTGATTCACTCAGAGAGTAGTGATTCACTCAGAGGGTAGTGATTCACTTCGAGGGTAGTTATTTACTCAGAGGTTGGTGATTCACTAAGTGATTAGTGATTCACTCAGAGCGTAGTGAGTCAATCAGAGGGTGGTGATTCACTCAGAGCGTAGTGATTCACTCAGAGGGTAGTGATTCACTCAGAGATGGTGATTCACTCAGAGGGTAGTGATTCACTCAGAGGGTAGTTATTTACTCAGAGGGTGGTGATTCACTAAGTGATTAGTGATTCACTCAGAGCGTAGTGAGTCACTCAGAGGGTGGTGATTCACTCAGAGCGTAGTGATTCACTCAGAGGGTAGTGATTTACTCGGAGGGTGGTGATTTACTCAGATGGTAGTGATTCACTCAGAGGGTAGCGATTTACTCAGAGGGTAGTGAGTCACTCAGAGGGTAGTGATTCACTCAGAGGGTGGTGATTCAATCAGAGTGTCGTGATTTACTCAGAGGGTGGTGATTCACTCAGAGGGTAGTGATTCACTCAGAGGGTGGTGATGCACTCAGCGGGTCGTGATTCACTCAGAGAGTGGTGATTCACTCAGAGGGTGTTGATTCACTCAGAGGGTAGTGATTCACTCAGAGGGTGCTGATTTACTCAGAGGGTGGTGATTCACTAAGAGAGTAGTGATTCACTCAGAGGATAGTGAGTCACTCAGAGGGTGGTGATCACTCAGAGCGTAGTGATTCACTCAGAGCGTAGTGAGTCACTCAGAGGGTGGTGATTCACTCAGAGCGTAGTGATTCACTCAGACCGTAGTGATTCACTCAGAGGTTAGTGATTCACTCAGTGGGTAGTGATTCACTCAGACGGTCGTGATTCACTCAGAGGGTGGTGATTCACTCAGAGGGTAGTGATTCACTCAGAGAATGCTGATTCACTCAGAGTGTGGTGATTCACTCAGAGGGTGGTGATTCACTTAGAGGGTAGTTATTTACTCAGAGGGTGGTGATTCACTAAGAGATTAGTGATTCACTCAGAGCGTAGTGAGTCACTCAGAGGGTGGTGATCACTCAGAACGTAGTGATGCACACAGACAGTAGTGATTCACTCAGAGGGTGGTGATTCACTCAGAGGGTAGTGATTCTCTCAGACGGTAGTGATTCACTCAGAGGGTGGTGATTCACTCAGAGGATGGTGATTCACTCAGAGGGTGTTGATTCACTCAGACCGTAGTGATTCACTCAGAGGTTTGTGATTCACTCAGTGGGTAGTGATTCACTCAGACGGTCGTGATTCACTCAGAGGGTGGTGATTCACTCAGTGGGTGGTGATTCACGAAGAGGGTAGTGATTCACTCAGAGGTTAGTGATTTACTCGGAGGGTAGTGATTCACTCAGAGGGTAGTGATTCACTCGGCGATATTACTGATTTACTCAGAGGGAGGTGATTCACTCAGAGGGTGGTGATTCACTCAGAGGGTAGTGATTCACTCAGAGGGCAGTGATTCACTCAGAGGTCAGTGATTCACTCAGAGGGTGGTGAATCTCTCAGAGGGTAATGATTCACTCAGAGGGTAGTGATTCACTCAGTGTGTCGTGATTTACTCAGAGGGTGGTGATTCACTCAGAGGGTAGTGATTCACTCAGAGCGTGGTGATTCACTCAGAGCGTGGTGATTCACTCAGAGGGTGGTGATTCACTCAGAGGGCAGTGATTCACTCAGAGGGTAGTGATTTACTCGGAGGGTGGTAATTTACTCAGATGGTAGTGATTCACTCAGAGGGTAGCGATTTACTCAGAGGGTAGTGAGTCACTCAGAGGGTAGTGATTCACTCAGAGGGTGGTGATTTACTCAGAGGGTGTTGATTCACTCAGAGGGTAGTGATTCACTCAGAGGGTGGTGATGCACTCAGAGGGTGGTGATGCACTCAGAGGGTAGTGATTCACTCAGAGGATAGTGATTCATTCAGAGGGTGGTGATTCACTGAGAGGGTAGTGATTCACTCAGAGGGTGGTGATTCACTCGGAGGGTGGTGATTCACTCAGAGAGTGGTGATTCATTCAGAGCGTAGTGATTTACTCAGAGGGTAGTGATTCACTCAGAGAGTGGTGATTCATTCAGAGGGTAGTGATTCACTCAGAGGGTAGTGATTCACTCAGAGGGTAGTGATTCACTCAGAGGATGGTGATTCACTCAGAGGATGGTGATTCACTCAGAGGGCATTGATTCACTCAGAGGGCATTGATTCACTCAGAGGGTGGTGATTCACTAAGAGGTTAGTGATTCACTCAGAGGGTGGTGATTCACTCAGAGCGTAGTGATTCACTCAGACCGTAGTGATTCACTCAGAGGGTAGTGATTCACTCAGAGGATGGTGATTCACTCAGAGGGCATTGATTCACTCAGAGGGTCGTTATTTACTCAGAGGGTGGTGATTCACTAAGAGGTTAGTGATTCACTCAGAGGGTGGTGATTCACTCAGAGGGTGTTGATTCACTCAGAGGGTGGTGATTCACTAAGAGAGTAGTGATTCACTCAGAGCGTAGTGAGTCACTCAGAGGGTGGTGAATCACTCAGAGCGTAGTGATTCACTCAGACCGTAGTGATTCACTCAGAGGTTAGTGATTCACTCAGTGGGTAGTGATTCACTCAGACGGTCGTGATTCACTCAGAGGGTATTGATTCACTCAGACGGTAATGATTCACTCAGAGGGTGGTTATTCACTCAGAGGGTAGTGATTCACTCAGAGTGTGGTGATTCAATCAGAGGGTAGTAATTCACTCAGAGGGTGGTGATTCACTCAGAGGATAGTGAGTCACTCAGAGGGTGGTGATCACTCAGAGCGTAGTGATTCACTCAGAGCGTAGTGATTCACTCAGAGGGTGGTGATATACTCAAAGGGTGGTGATTCACTAAGAGGGTAGTGATTCACTCAGAAGTTAGTGATTTACTCGGAGGGTGTTGATTTACTCAGAGGGTAGTGATTCTCTCAGAGGGTAGTGATTCACTCAGAGGGTAGTGATTAACTCAGAGGGTAGTGATTTACTCGGAGTGTGGTGTTTTAATCAGAGGGCGGTGATTTACTCAGAGGGTAGTAATTCACTCAGGGAGGATAGCGATTTACTCAGAGAGTGGTGATTCACTCAGAGATTGGTGCTTCACTCAGAGGGTAGTGTTTCACGCAGACGGTAGTGATTCACTCAGAGGGTGGTGATTCACTCAGAGTTTAGTGATTCACTCAGAGGGTAGTGCTTCACTCAGAGGGTGGTGATTTACTCAGAGGGTAGTGATTCACTCAGAGAGTGGTGATTCACTCAGAGGGTGTTGATTCACTCAGACCGTAGTGATTCACTCAGAGGTTTGTGATTCACTCAGTGGGTAGTGATTCACTCAGACGGTCGTGATTCACTCAGAGGGTGGTGATTCACTCAGAGGGTGGTGATTCACTCAGAGAATGCTGATTCACTCAGAGGGTAGTGATTCACTCAGAGGGTAGTGATTCACTCAGAGGGTAGTGATTCACTTCGAGGGTAGTTATTTACTCAGAGGTTGGTGATTCACTAAGTGATTAGTGATTCACTCAGAGCGTAGTGAGTCAATCAGAGGGTGGTGATTCACTCAGAGCGTAGTGATTCACTCAGAGGGTAGTGATTCACTCAGAGATGGTGATTCACTCAGAGGGTAGTGATTCACTCAGAGGGTAGTTATTTACTCAGAGGGTGGTGATTCACTAAGTGATTAGTGATTCACTCAGAGCGTAGTGAGTCACTCAGAGGGTGGTGATTCACTCAGAGCGTAGTGATTCACTCAGAGGGTAGTGATTTACTCGGAGGGTGGTGATTTACTCAGATGGTAGTGATTCACTCAGAGGGTAGCGATTTACTCAGAGGGTAGTGAGTCACTCAGAGGGTAGTGATTCACTCAGAGGGTGGTGATTCAATCAGAGTGTCGTGATTTACTCAGAGGGTGGTGATTCACTCAGAGGGTAGTGATTCACTCAGAGGGTGGTGATGCACTCAGCGGGTCGTGATTCACTCAGAGAGTGGTGATTCACTCAGAGGGTGTTGATTCACTCAGAGGGTAGTGATTCACTCAGAGGGTGCTGATTTACTCAGAGGGTGGTGATTCACTAAGAGAGTAGTGATTCACTCAGAGGATAGTGAGTCACTCAGAGGGTGGTGATCACTCAGAGCGTAGTGATTCACTCAGAGCGTAGTGAGTCACTCAGAGGGTGGTGATTCACTCAGAGCGTAGTGATTCACTCAGACCGTAGTGATTCACTCAGAGGTTAGTGATTCACTCAGTGGGTAGTGATTCACTCAGACGGTCGTGATTCACTCAGAGGGTGGTGATTCACTCAGAGGGTAGTGATTCACTCAGAGAATGCTGATTCACTCAGAGTGTGGTGATTCACTCAGAGGGTGGTGATTCACTTAGAGGGTAGTTATTTACTCAGAGGGTGGTGATTCACTAAGAGATTAGTGATTCACTCAGAGCGTAGTGAGTCACTCTGAGGGTGGTGATCACTCAGAGCGTAGTGATGCACACAGACAGTAGTGATTCACTCAGAGGGTGGTGATTCACTCAGAGGGTAGTGATTCACTCAGACGGTAGTGATTCACTCAGAGGGTGGTGATTCACTCAGAGGATGGTGATTCACTCAGAGTGTGGTGATTCAATCAGAGTGTAGTGATTCACTCAGAGGGTGGTGATTCACTCAGAGGGTAGTGATTTACTCGGAGGGTGGTGATTCACTCAGCGGGTAGTGATTCACTCACAGGGTAGTGATTCACTCACAGGGTG
Source organism: Pristiophorus japonicus (assembly GCF_044704955.1). Lineage (NCBI taxonomy): Eukaryota > Metazoa > Chordata > Chondrichthyes > Pristiophoridae > Pristiophorus > Pristiophorus japonicus. The sequence goes on from NC_091990.1 coordinate 74,251,365, forward strand.
CTGATTCACTCAGAGTGTGTTGATTCACTCAGAGGGTAGTGATTCACTCAGAGGGTGGTGATTTACTCAGTGGGTGGTGATTCACTAAGAGGGTAGTGATTCACTCAGAGGTTGGTGATTTACTCGGAGGGTAGTGATTCACTCAGAGGGTAGTGATTTACTCGGAGTGTGGTGATTTAATCAGAGGGTGGTGATTTACTCAGAGGGTGGTGATTCACGCAGGGAGGATAGCGATTTACTCAGAGAGTGGTGATTCACTCAGAGATTGGTGATTCACTCAGAGGGTAGTGATTCACTCAGAGGGTGGTGATTCACTCAGAAGTTAGTGATTCACACAGAGGTTGGTGATTCACTCAGAGGGAAGTGATTTACTCGGAGGGTAGTGATTCACTCAGAGGGTAGTGATTCATTCAGACGGTACTGATTCACTCAGAGGATGGTGATGCACTCAGAGGGTAGTGATTCACTTAGAGGGTAGTTATTTACTCAGAGAGTGGTGATTCACTAAGAGATTAGTGATTCACTCAGAGCGTAGTGAGTCACTCAGAGGGTGGTGATCACTCAGAACGTAGTGATGCACACAGACAGTAGTGATTCACTCAGAGGGTGGTGATTCACTCAGAGGGTAGTGATTCTCTCAGACGGTAGTGATTCACTCAGAGGGTGGTGATTCACTCAGAGGATGGTGATTCACTCAGAGGGTGTTGATTCACTCAGACCGTAGTGATTCACTCAGAGGTTTGTGATTCACTCAGTGGGTAGTGATTCACTCAGACGGTCGTGATTCACTCAGAGGGTGGTGATTCACTCAGTGGGTGGTGATTCACGAAGAGGGTAGTGATTCACTCAGAGGTTAGTGATTTACTCGGAGGGTAGTGATTCACTCAGAGGGTAGTGATTCACTCGGCGATATTACTGATTTACTCAGAGGGAGGTGATTCACTCAGAGGGTGGTGATTCACTCAGAGGGTAGTGATTCACTCAGAGGGCAGTGATTCACTCAGAGGTCAGTGATTCACTCAGAGGGTGGTGAATCTCTCAGAGGGTAATGATTCACTCAGAGGGTAGTGATTCACTCAGTGTGTCGTGATTTACTCAGAGGGTGGTGATTCACTCAGAGGGTAGTGATTCACTCAGAGCGTGGTGATTCACTCAGAGCGTGGTGATTCACTCAGAGGGTGGTGATTCACTCAGAGGGCAGTGATTCACTCAGAGGGCAGTGATTTACTCGGAGGGTGGTAATTTACTCAGATGGTAGTGATTCACTCAGAGGGTAGCGATTTACTCAGAGGGTAGTGAGTCACTCAGAGGGTAGTGATTCACTCAGAGGGTGGTGATTTACTCAGAGGGTGTTGATTCACTCAGAGGGTAGTGATTCACTCAGAGGGTGGTGATGCACTCAGAGGGTGGTGATGCACTCAGAGGGTAGTGATTCACTCAGAGGATAGTGATTCATTCAGAGGGTGGTGATTCACTGAGAGGGTAGTGATTCACTCAGAGGGTGGTGATTCACTCGGAGGGTGGTGATTCACTCAGAGAGTGGTGATTCATTCAGAGCGTAGTGATTTACTCAGAGGGTAGTGATTCACTCAGAGAGTGGTGATTCATTCAGAGGGTAGTGATTCACTCAGAGGGTAGTGATTCACTCAGAGGGTAGTGATTCACTCAGAGGATGGTGATTCACTCAGAGGATGGTGATTCACTCAGAGGGCATTGATTCACTCAGAGGGCATTGATTCACTCAGAGGGTGGTGATTCACTAAGAGGTTAGTGATTCACTCAGAGGGTGGTGATTCACTCAGAGCGTAGTGATTCACTCAGACCGTAGTGATTCACTCAGAGGGTAGTGATTCACTCAGAGGATGGTGATTCACTCAGAGGGCATTGATTCACTCAGAGGGTCGTTATTTACTCAGAGGGTGGTGATTCACTAAGAGGTTAGTGATTCACTCAGATGGTGGTGATTCACTCAGAGGGTGTTGATTCACTCAGAGGGTGGTGATTCACTAAGAGAGTAGTGATTCACTCAGAGCGTAGTGAGTCACTCAGAGGGTGGTGAATCACTCAGAGCGTAGTGATTCACTCAGACCGTAGTGATTCACTCAGAGGTTAGTGATTCACTCAGTGGGTAGTGATTCACTCAGACGGTCGTGATTCACTCAGAGGGTATTGATTCACTCAGACGGTAATGATTCACTCAGAGGGTGGTTATTCACTCAGAGGGTAGTGATTCACTCAGAGTGTGGTGATTCAATCAGAGGGTAGTAATTCACTCAGAGGGTGGTGATTCACTCAGAGGATAGTGAGTCACTCAGAGGGTGGTGATCACTCAGAGCGTAGTGATTCACTCAGAGCGTAGTGATTCACTCAGAGGGTGGTGATATACTCAAAGGGTGGTGATTCACTAAGAGGGTAGTGATTCACTCAGAAGTTAGTGATTTACTCGGAGGGTGTTGATTTACTCAGAGGGTAGTGATTCACTCAGAGGGTAGTGATTCACTCAGAGGGTAGTGATTAACTCAGAGGGTAGTGATTTACTCGGAGTGTGGTGTTTTAATCAGAGGGCGGTGATTTACTCAGAGGGTAGTAATTCACTCAGGGAGGATAGCGATTTACTCAGAGAGTGGTGATTCACTCAGAGATTGGTGCTTCACTCAGAGGGTAGTGTTTCACGCAGACGGTAGTGATTCACTCAGAGGGTGGTGATTCACTCAGAGTTTAGTGATTCACTCAGAGGGTAGTGCTTCACTCAGAGGGTGGTGATTTACTCAGAGGGTAGTGATTCACTCAGAGAGTGGTGATTCACTCAGAGGGTGTTGATTCACTCAGACCGTAGTGATTCACTCAGAGGTTTGTGATTCACTCAGTGGGTAGTGATTCACTCAGACGGTCGTGATTCACTCAGAGGGTGGTGATTCACTCAGAGGGTAGTGATTCACTCAGAGAATGCTGATTCACTCAGAGGGTGGTGATTCACTCAGAGGGTGGTGATTCACTCAGAGGGTGGTGATTCACTCAGAGGGTGGTGATTCACTCAGAGGGTAGTGATTCACTCAGAGGGTAGTGATTCACTCAGAGGGTAGTGATTCACTTCGAGGGTAGTTATTTACTCAGAGGTTGGTGATTCACTAAGTGATTAGTGATTCACTCAGAGCGTAGTGAGTCAATCAGAGGGTGGTGATTCACTCAGAGCGTAGTGATTCACTCAGAGGGTAGTGATTCACTCAGAGATGGTGATTCACTCAGAGGGTAGTGATTCACTCAGAGGGTAGTTATTTACTCAGAGGGTGGTGATTCACTAAGTGATTAGTGATTCACTCAGAGCGTAGTGAGTCACTCAGAGGGTGGTGATTCACTCAGAGCGTAGTGATTCACTCAGAGGGTAGTGATTTACTCGGAGGGTGGTGATTTACTCAGATGGTAGTGATTCACTCAGAGGGTAGCGATTTACTCAGAGGGTAGTGAGTCACTCAGAGGGTAGTGATTCACTCAGAGGGTGGTGATTCAATCAGAGTGTCGTGATTTACTCAGAGGGTGGTGATTCACTCAGAGGGTAGTGATTCACTCAGAGGGTGGTGATGCACTCAGCGGGTCGTGATTCACTCAGAGAGTGGTGATTCACTCAGAGGGTGTTGATTCACTCAGAGGGTAGTGATTCACTCAGAGGGTGCTGATTTACTCAGAGGGTGGTGATTCACTAAGAGAGTAGTGATTCACTCAGAGGATAGTGAGTCACTCAGAGGGTGGTGATCACTCAGAGCGTAGTGATTCACTCAGAGCGTAGTGAGTCACTCAGAGGGTGGTGATTCACTCAGAGCGTAGTGATTCACTCAGACCGTAGTGATTCACTCAGAGGTTAGTGATTCACTCAGTGGGTAGTGATTCACTCAGACGGTCGTGATTCACTCAGAGGGTGGTGATTCACTCAGAGGGTAGTGATTCACTCAGAGAATGCTGATTCACTCAGAGTGTGGTGATTCACTCAGAGGGTGGTGATTCACTTAGAGGGTAGTTATTTACTCAGAGGGTGGTGATTCACTAAGAGATTAGTGATTCACTCAGAGCGTAGTGAGTCACTCAGAGGGTGGTGATCACTCAGAACGTAGTGATGCACACAGACAGTAGTGATTCACTCAGAGGGTGGTGATTCACTCAGAGGGTAGTGATTCTCTCAGACGGTAGTGATTCACTCAGAGGGTGGTGATTCACTCAGAGGATGGTGATTCACTCAGAGGGTGTTGATTCACTCAGACCGTAGTGATTCACTCAGAGGTTTGTGATTCACTCAGTGGGTAGTGATTCACTCAGACGGTCGTGATTCACTCAGAGGGTGGTGATTCACTCAGTGGGTGGTGATTCACGAAGAGGGTAGTGATTCACTCAGAGGTTAGTGATTTACTCGGAGGGTAGTGATTCACTCAGAGGGTAGTGATTCACTCGGCGATATTACTGATTTACTCAGAGGGAGGTGATTCACTCAGAGGGTGGTGATTCACTCAGAGGGTAGTGATTCACTCAGAGGGCAGTGATTCACTCAGAGGTCAGTGATTCACTCAGAGGGTAGTGATTCACTCAGAGGGTAGTGATTCACTTCGAGGGTAGTTATTTACTCAGAGGTTGGTGATTCACTAAGTGATTAGTGATTCACTCAGAGCGTAGTGAGTCAATCAGAGGGTGGTGATTCACTCAGAGCGTAGTGATTCACTCAGAGGGTAGTGATTCACTCAGAGATGGTGATTCACTCAGAGGGTAGTGATTCACTCAGAGGGTAGTTATTTACTCAGAGGGAGGTGATTCACTAAGAGATTCGTGATTCACTCAGAGCATAGTGAGTCACTCAGAGGGTGGTGATCACTCAGAGCGTAGTGATGCACACAGACAGTAGTGATTCACTCAGAGGGTGGTGATTCACTCAGAGGGTAGTGATTCACTCAGACGGTAGTGATTCACTCAGAGGGTAGTGATTTACTCGGAGGGTGGTGATTCACTCAGCGGGTAGTGATTCACTCAGAGGGTAGTGATTCACTCAGAGGTTGGTGATTCACTCAGAGGGTAGTGATTCACTCAGAGGGTAGTGATTTACTCGGAGGGTGGTGATTTACTCAGAGGGTAGTGATTCACTCAGAGGTTAGTGATTCACTCAGAGGGTAGTGATTTACTCAGAGGGTAGTGATTCACTCAGTGGGTAGCGATTCCCTCAGACGGTCGTGATTCAATCAGGGGTGGTGTTTCACTCAGAGGGTAGTGATTCACTCACAGGGTGCTGATTCACTCAGAGTGTGTTGATTCACTCAGAGGGCAGTGATTCACTCAGAGGGTGGTGATTTACTCAGTGGGTGGTGATTCACTAAGAGGGTAGTGATTCACTAAGAGGTTGGTGATTTACTCGGAGGGTAGTGATTCACTCAGAGGGTAGTGATTCACTCGGGGATATTACTGATTTACTCAGAGGGAGGTAATTCACTCAGAGGGTGGTGATTCACTCAGAGGGTAGTGATTCACTCAGAGGATAGTGATTCACTCAGAGGGTGGTGATTCAATCAGAGTGTCGTGATTTACTCAGAGGGTGGTGATTCACTCAGAGGGTAGTGATTCACTCAGAGGGTAGTGATTCATTCATAGGGTGGTGATTCACTGAGAGGGTAGTGATTCACTCAGAGGGTGGTGATTCACTCGGAGGGTGGTGATTCACTCAGACGGTAGTGATTCACTCAGAGGGTGGTGATTCACTCAGAGGGTGGTGATTCACTCAGAGGATGGTGATTCACTCAGAGGGTAGTGATTTACTCGGAGGGTGGTGATTCACTCAGCGGGTAGTGATTCACTCACAGGGTAGTGATTCACTCACAGGGTGCTGATTCACTCAGAGTGTGTTGATTCACTCAGAGGGTAGTGATTCACTCAGAGGGTGGTGATTTACTCAGTGGGTGGTGATTCACTAAGAGGGTAGTGATTCACTCAGAGGTTGGTGATTTACTCGGAGGGTAGTGATTCACTCAGTGGGTAGTGATTCACTCGGGGATATTACTGATTTACTCAGAGGGAGGTGATTCACTCAGAGGGTGGTGATTCACTCAGAGGGTAGTGATTCACTAAGAGGATAGTGATTCACTCAGAGGGTAGTGATTCACTCAGAGGATAATGATTCATTCAGAGGGTGGTGATTCACTGAGAGGGTAGTGATTCACTCAGAGGGTGGTGATTCACTCGGAGGGTGGTGATTCACTCAGAGAGTGGTGATTCATTCAGAGGGTAGTGATTTACTCAGAGGGTAGTGATTCACTCAGAGGGTGCTGATTCACTCAGAGGGTAGTGATTCACTCAGAGGGTAGTGATTCACTCAGAGGGTCGTTATTTACTCAGAGGGTGGTGATTCACTAAGAGGTTAGTGATTCACTCAGAGGGTGGCGATTCACTCAGAGCGCAGTGATTCACTCAGACCGTAGTGATTCACTCAGCGGTTGGTGATTCACTCAGTAGGTAGTGATTCACTCAGACGGTCGTGATTCACTCAGAGCGTAGTTATTTACTCAGAGGGTGGTGATTCACTAAGTGATTAGTGATTCACTCAGAGCGTAGTGAGTCACTCAGAGGGTGGTGATTCACTCAGAGCGTAGTGATTCACTCAGAGGGTAGTGATTTACTCGGAGGGTGGTGATTTACTCAGATGGTAGTGATTCACTCAGAGGGTAGCGATTTACTCAGAGGGTAGTGAGTCACTCAGAGGGTAGTGATTCACTCAGAGGGTGGTGATTCAATCAGAGTGTCGTGATTTACTCAGAGGGTGGTGATTCACTCAGAGGGTAGTGATTCACTCAGAGGGTGGTGATGCACTCAGCGGGTCGTGATTCACTCAGAGAGTGGTGATTCACTCAGAGGGTGTTGATTCACTCAGAGGGTAGTGATTCACTCAGAGGGTGCTGATTTACTCAGAGGGTGGTGATTCACTAAGAGAGTAGTGATTCACTCAGAGGATAGTGAGTCACTCAGAGGGTGGTGATCACTCAGAGCGTAGTGATTCACTCAGAGCGTAGTGAGTCACTCAGAGGGTGGTGATTCACTCAGAGCGTAGTGATTCACTCAGACCGTAGTGATTCACTCAGAGGTTAGTGATTCACTCAGTGGGTAGTGATTCACTCAGACGGTCGTGATTCACTCAGAGGGTGGTGATTCACTCAGAGGGTAGTGATTCACTCAGAGAATGCTGATTCACTCAGAGTGTGGTGATTCACTCAGAGGGTGGTGATTCACTTAGAGGGTAGTTATTTACTCAGAGGGTGGTGATTCACTAAGAGATTAGTGATTCACTCAGAGCGTAGTGAGTCACTCTGAGGGTGGTGATCACTCAGAGCGTAGTGATGCACACAGACAGTAGTGATTCACTCAGAGGGTGGTGATTCACTCAGAGGGTAGTGATTCACTCAGACGGTAGTGATTCACTCAGAGGGTGGTGATTCACTCAGAGGATGGTGATTCACTCAGAGTGTGGTGATTCAATCAGAGTGTAGTGATTCACTCAGAGGGTGGTGATTCACTCAGAGGGTAGTGATTTACTCGGAGGGTGGTGATTCACTCAGCGGGTAGTGATTCACTCACAGGGTAGTGATTCACTCACAGGGTGCTGATTCACTCAGAGTGTGTTGATTCACTCAGAGGGTAGTGATTCACTCAGAGGGTGGTGATTTACTCAGTGGGTGGTGATTCACTAAGAGGGTAGTGATTCACTCAGAGGTTGGTGATTTACTCGGAGGGTAGTGATTCACTCAGAGGGTAGTGATTTACTCGGTGTGGTGATTTAATCAGAGGGTGGTGATTTACTCAGAGGGTGGTGATTCACGCAGGGAGGATAGCGATTTACTCAGAGAGTGGTGATTCACTCAGAGATTGGTGATTCACTCAGAGGGTAGTGATTCACTCAGAGGGTGGTGATTCACTCAGAAGTTAGTGATTCACACAGAGGTTGGTGATTCACTCAGAGGGAAGTGATTTACTCGGAGGGTAGTGATTCACTCAGAGGGTAGTGATTCATTCAGACGGTACTGATTCACTCAGAGGATGGTGATGCACTCAGAGGGTAGTGATTCACTTAGAGGGTAGTTATTTACTCAGAGAGTGGTGATTCACTAAGAGATTAGTGATTCACTCAGAGCGTAGTGAGTCACTCAGAGGGTGGTGATCACTCAGAACGTAGTGATGCACACAGACAGTAGTGATTCACTCAGAGGGTGGTGATTCACTCAGAGGGTAGTGATTCTCTCAGACGGTAGTGATTCACTCAGAGGGTGGTGATTCACTCAGAGGATGGTGATTCACTCAGAGGGTGTTGATTCACTCAGACCGTAGTGATTCACTCAGAGGTTTGTGATTCACTCAGTGGGTAGTGATTCACTCAGACGGTCGTGATTCACTCAGAGGGTGGTGATTCACTCAGAGGGTAGTGATTCACTCAGAGAATGCTGATTCACTCAGAGGGTGGTGATTCACTCAGAGGGTGGTGATTCACTCAGAGGGTGGTGATTCACTCAGAGGGTAGTGATTCACTCAGAGGGTAGTGATTCACTCAGAGGGTAGTGATTCACTTCGAGGGTAGTTATTTACTCAGAGGTTGGTGATTCACTAAGTGATTAGTGATTCACTCAGAGCGTAGTGAGTCAGTCAGAGGGTGGTGATTCACTCAGAGCGTAGTGATTCACTCAGAGGGTAGTGATTCACTCAGAGATGGTGATTCACTCAGAGGGTAGTGATTCACTCAGAGGGTAGTTATTTACTCAGAGGGTGGTGATTCACTAAGAGATTCGTGATTCACTCAGAGCATAGTGAGTCACTCAGAGGGTGGTGATCACTCAGAGCGTAGTGATGCACACAGACAGTAGTGATTCACTCAGAGGGTGGTGATTCACTCAGAGGGTAGTGATTCACTCAGACGGTAGTGATTCACTCAGAGGGTAGTGATTTACTCGGAGGGTGGTGATTCACTCAGCGGGTAGTGATTCACTCAGAGGGTAGTGATTCACTCAGAGGGTGGTGATTCACTCAGAGGGTAGTGATTCACTCAGAGGGTAGTGATTTACTCGGAGGGTGGTGATTTACTCAGAGGGTAGTGATTCACTCAGAGGTTAGTGATTCACTCAGAGGGTGGTGTTTCACTCAGAGGGTAGTGATTCACTCACAGGGTGCTGATTCACTCAGAGTGTGTTGATTCACTCAGAGGGCAGTGATTCACTCAGAGGGTGGTGATTTACTCAGTGGGTGGTGATTCACTAAGAGGGTAGTGATTCACTAAGAGGTTGGTGATTTACTCGGAGGGTAGTGATTCACTCAGAGGGTAGTGATTCACTCGGGGATATTACTGATTTACTCAGAGGGAGGTAATTCACTCAGAGGGTGGTGATTCACTCAGAGGGTAGTGATTCACTCAGAGGATAGTGATTCACTCAGAGGGTGGTGATTCAATCAGAGTGTCGTGATTTACTCAGAGGGTGGTGATTCACTCAGAGGGTAGTGATTCACTCAGAGGGTAGTGATTCATTCAGAGGGTGGTGATTCACTGAGAGGGTAGTGATTCACTCAGAGGGTGGTGATTCACTCGGAGGGTGGTGATTCACTCAGACGGTAGTGATTCACTCAGAGGGTGGTGATTCACTCAGAGGGTGGTGATTCACTCAGAGGATGGTGATTCACTCAGAGGGTAGTGATTTACTCGGAGGGTGGTGATTCACTCAGCGGGTAGTGATTCACTCACAGGGTAGTGATTCACTCACAGGGTGCTGATTCACTCAGAGTGTGTTGATTCACTCAGAGGGTAGTGATTCACTCAGAGGGTGGTGATTTACTCAGTGGGTGGTGATTCACTAAGAGGGTAGTGATTCACTCAGAGGTTGGTGATTTACTCGGAGGGTAGTGATTCACTCAGTGGGAAGTGATTCACTCGGGGATATTACTGATTTACTCAGAGGGAGGTGATTCACTCAGAGGGTGGTGATTCACTCAGAGGGTAGTGATTCACTAAGAGGATAGTGATTCACTCAGAGGGTGGTGATTCAATCAGAGTGTCGTGATTTACTCAGAGGGTGGTGATTCACTCAGAGGGTAGTGATTCACTCAGAGGATAATGATTCATTCAGAGGGTAGTGATTCACTGAGAGGGTAGTGATTCACTCAGAGGGTGGTGATTCACTCGGAGGGTGGTGATTCACTCAGAGAGTGGTGATTCATTCAGAGGGTAGTGATTTACTCAGAGGGTAGTGATTCACTCAGAGGGTGCTGATTCACTCAGAGGGTAGTGATTCACTCAGAGGGTAGTGATTCACTCAGAGGGTCGTTATTTACTCAGAGGGTGGTGATTCACTAAGAGGTTAGTGATTCACTCAGAGGGTGGTGATTCACTCAGAGCGCAGTGATTCACTCAGACCGTAGTGATTCACTCAGCGGTTGGTGATTCACTCAGTAGGTAGTGATTCACTCAGACGGTCGTGATTCACTCAGAGCGTAGTTATTTACTCAGAGGGTGGTGATTCACTAAGTGATTAGTGATTCACTCAGAGCGTAGTGAGTCACTCAGAGGGTGGTGATTCACTCAGAGCGTAGTGATTCACTCAGAGGGTAGTAATTTACTCGGAGGGTGGTGATTTACTCAGATGGTAGTGATTCACTCAGAGGGTAGCGATTTACTCAGAGGGTAGTGAGTCACTCAGAGGGTAGTGATTCACTCAGAGGGTGGTGATTCAATCAGAGTGTCGTGATTTACTCAGAGGGTGGTGATTCACTCAGAGGGTAGTGATTCACTCAGAGGGTGGTGATGCACTCAGCGGGTCGTGATTCACTCAGAGAGTGGTGATTCACTCAGAGGGTGTTGATTCACTCAGAGGGTAGTGATTCACTCAGAGGGTGCTGATTTACTCAGAGGGTGGTGATTCACTAAGAGAGTAGTGATTCACTCAGAGGATAGTGAGTCACTCAGAGGGTGGTGATCACTCAGAGCGTAGTGATTCACTCAGAGCGTAGTGAGTCACTCAGAGGGTGGTGATTCACTCAGAGCGTAGTGATTCACTCAGACCGTAGTGATTCACTCAGAGGTTAGTGATTCACTCAGTGGGTAGTGATTCACTCAGACGGTCGTGATTCACTCAGAGGGTGGTGATTCACTCAGAGGGTAGTGATTCACTCAGAGAATGCTGATTCACTCAGAGTGTGGTGATTCACTCAGAGGGTGGTGATTCACTTAGAGGGTAGTTATTTACTCAGAGGGTGGTGATTCACTAAGAGATTAGTGATTCACTCAGAGCGTAGTGAGTCACTCTGAGGGTGGTGATCACTCAGAGCGTAGTGATGCACACAGACAGTAGTGATTCACTCAGAGGGTGGTGATTCACTCAGAGGGTAGTGATTCACTCAGACGGTAGTGATTCACTCAGAGGGTGGTGATTCACTCAGAGGATGGTGATTCACTCAGAGTGTGGTGATTCAATCAGAGGGTAGTGATTCACTCAGAGGGTGGTGATTCACCCAGAGGGTAGTGATTTACTCGGAGGGTGGTGATTCACTCAGCGGGTAGTGATTCACTCACAGGGTAGTGATTCACTCACAGGGTGCTGATTCACTCAGAGTGTGTTGATTCACTCAGAGGGTAGTGATTCACTCAGAGGGTGGTGATTTACTCAGTGGGTGGTGATTCACTAAGAGGGTAGTGATTCACTCAGAGGTTGGTGATTTACTCGGAGGGTAGTGATTCACTCAGAGGGTAGTGATTTACTCGGAGTGTGGTGATTTAATCAGAGGGTGGTGATTTACTCAGAGGGTGGTGATTCACGCAGGGAGGATAGCGATTTACTCAGAGAGTGGTGATTCACTCAGAGATTGGTGATTCACTCAGAGGGTAGTGATTCACTCAGAGGGTGGTGATTCACTCAGAAGTTAGTGATTCACACAGAGGTTGGTGATTCACTCAGAGGGAAGTGATTTACTCGGAGGGTAGTGATTCACTCAGAGGGTAGTGATTCATTCAGACGGTACTGATTCACTCAGAGGATGGTGATGCACTCAGAGGGTAGTGATTCACTTAGAGGGTAGTTATTTACTCAGAGAGTGGTGATTCACTAAGAGATTAGTGATTCACTCAGAGCGTAGTGAGTCACTCAGAGGGTGGTGATCACTCAGAACGTAGTGATGCACACAGACAGTAGTGATTCACTCAGAGGGTGGTGATTCACTCAGAGGGTAGTGATTCTCTCAGACGGTAGTGATTCACTCAGAGGGTGGTGATTCACTCAGAGGATGGTGATTCACTCAGAGTGTGGTGATTCAATCAGAGGGTAGTGATTCACTCAGAGGGTGGTGATTCACTCAGAGGGTAGTGATTTACTCGGAGGGTGGTGATTCACTCAGCGGGTAGTGATTCACTCACAGGGTAGTGATTCACTCACAGGGTGCTGATTCACTCAGAGTGTGTTGATTCACTCAGAGGGTAGTGATTCACTCAGAGGGTGGTGATTTACTCAGTGGGTGGTGATTCACTCAGAGGGTAGTGATTCACTCAGAGGTTGGTGATTTACTCGGAGGGTAGTGATTCACTCAGAGGATAGTGATTTACTCGGAGTGTGGTGATTTAATCAGAGGGTGGTGATTTACTCAGAGGGTAGTGATTCACGCAGGGAGGATAGCGATTTACTCAGAGAGTGGTGATTCACTCAGAGATTGGTGATTCACTCAGAGGGTAGTGATTCACTCAGAGGGTGGTGATTCACTCAGAAGTTAGTGATTCACACAGAGGTTGGTGATTCACTCAGAGGGAAGTGATTTACTCGGAGGGTAGTGATTCACTCAGAGGGTAGATTCATTCAGACGGTACTGATTCACTCAGAGGATGGTGATGCACTCAGAGGGTAGTGATTCACTTAGAGGGTAGTTATTTACTCAGAGAGTGGTGATTCACAAAGAGATTAGTGATTCACTCAGAGCGTAGTGAGTCACTCAGAGGGTAGTGATTCACTCAGAGGGTGGTGATTTACTCAGTGGGTGGTGATTCACTAAGAGGGTAGTGATTCACTCAGAGGTTGGTGATTTACTCGGAGGGTAGTGATTCACTCAGTGGGTAGTGATTCACTCGGGGATATTACTGATTTACTCAGAGGGAGGTGATTCACTCAGAGGGTGGTGATTCACTCAGAGGGTAGTGATTCACTAAGAGGATAGTGATTCACTCAGAGGGTGGTGATTCAATCAGAGTGTCGTGATTTACTCAGAGGGTGGTGATTCACTCAGAGGGTAGTGATTCACTCAGAGGATAATGATTCATTCAGAGGGTAGTGATTCACTGAGAGGGTAGTGATTCACTCAGAGGGTGGTGATTCACTCGGAGGGTGGTGATTCACTCAGAGAGTGGTGATTCATTCAGAGGGTAGTGATTTACTCAGAGGGTAGTGATTCACTCAGAGGGTGCTGATTCACTCAGAGGGTAGTGATTCACTCAGAGGGTAGTGATTCACTCAGAGGGTCGTTATTTACTCAGAGGGTGGTGATTCACTAAGAGGTTAGTGATTCACTCAGAGGGTGGTGATTCACTCAGAGCGCAGTGATTCACTCAGACCGTAGTGATTCACTCAGCGGTTGGTGATTCACTCAGTAGGTAGTGATTCACTCAGACGGTCGTGATTCACTCAGAGCGTAGTTATTTACTCAGAGGGTGGTGATTCACTAAGTGATTAGTGATTCACTCAGAGCGTAGTGAGTCACTCAGAGGGTGGTGATTCACTCAGAGCGTAGTGATTCACTCAGAGGGTAGTAATTTACTCGGAGGGTGGTGATTTACTCAGATGGTAGTGATTCACTCAGAGGGTAGCGATTTACTCAGAGGGTAGTGAGTCACTCAGAGGGTAGTGATTCACTCAGAGGGTGGTGATTCAATCAGAGTGTCGTGATTTACTCAGAGGGTGGTGATTCACTCAGAGGGTAGTGATTCACTCAGAGGGTGGTGATGCACTCAGCGGGTCGTGATTCACTCAGAGAGTGGTGATTCACTCAGAGGGTGTTGATTCACTCAGAGGGTAGTGATTCACTCAGAGGGTGCTGATTTACTCAGAGGGTGGTGATTCACTAAGAGAGTAGTGATTCACTCAGAGGATAGTGAGTCACTCAGAGGGTGGTGATCACTCAGAGCGTAGTGATTCACTCAGAGCGTAGTGAGTCACTCAGAGGGTGGTGATTCACTCAGAGCGTAGTGATTCACTCAGACCGTAGTGATTCACTCAGAGGTTAGTGATTCACTCAGTGGGTAGTGATTCACTCAGACGGTCGTGATTCACTCAGAGGGTGGTGATTCACTCAGAGGGTAGTGATTCACTCAGAGAATGCTGATTCACTCAGAGTGTGGTGATTCACTCAGAGCGCAGTGATTCACTCAGACCGTAGTGATTCACTCAGCGGTTGGTGATTCACTCAGTAGGTAGTGATTCACTCAGACGGTCGTGATTCACTCAGAGCGTAGTTATTTACTCAGAGGGTGGTGATTCACTAAGTGATTAGTGATTCACTCAGAGCGTAGTGAGTCACTCAGAGGGTGGTGATTCACTCAGAGCGTAGTGATTCACTCAGAGGGTAGTGATTTACTCGGAGGGTGGTGATTTACTCAGATGGTAGTGATTCACTCAGAGGGTAGCGATTTACTCAGAGGGTAGTGAGTCACTCAGAGGGTAGTGATTCACTCAGAGGGTGGTGATTCAATCAGAGTGTCGTGATTTACTCAGAGGGTGGTGATTCACTCAGAGGGTAGTGATTCACTCAGAGGGTGGTGATGCACTCAGCGGGTCGTGATTCACTCAGAGAGTGGTGATTCACTCAGAGGGTGTTGATTCACTCAGAGGGTAGTGATTCACTCAGAGGGTGCTGATTTACTCAGAGGGTGGTGATTCACTAAGAGAGTAGTGATTCACTCAGAGGATAGTGAGTCACTCAGAGGGTGGTGATCACTCAGAGCGTAGTGATTCACTCAGAGCGTAGTGAGTCACTCAGAGGGTGGTGATTCACTCAGAGCGTAGTGATTCACTCAGACCGTAGTGATTCACTCAGAGGTTAGTGATTCACTCAGTGGGTAGTGATTCACTCAGACGGTCGTGATTCACTCAGAGGGTGGTGATTCACTCAGAGGGTAGTGATTCACTCAGAGAATGCTGATTCACTCAGAGTGTGGTGATTCACTCAGAGGGTGGTGATTCACTTAGAGGGTAGTTATTTACTCAGAGGGTGGTGATTCACTAAGAGATTAGTGATTCACTCAGAGCGTAGTGAGTCACTCTGAGGGTGGTGATCACTCAGAGCGTAGTGATGCACACAGACAGTAGTGATTCACTCAGAGGGTGGTGATTCACTCAGAGGGTAGTGATTCACTCAGACGGTAGTGATTCACTCAGAGGGTGGTGATTCACTCAGAGGATGGTGATTCACTCAGAGTGTGGTGATTCAATCAGAGTGTAGTGATTCACTCAGAGGGTGGTGATTCACTCAGAGGGTAGTGATTTACTCGGAGGGTGGTGATTCACTCAGCGGGTAGTGATTCACTCACAGGGTAGTGATTCACTCACAGGGTGCTGATTCACTCAGAGTGTGTTGATTCACTCAGAGGGTAGTGATTCACTCAGAGGGTGGTGATTTACTCAGTGGGTGGTGATTCACTAAGAGGGTAGTGATTCACTCAGAGGTTGGTGATTTACTCGGAGGGTAGTGATTCACTCAGAGGGTAGTGATTTACTCGGTGTGGTGATTTAATCAGAGGGTGGTGATTTACTCAGAGGGTGGTGATTCACGCAGGGAGGATAGCGATTTACTCAGAGAGTGGTGATTCACTCAGAGATTGGTGATTCACTCAGAGGGTAGTGATTCACTCAGAGGGTGGTGATTCACTCAGAAGTTAGTGATTCACACAGAGGTTGGTGATTCACTCAGAGGGAAGTGATTTACTCGGAGGGTAGTGATTCACTCAGAGGGTAGTGATTCATTCAGACGGTACTGATTCACTCAGAGGATGGTGATGCACTCAGAGGGTAGTGATTCACTTAGAGGGTAGTTATTTACTCAGAGAGTGGTGATTCACTAAGAGATTAGTGATTCACTCAGAGCGTAGTGAGTCACTCAGAGGGTGGTGATCACTCAGAACGTAGTGATGCACACAGACAGTAGTGATTCACTCAGAGGGTGGTGATTCACTCAGAGGGTAGTGATTCTCTCAGACGGTAGTGATTCACTCAGAGGGTGGTGATTCACTCAGAGGATGGTGATTCACTCAGAGGGTGTTGATTCACTCAGACCGTAGTGATTCACTCAGAGGTTTGTGATTCACTCAGTGGGTAGTGATTCACTCAGACGGTCGTGATTCACTCAGAGGGTGGTGATTCACTCAGAGGGTAGTGATTCACTCAGAGAATGCTGATTCACTCAGAGGGTGGTGATTCACTCAGAGGGTGGTGATTCACTCAGAGGGTGGTGATTCACTCAGAGGGTAGTGATTCACTCAGAGGGTAGTGATTCACTCAGAGGGTAGTGATTCACTTCGAGGGTAGTTATTTACTCAGAGGTTGGTGATTCACTAAGTGATTAGTGATTCACTCAGAGCGTAGTGAGTCAGTCAGAGGGTGGTGATTCACTCAGAGCGTAGTGATTCACTCAGAGGGTAGTGATTCACTCAGAGATGGTGATTCACTCAGAGGGTAGTGATTCACTCAGAGGGTAGTTATTTACTCAGAGGGTGGTGATTCACTAAGAGATTCGTGATTCACTCAGAGCATAGTGAGTCACTCAGAGGGTGGTGATCACTCAGAGCGTAGTGATGCACACAGACAGTAGTGATTCACTCAGAGGGTGGTGATTCACTCAGAGGGTAGTGATTCACTCAGACGGTAGTGATTCACTCAGAGGGTAGTGATTTACTCGGAGGGTGGTGATTCACTCAGCGGGTAGTGATTCACTCAGAGGGTAGTGATTCACTCAGAGGGTGGTGATTCACTCAGAGGGTAGTGATTCACTCAGAGGGTAGTGATTTACTCGGAGGGTGGTGATTTACTCAGAGGGTAGTGATTCACTCAGAGGTTAGTGATTCACTCAGAGGGTGGTGTTTCACTCAGAGGGTAGTGATTCACTCACAGGGTGCTGATTCACTCAGAGTGTGTTGATTCACTCAGAGGGCAGTGATTCACTCAGAGGGTGGTGATTTACTCAGTGGGTGGTGATTCACTAAGAGGGTAGTGATTCACTAAGAGGTTGGTGATTTACTCGGAGGGTAGTGATTCACTCAGAGGGTAGTGATTCACTCGGGGATATTACTGATTTACTCAGAGGGAGGTAATTCACTCAGAGGGTGGTGATTCACTCAGAGGGTAGTGATTCACTCAGAGGATAGTGATTCACTCAGAGGGTGGTGATTCAATCAGAGTGTCGTGATTTACTCAGAGGGTGGTGATTCACTCAGAGGGTAGTGATTCACTCAGAGGGTAGTGATTCATTCAGAGGGTGGTGATTCACTGAGAGGGTAGTGATTCACTCAGAGGGTGGTGATTCACTCGGAGGGTGGTGATTCACTCAGACGGTAGTGATTCACTCAGAGGGTGGTGATTCACTCAGAGGGTGGTGATTCACTCAGAGGATGGTGATTCACTCAGAGGGTAGTGATTTACTCGGAGGGTGGTGATTCACTCAGCGGGTAGTGATTCACTCACAGGGTAGTGATTCACTCACAGGGTGCTGATTCACTCAGAGTGTGTTGATTCACTCAGAGGGTAGTGATTCACTCAGAGGGTGGTGATTTACTCAGTGGGTGGTGATTCACTAAGAGGGTAGTGATTCACTCAGAGGTTGGTGATTTACTCGGAGGGTAGTGATTCACTCAGTGGGAAGTGATTCACTCGGGGATATTACTGATTTACTCAGAGGGAGGTGATTCACTCAGAGGGTGGTGATTCACTCAGAGGGTAGTGATTCACTAAGAGGATAGTGATTCACTCAGAGGGTGGTGATTCAATCAGAGTGTCGTGATTTACTCAGAGGGTGGTGATTCACTCAGAGGGTAGTGATTCACTCAGAGGATAATGATTCATTCAGAGGGTAGTGATTCACTGAGAGGGTAGTGATTCACTCAGAGGGTGGTGATTCACTCGGAGGGTGGTGATTCACTCAGAGAGTGGTGATTCATTCAGAGGGTAGTGATTTACTCAGAGGGTAGTGATTCACTCAGAGGGTGCTGATTCACTCAGAGGGTAGTGATTCACTCAGAGGGTAGTGATTCACTCAGAGGGTCGTTATTTACTCAGAGGGTGGTGATTCACTAAGAGGTTAGTGATTCACTCAGAGGGTGGTGATTCACTCAGAGCGCAGTGATTCACTCAGACCGTAGTGATTCACTCAGCGGTTGGTGATTCACTCAGTAGGTAGTGATTCACTCAGACGGTCGTGATTCACTCAGAGCGTAGTTATTTACTCAGAGGGTGGTGATTCACTAAGTGATTAGTGATTCACTCAGAGCGTAGTGAGTCACTCAGAGGGTGGTGATTCACTCAGAGCGTAGTGATTCACTCAGAGGGTAGTAATTTACTCGGAGGGTGGTGATTTACTCAGATGGTAGTGATTCACTCAGAGGGTAGCGATTTACTCAGAGGGTAGTGAGTCACTCAGAGGGTAGTGATTCACTCAGAGGGTGGTGATTCAATCAGAGTGTCGTGATTTACTCAGAGGGTGGTGATTCACTCAGAGGGTAGTGATTCACTCAGAGGGTGGTGATGCACTCAGCGGGTCGTGATTCACTCAGAGAGTGGTGATTCACTCAGAGGGTGTTGATTCACTCAGAGGGTAGTGATTCACTCAGAGGGTGCTGATTTACTCAGAGGGTGGTGATTCACTAAGAGAGTAGTGATTCACTCAGAGGATAGTGAGTCACTCAGAGGGTGGTGATCACTCAGAGCGTAGTGATTCACTCAGAGCGTAGTGAGTCACTCAGAGGGTGGTGATTCACTCAGAGCGTAGTGATTCACTCAGACCGTAGTGATTCACTCAGAGGTTAGTGATTCACTCAGTGGGTAGTGATTCACTCAGACGGTCGTGATTCACTCAGAGGGTGGTGATTCACTCAGAGGGTAGTGATTCACTCAGAGAATGCTGATTCACTCAGAGTGTGGTGATTCACTCAGAGGGTGGTGATTCACTTAGAGGGTAGTTATTTACTCAGAGGGTGGTGATTCACTAAGAGATTAGTGATTCACTCAGAGCGTAGTGAGTCACTCTGAGGGTGGTGATCACTCAGAGCGTAGTGATGCACACAGACAGTAGTGATTCACTCAGAGGGTGGTGATTCACTCAGAGGGTAGTGATTCACTCAGACGGTAGTGATTCACTCAGAGGGTGGTGATTCACTCAGAGGATGGTGATTCACTCAGAGTGTGGTGATTCAATCAGAGGGTAGTGATTCACTCAGAGGGTGGTGATTCACCCAGAGGGTAGTGATTTACTCGGAGGGTGGTGATTCACTCAGCGGGTAGTGATTCACTCACAGGGTAGTGATTCACTCACAGGGTGCTGATTCACTCAGAGTGTGTTGATTCACTCAGAGGGTAGTGATTCACTCAGAGGGTGGTGATTTACTCAGTGGGTGGTGATTCACTAAGAGGGTAGTGATTCACTCAGAGGTTGGTGATTTACTCGGAGGGTAGTGATTCACTCAGAGGGTAGTGATTTACTCGGAGTGTGGTGATTTAATCAGAGGGTGGTGATTTACTCAGAGGGTGGTGATTCACGCAGGGAGGATAGCGATTTACTCAGAGAGTGGTGATTCACTCAGAGATTGGTGATTCACTCAGAGGGTAGTGATTCACTCAGAGGGTGGTGATTCACTCAGAAGTTAGTGATTCACACAGAGGTTGGTGATTCACTCAGAGGGAAGTGATTTACTCGGAGGGTAGTGATTCACTCAGAGGGTAGTGATTCATTCAGACGGTACTGATTCACTCAGAGGATGGTGATGCACTCAGAGGGTAGTGATTCACTTAGAGGGTAGTTATTTACTCAGAGAGTGGTGATTCACTAAGAGATTAGTGATTCACTCAGAGCGTAGTGAGTCACTCAGAGGGTGGTGATCACTCAGAACGTAGTGATGCACACAGACAGTAGTGATTCACTCAGAGGGTGGTGATTCACTCAGAGGGTAGTGATTCTCTCAGACGGTAGTGATTCACTCAGAGGGTGGTGATTCACTCAGAGGATGGTGATTCACTCAGAGTGTGGTGATTCAATCAGAGGGTAGTGATTCACTCAGAGGGTGGTGATTCACTCAGAGGGTAGTGATTTACTCGGAGGGTGGTGATTCACTCAGCGGGTAGTGATTCACTCACAGGGTAGTGATTCACTCACAGGGTGCTGATTCACTCAGAGTGTGTTGATTCACTCAGAGGGTAGTGATTCACTCAGAGGGTGGTGATTTACTCAGTGGGTGGTGATTCACTCAGAGGGTAGTGATTCACTCAGAGGTTGGTGATTTACTCGGAGGGTAGTGATTCACTCAGAGGATAGTGATTTACTCGGAGTGTGGTGATTTAATCAGAGGGTGGTGATTTACTCAGAGGGTAGTGATTCACGCAGGGAGGATAGCGATTTACTCAGAGAGTGGTGATTCACTCAGAGATTGGTGATTCACTCAGAGGGTAGTGATTCACTCAGAGGGTGGTGATTCACTCAGAAGTTAGTGATTCACACAGAGGTTGGTGATTCACTCAGAGGGAAGTGATTTACTCGGAGGGTAGTGATTCACTCAGAGGGTAGATTCATTCAGACGGTACTGATTCACTCAGAGGATGGTGATGCACTCAGAGGGTAGTGATTCACTTAGAGGGTAGTTATTTACTCAGAGAGTGGTGATTCACAAAGAGATTAGTGATTCACTCAGAGCGTAGTGAGTCACTCAGAGGGTAGTGATTCACTCAGAGGGTGGTGATTTACTCAGTGGGTGGTGATTCACTAAGAGGGTAGTGATTCACTCAGAGGTTGGTGATTTACTCGGAGGGTAGTGATTCACTCAGTGGGTAGTGATTCACTCGGGGATATTACTGATTTACTCAGAGGGAGGTGATTCACTCAGAGGGTGGTGATTCACTCAGAGGGTAGTGATTCACTAAGAGGATAGTGATTCACTCAGAGGGTGGTGATTCAATCAGAGTGTCGTGATTTACTCAGAGGGTGGTGATTCACTCAGAGGGTAGTGATTCACTCAGAGGATAATGATTCATTCAGAGGGTAGTGATTCACTGAGAGGGTAGTGATTCACTCAGAGGGTGGTGATTCACTCGGAGGGTGGTGATTCACTCAGAGAGTGGTGATTCATTCAGAGGGTAGTGATTTACTCAGAGGGTAGTGATTCACTCAGAGGGTGCTGATTCACTCAGAGGGTAGTGATTCACTCAGAGGGTAGTGATTCACTCAGAGGGTCGTTATTTACTCAGAGGGTGGTGATTCACTAAGAGGTTAGTGATTCACTCAGAGGGTGGTGATTCACTCAGAGCGCAGTGATTCACTCAGACCGTAGTGATTCACTCAGCGGTTGGTGATTCACTCAGTAGGTAGTGATTCACTCAGACGGTCGTGATTCACTCAGAGCGTAGTTATTTACTCAGAGGGTGGTGATTCACTAAGTGATTAGTGATTCACTCAGAGCGTAGTGAGTCACTCAGAGGGTGGTGATTCACTCAGAGCGTAGTGATTCACTCAGAGGGTAGTAATTTACTCGGAGGGTGGTGATTTACTCAGATGGTAGTGATTCACTCAGAGGGTAGCGATTTACTCAGAGGGTAGTGAGTCACTCAGAGGGTAGTGATTCACTCAGAGGGTGGTGATTCAATCAGAGTGTCGTGATTTACTCAGAGGGTGGTGATTCACTCAGAGGGTAGTGATTCACTCAGAGGGTGGTGATGCACTCAGCGGGTCGTGATTCACTCAGAGAGTGGTGATTCACTCAGAGGGTGTTGATTCACTCAGAGGGTAGTGATTCACTCAGAGGGTGCTGATTTACTCAGAGGGTGGTGATTCACTAAGAGAGTAGTGATTCACTCAGAGGATAGTGAGTCACTCAGAGGGTGGTGATCACTCAGAGCGTAGTGATTCACTCAGAGCGTAGTGAGTCACTCAGAGGGTGGTGATTCACTCAGAGCGTAGTGATTCACTCAGACCGTAGTGATTCACTCAGAGGTTAGTGATTCACTCAGTGGGTAGTGATTCACTCAGACGGTCGTGATTCACTCAGAGGGTGGTGATTCACTCAGAGGGTAGTGATTCACTCAGAGAATGCTGATTCACTCAGAGTGTGGTGATTCACTCAGAGGGTGGTGATTCACTTAGAGGGTAGTTATTTACTCAGAGGGTGGTGATTCACTAAGAGATTAGTGATTCACTCAGAGCGTAGTGAGTCACTCTGAGGGTGGTGATCACTCAGAGCGTAGTGATGCACACAGACAGTAGTGATTCACTCAGAGGGTGGTGATTCACTCAGAGGGTAGTGATTCACTCAGACGGTAGTGATTCACTCAGAGGGTGGTGATTCACTCAGAGGATGGTGATTCACTCAGAGTGTAGTGATTCAATCAGAGGGTAGTGATTCACTCAGAGGGTGGTGATTCACTCAGAGGGTAGTGATTTACTCGGAGGGTGGTGATTCACTCAGCGGGTAGTGATTCACTCACAGGGTAGTGATTCACTCACAGGGTGCTGATTCACTCAGAGTGTGTTGATTCACTCAGAGGGTAGTGATTCACTCAGAGGGTGGTGATTTACTCAGTGGGTGGTGATTCACTAAGAGGGTAGTGATTCACTCAGAGGTTGGTGATTTACTCGGAGGGTAGTGATTCACTCAGAGGGTAGTGATTTACTCGGAGTGTGGTGATTTAATCAGAGGGTGGTGATTTACTCAGAGGGTGGTGATTCACGCAGGGAGGATAGCGATTTACTCAGAGAGTGGTGATTCACTCAGAGATTGGTGATTCACTCAGAGGGTAGTGATTCACTCAGAGGGTGGTGATTCACTCAGAAGTTAGTGATTCACACAGAGGTTGGTGATTCACTCAGAGGGAAGTGATTTACTCGGAGGGTAGTGATTCACTCAGAGGGTAGTGATTCATTCAGACGGTACTGATTCACTCAGAGGATGGTGATGCACTCAGAGGGTAGTGATTCACTTAGAGGGTAGTTATTTACTCAGAGAGTGGTGATTCACTAAGAGATTAGTGATTCACTCAGAGCGTAGTGAGTCACTCAGAGGGTGGTGATCACTCAGAACGTAGTGATGCACACAGACAGTAGTGATTCACTCAGAGGGTGGTGATTCACTCAGAGGGTAGTGATTCTCTCAGACGGTAGTGATTCACACAGAGGGTGGTGATTCACTCAGAGGATGGTGATTCACTCAGAGGATGGTGATTCACTCAGAATGTGGTGATTCAATCAGAGGGTAGTGATTCACTCAGAGGGTGGTGATTCACTCAGAGGGTAGTGATTTACTCGGAGGGTGGTGATTCACTCAGCGGGTAGTGATTCACTCAGAGGGTAGTGATTCACTCACAGGGTGCTGATTTACTCAGTGGGTGGTGATTCACTAAGAGGGTAGTGATTCACTCAGAGGTTAGTGATTTACTCGGAGGGTAGTGATTCACTCAGAGGGTAGTGATTTACTCAGAAGGTAGTGATTCACTCAGAGGGTAGTGATTCACTCAGAGGGTAGTGATTCACTCAGATGGTAGTCATTCACTCAGATGGTAGTCATTCACTCAGATGGTAGTCATTCACTCAGAGGGTGGTGATTCACTCAGTGGGTAGTGATTCACTCAGAGGGTGGTGATTCACTCAGAGGGTAGTGATTCACTCAGAGGGTAGTGATTTACTCGGAGGGTGGTGATTTACTCAGAGGGTAGTGATTCACTCAGAGGTTAGTGATTCACTCAGAGGGTAGTGATTTACTCTGAGGGTAGTGATTTACTCAGAGGGTAGTGATTCACTCAGTGGGTAGTGATTCCCTCAGACGGTCGTGATTCAATCAGGGGTGGTGATTCACTCAGAGGGTAGTGATTCACTCAGAGAATGCTGATTCACTCAGAGGGTGTTGATTCACTCAGAGGGTAGTGATTCACTCAGAGGGTGCTGATTTACTCAGAGGGTGGTGATTCACTCAGACCGTAGTGATTCACTCAGAGGTTAGTGATTCACTCAGTGGGTAGTGATTCACTCAGACGCTCGTGATTCACTCAGAGATTGGTGCTTCACTCAGAGGGTAGTGTTTCACGCAGACGGTAGTGATTCACTCAGAGGGTGGTGATTCACTCAGAGAATGCTGATTCACTCAGAGGGTGGTGATTCACTCAGAGGATGGTGATTCACTCAGAGGGTAGTGATTCACTGAGAGGGTAGTTATTTACTCAGAGGGTGATGATTCACTAAGAGATTCGTGATTCACTCAGAGCATAGTGAGTTACTCAGAGGGTGGTGATCACTCAGAGCGTAGTGATGCACACAGACAGTAGTGATTCACTCAGAGGGTGGTGATTCACTCAGAGGGTAGTGATGCACACAGACAGTAGTGATTCACTCAGAGGGTGGTGATTCACTCAGAGGGTAGTGATTCACTCAGACGGTAGTGATTCACTCAGACGGTAGTGATTCACTCAGAGGGTGGTGATTCACTCAGAGGATGGTGATTCACTCAGAGTGTGGTGATTCAATCAGAGGGTAGTGATTCACTCAGGAGGGTGGTGATTCACTCAGAGGGTAGTGATTTACTCGGAGGGTGGTGATTCACTCAGCGGGTAGTGATTCACTCACAGGGTAGTGATTCACTCACAGGGTGCTGATTCACTCAGAGTGTGTTGATTCACTCAGAGGGTAGTGATTCACTCAGAGGGTGGTGATTTACTCAGTGGGTGGTGATTCACTAAGAGGGTAGTGATTCACTCAGAGGTTGGTGATTTACTCGGAGGGTAGTGATTCACTCAGAGGGTAGTGATTTACTCGGAGTGTGGTGATTTAATCAGAGGGCGGTGATTTACTCAGAGGGTAGTGATTCACGCAGGGAGGATAGCGATTTACTCAGAGAGTGGTGATTCACTCAGAGATTGGTGATTCACTCAGAGGGTAGTGATTCACTCAGAGGGTGGTGATTCACTCAGAAGTTAGTGATTCACACAGAGGTTGGTGATTCACTCAGAGTGAAGTGATTTACTCGGAGGGTAGTGATTCACTCAGAGGGTAGTGATTCATTCAGACGGTACTGATTCACTCAGAGGATGGTGATGCACTCAGAGGGTAGTGATTCACTTAGAGGGTAGTTATTTACTCAGAGGGTGGTGATTCACTCAGAGATTAGTGATTCACTCAGAGCGTAGTGAGTCACTCAGAGGGTGGTGATCACTCAGAGCGTAGTGATGCACACAGACAGTAGTGATTCACTCAGAGGGTGGTGATTCACTCAGAGAGTAGTGATTCACTCAGACGGTAGTGATTTACTCAGAGGGTAGTGATTCACTCAGAGGGTAGTGATTCACTCAGATGGTAGTCATTCACTCAGAGGGTGGTGATTTACTCAGAGGGTAGTGATTCACTCAGAGGGTAGTGATTCACTCAGATGGTAGTCATTCACTCAGAGGGTGGTGATTCACTCAGAGGGTAGTGATTCACTCAGTGGGTAGTGATTCACTCAGACGGTCGTGATTCACTCAGGGGTGGTGATTCACTCAGAGGGTTGTGATTCACTCAGAGAATGCTGATTCACTCAGAGGGTGTTGTTTCACTCAGAGGGTAGTGATTCACTCAGAGGGTGCTGATTTACTCAGAGGGTGGTGATTCACTAAGAGGGTAGTGATTCACTCAGAGGATAGTGAGTCACTCAGAGGGTGGTGATCACTCAGAGCGTAGTGATTCACACAGACAGTAGTGATTCACTCAGAGGGTGGTGATTCACTCAGAGGGTAGTGATTCACTCAGACGGTAGTGATTCACTCAGAGGGTGGTTATTCACTCAGAGGGTAGTGATTCACTCAGAGTGTGGTGATTCAATCAGAGGGTAGTGACTCACTCAGAGGGTGGTGATTCACTCAGAGGGTAGTGATTTACTCGGAGGGTGGTGATTCACTCAGCGGGTAGTGATTCACTAACAGGGTAGTGATTCACTCACAGGGTGCTGATTCACTCAGAGTGTGTTGATTCACTCAGAGGGTAGTGATTCACTCAGAGGGTAGTGATTTACTCGGAGTGTGGTGTTTTAATCAGAGGGCGGTGATTTACTCAGAGGGTAGTGATTCACTCAGGGAGGATAGCGATTTACTCAGAGAGTGGTGATTCACTCAGAGATTGGTGCTTCACTGAGAGGGTAGTGATTCACTCAGAGGGTAGTGCTTCACTCAGAGGGTGGTGATTTACTCAGAGGGTAGTGATTCACTCAGAGAGTGGTGATTCACTCAGAGGGTGTTGATTCACTCAGAGGGTAGTGATTCACTCAGAGGGTGCTGATTTACTCAGGGGGTGGTGATTCACTCAGAGCGTAGTGAGTCACTCAGAGGGTAGTGA
Organism: Pristiophorus japonicus; assembly: GCF_044704955.1. Lineage (NCBI taxonomy): Eukaryota > Metazoa > Chordata > Chondrichthyes > Pristiophoridae > Pristiophorus > Pristiophorus japonicus. Next base: position 74,277,933 of record NC_091990.1, read on the forward strand.
TTCACTCAGAGGGTCGTGCTTCACTCAGAGGGTCGTGCTTCACTCAGAGGGTGGTGATTCACTCAGAGGGTAGTGATTCACTTAGAGTGTAGTTATTTACTCAGAGGGTGGTGATTCACGAAGAGATTAGTGATTCACTCAGAGCGTAGTGAGTCACTCAGAGGGTGGTGATCACTCAGAGGGTGGTGATCACTCAGAGGGTGGTGATCACTCAGAGCGTAGTGATGCACACAGACAGTAGTGATTAACTCAGAGGGTGGTGATTCACTCAGAGGGTGGTGATTCACTCAGAGGGTAGTGATTCACTCAGAGAATGCTGATTCACTCAGAGTGTGGTGATTCACTCAGAGGGTGGTGATTCACTTAGAGGGTAGTTATTTACTCAGAGGGTGGTGATTCACTAAGAGATTAGTGATTCACTCAGAGCGTAGTGAGTCACTCTGAGGGTGGTGATCACTCAGAGCGTAGTGATGCACACAGACAGTAGTGATTCACTCAGAGGGTGGTGATTCACTCAGAGGGTAGTGATTCACTCAGACGGTAGTGATTCACTCAGAGGGTGGTGATTCACTCAGAGGATGGTGATTCACTCAGAGTGTGGTGATTCAATCAGAGGGTAGTGATTCACTCAGAGGGTGGTGATTCACTCAGAGGGTAGTGATTTACTCGGAGGGTGGTGATTCACTCAGCGGGTAGTGATTCACTCACAGGGTAGTGATTCACTCACAGGGTGCTGATTCACTCAGAGTGTGTTGATTCACTCAGAGGGTAGTGATTCACTCAGAGGGTGGTGATTTACTCAGTGGGTGGTGATTCACTAAGAGGGTAGTGATTCACTCAGAGGTTGGTGATTTACTCGGAGGGTAGTGATTCACTCAGAGGGTAGTGATTTACTCGGAGTGTGGTGATTTAATCAGAGGGTGGTGATTTACTCAGAGGGTGGTGATTCACGCAGGGAGGATAGCGATTTACTCAGAGAGTGGTGATTCACTCAGAGATTGGTGATTCACTCAGAGGGTAGTGATTCACTCAGAGGGTGGTGATTCACTCAGAAGTTAGTGATTCACACAGAGGTTGGTGATTCACTCAGAGGGAAGTGATTTACTCGGAGGGTAGTGATTCACTCAGAGGGTAGTGATTCATTCAGACGGTACTGATTCACTCAGAGGATGGTGATGCACTCAGAGGGTAGTGATTCACTTAGAGGGTAGTTATTTACTCAGAGAGTGGTGATTCACTAAGAGATTAGTGATTCACTCAGAGCGTAGTGAGTCACTCAGAGGGTGGTGATCACTCAGAACGTAGTGATGCACACAGACAGTAGTGATTCACTCAGAGGGTGGTGATTCACTCAGAGGGTAGTGATTCTCTCAGACGGTAGTGATTCACTCAGAGGGTGGTGATTCACTCAGAGGATGGTGATTCACTCAGAGTGTGGTGATTCAATCAGAGGGTAGTGATTCACTCAGAGGGTGGTGATTCACTCAGAGGGTAGTGATTTACTCGGAGGGTGGTGATTCACTCAGCGGGTAGTGATTCACTCACAGGGTAGTGATTCACTCACAGGGTGCTGATTCACTCAGAGTGTGTTGATTCACTCAGAGGGTAGTGATTCACTCAGAGGGTGGTGATTTACTCAGTGGGTGGTGATTCACTAAGAGGGTAGTGATTCACTCAGAGGTTGGTGATTTACTCGGAGGGTAGTGATTCACTCAGAGGGTAGTGATTTACTCGGAGTGTGGTGATTTAATCAGAGGGTGGTGATTTACTCAGAGGGTAGTGATTCACGCAGGGAGGATAGCGATTTACTCAGAGAGTGGTGATTCACTCAGAGATTGGTGATTCACTCAGAGGGTAGTGATTCACTCAGAAGGTGGTGATTCACTCAGAAGTTAGTGATTCACACAGAGGTTGGTGATTCACTCAGAGGGAAGTGATTTACTCGGAGGGTAGTGATTCACTCAGAGGGTAGATTCATTCAGACGGTACTGATTCACTCAGAGGATGGTGATGCACTCAGAGGGTAGTGATTCACTTAGAGGGTAGTTATTTACTCAGAGAGTGGTGATTCACAAAGAGATTAGTGATTCACTCAGAGCGTAGTGAGTCACTCAGAGGGTAGTGATCACTCAGAACGTAGTGATGCACACAGACAGTAGTGATTCACTCAGAGGGTGGTGATTCACTCAGAGGGTAGTGATTCTCTCAGACGGTAGTGATTCACACAGAGGGTGGTGATTCACTCAGAGGATGGTGATTCACTCAGAGGATGGTGATTCACTCAGAGTGTGGTGATTCAATCAGAGGGTAGTGATTCACTCAGAGGGTGGTGATTCACTCAGAGGGTAGTGATTTACTCGGAGGGTGGTGATTCACTCAGCGGGTAGTGATTCACTCAGAGGGTAGTGATTCACTCACAGGGTGCTGATTTACTCAGTGGGTGGTGATTCACTAAGAGGGTAGTGATTCACTCAGAGGTTAGTGATTTACTCGGAGGGTAGTGATTCACTCAGAGGGTAGTGATTTACTCAGTGGGTGGTGATTCACTAAGAGGGTAGTGATTCACTCAGAGGTTAGTGATTTACTCGGAGGGTAGTGATTCACTCAGAGGGTAGTGATTTACTCAGAAGGTAGTGATTCACTCAGAGGGTAGTGATTTACTCAGAGGGTAGTGATTCACTCAGAGGGTAGTGATTCACTCAGAGGGTAGTGATTCACTCAGATGGTAGTCATTCACTCAGATGGTAGTCATTCACTCAGAGGGTGGTGATTCACTCAGTGGGTAGTGATTCACTCAGAGGGTGGTGATTCACTCAGAGGGTAGTGATTCACTCAGAGGGTAGTGATTTACTCGGAGGGTGGTGATTTACTCAGAGGGTAGTGATTCACTCAGAGGTTAGTGATTCACTCAGAGGGTAGTGATTTACTCAGAGGGTAGTGATTCACTCAGTGGGTAGTGATTCCCTCAGACGGTCGTGATTCAATCAGGGGTGGTGATTCACTCAGAGGGTAGTGATTCACTCAGAGAATGCTGATTCACTCAGAGGGTGTTGATTCACTCAGAGGGTAGTGATTCACTCAGAGGGTGCTGATTTACTCAGAGGGTGGTGATTCACTAAGAGGGTAGTGATTCACTCAGAGGATAGTGAGTCACTCAGAGGGTGGTGATCACTCAGAGCGTAGTGATTCATACAGACAGTCGTGATTCACTCAGAGGGTGGTGATTCACTCAGAGGGTGGTGATTCACTCAGACGGTAGTGATTCACTCAGAGGGTGGTTATTCACTCAGAGGGTAGTGATTCACTCAGAGTGTGGTGATTCAATCAGAGGGTAGTGATTCACTCAGTGGGTAGTGATTCACTCAGACGGTCGTGATTCACTCAGGGCTGGTGATTCACTCAGAGGGTAGTGATTCACTCAGAGAATGCTGATTCACTCAGAGGGTGTTGATTCACTCAGAGGGTAGTGATTCACTCAGAGGGTGCTGATTTACTCAGAGGGTGGTGATTCACTAAGAGGGTAGTGATTCACTCAGAGGATAGTGAGTCACTCAGAGGGTGGTGATCACTCAGAGCGTAGTGATTCACACAGACAGTAGTGATTCACTCAGAGGGTGGTGATTCACTCAGAGGGTAGTGATTCACTCAGACGGTAGTGATTCACTCAGAGGGTGGTGATTCAATCAGAGGGTAGTGATTCACTCAGAGGGTGGTGATTCACTCAGAGGGTGGTGATTTACTCGGAGGGTGGTGATTCACTCAGCGGGTAGTGATTCACTCACAGGGTAGTGATTCACTCACAGGGTGCTGATTCACTCAGAGTGTGTTGATTCACTCAGAGGGTAATGATTCACTCAGAGGGTAGTGATTCACTCAGAGGGTAGTGATTTGCACAGATCGTGATGATTCACTCAGAGGGTGGTGATTCACTCAGAAGGTAGTGATTCACTCAGAGGGTGGTGATTCACTCAGAGGGTAGTGAGTCACTCAGAGGGTGGTGATTCACTCAGACCGTAGTGATTCACTCAGACCGTAGTGATTCACTCAGGGCAGTGATTCACTCAGACGGTAGTGATTCACTCAGAGGATAGTGAGTCACTCAGAGGTTGGTGATTCACTCAGAGGGTAGTCATTCACTCAGAGGGTAGTCATTCACTCAGAGGGTGTTGATTCACTCAGACCGTAGTGATTCACTCAGACCGTAGTGATTCACTCAGAGGGGGTTGATTCAGACAGAGGGTAGTGATTTACTCAGAGGGTAGTGATTCACTCACAGGGTAGTGATTCACTCAGATGGTAGTCATTCACTCAGAGGTTGGTGATTCACTCAGAGGGTAGTGATTCACTCAGATGGTAGTCATTCACTCAGAGGGTGGTGATTCACACAGAGGGTAGTGATTCACACAGAGGGTAGTGATTCACTCAGAGGGTAGTGATTCACTCAGAGAGTAGTGATTCACTCAGAGGGTAGTGATTTACTCAGCGGGTAGTGATTTACTCAGAGGGTAGTGATTTACTCGGAGGGTGGGGATTCACTCAGCGGGTAGCGATTCACTCACAGGGTAGTGATTCACTCAGACGGTGGTGATTCACTCAGAGGGTGGTGATTCACTCAGAGGGTGTTGATTCACTCAGAGGATGGTGATTTACTCAGAGGGTGGTGATTCACTAAGAGGGTAGTGATTCACTCAGAGGTCAGTGAGTCACTCAGAGGGTGGTGTTTCACTCAGAGGGTGGTGATTCACTCAGAGGGTGGTGATTCACTCAGAGGGTAGTGATTCACTCAGAGGGTGGTGATTCACTCAGAGGGTGGTGATTCACTCAGAGGGTAGTGATTCACTCAGAGGGTGGTGATTTACTCAGAGGGTAGTGATTCACTCAGAGGTTGTTGATTCACTCAGAGGGTAGGGATTCACTCAGAGGGTGGTGATTTACTCAGAGGGAAGTGATTCACTCAGAGGTTGTTGATTCACTCAGAGGGTCGGGATTCACTCAGAGGGTGGTGATTTATTCAGAGGGTAGCGATTCACTAAGAGAGTAGTGCTTCACTGAGTGGTTAGTGAGTCACTCAGAGGGTGGTGATCACTCAGAGCATAGTGATACACATAGACCGTAGTGATTCACTCAGAGGGTGGTGATTCACTCAGAGGGTAGTGATTCACTCAGAGGGTAGTGAGTCACTCAGAGGGTGGTGATTCACTCAGAGAGCAGTGATTCACTCAGAGGATGGTGATTTACTCAGAGGGTAGTGATTTACTCAGATAGTGATGATTCACTCAGAGGGTGGTGATTCACTCAGTGTGTACTGATTCACTCAGAGGGTAGTAATTCACTCAGAGAGTGGTGATCACTCAGAGCGTAGTGATACACATAGACCGTAGTGATTCACTCAGAGGGTGGTGATTCACTCAGAGTGTAGTGATTCACTCAGACAGTAGTGATTCACTCAGACGGTGGTGATTCACTCAGAGGGTAGTGATTCACTCAGAGGGTGGTGATTTACTGGGAGGGTGGTGATTCACTCAGCAGGTAGTAATTCACTCACAGGGTAGTGATTCACTCAGAGGGTAGTGATTTACTCAGAGGGTGGTGATTCACTCAGAGCGCAGTGATTCACTCAGAGGGTAGTGATTCACTCAGAGGATGGTGATTCACTCAGAGGGTGGTGATGTCCTCTGAGGGTAGTGATTCACTCAGAGGGTGTTGATTCACTCAGAGGATGGTGATTCACTCAGAGGGTAGTGATTAACTCAGAGGGTGGTGATTCACTCAGCGGGTCGTAATTCACTCAGAGGGTAGTGATTCACTCAGAGGGTGTTGATTCACTCAGAGGGTGGTGATTTACTCAGAAGGTGGTGATTCACTCAGAGGATGGTGATTTACTCAGAGGGTAGTGATTCACTCAGAGGATAGTGATTCACTCAGAGGGTGGTGATTCACTCAGAGGGTAGTGATTCACTCAGAGGGTCGTTATTTACTCAGAGGGTGGTAATTCACTAAGAGGGTAGTGATTCACTCAGAGGGTAGTGAGTCACTCAGAGGGTGGTGATTCACTCAGAGCGTAGTGATTCACTCAGAGCGTAGTGATTCACTCAGAGCGTAGTGATTCACTCAGAGGGTGGTGATTCACTCAGAGGGTGGTGATACAGTCAGTGGGTAGTGATTTACTCAGAGGGTGCTGATTCACTCAGAGGGTGGTGATTTACTCAGACGCAAGTGATTCACTCAGAGGGTAGTGATTCACTCAGAAGGTAGTGTTTCACTCAGAGGGTAGTGCTTCACTCAGAGGGTAGTGCTTCATTCAGAGGGTAGTGCTTCACTCAGAGGGTCGTGATTTACTCAGAGGGTAGTGATTTACTCAGAGGGTAGTGATTTACTCAGAGGGTAGTGATTCACTCAGAGGGTAGTGATTCACTCAGAGGGTGGTGATTCACTCAGAGGGTGGTGATTCACTCAGAGGGTGTTGATTCACTCAGAGGGTAGTGATTCACTCAGAGGGTGCTGAGTCACTCAGATGGTAGTGATTCACTCAGAGGGTAGTGATTCACTCAGATGGTAGTGATTCACTCAGAGGGCGGTGATTCACTCAGAGGGTAGTGATTCACTCAGAGGGTGGTGATTCACTCAGAAGTTAGTGATTAACTCAGAGGGTGGTGATCACTCAGAGCGTAGTGATACACATAGACCGTAGTGATTCACTCAGAGGGTGGTGATTCACTCAGAGTGTAGTGATTTTCTCAGACAGTGGTGATTCACTCAGAGGGTGGTGATTTCCTCAGAGGGTGCTGAGTCACTCAGAGGGTAGTGATTCACTCAGAGGGTAGTGATTCACTCAGAGGGTGGTGATTCACTCAGAGGGTTGTGATTTACTCGGAGGGTGGTGATTCACTCAGCAGGTAGTGATTCACTCACAGGGTATTGATTCACTCACAGGGTAGTGATTCACTCACAGGGTAGTGATTCACTCAGAGGGTGGTGATTCACTCAGAGGGTAGTGATTCACTCAGAGGGTAGTGATTCACTCAGAGGGTGGTGATTCACTCAGAGGGTAGTGATTCACTTAGAGGGTAGTGATTCACTCAGAGGGTAGTGATTCACTCAGAGGGTGGTGATTCACTCAGAGGGTTGTGATTTACTCGGAGGGTGGTGATTCACTCAGCAGGTAGTGATTCACTCAGAGGGTGGTGATTCACTCAGAGGGTAGTGATTCACTCAGAGGGTAGTAATTCACTCAGAGGGTGGTGATTCACTCAGAGGGTAGTGATTCACACAGAGGGTGGTGATTTACTCAGAGGCTAGTGATTCACCCAGAGAGTAGTGATTCGCTCAGAGAATGGTGTTTCACTCAGAGGGTAGAGATTTACTCAGAGAGTGATGATTCACTCCGAGGGTGTTGATTCACTCAGAGCTTAGTGATTCACTCAGAGGGTGCTGATTCACTCAGAGGGTGATGATTCACTCAGAGGGTGATGATTCACTCAGAGTGTGGTGATTCACTCAGATGGTAGTGATTCACTCAGAGGGTAGTGATTCACTCAGATGGTAGTTATTCACTCAGAGGGTAGTGAGTCACTCAGAGGGTGGTGATTCACTCAGACCGTAGTGATTCACTCAGACCGTAGTGATTCACTCAGAGAGTGGTGATTCACTCAGGGCAGTGATTCACTCAGACGGTAGTGATTCACTCAGAGGATAGTGAGTCACTCAGAGGATGGTGATTCACTCAGAGGGTGGTGATTCAGTCAGTGGGTTGTGATTTACTGAAAGGGTAGTGATTCACTCAGAGGGTAGTGATTCACTCAGAGGGTAATGATTCACTCAGAGGTTGGTGATTCACTCAGAGGGTAGTCATTCACGAAGAGGGTCGTCATTCACTCAGAGGGTGGTGATTCACTCAGAGGGTAGTGATTCACTCAGAGGGTTGTGATTCACTCAGAGGGGGTTGATTCAGACAGAGGGTAGTGATTTACTCAGAGGGTAGTGATTCACTCAGAGGGTAGTCATTCACTCAGATGGTAGTCATTCACTCAGAGGGTGGTGATTCACTCAGAGGGTAGTGATTCACTCAGATGGTAGTCATTCACTCAGAGGGTGGTGATTCACACAGAGAGTAGTGATTCACTCAGAGGGTAGTGATTTACTCAGAGGGTAGTGATTTACTCAGAGGGTAGTGATTTACTCGGAGGGTGGGGATTCACTCAGCGGGTAGCGATTCACTCACAGGGTAGTGATTCACTCACAGGGTAGTGATTCACTCAGAGGGTGGTGATTTACTCAGTTGGTGGTGATTCACTAAGAGGGTAGTGATTCACTCAGAGGTTAGTGATTTACTCGGAGGGTAGTGATTCACTCAGAGGATAGTGATTTACTCGGAGTGTGGTGATTTAATCAGAGGGCGGTGATTTACTCAGAGGGTAGTGATTCACTCAGGGAGGATAGCGATTTACTCCGAGAGTGGTGATTCACTCAGAGATTGGTGATTCACTCAGAGGGTAGTGATTCACTCAGAGGGTGGTGATTCACTCAGAAGTTAGTGATTCACACAGAGGTTGGTGATTCACTCAGAGGGAAGTGATTTACTCGGAGGGTAGTGAGTCACTCAGACGGTAGTGATTCACTCAGACGGTAGAGATTCACTCAGAGGGTGGTGATTCACTAAGAGGGTAGTGATTCACTCAGAGGATAGTGAGCCACTCAGAGGGTGGTGATCACTCAGAGCGTAGTGATTCACACAGACAGTAGTGATTCACTCAGAGGGTGGTGATTTACTCAGAGGGTGGTATTTCACTCAGAGGATGGTGATTCACTCAGAGTGTTTTTTCGGAGGGTGGTGATTCACTCAGCGGATAGTGATTCACTCACAGGGTAGTGATTCACTCAGAGGGTAGTCATTTACTCAGAGAGTAGTGATTCAATCAGAGGGTAGTGATTTACTCGGAGGGAAGTGATTTACTCGGAGTGTGGTGATTTGCTCAGAGGGTTGTGATTTACTCAGAGTGTAGTGATTCACTCAGAGGGCGGTGATTCACTCAGAGGTTAGTGATTCACTCAGAGGGTGGTGATTCTCTAAGAGGGTAGTGATTCACATTGAGGGTAGTGATTCACTCAGAGGTTAGTGATTCACTCAGAGGGTGGCGATTCTCTCAGAGGGTAGTGATTTACACTGAGGGTAGTGATTCACTCAGAGGATAGTGAATCATTCAGAGGGTGGTAATTCACTCAGAGAGTGGTGAATCACTCAGAGGGTAGTGATTTACTCAGAGGGTAGTGATTCACTCAGAGGGTGGTGATTCACTCAGAGGGTAGTGATTCACTCAGAGGGTAGTGATTCACTCAGCGGATGGTGATTCACTCAGAGGGTAGTGATTCACTTAGAGGGTAGTTATTTACTCAGAGGGTGGTGATTCACTAAGAGATTAGTGATTCACTCAGAGCGTAGTGAGTCACTCAGAGGGTGCTGATTCACTCAGAGTGTAGTGATTCACTCAGAGGATAGTGATTAACTCAGTGGATGGTGATTCACTCAGAGGGTAGTGATTCACTTAGAGGGTAGTTATTTACTCAGAGGGTGGTGATTCACTAAGAGATTAGTGATTCACTCAGAGCGTAGTGAGTCACTCAGAGGGTGGCGATCACTCAGAGCGTAGTGATGCACACAGACAGTAGTGATTCACTTAGAGGGTGGTGATTCACTCAGAGAGTAGTGATTCAATCAGACGGTAGTGATTCACTCAGAGGGTGGTGATTCACTCAGAGGAATGTGATTCACTCAGATGGTAGTCATTCACTCAGATGGTGGTGATTCACTTTGAGGGTAGTGATTTACTCGGAGGGTGGTGATTTACTCAGTTGGTAGTGATTCACTCAGAGGGTAGTGATTCACTCAGAGGGTAGTGATTTACTCGGAATGTGGTGATTTGCTCAGAGGGCGGTGATTTACTCAGATGGTAGTGATTCACTCAGGGAGGATAGCGTTTTACTCAGAGTGAAAGTGATTTACTTGGAGGGTGGTGATTCACTAAGAGGGTAGTGAGTCACTCAGAGGGTGTTGATCACTCTGAGCATAGTGATTCACATAGACCGTAGTGATTCACTCAGAGGATAGTGAGTCACTCACAGGGTGGTGATTCACTCAGAGCGTAGTGATTCACTCAGACCATAGTCATTCACTCAGAGGGTGGTGATTCACTCAGACGGTAGTGATTCACTCAGAGGGTGGTTATTCACTCAGAGGGTAGTGATTCACTCAGAGTGTGGTGATTCAATCAGAGGGTAGTGATTCACTCAGTGGGTAGTGATTCACTCAGACGGTCGTGATTCACTCAGGGCTGGTGATTCACTCAGAGGGTAGTGATTCACTCAGAGAATGCTGATTCACTCAGAGGGTGTTGATTCACTCAGAGGGTAGTGATTCACTCAGAGGGTGCTGATTTACTCAGAGGGTGGTGATTCACTAAGAGGGTAGTGATTCACTCAGAGGATAGTGAGTCACTCAGAGGGTGGTGATCACTCAGAGCGTAGTGATTCACACAGACAGTAGTGATTCACTCAGAGGGTGGTGATTCACTCAGAGGGTAGTGATTCACTCAGACGGTAGTGATTCACTCAGAGGGTGGTGATTCAATCAGAGGGTAGTGATTCACTCAGAGGGTGGTGATTCACTCAGAGGGTGGTGATTTACTCGGAGGGTGGTGATTCACTCAGCGGGTAGTGATTCACTCAGAGGGTGGTGATTCACTCAGAGGGTAGTGATTCACTCAGATGGTAGTCATTCACTCAGAGGGTGGTGATTCAGACAGAGGGTAGTGATTTACTCAGAGGGTAGTGATTCACTCAGAGGGTAGTGATTCACTCAGAGAGTAGTGATTCACTCAGAGGGTAGTGATTTACTCAGCGGGTAGTGATTTACTCAGAGGGTAGTGATTTACTCGGAGGGTGGGGATTCACTCAGCGGGTAGCGATTCACTCACAGGGTAGTGATTCACTCAGAGGGTGGTGATTCACTCAGAGGGTGGTGATTCACTCAGAGGGTGTTGATTCACTCGGAGGATGGTGATTTACTCAGAGGGTGGTGATTCACTAAGAGGGTAGTGATTCACTCAGAGGTCAGTGAGTCACTCAGAGGGTGGTGTTTCACTCAGAGGGTGGTGATTCACTCAGAGGGTGGTGATTCACTCAGAGGGTGGTGATTCACTCAGAGGGTGGTGATTCACTCAGAGGGTGGTGATTCACTCAGAGGGTAGTGATTCACTCAGAGGGTGGTGATTTACTCAGAGGGTAGTGATTCACTCAGAGGTTGTTGATTCACTCAGAGGGTAGGGATTCACTCAGAGGGTGGTGATTTATTCAGAGGGTAGCGATTCACTAAGAGAGTAGTGCTTCACTGAGTGGTTAGTGAGTCACTCAGAGGGTGGTGATCACTCAGAGCATAGTGATACACATAGACCGTAGTGATTCACTCAGAGGGTGGTGATTCACTCAGAGGGTAGTGATTCACTCAGAGGGTAGTGAGTCACTCAGAGGGTGGTGATTCACTCAGAGGGTAGTGATTCACTCAGAGGGTAGTGAGTCACTCAGAGGGTAGTGATTTACTCAGATAGTGATGATTCACTCAGAGGGTGGTGATTCACTCAGTGTGTACTGATTCACTCAGAGGGTAGTAATTCACTCAGAGAGTGGTGATCACTCAGAGCGTAGTGATACACATAGACCGTAGTGATTCACTCAGAGGGTGGTGATTCACTCAGAGTGTAGTGATTCACTCAGACAGTAGTGATTCACTCAGACGGTGGTGATTCACTCAGAGGGTAGTGATTCACTCAGAGGGTGGTGATTTACTGGGAGGGTGGTGATTCACTCAGCAGGTAGTAATTCACTCACAGGGTAGTGATTCACTCAGAGGGTAGTGATTTACTCAGAGGGTGGTGATTCACTCAGAGCGCAGTGATTCACTCAGAGGGTAGTGATTCACTCAGAGGATGGTGATTCACTCAGAGGGTGGTGATGTCCTCTGAGGGTAGTGATTCACTCAGAGGGTGTTGATTCACTCAGAGGATGGTGATTCACTCAGAGGGTAGTGATTAACTCAGAGGGTGGTGATTCACTCAGCGGGTCGTAATTCACTCAGAGGGTAGTGATTCACTCAGAGGGTGGTGATTCACTCAGAGGGTGGTGATTTACTCAGAAGGTGGTGATTCACTCAGAGGATGGTGATTTACTCAGAGGGTAGTGATTCACTCAGAGGATAGTGATTCACTCAGAGGGTGGTGATTCACTCAGAGGGTAGTGATTCACTCAGAGGGTCGTTATTTACTCAGAGGGTGGTAATTCACTAAGAGGGTAGTGATTCACTCAGAGGGTAGTGAGTCACTCAGAGGGTGGTGATTCACTCAGAGCGTAGTGATTCACTCAGAGCGTAGTGATACAGTCAGTGGGTAGTGATTTACTCAGAGGGTGCTGATTCACTCAGAGGGTGGTGATTCACTCAGAGGATAGTGATTCACTCAGAGGGTGGTGATTCACTCAGAGGGTGCTGAGTCACTCAGATGGTAGTGATTCACTCAGAGGGTAGTGATTCACTCAGATGGTAGTGATTCACTCAGAGGGCGGTGATTCACTCAGAGGGTAGTGATTCACTCAGAGGGTGGTGATTCACTCAGAAGTTAGTGATTAACTCAGAGGGTGGTGATCACTCAGAGCGTAGTGATACACATAGACCGTAGTGATTCACTCAGAGGGTGGTGATTCACTCAGAGTGTAGTGATTTTCTCAGACAGTGGTGATTCACTCAGAGGGTGGTGATTTCCTCAGAGGGTGCTGAGTCACTCAGAGGGTAGTGATTCACTCAGAGGGTAGTGATTCACTCAGAGGGTGGTGATTCACTCAGAGGGTTGTGATTTACTCGGAGGGTGGTGATTCACTCAGCAGGTAGTGATTCACTCACAGGGTATTGATTCACTCACAGGGTAGTGATTCACTCACAGGGTAGTGATTCACTCAGAGGGTGGTGATTCACTCAGAGGGTAGTGATTCACTCAGAGGGTAGTGATTCACTCAGAGGGTGGTGATTCACTCAGAGGGTAGTGATTCACTTAGAGGGTAGTGATTCACTCAGAGGGTAGTGATTCACTCAGAGGGTGGTGATTCACTCAGAGGGTTGTGATTTACTCGGAGGGTGGTGATTCACTCAGCAGGTAGTGATTCACTCACAGGGTAGTGATTCACTCAGAGGGTGGTGATTCACTCAGAGGGTAGTAATTCACTCAGAGGGTGGTGATTCACTCAGAGGGTAGTGATTCACACAGAGGGTGGTGATTTACTCAGAGGCTAGTGATTCACCCAGAGAGTAGTGATTCGCTCAGAGAATGGTGTTTCACTCAGAGGGTAGAGATTTACTCAGAGAGTGATGATTCACTCCGAGGGTGTTGATTCACTCAGAGCTTAGTGATTCACTCAGAGGGTAGTGATTCACTCAGAGGGTGATGATTCACTCAGAGGGTGATGATTCACTCAGAGTGTGGTGATTCACTCAGATGGTAGTGATTCACTCAGAGGGTAGTGATTCACTCAGATGGTAGTTATTCACTCAGAGGGTAGTGAGTCACTCAGAGGGTGGTGATTCACTCAGACCGTAGTGATTCACTCAGACCGTAGTGATTCACTCAGAGAGTGGTGATTCACTCAGGGCAGTGATTCACTCAGACGGTAGTGATTCACTCAGAGGATAGTGAGTCACTCAGAGGATGGTGATTCACTCAGAGGGTGGTGATTCAGTCAGTGGGTTGTGATTTACTGAAAGGGTAGTGATTCACTCAGAGGGTAGTGATTCACTCAGAGGGTAATGATTCACTCAGAGGTTGGTGATTCACTCAGAGGGTAGTCATTCACGAAGAGGGTCGTCATTCACTCAGAGGGTGGTGATTCACTCAGAGGGTAGTGATTCACTCAGAGGGTTGTGATTCACTCAGAGGGGGTTGATTCAGACAGAGGGTAGTGATTTACTCAGAGGGTAGTGATTCACTCAGAGGGTAGTCATTCACTCAGATGGTAGTCATTCACTCAGAGGGTGGTGATTCACTCAGAGGGTAGTGATTCACTCAGATGGTAGTCATTCACTCAGAGGGTGGTGATTCACACAGAGAGTAGTGATTCACTCAGAGGGTAGTGATTTACTCAGAGGGTAGTGATTTACTCAGAGGGTAGTGATTTACTCGGAGGGTGGGGATTCACTCAGCGGGTAGCGATTCACTCACAGGGTAGTGATTCACTCACAGGGTAGTGATTCACTCAGAGGGTGGTGATTTACTCAGTTGGTGGTGATTCACTAAGAGGGTAGTGATTCACTCAGAGGTTAGTGATTTACTCGGAGGGTAGTGATTCACTCAGAGGATAGTGATTTACTCGGAGTGTGGTGATTTAATCAGAGGGCGGTGATTTACTCAGAGGGTAGTGATTCACTCAGGGAGGATAGCGATTTACTCCGAGAGTGGTGATTCACTCAGAGATTGGTGATTCACTCAGAGGGTAGTGATTCACTCAGAGGGTGGTGATTCACTCAGAAGTTAGTGATTCACACAGAGGTTGGTGATTCACTCAGAGGGAAGTGATTTACTCGGAGGGTAGTGAGTCACTCAGACGGTAGTGATTCACTCAGACGGTAGAGATTCACTCAGAGGGTGGTGATTCACTAAGAGGGTAGTGATTCACTCAGAGGATAGTGAGCCACTCAGAGGGTGGTGATCACTCAGAGCGTAGTGATTCACACAGACAGTAGTGATTCACTCAGAGGGTGGTGATTTATTCAGAGGGTGGTATTTCACTCAGAGGATGGTGATTCACTCAGAGTGTTTTTTCGGAGGGTGGTGATTCACTCAGCGGATAGTGATTCACTCACAGGGTAGTGATTCACTCAGAGGGTAGTCATTTACTCAGAGAGTAGTGACTCAATTAGAGGGTAGTGATTTACTCGGAGGGAAGTGATTTACTCGGAGTGTGGTGATTTGCTCAGAGGGCGGTGATTCACTCAGAGGTTAGTGATTCACTCAGAGGGTGGTGATTCTCTAAGAGGGTAGTGATTCACATTGAGGGTAGTGATTCACTCAGAGGTTAGTGATTCACTCAGAGGGTGGCGATTCTCTCAGAGGGTAGTGATTTACACTGAGGGTAGTGATTCACTCAGAGGATAGTGAATCATTCAGAGGGTGGTAATTCACTCAGAGAGTGGTGAATCACTCAGAGGGTAGTGATTTACTCAGAGGGTAGTGATTCACTCAGAGGGTGGTGATTCACTCAGAGGGTAGTGATTCACTCAGAGGGTAGTGATTCACTCAGCGGATGGTGATTCACTCAGAGGGTAGTGATTCACTTAGAGGGTAGTTATTTACTCAGAGGGTGGTGATTCACTAAGAGATTAGTGATTCACTCAGAGCGTAGTGAGTCACTCAGAGGGTGCTGATTCACTCAGAGTGTAGTGATTCACTCAGAGGGTAGTGATTCACTCAGTGGATGGTGATTCACTCAGAGGGTAGTGATTCACTTAGAGGGTAGTTATTTACTCAGAGGGTGGTGATTCACTAAGAGATTAGTGATTCACTCAGAGCGTAGTGAGTCACTCAGAGGGTGGCGATCACTCAGAGCGTAGTGATGCACACAGACAGTAGTGATTCACTTAGAGGGTGGTGATTCACTCAGAGAGTAGTGATTCAATCAGACGGTAGTGATTCACTCAGAGGGTGGTGATTCACTCAGAGGAATGTGATTCACTCAGATGGTAGTCATTCACTCAGATGGTGGTGATTCACTTTGAGGGTAGTGATTTACTCGGAGGGTGGTGATTTACTCAGTGGGTAGTGATTCACTCAGAGGGTAGTGATTCACTCAGAGGGTAGTGATTTACTCGGAATGTGGTGATTTGCTCAGAGGGCGGTGATTTACTCAGATGGTAGTGATTCACTCAGGGAGGATAGCGTTTTACTCAGAGTGAAAGTGATTTACTTGGAGGGTGGTGATTCACTAAGAGGGTAGTGAGTCACTCAGAGGGTGTTGATCACTCTGAGCATAGTGATTCACATAGACCGTAGTGATTCACTCAGAGGGTAGTGAGTCACTCACAGGGTGGTGATTCACTCAGAGCGTAGTGATTCACTCAGACCATAGTCATTCACTCAGAGGGTGGTGATTCATTCAGATGGTAGTGATTCGCTCAGAGGGTGGTGATTCACTCACAGGATGGTGATTCACTCAGAGTGTGGTGATTCAAATCAGAGGGTAGTGATTTACTCAGAGGGTAGTGATTCACTCAGATGGTAGTCTTTCACTCAGATGGTGGTGATTCACTTTGAGGGTAGTGATTTACTCGGAGGGTGGTGATTTACTCAGAGGGTAGTGATTCACTCAGAGGGTAGTGATTTACTCAGAGGGTAGTGATTCACTCAGAGGGTAGTGATTTACTCGGAATGTGGTGATTTGCTCAGAGGGCGGTGATTTACTCAGATGGTAATGATTCACTCAGGGAGGATAGAGTTTTACTCAGAGTGAAAGTGATTTACTTGGAGGGTGGTGATTCACTAAGAGGGTAGTGAGTCACTCAGAGGGTGGTGATCACTCAGAGCATAGTGATTCACACAGACCGTAGTGATTCACTCAGAGGGTAGTGATTCACTCAGAGGGTTGTGATTCACTCAGAGTGTCATGATTTACTCAGAGGGTGGTGATTCACTCAGAGGGTAGTGATTCACTCAGAGGGTAGTGATTCACTCAGAGGGTGGTGATGCACTCAGCGGGTAGTGATTCTCACTCAGAGGATAGTGAATCATTCAGAGGGTGGTGATTCACTCAGTGAGTGGTGAATCACTCAGAGGGTAGTGATTCACTCAGCGGATGGTGATTCACTCAGAGGGGAGTGATTTACTTAGAGGGTAGTTATTTACTCAGAGGGTGGTGATTCACTAACAGATTAGTGATTCACTCAGAGCGTAGTGAGTCACTCAGAGGGTGGTGATCACTCAGAGCGTAGTGATGCACAGACAGTAGTGATTCACTCAGAGGGCGGTGATTCACTCAGAGGGTAGTGATTCACTCAGACTGTAGTGATTCACTCAGAGGGTGGTGATTCACTCAGAGGATGGTGATTCACTCAGAGTGTGGTGATTTAATCAGAGGGTAGTGATTCACTCAGAGGGTGGTGATTCACTCAGAGGGTAGTGATTTACTCGGAGGGTGGTAATTCACTCAGGGGGTAGTGATTCACTCAGACTGTAGTGATTCACTCAGAGGGTGGTGATTCACTCAGAGGATGGTGATTCACTCAGAGTGTGGTGATTTAATCAGAGGGTAGTGATTCACTCAGAGGGTGGTGATTCACTCAGAGGGTAGTGATTTACTCGGAGGGTGGTGATTCACTCAGCGGGTAGTGATTCACTCACAGGGTATTGATTCACTCACAGGGTGCTGATTCACTCAGAGTGCGTTGATTCACTCAGAGGGTAGTGATTCACTCAGAGGGTGGTGAGTTACTCAGTTGGTGGTGATTCACTAAGAGGGTAGTGATTCACTCAGAGGTTAGTGATTTACTCGGAGGGTAGTGATTCACTCAGAGGATAGTGATTTACTCGGAGTGTGGTGATTTAATCAGAGGGCGGTGATTTACTCAGAGGGTAGTGATTCACTCAGGGAGGATAGCGATTTACTCCGAGAGTGGTGATTCACTCAGAGATTGGTGATTCACTCAGAGGGTAGTGATTCACTCAGAGGGTGGTGATTCACTCAGAAGTTAGTGATTCACACAGAGGGTGGTGATTCACTCAGAGAGTGGTGAATCACTCAGAGGTTGGTGATTCACTCAGAGGGTAGTGATTTACTCAGAGGGTAGTGATTCACTCAGAGGGTGGTGATTCACTCAGAGGGTAGTGATTCACTCAGAGGGTAGTGATTCACTCAGCGGATGGTGATTCACTCAGAGGGTAGTGATTCACTTAGAGGGTAGTTATTTACTCAGAGGGTGGTGATTCACTAAGAGATTAGTGATTCACTCAGAGCGTAGTGAGTCACTCAGAGGGTGCTGATTCACTCAGAGTGTAGTGATTCACTCAGAGGGTAGTGATTCACTCAGTGGATGGTGATTCACTCAGAGGGTAGTGATTCACTTAGAGGGTAGTTATTTACTCAGAGGGTGGTGATTCACTAAGAGATTAGTTATTCACTCAGAGCGTAGTGAGTCACTCAGAGGGTGGTGATCACTTAGAGCGTAGTGATGCACACAGACAGTAGTGATTCACTCAGAAGGTGGTGATCACTCAGAGCGTAGTGATTCACACAGACAGTAGTGATTCACTCAGAGGGTGGTGATTCACTCAGAGGGTGGTGATTCACTCAGAGGATGGTGATTCACTCAGAGTGTGGTGATTCAATCAGAGGGTAGTGATTTACTCGGAGGGTAGTGATTCACTCAGATGGTAGTCATTCACTCAGATGGTGGTGATTCACTTTGAGGGTAGTGATTTACCCGGAGGGTGGTGATTTACTCAGAGGGTAGTGATTCACTCAGAGGGCAGTGATTCACTCAGAGGGTAGTGATTTACTCGGAATGTGGTGATTTGCTCAGAGGGCGGTGATTTACTCAGATGGTAGTGATTCACTCAGGGAGGATAGAGTTTTACTCAGAGTGAAAGTGATTTACTTGGAGGGTGGTGATTCACTAAGAGGGTAGTGAGTCACTCACAGGGTGGTGATTCACTCAGAGGATAGTGAATCATTCAGAGGGTGGTAATTCACTCAGAGAGTGGTGAATCACTCAGAGGTTAGTGATTTACTCAGAGGGTAGTGATTCACTCAGAGGGTGGTGATTCACTCAGAGGGTAGTGATTCACTCAGAGGGTAGTGATTCACTCAGCGGATGGTGATTCACTCAGAGGGTAGTGATTCACTTAGAGGGTAGTTATTTACTCAGAGGGTGGTGATTCACTAAGAGATTAGTGATTCACTCAGAGCGTAGTGAGTCACTCAGAGGGTGCTGATTCACTCAGAGTGTAGTGATTCACTCAGAGGGTAGTGATTCACTCAGTGGATGGTGATTCACTCAGAGGGTAGTGATTCACTTAGAGGGTAGTTATTTACTCAGAGGGTGGTGATTCACTAAGAGATTAGTGATTCACTCAGAGCGTAGTGAGTCACTCAGAGGGTGGCGATCACTCAGAGCGTAGTGATGCACACAGACAGTAGTGATTCACTTAGAGGGTGGTGATTCACTCAGAGAGTAGTGATTCAATCAGACGGTAGTGATTCACTCAGAGGGTGGTGATTCACTCAGAGGAATGTGATTCACTCAGATGGTAGTCATTCACTCAGATGGTGGTGATTCACTTTGAGGGTAGTGATTTACTCGGAGGGTGGTGATTTACTCAGTGGGTAGTGATTCACTCAGAGGGTAGTGATTCACTCAGAGGGTAGTGATTTACTCGGAATGTGGTGATTTGCTCAGAGGGCGGTGATTTACTCAGATGGTAGTGATTCACTCAGGGAGGATAGCGTTTTACTCAGAGTGAAAGTGATTTACTTGGAGGGTGGTGATTCACTAAGAGGGTAGTGAGTCACTCAGAGGGTGTTGATCACTCTGAGCATAGTGATTCACATAGACCGTAGTGATTCACTCAGAGGGTAGTGAGTCACTCACAGGGTGGTGATTCACTCAGAGCGTAGTGATTCACTCAGACCATAGTCATTCACTCAGAGGGTGGTGATTCATTCAGATGGTAGTGATTCGCTCAGAGGGTGGTGATTCACTCACAGGATGGTGATTCACTCAGAGTGTGGTGATTCAAATCAGAGGGTAGTGATTTACTCAGAGGGTAGTGATTCACTCAGATGGTAGTCTTTCACTCAGATGGTGGTGATTCACTTTGAGGGTAGTGATTTACTCGGAGGGTGGTGATTTACTCAGAGGGTAGTGATTCACTCAGAGGGTAGTGATTTACTCAGAGGGTAGTGATTCACTCAGAGGGTAGTGATTTACTCGGAATGTGGTGATTTGCTCAGAGGGCGGTGATTTACTCAGATGGTAATGATTCACTCAGGGAGGATAGAGTTTTACTCAGAGTGAAAGTGATTTACTTGGAGGGTGGTGATTCACTAAGAGGGTAGTGAGTCACTCAGAGGGTGGTGATCACTCAGAGCATAGTGATTCACACAGACCGTAGTGATTCACTCAGAGGGTAGTGATTCACTCAGAGGGTTGTGATTCACTCAGAGTGTCATGATTTACTCAGAGGGTGGTGATTCACTCAGAGGGTAGTGATTCACTCAGAGGGTAGTGATTCACTCAGAGGGTGGTGATGCACTCAGCGGGTAGTGATTCTCACTCAGAGGATAGTGAATCATTCAGAGGGTGGTGATTCACTCAGTGAGTGGTGAATCACTCAGAGGGTGGTGATTCACTCAGAGGGTGGTGATTCACTCAGAGGGTAGTTATTTACTCAGAGGTTAGTGATTCACTCAGAGGGTGGTGATTCACTCAGAGGGTACTGATTCACTCAGAGGGTAGTGATTCACTCAGCGGATGGTGATTCACTCAGAGGGGAGTGATTTACTTAGAGGGTAGTTATTTACTCAGAGGGTGGTGATTCACTAAGAGATTAGTGATTCACTCAGAGCGTAGTGAGTCACTCAGAGGGTGGTGATCACTCAGAGCGTAGTGATGCACAGACAGTAGTGATTCACTCAGAGGGCGGTGATTCACTCAGAGGGTAGTGATTCACTCAGACTGTAGTGATTCACTCAGAGGGTGGTGATTCACTCAGAGGATGGTGATTCACTCAGAGTGTGGTGATTTAATCAGAGGGTAGTGATTCACTCAGAGGGTGGTGATTCACTCAGAGGGTAGTGATTTACTCGGAGGGTGGTAATTCACTCAGGGGGTAGTGATTCACTCAGACTGTAGTGATTCACTCAGAGGGTGGTGATTCACTCAGAGGATGGTGATTCACTCAGAGTGTGGTGATTTAATCAGAGGGTAGTGATTCACTCAGAGGGTGGTGATTCACTCAGAGGGTAGTGATTTACTCGGAGGGTGGTGATTCACTCAGCGGGTAGTGATTCACTCACAGGGTATTGATTCACTCACAGGGTGCTGATTCACTCAGAGTGCGTTGATTCACTCAGAGGGTAGTGATTCACTCAGAGGGTGGTGAGTTACTCAGTTGGTGGTGATTCACTAAGAGGGTAGTGATTCACTCAGAGGTTAGTGATTTACTCGGAGGGTAGTGATTCACTCAGAGGATAGTGATTTACTCGGAGTGTGGTGATTTAATCAGAGGGCGGTGATTTACTCAGAGGGTAGTGATTCACTCAGGGAGGATAGCGATTTACTCCGAGAGTGGTGATTCACTCAGAGATTGGTGATTCACTCAGAGGGTAGTGATTCACTCAGAGGGTGGTGATTCACTCAGAAGTTAGTGATTCACACAGAGGGTGGTGATTCACTCAGAGAGTGGTGAATCACTCAGAGGTTGGTGATTCACTCAGAGGGTAGTGATTTACTCAGAGGGTAGTGATTCACTCAGAGGGTGGTGATTCACTCAGAGGGTAGTGATTCACTCAGAGGGTAGTGATTCACTCAGCGGATGGTGATTCACTCAGAGGGTAGTGATTCACTTAGAGGGTAGTTATTTACTCAGAGGGTGGTGATTCACTAAGAGATTAGTGATTCACTCAGAGCGTAGTGAGTCACTCAGAGGGTGCTGATTCACTCAGAGTGTAGTGATTCACTCAGAGGGTAGTGATTCACTCAGTGGATGGTGATTCACTCAGAGGGTAGTGATTCACTAAGAGGGTAGTTATTTACTCAGAGGGTGGTGATTCACTAAGAGATTAGTTATTCACTCAGAGCGTAGTGAGTCACTCAGAGGGTGGTGATCACTTAGAGCGTAGTGATGCACACAGACAGTAGTGATTCACTCAGAAGGTGGTGATCACTCAGAGCGTAGTGATTCACACAGACAGTAGTGATTCACTCAGAGGGTGGTGATTCACTCAGAGGGTGGTGATTCACTCAGAGGATGGTGATTCACTCAGAGTGTGGTGATTCAATCAGAGGGTAGTGATTTACTCGGAGGGTAGTGATTCACTCAGATGGTAGTCATTCACTCAGATGGTGGTGATTCACTTTGAGGGTAGTGATTTACCCGGAGGGTGGTGATTTACTCAGAGGGTAGTGATTCACTCAGAGGGCAGTGATTCACTCAGAGGGTAGTGATTTACTCGGAATGTGGTGATTTGCTCAGAGGGCGGTGATTTACTCAGATGGTAGTGATTCACTCAGGGAGGATAGAGTTTTACTCAGAGTGAAAGTGATTTAGTTGGAGGGTGGTGATTCACTAAGAGGGTAGTGAGTCACTCACAGGGTGGTGATTCACTCAGAGCGTAGTGATTCACTCAGACCATAGTCATTCACTCAGAGGGTGGTGATTCATTCAGACGGTAGTGATTCGCTCAGAGGGTGGTGATTAACTCTGAGGATGGTGATTCACTCAGAGTGTGGTGATTCAATCAGAGGGTAGTGATTTACTCGGAGGGTAGTGATTCACTCAGATGGTAGTCATTCACTCAGATGGTGGTGATTCACTTTGAGGGTAGTGATTTACTCGGAGGGTGGTGATTTACTCAGAGGGTAGTGATTCACTCAGAGGGTAGTGATTTACTCAGAGGGTAGTGATTCACTCAGAGGGTAGTGATTTACTCGGAATGTGGTGATTTGCTCAGAGGGCGGTGATTTACTCAGATGGTAATGATTCATTCAGGGAGGATAGAGTTTTACTCAGAGTGAAAGTGATTTACTTGGAGGGTGGTGATTCACTAAGAGGGTAGTGAGTCACTCAGAGTGTCATGATTTACTCAGAGGGTGGTGATTCACTCAGAGGGTAGTGATTCACTCAGAGGGTAGTGATTCACTCAGAGGGTGGTGATGCACTAAGAGATTAGTGATTCACTCAGAGCATAGTGAGTCACTCAGAGGGTGGTGATTCTCTCAGAGCGTAGTGATTCACTCAGAGGGTAGTGATTCACTCAGCGGATGGTGATTCACTCAGAGGGTAGTGATTCACTTAGAGTTTAGTTATTTACTCAGAGGGTGGTGTTTCACGAAGAGATTAGTGATTCACTCAGAGCGTAGTGAGTCACTCAGAGGGTGGTGATCACTCAGAGCGTAGTGGTGCACAGACAGTAGTGATTCACTCAGAGGGTGGTGATTCACTCAGAGGGTAGTGATTCATTCAGACTGTAGTGATTCACTCAGAGGGTGGTGATTCACTCAGAGGATGGTGATTCACTCAGAGTGTGGTGATTTAATCAGAGGGTAGTGATTCACTCAGAGGGTGGTGATTCACTCAGAGGGTGGTGATTTACTCGGAGGGTGGTGATTCACTCAGCGGGTAGTGATTCACTCACAGGGTAGTGATTCACTCACAGGGTAGTGATTCACTCAGAGGGTGGTGATTTACTCAGTTGGTGGTGATTCACTAAGAGGGTAGTGATTCACTCAGAGGTTAGTGATTTACTCGGAGGGTAGTGATTCACTCAGAGGATAGAGATTTACTCGGAGTGTGGTGATTTACTCAGAGGGTAGTGATTCACTCAGGGAGGATAGGGATTTACTCCGAGAGTGGTGATTCACTCAGAGATTGGTGATTCACTCAGAGGGTAGTGATTCACTCAGAGGGTGGTGATTCACTCAGAAGTTAGTGATTCACACAGAGGTTGGTGATTCACTCAGAGGGAAGTGATTTACTCGGAGGGTAGTGATTCACTCAGACGGTAGTGATTCACTCAGACGGTAGAGATTCACTCAGAGGGTGGTGATTCACTAAGAGGGTAGTGATTCACTCAGAGGATAGTGAGCCACTCAGAGGGTGGTGATCACTCAGAGCGTAGTGATTCACACAGACAGTAGTGATTCACTCAGAGGGTGGTGATTTACTCAGAGGGTAGTATTTCACTCAGAGGATGGTGATTCACTCAGAGTGTGGTGATTCAATCAGAGGGTAGTGATTTACTCGGAGGGTGGTGATTCACTCAGCGGATCGTGATTCACTCACAGGGTAGTGATTCACTCAGAGGGTAGTCATTTACTCAGAGAGTAGTGATTCAATCAGAGGGTAGTGATTTACTCGGAGGGAAGTGATTTACTCGGAGTGTGGTGATTTGCTCAGAGGGTTGTGATTTACTCAGAGTGTAGTAATTCACTCAGAAGGCGGTGATTCACTCAGAGGTTAGTGATTCACTCAGAGGGTGGTGATTCTCTCAGAGGGTAGTGATTCACATTGAGGGTAGTGATTCACTCAGAGGTTAGTGATTCACTCAGAGGTTAGTGATTCTCTCAGAGGGTAGTGATTCACACTGAGGGTAGTGATTCACTCAGAGGATAGTGAATCATTCAGAGTGCGTTGATTCACTCAGAGGGTAGTGATTCACTCAGAGGGTGGTGATTTACTCAGTTGGTGGTGATTCACTAAGAGGGTAGTGATTCACTCAGAGGTTAGTAATTTACTCGGAGGGTAGTGATTCACTCAGAGGATAGTGATTTACTCGGAGTGTGGTGATTTAATCAGAGGGCGGTGATTTACTCAGAGGGTAGTGATTCACTCAGGGAGGATAGCGATTTACTCCGAGAGTGGTGATTCACTCAGAGATTGGTGATTCACTCAGAGGGTAGTGATTCACTCAGAGGGTGGTGATTCACTCAGAGGGTAGTGATTCACTCAGAGGGTAGTGATTCACTCAGCGGATGGTGATTCACTCAGAGGGTAGTGATTCACTTAGAGGGTAGTCATTTACTCAGAGGGTGGTGATTCACTAAGAGATTAGTGATTCACTCAGAGCGTAGTGAGTCAATCAGAGGGTGCTGATTCACTCAGAGTGTAGTGATTCACTCAGAGGGTAGTGATTCACACAGACAGTAGTGATTCACTCAGAGGGTGGTGATTCACTCAGAGGGTAGTGATTCACTTAGAGGGTAGTTATTTACTCAGAGGAATGTGATTCACTCAGATGGTAGTCATTCACTCAGATGGTGGTGATTCACTTTGAGGGTAGTGATTTACTCGGAGGGTGGTGATTTACTCAGAGGGTAGTGATTCACTCAGAGGGTAGTGATTCACTCAGAGGGTAGTGATTTACTCGGAATGTGGTGATTTGCTCAGAGGGCGGTGATTTACTCAGATGGTAGTGATTCACTCAGGGAGGATAGAGTTTTACTCAGAGTGAAAGTGATTTACTTGGAGGGTGGTGATTCACTAAGAGGGTAGTGAGTCACTCAGAGGGTGTTGATCACTCTGAGCATAGTGATTCACACAGACCGTAGTGATTCTCTCAGAGGGTAGTGAGTCAATCACAGGGTGGTGATTCACTCAGAGCGTAGTGATTCACTCAGACCATAGTCATTCACTCAGAGGGTGGTGATTCATTCAGACGGTAGTGATTCGCTCAGAGGGTGGTGATTCACTCAGAGGATGGTGATTCACTCAGAGTGTGGTGATTCAATCAGAGGGTAGTGATTTACTCGGAGGGTAGTGATTCACTCAGATGGTAGTCTTTCACTCAGATGGTGGTGATTCACTTTGAGGGTAGTGATTTACTCGGAGGGTGGTGATTTACTCAGAGGGTAGTGATTCACTCAGAGGGTAGTGATTTACTCAGAGGGTAGTGATTCACTCAGAGGGTAGTGATTTACTCGGAATGTGGTGATTTGCTCAGAGGGCGGTGATTTACTCAGATGGTAATGATTCACTCAGGGAGGATAGAGTTTTACTCAGAGTGAAAGTGATTTACTTGGAGGGTGGTGATTCACTAAGAGGGTAGTGAGTCACTCAGAGGGTGGTGATCACTCAGAGCATAGTGATTCACACAGACCGTAGTGATTCACTCAGAGGGTAGTGATTCACTCAGAGGGTGGTGATTCACTCAGAGTGTCATGATTTACTCAGAGGGTGGTGATTCACTCAGAGGGTAGTGATTCACTCAGAGGGTAGTGATTCACTCAGAGGGTAGTGATTCACTCAGAGGGTGGTGATGCACTCAGCGGGTAGTGATTCACTCAGAGGATAGTGAATCATTCAGAGGGTGGTGATTCACTCAGTGAGTGGTGAATCACTCAGAGGGTGGTGATTCACTCAGAGGGTGGTGATTCACTCAGAGGGTAGTGATTTACTCAGAGGGTAGTGATTCACTCAGAGGGTGGTGATTCACTCAGAGGGTACTGATTCACTCAGAGGGTAGTGATTCACTCAGCGGATGGTGATTCACTCAGAGGGGAGTGATTTACTTAGAGGGTAGTTATTTACTCCGAGAGTGGTGATTCACTCAGAGCGTAGTGAGTCACTCAGAGGGTGGTGATCACTCAGAGCGTAGTGATGCACACAGACAGTAGTGATTCACTCAGAGGGTGGTGATTCACTCAGAGAGTAGTGATTCAATCAGACGGTAGTGATTCACTCAGAGGGTGGTGATTCACTCAGAGGAATGTGATTCACTCAGAGTATGGTGATTCAATCAGAGGGTAGTGATTCACTTAGAGGGTGGTGATTCACTCAGAGGGTAGTGATTTACTCGGAGGGTGGTGATTCACTCAGAGGGTAGTGATTTACTCACAGGGTAGTGATTCACTCACAGGGTGCTGATTCACTCAGAGTGTGTTGATTCACTCAGAGGGTAGTGATTCACTCAGAGGGTGGTGATTTACTCAGTTGGTGGTGATTCACTAAGAGGGTAGTGATTCACTCAGAGGTTAGTGATTTACTCGGAGGGTAGTGATTCACTCAGAGGGTAGTGATTTACTCGGAGTGTGGTGATTTAATAGAGGGCGGTGATTTACTCAGAGGGTAGTGATTCACTCAGGGAGGATAGCGATTTACTCCGAGAGTGGTGATTCACTCAGAGATTGGTGATTCACTCAGAGGGTAGTGATTCACTCAGAGGGTGGTGATTCACTCAGAAGTTAGTGATTCACACAGAGGTTGGTGATTCACTCAGAAGGAAGTGATTCACTCAGAGGGTGGTGATTCACTCAGAGTGTAGTGATTCACTCAGAGGATGGTGATGCACTCAGCGGGTAGTGATTCACTCAGAGGATAGTGAATCATTCAGAGGGTGGTGATTCACTCAGTGAGTGGTGAATCACTCAGAGGGTGGTGATTCACTCAGAGGGTGGTGATTCACTCAGAGGGTAGTGATTTACTCAGAGGGTAGTGATTCACTCAGACGGTGGTGATTCACTCAGAGGGTAGTGATTCACTCAGAGGGTAGTGATTCACTCAGAGGGTGGTGATCACTCAGAGATTAGTGATTCACTCAGAGCATAGTGATTCACTCAGAGGGTGGTGATTCACTCAGAGCGTAGTGATTCACTCAGAGGGTAGTGATTCACTTAGAGGGTAGTTATTTACTCAGAGGGTGGTGATTCACTAAGAGATTAGTGATTCACTCAGAGCGTAGTGAGTCACTCAGAGGGTGGTGATCACTCAGAGCGTAGTGATGCACAGACAGTAGTGATTCACTCAGAGGGTGGTGATTCACTCAGAGGGTAGTGATTCACTCAGACGGTAGTGATTCACTCAGAGGGTGGTGATTCACTCAGAGGATGGTGATTCACTCAGAGTGTGGTGATTTAATCAGAGGGTAGTGATTCACTCAGAGGGTGGTGATTCACTCTGCGGGTAGTGATTCACTCACAGGGTAGTGATTCACTAACAGGGTGCTGATTCACTCAGAGTGTGTTGATTTACTCAGAGGGTAGTGATTCACTCAGAGGGTGGTGATTTACTCAGTTGGTGGTGATTCACTAAGAGGGTAGTGATTCACTCAGAGGTTAGTGATTTACTCGGAGGGTAGTGATTCACTCAGAGGATAGTGATTTATTCGGAGTGTGGTGATTTAATCAGAGGGCGGTGATTTACTCAGAGGGTAGTGATTCACTCAGGGAGGATAGAGTTTTACTCAGAGTGAAAGTGATTTACTTGGAGGGTGGTGATTCACTAAGAGGGTAGTGAGTCACTCAGAGGGTGTTGATCACTCTGAGCATAGTGATTCACACAGACCGTAGTGATTCACTCAGAGGGTAGTGAGTCACTCACAGGGTGGTGATTCACTCAGAGCGTAGTGATTCACTCAGACCATAGTCATTCACTCAGAGGGTGGTGATTCATTCAGACGGTAGTGATTCGCTCAGAGGGTGGTGATTCACTCAGAGGATGGTGATTCACTCAGAGTGTGGTGATTCAATCAGAGGGTAGTGATTTACTCGGAGGCTAGTGATTCACTCAGATGGTAGTCATTCACTCAGATGGTGGTGATTCACTTTGAGGGTAGTGATTTACTCGGAGGGTGACGATTTACTCAGGGTAGTGATTCACTCAGAGGGTAGTGATTTACTCAGAGGGTAGTGATTCACTCAGAGGGTCGTGATTTACTCGGAATGTGGTGATTTGCTCAGAGGGTGGTGATTTACTCAGATGGTAGTGATTCACTCAGGGAGGATAGAGTTTTACTCAGAGTGAAAGTGATTTACTTGGAGGGTGGTGATTCACTAAGAGGGTAGTGAGTCACTCAGAGGGTGGTGATCATTCAGAGCATAGTGATTCACACAGACCGTAGTGATTCACTCAGAGGGTAGTGATTCACTCAGAGGGTGGTGATTCACTCAGAGTGTCATGATTTACTCAGAGGGTGGTGATTCACTCAGAGGGTAGTGATTCACTCAGAGGGTAGTGATTCACTCAGAGGGTGGTGATGCACTCAGCGGGTAGTGATTCACTCAGAGGATAGTGAATCATTCAGAGGGTGGTGATTCACTCAGTGAGTGGTGAATCACTCAGAGGGTGGTGATTCACTCAGAGGGTGGTGATTCACTCAGAGGGTAGTGATTTACTCAGAGGGTAGTGATTCACTCAGAGGGTGGTGATTCACTCAGAGGGTAATGATTCACTCAGAGGGTAGTGATTCAGTCAGCGGATGGTGATTCACTCAGTGGGGAGTGATTTACTTAGAGGGTAGTTATTTACTCAGAGGGTGGTGATTCACTAAGAGATTAGTGATTCACTCAGAGCATAGTGAGTCACTCAGAGGGTGGTGATTCACTCAAAGCGTAGTGATTCACTCAGAGGGTAGTGATTCACTCAGCGGATGGTGATTCACTCAGAGGGTAGTGATTCACTTAGAGGTTAGTTATTTACTCAGAGGGTGGTGATTCACTAAGAGATTAGTGATTCACTCAGAGCGTAGTGAGTCACTCAGAGGGTGGTGATCACTCAGAGCGTAGTGATGCACAGACAGTAGTGATTCACTCAGAGGGTGGTGATTCACTCAGAGGATGGTGATTCACTCAGAGTGTGGTGATTTAATCAGAGGGTAGTGATTCACTCAGAGGGTGGTGATTCACTCAGAGGGTAGTGATTTACTCGGAGGGTGGTGATTCACTCAGCGGGTAGTGATTCACTCACAGGGTGCTGATTCACTCAGAGTGTGTTGATTCAGTCAGAGGGTAGTGATTCACTCAGAGGGTGGTGATTTACTCAGTTGGTGGTGATTTACTCAGTTGGTGGTGATTCACTAAGAGGGTAGTGATTCACTCAGAGGTTGGTGATTCACTCAGAGGGAAGTGATTTACTCGGAGGGTAGTGATTCACTCAGACGGTAGTGATTCACTCAGACGGTAGAGATTCACTCAGAGGGTGGTGATTCACTAAGAGGGTAGTGATTCACTCAGAGGATAGTGAGCCACTCAGAGGGTGGTGATCACTCAGAGCGTAGTGATTCACACAGACAGTAGTGATTCACTCAGAGGGTGGTGATTTACTCAGAGGGTGGTATTTCACTCAGAGGATGGTGATTCACTCAGAGTGTGGTGATTCAATCAGAGGGTAGTGATTTACTCGGAGGGTGGTGATTCACTCAGCGGATAGTGATTCACTCACAGGGTAGTGATTCACTCAGAGGGTAGTCATTTACTCAGTAGGTAGTGATTCAATCAGAGGGTAGTGATTTACTCGGAGGGAAGTGATTTACTCGGAGTGTGGTGATTTGCTCAGAGGGTTGTGATTTACTCAGAGTGTAGTGATTCACTCAGAGGGCGGTGATTCACTCAGAGGTTAGTGTTTCACTCAGATGGTGGTGATTCTCTCAGAGGGTAGTGATTCACATTGAGGGTAGTGATTCACTCAGAGGTTAGTGATTCACTCAGAGGGTGGTGATTCTCTCAGAGGGCAGTGATTCACACTGAGTGTAGTGATTCACTCAGAGGATAGTGAATCATTCAGAGGGTGGTGATTCACTCAGAGAGTGGTGAATCACTCAGAGGCTGGTGATTCACTCAGAGGGTAGTGATTTACTCAGAGGGTAGTGATTCACTCAGAGGATGGTGATTCACTCAGAGGGTAGTGATTCACTCAGAGGGTAGTGATTCACTCAGCGGATGGTGATTCACTCAGAGGGTAGTGATTCACTTAGACGGTAGTTATTTACTCAGAGGGTGGTGATTCACTAAGAGATTAGTGATTCACTCAGAGCGTAGTGAGTCACTCAGAGGGTGCTGATTCACTCAGAGTGTAGTGATTCACTCAGAGGGTAGTGATTTACTCGGAGTGTGGTGATTTAATCAGAGGGCGGTGATTTACTCAGAGGGTAGTGATTAACTCAGGGAGGATAGCGATTTACTCCGAGTGAAAGTGATTTACTTGGAGGGTGGTGATTCACTAAGAGGGTAGTGAGTCACTCAGAGGGTGTTGATTCACTCAGAGCGTAGTGATTCACTCAGACCATAGTCATTCACTCAGAGGATGGTGATTCACTCAGAGTGTGGTGATTCAATCAGAGGGTAGTGATTTACTCGGAGGGTAGTGATTCACTCAGATGGTAGTCTTTCACTCAGATGGTGGTGATTCACTTTGAGGGTAGTGATTTACTCGGAGGGTGGTGATTTACTCAGAGGGTAGTGATTCACTCAGAGGGTAGTGATTTACTCAGAGGGTAGTGATTCACTCAGAGGGTAGTGATTTACTCGGAATGTGGTGATTTGCTCAGAGGGCGGTGATTTACTCAGATGGTAATGATTCACTCAGGGAGGATAGAGTTTTACTCAGAGTGAAAGTGATTTACTTGGAGGGTGGTGATTCACTAAGAGGGTAGTGAGTCACTCAGAGGGTGGTGATCACTCAGAGCATAGTGATTCACACAGACCGTAGTGATTCACTCAGAGGGTAGTGATTCACTCAGAGGGTGGTGATTCACTCAGAGTGTCATGATTTACTCAGAGGGTGGTGATTCACTCAGAGGGTAGTGATTCACTCAGAGGGTAGTGATTCACTCAGAGGGTAGTCATTCACTCAGAGGGTGGTGATGCACTCAGCGGGTAGTGATTCACTCAGAGGATAGTGAATCATTCAGAGGGTGGTGATTCACTCAGTGAGTGGTGAATCACTCAGAGGGTGGTGATTCACTCAGAGGGTGGTGATTCACTCAGAGGGTAGTGATTTACTCAGAGGGTAGTGATTCACTCAGAGGGTGGTGATTCACTCAGAGGGTACTGATTCACTCAGAGGGTAGTGATTCACTCAGCGGATGGTGATTCACTCAGAGGGGAGTGATTTACTTAGAGGGTAGTTATTTACTCCGAGAGTGGTGATTCACTCAGAGATTGGTGATTCACTCAGAGCGTAGTGAGTCACTCAGAGGGTGGTGATCACTCAGAGCGTAGTGATGCACACAGACAGTAGTGATTCACTCAGAGGGTGGTGATTCACTCAGAGAGTAGTGATTCAATCAGACGGTAGTGATTCACTCAGAGGGTGGTGATTCACTCAGAGGAATGTGATTTACTCAGAGTATGGTGATTCAATCAGAGGGTAGTGATTCACTTAGAGGGTGGTGATTCACTCAGAGGGTAGTGATTTACTCGGAGGGTGGTGATTCACTCAGAGGGTAGTGATTTACTCACAGGGTAGTGATTCACTCACAGGGTGCTGATTCACTCAGAGTGTGTTGATTCACTCAGAGGGTAGTGATTCACTCAGAGGGTGGTGATTTACTCAGTTGGTGGTGATTCACTAAGAGGGTAGTGATTCACTCAGAGGGTAGTGATTTACTCGGAGGGTAGTGATTCACTCAGAGGGTAGTGATTTACTCGGAGTGTGGTGATTTAATCAGAGGGCGGTGATTTACTCAGAGGGTTGTGATTCACTCAGGGAGGATAGCGATTTACTCCGAGAGTGGTGATTCACTCAGAGATTGGTGATTCACTCAGAGGGTAGTGATTCACTCAGAGGGTGGTGATTCACTCAGAAGTTAGTGATTCACACAGAGGTTGGTGATTCACTCAGAAGGAAGTGATTCACTCAGAGGGTGGTGATTCACTCAGAGTGTAGTGATTCACTCAGAGGATGGTGATGCACTCAGCGGGTAGTGATTCACTCAGAGGATAGTGAATCATTCAGAGGGTGGTGATTCACTCAGTGAGTGGTGAATCACTCAGAGGGTGGTGATTCACTCAGAGGGTGGTGATTCACTCAGAGGGTAGTGATTTACTCAGAGGGTAGTGATTCACTCAGACGGTGGTGATTCACTCAGAGGGTAGTGATTCACTCAGAGGGTAGTGATTCACTCAGAGGGTGGTGATCACTCAGAGATTAGTGATTCACTCAGAGCATAGTGATTCACTCAGAGGGTGGTGATTCACTCAGAGCGTAGTGATTCACTCAGAGGGTAGTGATTCACTTAGAGGGTAGTTATTTACTCAGAGGTTGGTGATTCACTAAGAGATTAGTGATTCACTCAGAGCGTAGTGAGTCACTCAGAGGGTGGTGATCACTCAGAGCATAGTGATGCACAGACAGTAGTGATTTACTCAGAGGGTCGTGATTCACTCAGAGGGTAGTGATTCACTCAGACGGTAGTGATTCACTCAGAGGGTGGTGATTCACTCAGAGGATGGTGATTCACTCAGAGTGTGGTGATTTAATCAGAGGGTAGTGATTCACTCAGAGGGTGGTGATTCACTCAGAGGGTAGTGATTTACTCGGAGGGTGGTGATTCACTCAGCGGGTAGTGATTCACTCACAGGGTAGTGATTCACTAACAGGGTGCTGATTCACTCAGAGTGTGTTGATTTACTCAGAGGGTAGTGATTCACTCAGAGGGTAGTGATTCACTCAGAGGGTGGTGATTCACTCAGAGTGTCATGATTTACTCAGAGGGTAGTGATTCACTCAGAGGGTAGTGATTCACTCAGAGGGTGGTGATTCACTCAGAGTGTCATGATTTACTCAGAGGGTAGTGATTCACTCAGAGGGTAGTGATTCACTCAGAGGGTAGTCATTCACTCAGAGGGTGGTGATGCACTCAGCGGGTAGTGATTCACTCAGAGGATAGTGAATCATTCAGAGGGTGGTGATTCACTCAGTGAGTGGTGAATCACTCAGAGGGTGGTGATTCACTCAGAGGGTGGTGATTCACTCAGAGGGTAGTGATTTACTCAGAGGGTAGTGATTCACTCAGAGGGTGGTGATTCACTCAGAGGGTACTGATTCACTCAGAGGGTAGTGATTCAGTCAGTGGATGGTGATTCACTCAGTGGGGAGTGATTTACTTAGAGGGTAGTTATTTACTCAGAGGGTGGTGATTCACTAAGAAATTAGTGATTCACTCAGAGCATAGTGAGTCACTCAGAGGGTGGTGATTCACTCAAAGCGTAGTGATTCACTCAGAGGGTAGTGATTCACTCAGCGGATGGTGATTCACTCAGAGGGTAGTGATTCACTTAGAGGTTAGTTATTTACTCAGAGGGTTGTGATTCACTAAGAGATTAGTGATTCACTCAGAGCGTAGTGAGTCACTCAGAGGGTGGTGATCACTCAGAGCGTAGTGATGCACAGACAGTAGTGATTCACTCAGAGGGTGGTGATTCACTCAGAGGATGGTGATTCACTCAGAGTGTGGTGATTTAATCAGAGGGTAGTGATTCACTCAGAGGGTGGTGATTCACTCAGAGGGTAGTGATTTACTCGGAGGGTGGTGATTCACTCAGCGGGTAGTGATTCACTCACAGGGTGCTGATTCACTCAGAGTGTGTTGATTCAGTCAGAGGGTAGTGATTCACTCAGAGGGTGGTGATTTACTCAGTTGGTGGTGATTTACTCAGTTGGTGGTGATTCACTAAGAGGGTAGTGATTCACTCAGAGGTTGGTGATTCACTCAGAGGGAAGTGATTTACTCGGAGGGTAGTGATTCACTCAGACGGTAGTGATTCACTCAGACGGTAGAGATTCACTCAGAGGGTGGTGATTCACTAAGAGGGTAGTGATTCACTCAGAGGATAGTGAGCCACTCAGAGGGTGGTGATCACTCAGAGCGTAGTGATTCACACAGACAGTAGTGATTCACTCAGAGGGTGGTGATTTACTCAGAGGGTGGTATTTCACTCAGAGGATGGTGATTCACTCAGAGTGTGGTGATTCAATCAGAGGGTAGTGATTTACTCGGAGGGTGGTGATTCACTCAGCGGATAGTGATTCACTCACAGGGTAGTGATTCACTCAGAGGGTAGTCATTTACTCAGTAGGTAGTGATTCAATCAGAGGGTAGTGATTTACTCGGAGGGAAGTGATTTACTCGGAGTGTGGTGATTTGCTCAGAGGGTTGTGATTTACTCAGAGTGTAGTGATTCACTCAGAGGGCGGTGATTCACTCAGAGGTTAGTGTTTCACTCAGATGGTGGTGATTCTCTCAGAGGGTAGTGATTCACATTGAGGGTAGTGATTCACTCAGAGGTTAGTGATTCACTCAGAGGGTGGTGATTCTCTCAGAGGGCAGTGATTCACACTGAGGGTAGTGATTCACTCAGAGGATAGTGAATCATTCAGAGGGTGGTGATTCACTCAGAGAGTGGTGAATCACTCAGAGGCTGGTGATTCACTCAGAGGGTAGTGATTCACTCAGAGGGTGGTGATTCACTCAGAGGGTGGTGATTCACTCAGAGGGTAGTGATTCACTCAGAGGGTAGTGATTCACTCAGCGGATGGTGATTCACTCAGAGGTTAGTGATTCACTTAGACGGTAGTTATTTACTCAGAGGGTGGTGATTCACTAAGAGATTAGTGATTCACTCAGAGCGTAGTGAGTCACTCAGAGGGTGCTGATTCACTCAGAGTGTAGTGATTCACTCAGAGGGTAGTGATTCACTTAGTGGATGGTGATTCACTCAGAGGGTAGTGATTCACTTAGAGGGTAGTTATTTACTCAGAGGGTGGTGATTCACTAAGAGATTAGTGATTCACTCAGAGCGTAGTGAGTCACTCAGAGGGTGGTGATCACTCAGAGCGTAGTGATGCACACAGACAGTAGTGATTCACTCAGAGGGTGGTGATTCACTCAGAGAGTAGTGATTCAATCAGACGGTAGTGATTCACTCAGAGGGTGGTGATTCACTCAGAGGAATGTGATTCACTCAGAGTATGGTGATTCAATCAGAGGGTAGTAATTCACTTAGAGGGTGGTGATTCACTCAGAGGGTAGTGATTTACTCGGAGGGTGGTGATTCACTCAGCGGGTAGTGATTTACTCACAGGGTAGTGATTCACTCAGAGTGTGTTGATTCACTCAGAGGGTAGTGATTCACTCAGAGGGTGGTGATTTACTCAGTTGGTGGTGATTCACTAAGAGGGTAGTGATTCACTCAGAAGTTAGTTATTTACTCGGAGGGTAGTGATTCACTCAGAGGGTAGTGATTTACTCGGAGTGTGGTGATTTAATCAGAGGGCGGTGATTTACTCAGAGGGTAGTGATTGACTCAGGGAGGATAGCGATTTACTCCGAGAGTGGTGATTCACTCAGAGATTGGTGATTCACTCAGAGGGTAGTGATTCACTCAGAGGGTGGTGATTCACTCAGAGGGTAGTGATTCACTCAGAGGGTGGTGATTTACTCAGTTGGTGGTGATTCACTAAGAGGGTAGTGATTCACTCAGAGGTTAGTGATTTACTCGGAGGGTAGTGATTCACTCAGAGGATAGTGATTTACTCGGAGTGTGGTGATTTAATCAGAGGGCGGTGATTTACTCAGAGGGTAGTGATTAACTCAGGGAGGATAGCGATTTACTCCGAGTGAAAGTGATTTACTTGGAGGGTGGTGATTCACTAAGAGGGTAGTGAGTCACTCAGAGGGTGTTGATTCACTCAGAGCGTAGTGATTCACTCAGACCATAGTCATTCACTCAGAGGATGGTGATTCACTCAGAGTGTGGTGATTCAATCAGAGGGTAGTGATTTACTCGGAGGGTAGTGATTCACTCAGATGGTAGTCTTTCACTCAGATGGTGGTGATTCACTTTGAGGGTAGTGATTTACTCGGAGGGTGGTGATTTACTCAGAGGGTAGTGATTCACTCAGAGGGTAGTGATTTAGTCAGAGGGTAGTGATTCACTCAGAGGGTAGTGCTTTACTCGGAATGTGGTGATTTGCTCAGAGGGCGGTGATTTACTCAGATGGTAATGATTCACTCAGGGAGGATAGAGTTTTACTCAGAGTGAAAGTGATTTACTTGGAGGGTGGTGATTCACTAAGAGGGTAGTGAGTCACTCAGAGGGTGGTGATCACTCAGAGCATAGTGATTCACACAGACCGTAGTGATTCACTCAGAGGGTAGTGATTCACTCAGAGGGTGGTGATTCACTCATAGTGTCATGATTTACTCAGAGGGTGGTGATTCACTCAGAGGGTAGTGATTCACTCAGAGGGTAGTGATTCACTCAGAGGGTAGTCATTCACTCAGAGGGTGGTGATGCACTCAGCGGGTAGTGATTCACTCAGAGGATAGTGAATCATTCAGAGGGTGGTGATTCACTCAGTGAGTGGTGAATCACTCAGAGGGTGGTGATTCACTCAGAGGGTGGTGATTCACTCAGAGGGTAGTGATTTACTCAGAGGGTAGTGATTCACTCAGAGGGTGGTGATTCACTCAGAGGGTACTGATTCACTCAGAGGGTAGTGATTCACTCAGAGGGGAGTGATTTACTTAGAGGGTAGTTATTTACTCCGAGAGTGGTGATTCACTCAGAGATTGGTGATTCACTCAGAGCGTAGTGAGTCACTCAGAGGGTGGTGATCACTCAGAGCGTAGTGATGCACACAGACAGTAGTGATTCACTCAGAGGGTGGTGATTCACTCAGAGAGTAGTGATTCAATCAGACGGTAGTGATTCACTCAGAGGGTGGTGATTCACTCAGAGGAATGTGATTTACTCAGAGTATGGTGATTCAATCAGAGGGTAGTGATTCACTTAGAGGGTGGTGATTCACTCAGAGGGTAGTGATTTACTCGGAGGGTGGTGATTCACTCAGAGGGTAGTGATTTACTCACAGGGTAGTGATTCACTCACAGGGTGCTGATTCACGCAGAGTGTGTTGATTCACTCAGAGGGTAGTGATTCACTCAGAGGGTGGTGATTTACTCAGTTGGTGGTGATTCACTAAGAGGGTAGTGATTCACTCAGAGGGTAGTGATTTACTCGGAGGGTAGTGATTCACTCAGAGGGTAGTGATTTACTCGGAGTGTGGTGATTTAATCAGAGGGCGGTGATTTACTCAGAGGGTAGTGATTCACTCAGGGAGGATAGCGATTTACTCCGAGAGTGGTGATTCACTCAGAGATTGGTGATTCACTCAGAGGGTAGTGATTCACTCAGAGGGTGGTGATTCACTCAGAAGTTAGTGATTCACACAGAGGTTGGTGATTCACTCAGAAGGAAGTGATTCACTCAGAGGGTGGTGATTCACTCAGAGTGTAGTGATTCACTCAGAGGATGGTGATGCACTCAGCGGGTAGTGATTCACTCAGAGGATAGTGAATCATTCAGAGGGTGGTGATTCACTCAGTGAGTGGTGAATCACTCAGAGGGTGGTGATTCACTCAGAGGGTGGTGATTCACTCAGAGGGTAGTGATTTACTCAGAGGGTAGTGATTCACTCAGACGGTGGTGATTCACTCAGAGGGTAGTGATTCACTCAGAGGGTAGTGATTCACTCAGAGGGTGGTGATCACTCAGAGATTAGTGATTCACTCAGAGCATAGTGATTCACTCAGAGGGTGGTGATACACTCAGAGCGTAGTGATTCACTCAGAGGGTAGTGATTCACTTAGAGGGTAGTTATTTACTCAGAGGTTGGTGATTCACTAAGAGATTAGTGATTCACTCAGAGCGTAGTGAGTCACTCAGAGGGTGGTGATCACTCAGAGCATAGTGATGCACAGACAGTAGTGATTTACTCAGAGGGTGGTGATTCACTCAGAGGGTAGTGATTCACTCAGACGGTAGTGATTCACTCAGAGGGTGGTGATTCACTCAGAGGATGGTGATTCACTCAGAGTGTGGTGATTTAATCAGAGGGTAGTGATTCACTCAGAGGGTGGTGATTCACTCAGAGGGTAGTGATTTACTCGGAGGGTGGTGATTCACTCAGCGGGTAGTGATTCACTCACAGGGTAGTGATTCACTAACAGGGTGCTGATTCACTCAGAGTGTGTTGATTTACTCAGAGGGTAGTGATTCACTCAGAGGGTGGTGATTTACTCAGTTGGTGGTGATTCACTAAGAGGGTAGTGATTCACTCAGAGGTTAGTGATTTACTCGGAGGGTAGTGATTCACTCAGAGGATAGTGATTTATTCGGAGTGTGGTGATTTAATCAGAGGGCGGTGATTTACTCAGAGGGTAGTGATTCACTCAGGGAGGATAGAGTTTTACTCAGAGTGAAAGTGATTTACTTGGAGGGTGGTGATTCACTAAGAGGGTAGTGAGTCACTCAGAGGGTGTTGATCACTCTGAGCATAGTGATTCACACAGACCGTAGTGATTCACTCAGAGGGTAGTGAGTCACTCACAGGGTGGTGATTCACTCAGAGCGTAGTGATTCACTCAGACCATAGTCATTCACTCAGAGGGTGGTGATTCATTCAGACGGTAGTGATTCGCTCAGAGGGTGGTGATTCACTCAGAGGATTGTGATTCACTCAGAGTGTGGTGATTCAATCAGAGGGTAGTGATTTACTCGGAGGGTAGTGATTCACTCAGATGGTAGTCATTCACTCAGATGGTGGTGATTCACTTTGAGGGTAGTGATTTACTCGGAGGGTGACGATTTACTCAGGGTAGTGATTCACTCAGAGGGTAGTGATTTACTCAGAGGGTAGTGATTCACTCAGAGGGTCGTGATTTACTCGGAATGTGGTGATTTGCTCAGAGGGCGGTGATTTACTCAGATGGTAGTGATTCACTCAGGGAGGATAGAGTTTTACTCAGAGTGAAAGTGATTTACTTGGAGGGTGGTGATTCACTAAGAGGGTAGTGAGTCACTCAGAGGGTGGTGATCACTCAGAGCATAGTGATTCACACAGACCGTAGTGATTCACTCAGAGGGTAGTGATTCACTCAGAGGGTGGTGATTCACTCAGAGTGTCATGATTTACTCAGAGGGTGGTGATTCACTCAGAGGGTAGTGATTCACTCAGAGGGTAGTGATTCACTCAGAGGGTGGTGATGCACTCAGCGAGTAGTGATTCACTCAGAGGATAGTGAATCATTCAGAGGGTGGTGATTCACTCAGTGAGTGGTGAATCACTCAGAGGGTGGTGATTCACTCAGAGGGTGGTGATTCACTCAGAGGGTAGTGATTTACTCAGAGGGTAGTGATTCACTCAGAGGGTGGTGATTCACTCAGAGGGTAGTGATTCACTCAGAGGGTAGTGATTCACTCAGCGGATGGTGATTCACTCAGTGGGGAGTGATTTACTTAGAGGGTAGTTATTTACTCAGAGGGTGGTGATTCACTAAGAGATTAGTGATTCACTCAGAGCATAGTGAGTCACTCAGAGGGTGGTGATTCACTCAGAGCGTAGTGATTCACTCAGAGGGTAGTGATTCACTCAGCGGATGGTGATTCACTCAGAGGGTAGTGATTCACTTAGAGGGTAGTTATTTACTCAGAGGGTGGTGATTCACTAAGAGATTAGTGATTCACTCAGAGCGTAGTGAGTCACTCAGAGGGTGGTGATCACTCAGAGCGTAGTGATGCACAGACAGTAGTGATTCACTCAGAGGGTGGTGATTCACTCAGAGGGTAGTGATTCACTCAGACTGTAGTGATTCACTCAGAGGGTGGTGATTCACTCAGAGGATGGTGATTCACTCAGAGTGTGGTGATTTAATCAGAGGGTAGTGATTCACTCAGAGGGTGGTGATTCACTCAGAGGGTAGTGATTTACTCGGAGGGTGGTGATTCACTCAGCGGGTAGTGATTCACTCACAGGGTGCTGATTCACTCAGAGTGTGTTGATTCACTCAGAGGGTAGTGATTCACTCAGAGGGTGGTGATTTACTCAGTTGGTGGTGATTTACTCAGTTGGTGGTGATTCACTAAGAGGGTAGTGATTCACTCAGAGGTTGGTGATTCACTCAGAGGGAAGTGATTTACTCGGAGGGTAGTGATTCACTCAGACGGTAGTGATTCACTCAGACGGTAGAGATTCACTCAGAGGGTGGTGATTCACTAAGAGGGTAGTGATTCACTCAGAGGATAGTGAGCCACTCAGAGGGTGGTGATCACTCAGAGCGTAGTGATTCACACAGACAGTAGTGATTCACTCAGAGGGTGGTGATTTACTCAGAGGGTGGTATTTCACTCAGAGGATGGTGATTCACTCAGAGTGTGGTGATTCAATCAGAGGGTAGTGATTTACTCGGAGGGTGGGGATTCACTCAGCGAATAGTGATTCACTCACAGGGTAGTGATTCACTCAGAGGGTAGTCATTTACTCAGTGGGTAGTGATTCAATCAGAGGGTAGTGATTTACTCGGAGGGAAGTGATTTACTCGGAGTGTGGTGATTTGCTCAGAGGGTTGTGATTTACTCAGAGTGTAGTGATTCACTCAGAGGGCGGTGATTCACTCAGAGGTCAGTGTTTCACTCAGATGGTGGTGATTCTCTCAGAGGGTAGTGATTCACATTGAGGGTAGTGATTCACTCAGAGGTTAGTGATTCACTCAGAGGGTGGTGATTCTCTCAGAGGGTAGTGATTCACACTGAGGGTAGTGATTCACTCAGAGGATAGTGAATCATTCAGAGGGTGGTGATTCACTCAGAGAGTGGTGAATCACTCAGAGGCTGGTGATTCACTCAGAGGGTAGTGATTTACTCAGAGGGTAGTGATTCACTCAGAGGGTGGTGATTCACTCAGAGGATAGTGATTCACTCAGAGGGTAGTGATTCACTCAGCGGATGGTGATTCACTCAGAGGGTAGTGATTCACTTAGACGGTAGTTATTTACTCAGAGGGTGGTGATTCACTAAGAGATTAGTGATTCACTCAGAGCGTAGTGAGTCACTCAGAGGGTGCTGATTCACTCAGAGTGTAGTGATTCACTCAGAGGGTAGTGATTCACTCAGTGGATGGTGATTCACTCAGAGGGTAGTGATTCACTTAGAGGGTAGTTATTTACTCAGAGGGTGGTGATTCACTAAGAGATTAGTGATTCACTCAGAGCGTAGTGAGTCACTCAGAGGGTGGTGATCACTCAGAGCGTAGTGATGCACACAGACAGTAGTGATTCACTCAGAGGGTGGTGATTCACTCAGAGAGTAGTGATTCAATCAGACGGTAGTGATTCACTCAGAGGGTGGTGATTCACTCAGAGGAATGTGATTCACTCAGAGTATGGTGATTCAATCAGAGGGTAGTGATTCACTTAGAGGGTGGTGATTCACTCAGAGGGTAGTGATTTACTCGGAGGGTGGTGATTCACTCAGCGGGTAGTGATTTACTCACAGGGTAGTGATTCACTCAGAGTGTGTTGATTCACTCAGAGGGGAGTGATTCACTCAGAGGGTGGTGATTTACTCAGTTGGTGGTGATTCACTAAGAGGGTAGTGATTCACTCAGAAGTTAGTTATTTACTCGGAGGGTAGTGATTCACTCAGAGGGTAGTGATTTACTCGGAGTGTGGTGATTTAATCAGAGGGCGGTGATTTACTCAGAGGGTAGTGATTGACTCAGGGAGGATAGCGATTTACTCCGAGAGTGGTGATTCACTCAGAGATTGGTGATTCACTCAGAGGGTAGTGATTCACTCAGAGGGTGGTGATTCACTCAGAGGGTAGTGATTCACTCAGAGGGTGGTGATTTACTCAGTTGGTGGTGATTCACTAAGAGGGTAGTGATTCACTCAGAGGTTAGTGATTTACTCGGAGGGTAGTGATTCACTCAGAGGATAGTGATTTACTCGGAGTGTGGTGATTTAATCAGAGGGCGGTGATTTACTCAGAGGGTAGTGATTAACTCAGGGAGGATAGCGATTTACTCCGAGAGTGGTGATTCACTCAGAGATTGGTGATTCACTCAGAGGGTAGTGATTCACTCAGAGGGTGGTGATTCACTCAGAAGTTAGTGATTCACACAGAGGTTGGTGATTCACTCAGAGGGAAGTGATTTACTCGGAGGGTAGTGATTCACTCAGACGGTAGTGATTCACTCAGACGGTAGAGATTCACTCAGAGGGTGGTGATTCACTAAGAGGGTAGTGATTCACTCAGAGGATAGTGAGCCACTCAGAGGGTGGTGATCACTCAGAGCGTAGTGATTCACACAGACAGTAGTGATTCACTCAGAGGGTGGTGATTTACTCAGAGGGTGGTATTTCACTCAGAGGATGGTGATTCACTCAGAGTGTGGTGATTCAATCAGAGGGTAGTGATTTACTCGGAGGGTGGTGATTCACTCAGCGAATAGTGATTCACTCACAGGGTAGTGATTCACTCAGAGGGTAGTCATTTACTCAGTGGGTAGTGATTCAATCAGAGGGTAGTGATTTACTCGGAGGGAAGTGATTTACTCGGAGTGTGGTGATTTGCTCAGAGGGTTGTGATTTACTCAGAGTGTAGTGATTCACTCAGAGGGCGGTGATTCACTCAGAGGTCAGTGTTTCACTCAGATGGTGGTGATTCTCTCAGAGGGTAGTGATTCACATTGAGGGTAGTGATTCACTCAGAGGTTAGTGATTCACTCAGAGGGTGGTGATTCACTCAGAGGATAGTGAATCATTCAGAGGGTGGTGATTCACTCAGAGAGTGGTGAATCACTCAGAGGCTGGTGATTCACTCAGAGGGTAGTGATTTACTCAGAGGGTAGTGATTCACTCAGAGGGTGGTGATTCACTCAGAGGATAGTGATTCACTCAGAGGGTAGTGATTCACTCAGCGGATGGTGATTCACTCAGAGGGTAGTGATTCACTTAGACGGTAGTTATTTACTCAGAGGGTGGTGATTCACTAAGAGATTAGTGATTCACTCAGAGCGTAGTGAGTCACCCAGAGGGTGCTGATTCACTCAGAGTGTAGTGATTCACTCAGAGGGTAGTGATTCACTCAGTGGATGGTGATTCACTCAGAGGGTAGTGATTCACTTAGAGGGTAGTTATTTACTCAGAGGGTGGTGATTCACTAAGAGATTAGTGATTCACTCAGAGCGTAGTGAGTCACTCAGAGGGTGGTGATCACTCAGAGCGTAGTGATGCACACAGACAGTAGTGATTCACTCAGAGGGTGGTGATTCACTCAGAGAGTAGTGATTCAATCAGACGGTAGTGATTCACTCAGAGGGTGGTGATTCACTCAGAGGAATGTGATTCACTCAGAGTATGGTGATTCAATCAGAGGGTAGTGATTCACTTAGAGGGTGGTGATTCAATCAGAGGGTAGTGATTTACTCGGAGGGTGGTGATTCACTCAGCGGGTAGTGATTTACTCACAGGGTAGTGATTCACTCAGAGTGTGTTAATTCACTCAGAGGGGAGTGATTCACTCAGAGGGTGGTGATTTACTCAGTTGGTGGTGATTCACTAAGAGGGTAGTGATTCACTCAGAAGTTAGTTATTTACTCGGAGGGTAGTGATTCACTCAGAGGGTAGTGATTTACTCGGAGTGTGGTGATTTAATCAGAGGGCGGTGATTTACTCAGAGGGTAGTGATTGACTCAGGGAGGATAGCGATTTACTCCGAGAGTGGTGATTCACTCAGAGATTGGTGATTCACTCAGAGGGTAGTGATTCACTCAGAGGGTGGTGATTCACTCAGAGGGTAGTGATTCACTCAGAGGGTGGTGATTTACTCAGTTGGTGGTGATTCACTAAGAGGGTAGTGATTCACTCAGAGGTTAGTGATTTACTCGGAGGGTAGTGATTCACTCAGAGGATAGTGATTTACTCGGAGTGTGGTGATTTAATCAGAGGGCGGTGATTTACTCAGAGGGTAGTGATTAACTCAGGGAGGATAGCGATTTACTCCGAGAGTGGTGATTCACTCAGAGATTGGTGATTCACTCAGAGGGTAGTGATTCACTCAGAGGGTGGTGATTTACTCAGAAGTTAGT
The DNA here is from genome assembly GCF_044704955.1 of Pristiophorus japonicus. NCBI lineage: Eukaryota > Metazoa > Chordata > Chondrichthyes > Pristiophoridae > Pristiophorus > Pristiophorus japonicus. The sequence continues at coordinate 74,322,377 of NC_091990.1, forward strand.
GATTCACACAGAGGTTGGTGATTCACTCAGAGGGAAGTGATTTACTCGGAGGGTAGTGATTCACTCAGACGGTAGTGATTCACTCAGACGGTAGAGATTCACTCAGAGGGTGGTGATTCACTAAGAGGGTAGTGATTCACTCAGAGGATAGTGAGCCACTCAAAGGGTGGTGATCACTCAGAGCGTAGTGATTCACACAGACAGTAGTGATTCACTCAGAGGGTGGTGATTTACTCAGAGGGTGGTATTTCACTCAGAGGATGGTGATTCACTCAGAGTGTGGTGATTCAATCAGAGGGTAGTGATTTACTCGGAGGGTGGTGATTCACTCAGCGGATAGTGATTCACTCACAGGGTAGTGATTCACTCAGAGGGTAGTCATTTACTCAGAGGGTAGTGATTCAATCAGAGGGTAGTGATTTACTCGGAGGGAAGTGATTTACTCGGAGTGTGGTGATTTGCTCAGAGGGTTGTGATTTACTCAGAGTGTAGTGATTCAGTCAGAGGGCGCTGATTCACTCAGAGGTTAGTGTTTCACTTAGATGGTGGTGATTCTCTCAGAGGGTAGTGATTCACTCAGAGGTTAGTGATTCACTCAGAGGGTGGTGATTCTCTCAGAGGGTAGTGATTCACACTGAGGGTAGTGATTCACTCAGAGGATAGTGAATCATTCAGAGGGTGGTGATTCACTCAGAGAGTGGTGAATCACTCAGAGGGTGGTGATTCACTCAGAGGGTAGTGATTCACTCAGAGGGTAGTGATTCACTCAGAGGGTGGTGATCAGTCAGAGGAATGTGATTCACTCAGAGTATGGTGATTCAATCAGAGGGTAGTGATTCACTTAGAGGGTGGTGATTCACTCAGAGGGTAGTGATTTACTCGGAGGGTGGTGATTCACTCAGCGGGTAGTGATTTACTCACAGGGTAGTGATTCACTCAGAGTGTGTTGATTCACTCAGAGGGGAGTGATTCACTCAGAGGGTGGTGATTTACTCAGTTGGTGGTGATTCACTAAGAAGGTAGTGATTCACTCAGAAGTTAGTTATTTACTCGGAGGGTAGTGATTCACTCAGAGGGTAGTGATTTACTCGGAGTGTGGTGATTTAATCAGAGGGCGGTGATTTACTCAGAGGGTAGTGATTGACTCAGGGAGGATAGCGATTTACTCCGAGAGTGGTGATTCACTCAGAGATTGGTGATTCACTCAGAGGGTAGTGATTCACTCAGAGGGTGGTGATTCACTCAGAGGGTAGTGATTCACTCAGAGGGTGGTGATTTACTCAGTTGGTGGTGATTCACTAAGAGGGTAGTGATTCACTCAGAGGTTAGTGATTTACTCGGAGGGTAGTGATTCACTCAGAGGATAGTGATTTACTCGGAGTGTGGTGATTTAATCAGAGGGCGGTGATTTACTCAGAGGGTAGTGATTAACTCAGGGAGGATAGCGATTTACTCCGAGAGTGGTGATTCACTCAGAGATTGGTGATTCACTCAGAGGGTAGTGATTCACTGAGAGGGTGGTGATTCACTCAGAAGTTAGTGATTCACACAGAGGTTGGTGATTCACTCAGAGGGAAGTGATTTACTCGGAGGGTAGTGATTCACTCAGACGGTAGTGATTCACTCAGACGGTAGAGATTCACTCAGAGGGTGGTGATTCACTAAGAGGGTAGTGATTCACTCAGAGGATAGTGAGCCACTCAAAGGGTGGTGATCACTCAGAGCGTAGTGATTCACACAGACAGTAGTGATTCACTCAGAGGGTGGTGATTTACTCAGAGGGTGGTATTTCACTCAGAGGATGGTGATTCACTCAGAGTGTGGTGATTCAATCAGAGGGTAGTGATTTACTCGGAGGGTGGTGATTCACTCAGCGGATAGTGATTCACTCACAGGGTAGTGATTCACTCAGAGGGTAGTCATTTACTCAGAGGGTAGTGATTCAATCAGAGGGTAGTGATTTACTCGGAGGGAAGTGATTTACTCGGAGTGTGGTGATTTGCTCAGAGGGTTGTGATTTACTCAGAGTGTAGTGATTCACTCAGAGGGCGCTGATTCACTCAGAGGTTAGTGTTTCACTTAGATGGTGGTGATTCTCTCAGAGGGTAGTGATTCACATTGAGGGTAGTGATTCACTCAGAGGTTAGTGATTCACTCAGAGGGTGGTGATTCTCTCAGAGGGTAGTGATTCACACTGAGGGTAGTGATTCACTCAGAGGATAGTGAATCATTCAGAGGGTGGTGATTCACTCAGAGAGTGGTGAATCACTCAGAGGGTGGTGATTCACTCAGAGGGTAGTGATTCACTCAGAGGGTAGTGATTCACTCAGAGGGTGGTGATCAGTCAGAGATTAGTGATTCACTCAGAGCATAGTGATTCACTCAGAGGGTGGTGATTCACTCAGAGCGTAGTGATTCACTCAGAGGGTAGTGATTCACTTAGAGGGTAGTTATTTACTCAGAGGGTGGTGATTCACTAAGAGATTAGTGATTCACTCAGAGCGTAGTGAGTCACTCAGAGGGTGGTGATCACTCAGAGCGTAGTGATGCACAGACAGTAGTGATTCACTCAGAGGGTGGTGATTCACTCAGAGGGTAGTGATTCACTCAGACGGTAGTGATTCACTCAGAGGGTGGTGATTCACTCAGAGGATGGTGATTCACTCAGAGTGTGGTGATTTAATCAGAGGGTTGTGATTCACTCAGAGGCTGGTGATTCACTCAGAGGGTAGTGATTTACTCGGAGGGTGGTGATTCACTCAGCGGGTAGTGATTCACTCACAGGGTAGTGATTCACTAACAGGGTGCTGATTCACTCAGAGTGTGTTGATTCACTCAGAGGGTATTGATTCACTCAGAGGGTGGTGATTTACTCAGTTGGTGGTGATTCACTAAGAGGGTAGTGATTCACTCAGAGGTTAGTGATTTACTCGGAGGGTAGTGATTCACTCAGAGGATAGTGATTTATTCGGAGTGTGGTGATTTAATCAGAGGGCGGTGATTTACTCAGAGGGTAGTGATTCACTCAGGGAGGATAGAGTTTTACTCAGAGTGAAAGTGATTTACTTGGAGGGTGGTGATTCACTAAGAGGGTAGTGAGTCACTCAGAGGGTGTTGATCACTCTGAGCACAGTGATTCACACAGACCGTAGTGATTCACTCAGATGGTAGTGAGTCACTCACAGGGTGGTGATTCACTCAGAGCGTAGTGATTCACTCAGACCATAGACATTCACTCAGAGGGTGGTGATTCATTCAGACGGTAGTGATTCGCTCAGAGGGTGGTGATTCACTCAGAGGATGGTAGTGATTCACTCAGATGGTAGTCATTCACTCAGATGGTGGTGATTCACTTTGAGGGTAGTGATTTACTCGGAGGGTGAAGATTTACTCAGGGTAGTGATTCACTCAGAGGGTAGTGATTTACTCAGAGGGTAGTGATTCACTCAGAGGGTCGTGATTTACTCGGAATGTGGTGATTTGCTCAGAGGGCGGTGATTTACTCAGATGGTAGTGATTCACTCAGGGAGGATAGAGTTTTACTCAGAGTGAAAGTGATTTACTTGGAGGGTGGTGATTCACTAAGAGGGTAGTGAGTCACTCAGAGGGTGGTGATCACTCAGAGCATAGTGATTCACACAGACCGTAGTGATTCACTCAGAGGGTAGTGATTCACTCAGAGGGTAGTGATTCACTCAGAGGGTGGTGATTCACTCAGAGGGTGGTGATTCACTCAGAGGGTAGTGATTCACTCAGAGGGTAGTGATTCACTCAGAGGGTGGTGATGCACTCAGCGGGTAGTGATTCACTCAGAGGATAGTGAATCATTCAGAGGGTGGTGATTCACTCAGTGAGTGGTGAATCACTCAGAGGGTGGTGATTCACTCAGAGGGTGGTGATTCACTCAGAGGGTAGTGATTTACTCAGAGGGTAGTGATTCACTCAGAGGGTGGTGATTCACTCAGAGGGTACTGATTCACTCAGAGGGTAGTGATTCACTCAGCGGATGGTGATTCACTCAGAGGGGAGTGATTTACTTAGAGGGTAGTTATTTACTCCGAGAGTGGTGATTCACTCAGAGCGTAGTGAGTCACTCAGAGGGTGGTGATCACTCAGAGCGTAGTGATGCACACAGACAGTAGTGATTCACTCAGAGGGTGGTGATTCACTCAGAGAGTAGTGATTCAATCAGACGGTAGTGATTCACTCAGAGGGTGGTGATTCACTCAGAGGAATGTGATTCACTCAGAGTATGGTGATTCAATCAGAGGGTAGTGATTCACTTAGAGGGTGGTGATTCACTCAGAGGGTAGTGATTTACTCGGAGGGTGGTGATTCACTCAGAGGGTAGTGATTTACTCACAGGGTAGTGATTCACTCACAGGGTGCTGATTCACTCAGAGTGTGTTGATTCACTCAGAGGGTAGTGATTCACTCAGAGGGTGGTGATTTACTCAGTTGGTGGTGATTCACTAAGAGGGTAGTGATTCACTCAGAGGTTAGAGATTTACTCGGAGGGTAGTGATTCACTCAGAGGGTAGTGATTTACTCGGAGTGTGGTGATTTAATAGAGGGCGGTGATTTACTCAGAGGGTAGTGATTCACTCAGGGAGGATAGCGATTTACTCCGAGAGTGGTGATTCACTCAGAGATTGGTGATTCACTCGGAGGGTAGTGATTCACTCAGAGGGTGGTGATTCACTCAGAAGTTAGTGATTCACACAGAGGTTGGTGATTCACTCAGAAGGAAGTGATTCACTCAGATGGTGGTAATTCACTCAGAGTGTACTGATTCACTCAGAGGATGGTGATGCACTCAGCGGGTAGTGATTCACTCAGAGGATAGTGAATCACTCAGAGGGTGGTGATTCACTCAGAGGGTGGTGATTCACTCAGAGGGTAGTGATTTACTCAGAGGGTAGTGATTCACTCAGACGGTGGTGATTCACTCAGAGGGTAGTGATTCACTCAGAGGGTAGTGATTCACTCAGAGGGTGGTGATCACTCAGAGATTAGTGATTCACTCAGAGCATAGTGATTCACTCAGAGGGTGGTGATTCACTCAGAGCGTAGTGATTTACTCAGAGGGTAGTGATTCACTTAGAGGGTAGTTATTTACTCAGAGGGTGGTGATTCACTAAGAGATTAGTGATTCACTCAGAGCGTAGTGAGTCACTCAGAGGGTGGTGATCACTCAGAGCGTAGTGATGCACAGACAGTAGTGATTCACTCAGAGGGTGGTGATTCACTCAGAGGGTAGTGATTCACTCAGACGGTAGTGATTCACTCAGAGGGTGGTGATTCACTCAGAGGATGGTGATTCACTCAGAGTGTGGTGATTTAATCAGACGGTAGTGATTCACTCAGAGGGTGGTGATTCACTCAGAGGGTAGTGATTTACTCGGAGGGTGGTGATTCACTCAGCGGGTAGTGATTCACTCACAGGGTAGTGATTCACTAACAGGGTGCTGATTCACTCAGAGTGTGTTGATTTACTCAGAGGGTAGTGATTCACTCAGAGGGTGGTGATTTACTCAGTTGGTGGTGATTCACTAAGAGGGTAGTGATTCACTCAGAGGTTAGTGATTTACTCGGAGGGTAGTGATTCACTCAGAGGATAGTGATTTATTCGGAGTGTGGTGATTTAATCAGAGGGCGGTGATCTACTCAGAGTGTAGTGATTCACTCAGGGAGGATAGAGTTTTACTCAGAGTGAAAGTGATTTACTTGGAGGGTGGTGATTCACTAAGAGGGTAGTGAGTCACTCAGAGGGTGTTGATCACTCTGAGCATAGTGATTCACACAGACCGTAGTGATTCTCTCAGAGGGTAGTGATTCACTCAGAGGGTGGTGATTTACTCAGTTGGTGGTGATTCACTAAGAGGGTAGTGAGTCACTCAGAGGGTGTTGATCACTCTGAGCATAGTGATTCACACAGACCGTAGTGATTCACACAGAGGGTAGTGAGTCACTCACAGGGTGGTGATTCACTCAGAGCGTAGTGATTCACTCAGACCATAGTCATTCACTCAGAGGGTGGTGATTCATTCAGACGGTAGTGATTCGCTCAGAGGGTGGTGCTTCACTCAGAGGATGGTGATTCACTCAGAGTGTGGTGATTCAATCAGAGGGTAGTGATTTACTCGGAGGCTAGTGATTCACTCAGATGGTAGTCATTCACTCAGATGGTGGTGATTCACTTTGAGGGTAGTGATTTACTCGGAGGGTGACGATTTACTCAGGGTAGTGATTCACTCAGAGGGTAGTGATTTACTCAGAGGGTAGTGATTCACTCAGAGGGTCGTGATTTACTCGGAATGTGGTGATTTGCTCAGAGGGTGGTGATTTACTCAGATGGTAGTGATTCACTCAGGGAGGATAGAGTTTTACTCAGAGTGAAAGTGATTTACTTGGAGGGTGGTGATTCACTAAGAGGGTAGTGAGTCACTCAGAGGGTGGTGATCACTCAGAGCATAGTGATTCACACAGACCGTAGTGATTCACTCAGAGGGTAGTGATTCACTCAGAGGGTGGTGATTCACTCAGAGTGTCATGATTTACTCAGAGGGTGGTGATTCACTCAGAGGGTAGTGATTCACTCAGAGGGTAGTGATTCACTCAGAGGGTGGTGATGCACTCAGCGGGTAGTGATTCACTCAGAGGATAGTGAATCATTCAGAGGGTGGTGATTCACTCAGAGGGTGGTGATTCACTCAGAGGGTAGTGATTTACTCAGAGGGTAGTGATTCACTCAGAGGGTGGTGATTCACTCAGAGGGTACTGAATCACTCAGAGGGTAGTGATTCAGTCAGCGGATGGTGATTCACTCAGTGGGGAGTGATTTACTTAGAGGGTAGTTATTTACTCAGAGGGTGGTGATTCACTAAGAGATTAGTGATTCACTCAGAGCATAGTGAGTCACTCAGAGGGTGGTGATTCACTCAGAGCGTAGTGATTCACTCAGAGGGTAGTGATTCACTCAGCGGATGGTGATTCACTCAGAGGGTAGTGATTCACTTAGAGGGTAGTTATTTACTCAGAGGGTGGTGATTCACTAAGAGATTAGTGATTCACTCAGAGCGTAGTGAGTCACTCAGAGGGTGGTGATCACTCAGAGCGTAGTGATGCACAGACAGTAGTGATTCACTCAGAGGGTGGTGATTCACTCAGAGGGTAGTGATTCACTCAGACTGTAGTGATTCACTCAGAGGGTGGTGATTCACTCAGAGGATGGTGATTCACTCAGAGGTTAGTGTTTCACTCAGATGGTTGTGATTCTCTCAGAGGGTAGTGATTCACATTGAGGGTAGTGATTCACTCAGAGGTTAGTGATTCACTCAGAGGGTGGTGATTCTCTCAGAGGGTAGTGATTCACACTGAGGGTAGTGATTCACTCAGAGGATAGTGAATCATTCAGAGGGTGGTGATTCACTCAGAGAGTGGTGAATCACTCAGAGGCTGGTGATTCACTCAGAGGGTAGTGATTTACTCAGAGGGTAGTGATTCACTCAGAGGGTGGTGATTCACTCAGAGGGTAGTGATTCACTCAGAGGGTAGTGATTCACTCAGCGGATGGTGATTCACTCAGAGGGTAGTGATTCACTTAGACGGTAGTTATTTACTCAGAGGGTGGTGATTCACTAAGAGATTAGTGATTCACTCAGAGCGTAGTGAGTCACTCAGAGGGTGCTGATTCACTCAGAGTGTAGTGATTCACTCAGAGGGTAGTGATTCACACAGTGGATGGTGATTCACTCAGAGGGTAGTGATTCACTTAGAGGGTAGTTATTTACTCAGAGGGTGGTGATTCACTAAGAGATTAGTGATTCACTCAGAGCGTAGTGAGTCACTCAGAGGGTGGTGATCACTCAGAGCGTAGTGATGCACAGACAGTAGTGATTCACTCAGAGGGTGGTGATTCACTCAGAGGGTAGTGATTCACTCAGAGTTTGGTGATTTAATCAGAGGGTAGTGATTCACTCAGAGGGTGGTGATTCACTCAGAGGGTAGTGATTTACTCGGAGGGTGGTGATTCACTCAGCGGGTAGTGATTCACTCACAGGGTGCTGATTCACTCAGAGTGTGTTGATTCAGTCAGAGGGTAGTGATTCACTCAGAGGGTGGTGATTTACTCAGTTGGTGGTGATTTACTCAGTTGGTGGTGATTCACTAAGAGGGAAGTGATTTACTCGGAGGGTAGTGATTCACTCAGACGGTAGTGATTCACTCAGACGGTAGAGATTCACTCAGAGGGTTGTGATTCACTAAGAGGGTAGTGATTCACTCAGAGGATAGTGAGCCACTCAGAGGGTGGTGATCACTCAGAGCGGTGATTCACACAGACAGTAGTGATTCACTCAGAGGGTGGTGATTTACTCAGAGGGTGGTATTTCACTCAGAGGATGGTGATTCACTCAGAGTGTGGTGATTCAATCAGAGGGTAGTGATTTACTCGGAGGGTGGTGATTCACTCAGCGGATAGTGATTCACTCACAGGGTAGTGATTCACTCAGAGGGTAGTCATTTACTCAGTAGGTAGTGATTCAATCAGAGGGTAGTGATTTACTCGGAGGGAAGAGATTTACTCGGAGTGTGGTGATTTGCTCAGAGGGTTGTGATTTACTCAGAGTGTAGTGATTCACTCAGAGGGCGGTGATTCACTCAGAGGTTAGTGTTTCACTCAGATGGTGGTGATTCTCTCAGAGGGTAGTGATTCACATTGAGGGTAGTGATTCACTCAGAGGTTAGTGATTCACTCAGAGGGTGGTGATTCTCTCAGAGGGCAGTGATTCACACTGAGGGTAGTGATTCACTCAGAGGATAGTGAATCATTCAGAGGGTGGTGATTCACTCAGAGAGTGGTGAATCACTCAGAGGCTGGTGATTCACTCAGAGGGTAGTGATTTACTCAGAGGGTAGTGATTCACTCAGAGGGTGGTGATTCACTCAGAGGGTAGTGATTCACTCAGAGGGTAGTGATTCACTCAGCGGATGGTGATTCACTCAGAGGATAGTGATTCACTTAGACGGTAGTTATTTACTCAGAGGGTGGTGATTCACTAAGAGATTAGTGATTCACTCAGAGCGTAGTGAGTCACTCAGAGGGTGCTGATTCACTCAGAGTGTAGTGATTCACTCAGAGGGTAGTGATTCACTCAGTGGATGGTGATTCACTCAGAGGGTAGTGATTCACTTAGAGGGTAGTTATTTACTCAGAGGGTGGTGATTCACTAAGAGATTAGTGATTCACTCAGAGCGTAGTGAGTCACTCAGAGGGTGGTGATCACTCAGAGCGTAGTGATGCACACAGACAGTAGTGATTCACTCAGAGGGTGGTGATTCACTCAGAGAGTAGTGATTCAATCAGACGGTAGTGATTCACTCAGAGGGTGGTGATTCACTCAGAGGAATGTGATTCACTCAGAGTATGGTGATTCAATCAGAGGGTAGTGATTCACTTAGAGGGTGGTGATTCACTCAGAGGGTAGTGATTTACTCGGAGGGTGGTGATTCACTCAGCGGGTAGTGATTTACTCACAGGGTAGTGATTCACTCAGAGGGTGGTGATTTACTCAGTTGGTGGTGATTCACTAAGAGGGTAGTGATTCACTCAGAGGGTGGTGATTTACTCAGTTGGTGGTGATTCACTAAGAGGGTAGTGATTCACTCAGAAGTTAGTTATTTACTCGGAGGGTAGTGATTCACTCAGAGGGTAGTGATTTACTCGGAGTGTGGTGATTTAATCAGAGGGCGGTGATTTACTCAGAGGGTAGTGATTGACTCAGGGAGGATAGCGATTTACTCCGAGAGTGGTGATTCACTCAGAGATTGGTGATTCACTCAGAGGGTAGTGATTCACTCAGAGGGTGGTGATTCACTCAGAGGGTAGTGATTCACTCAGAGGGTGGTGATTTACTCAGTTGGTGGTGATTCACTAAGAGGGTAGTGATTCACTCAGAGGTTAGTGATTTACTCGGAGGGTAGTGAGTCACTCAGAGGATAGTGATTTACTCGGAGTGTGGTGATTTAATCAGAGGGCGGTGATTTACTCAGAGGGTAGTGATTAACTCAGGGAGGATAGCGATTTACTCCGAGTGAAAGTGATTTACTTGGAGGGTGGTGATTCACTAAGAGGGTAGTGAGTCACTCAGAGGGTGTTGATTCACTCAGAGCGTAGTGATTCACTCAGACCATAGTCATTCACTCAGAGGATGGTGATTCACTCAGAGTGTGGTGATTCAATCAGAGGGTAGTGATTTACTCGGAGGGTAGTGATTCACTCAGATGGTAGTCTTTCACTCAGATGGTGGTGATTCACTTTGAGGGTAGTGATTTACTCGGAGGGTGGTGATTTACTCAGAGGGTAGTGATTCACTCAGAGGGTAGTGATTTACTCAGAGGGTAGTGATTCACTCAGAGGGTAGTGATTTACTCGGAATGTGGTGATTTGCTCAGAGGGCGGTGATTTACTCAGATGGTAATGATTCACTCAGGGAGGATAGAGTTTTACTCAGAGTGAAAGTGATTTACTTGGAGGGTGGTGATTCACTAAGAGGGTAGTGAGTCACTCAGAGGGTGGTGATCACTCAGAGCATAGTGATTCACACAGACCGTAGTGATTCACTCAGAGGGTAGTGATTCACTCAGAGGGTGGTGATTCACTCAGAGTGTCATGATTTATTCAGAGGGTGGTGATTCACTCAGAGGGTAGTGATTCACTCAGAGGGTAGTGATTCACTCAGAGGGTAGTCATTCACTCAGAGGGTGGTGATGCACTCAGCGGGTAGTGATTCACTCAGAGGATAGTGAATCATTCAGAGGGTGGTGATTCACTCAGTGAGTGGTGAATCACTCAGAGGGTGGTGATTCACTCAGAGGGTGGTGATTCACTCAGAGGGTAGTGATTTACTCAGAGGGTAGTGATTCACTCAGAGGGTGGTGATTCACTCAGAGGGTACTGATTCACTCAGAGGGTAGTGATTCACTCAGCGGATGGTGATTCACTCAGAGGGGAGTCATTTACTTAGAGGGTAGTTATTTACTCCGAGAGTGGTGATTCACTCAGAGATTGGTGATTCACTCAGAGCGTAGTGAGTCACTCAGAGGGTGGTGATCACTCAGAGCGTAGTGATGCACACAGACAGTAGTGATTCACTCAGAGGGTGGTGATTCACTCAGAGAGTAGTGATTCAATCAGACGGTAGTGATTCACTCAGAGGGTGGTGATTCACTCAGAGGAATGTGATTCACTCAGAGTATGGTGATTCAATCAGAGGGTAGTGATTCACTTAGAGGGTGGTGATTCACTCAGAGGGTAGTGATTTACTCGGAGGGTGGTGATTCACTCAGAGGGTAGTGATTTACTCACAGGGTAGTGATTCACTCACAGGGTGCTGATTCACTCAGAGTGTGTTGATTCACTCAGAGGGTAGTGATTCACTCAGAGGGTGGTGATTTACTCAGTTGGTGGTGATTCACTAAGAGGGTAGTGATTCACTCAGAGGGTAGTGATTTACTCGGAGGGTAGTGATTCACTCAGAGGGTAGTGATTTACTCGGAGTGTGGTGATTTAATCAGAGGGCGGTGATTTACTCAGAGGGTAGTGATTCACTCAGGGAGGATAGCGATTTACTCCGAGAGTGGTGATTCACTCAGAGATTGGTGATTCACTCAGAGGGTAGTGATTCACTCAGAGGGTGGTGATTCACTCAGAAGTTAGTGATTCACACAGAGGTTGGTGATTCACTCAGAAGGAAGTGATTCACTCAGAGGGTGGTGATTCACTCAGAGTGTAGTGATTCACTCAGAGGATGGTGATGCACTCAGCGGGTAGTGATTCACTCAGAGGATAGTGAATCATTCAGAGGGTGGTGATTCACTCAGTGAGTGGTGAATCACTCAGAGGGTGGTGATTCACTCAGAGGGTGGTGATTCACTCAGAGGGTAGTGATTTACTCAGAGGGTAGTGATTCACTCAGAGGGTGGTGATCACTCAGAGATTAGTGATTCACTCAGAGCATAGTGATTCACTCAGAGGGTGGTGATTCACTCAGAGCGTAGTGATTCACTCAGAGGGTAGTGATTCACTTAGAGGGTAGTTATTTACTCAGAGGTTGGTGATTCACTAAGAGATTAGTGATTCACTCAGAGCGTAGTGAGTCACTCAGAGGGTGGTGATCACTCAGAGCATAGTGATGCACAGACAGTAGTGATTTACTCAGAGGGTGGTGATTCACTCAGAGGGTAGTGATTCACTCAGACGGTAGTGATTCACTCAGAGGGTGGTGATTCACTCAGAGGGTAGTGATTCACTCAGAGGGTGGTGATTCACTCAGAGGGTAGTGATTTACTCGGAGGGTGATGATTCACTCAGCGGGTAGTGATTCACTCACAGGGTAGTGATTCACTAACAGGGTGCTGATTCACTCAGAGTGTGTTGATTTACTCAGAGGGTAGTGATTCACTCAGAGGGTGGTGATTTACTCAGTTGGTGGTGATTCACTAAGAGGGTAGTGATTCACTCAGAGGTTAGTGATTTACTCGGAGGGTAGTGATTCACTCAGAGGATAGTGATTTATTCGGAGTGTGGTGATTTAATCAGAGGGCGGTGATTTACTCAGAGGGTAGTGATTCACTCAGGGAGGATAGAGTTTTACTCAGAGTGAAAGTGATTTACTTGGAGGGTGGTGATTCACTAAGAGGGTAGTGAGTCACTCAGAGGGTGTTGATCACTCTGAGCATAGTGATTCACACAGACCGTAGTGATTCACTCAGAGGGTAGTGAGTCACTCACAGGGTGGTGATTCACTCAGAGCGTAGTGATTCACTCAGACCATAGTCATTCACTCAGAGGGTGGTGATTCATTCAGACGGTAGTGATTCGCTCAGAGGGTGGTGATTCACTCAGAGGATGGTGATTCACTCAGAGTGTGGTGATTCAATCAGAGGGTAGTGATTTACTCGGAGGGTAGTGATTCACTCAGATGGTAGTCATTCACTCAGATGGTGGTGATTCACTTTGAGGGTAGTGATTTACTCGGAGGGTGACGATTTACTCAGGGTAGTGATTCACTCAGAGGGTAGTGATTTACTCAGAGGGTAGTGATTCACTCAGAGGGTCGTGATTTACTCGGAATGTGGTGATTTGCTCAGAGGGCGGTGATTTACTCAGATGGTAGTGATTCACTCAGGGAGGATAGAGTTTTACTCAGAGTGAAAGTGATTTACTTGGAGGGTGGTGATTCACTAAGAGGGTAGTGAGTCACTCAGAGGGTGGTGATCACTCAGAGCATAGTGATTCACACAGACCGTAGTGATTCACTCAGAGGGTAGTGATTCACTCAGAGGGTGGTGATTCACTCAGAGTGTCATGATTTACTCAGAGGGTGGTGATTCACTCAGAGGGTAGTGATTCACTCAGAGGGTAGTGATTCACTCAGAGGGTGGTGATGCACTCAGCGGGTAGTGATTCACTCAGAGGATAGTGAATCATTCAGAGGGTGGTGATTCACAGTGAGTGGTGAATCACTCAGAGGGTGGTGATTCACTCAGAGGGTGGTGATTCACTCAGAGGGTAGTGATTTACTCAGAGGGTAGTGATTCACTCAGAGGGTGGTGATTCACTCAGAGGGTAGTGATTCACTCAGAGGGTAGTGATTCACTCAGCGGATGGTGATTCACTCAGTGGGGAGTGATTTACTTAGAGGGTAGTTATTTACTCAGAGGGTGGTGATTCACTAAGAGATTAGTGATTCACTCAGAGCATAGTGAGTCACTCAGAGGGTGGTGATTCACTCAGAGCGTAGTGATTCACTCAGAGGGTAGTGATTCACTCAGCGGATGGTGATTCACTCAGAGGGTAGTGATTCACTTAGAGGGTAGTTATTTACTCAGAGGGTGGTGATTCACTAAGAGATTAGTGATTCACTCAGAGCGTAGTGAGTCACTCAGAGGGTGGTGATCACTCAGAGCGTAGTGATGCACAGACAGTAGTGATTCACTCAGAGGGTGGTGATTCACTCAGAGGGTAGTGATTCACTCAGACTGTAGTGATTCACTCAGAGGGTGGTGATTCACTCAGAGGATGGTGATTCACTCAGAGGTTAGTGTTTCACTCAGATGGTTGTGATTCTCTCAGAGGGTAGTGATTCACATTGAGGGTAGTGATTCACTCAGAGGTTAGTGATTCACTCAGAGGGTGGTGATTCTCTCAGAGGGTAGTGATTCACACTGAGGGTAGTGATTCACTCAGAGGATAGTGAATCATTCAGAGGGTGGTGATTCACTCAGAGAGTGGTGAATCACTCAGAGGCTGGTGATTCACTCAGAGGGTAGTGATTTACTCAGAGGGTAGTGATTCACTCAGAGGGTGGTGATTCACTCAGAGGGTAGTGATTCACTCAGAGGGTAGTGATTCACTCAGCGGATGGTGATTCACTCAGAGGGTAGTGATTCACTTAGACGGTAGTTATTTACTCAGAGGGTGGTGATTCACTAAGAGATTAGTGATTCACTCAGAGCGTAGTGAGTCACTCAGAGGGTGCTGATTCACTCAGAGTGTAGTGATTCACTCAGAGGGTAGTGATTCACTCAGTGGATGGTGATTCACTCAGAGGGTAGTGATTCACTTAGAGGGTAGTTATTTACTCAGAGGGTGGTGATTCACTAAGAGATTAGTGATTCACTCAGAGCGTAGTGAGTCACTCAGAGGGTGGTGATCACTCAGAGCGTAGTGATGCACACAGACAGTAGTGATTCACTCAGAGGGTGGTGATTCACTCAGAGAGTAGTGATTCAATCAGACGGTAGTGATTCACTCAGAGGGTGGTGATTCACTCAGAGGAATGTGATTCACTCAGAGTATGGTGATTCAATCAGAGGGTAGTGATTCACTTAAAGGGTGGTGATTCACTCAGAGGGTAGTGATTTACTCGGAGGGTGGTGATTCACTCAGCGGGTAGTGATTTACTCACAGGGTAGTGATTCACTCAGAGTGTGTTGATTCACTCAGAGGGGAGTGATTCACTCAGAGGGTGGTGATTTACTCAGTTGGTGGTGATTCACTAAGAGGGTAGTGATTCACTCAGAAGTTAGTTATTTACTCGGAGGGTAGTGATTCACTCAGAGGGTAGTGATTTACTCGGAGTGTGGTGATTTAATCAGAGGGCGGTGATTTACTCAGAGGGTAGTGATTGACTCAGGGAGGATAGCGATTTACTCCGAGAGTGGTGATTCACTCAGAGATTGGTGATTCACTCAGAGGGTAGTGATTCACTCAGAGGGTGGTGATTCACTCAGAGGGTAGTGATTCACTCAGAGGGTGGTGATTTACTCAGTTGGTGGTGATTCACTAAGAGGGTAGTGATTCACTCAGAGGTTAGTGATTTACTCGGAGGGTAGTGATTCACTCAGAGGATAGTGATTTACTCGGAGTGTGGTGATTTAATCAGAGGGCGGTGATTTACTCAGAGGGTAGTGATTAACTCAGGGAGGATAGCGATTTACTCCGAGAGTGGTGATTCACTCAGAGATTGGTGATTCACTCAGAGGGTAGTGATTCACTCAGAGGGTGGTGATTCACTCAGAAGTTAGTGATTCACACAGAGGTTGGTGATTCACTCAGAGGGAAGTGATTTACTCGGAGGGTAGTGATTCACTCAGACGGTAGTGATTCACTCAGACGGTAGAGATTCACTCAGAGGGTGGTGATTCACTAAGAGGGTAGTGATTCACTCAGAGGATAGTGAGCCACTCAAAGGGTGGTGATCACTCAGAGCGTAGTGATTCACACAGACAGTAGTGATTCACTCAGAGGGTGGTGATTTACTCAGAGGGTGGTATTTCACTCAGAGGATGGTGATTCACTCAGAGTGTGGTGATTCAATCAGAGGGTAGTGATTTACTCGGAGGGTGGTGATTCACTCAGCGGATAGTGATTCACTCACAGGGTAGTGATTCACTCAGAGGGTAGTCATTTACTCAGAGGGTAGTGATTCAATCAGAGGGTAGTGATTTACTCGGAGGGAAGTGATTTACTCGGAGTGTGGTGATTTGCTCAGAGGGTTGTGATTTACTCAGAGTGTAGTGATTCACTCAGAGGGCGCTGATTCACTCAGAGGTTAGTGTTTCACTTAGATGGTGGTGATTCTCTCAGAGGGTAGTGATTCACATTGAGGGTAGTGATTCACTCAGAGGGTAGTGATTCACTCAGCGGATGGTGATTCACTCAGAGGATAGTGATTCACTTAGACGGTAGTTATTTACTCAGAGGGTGGTGATTCACTAAGAGATTAGTGATTCACTCAGAGCGTAGTGAGTCACTCAGAGGGTGCTGATTCACTCAGAGTGTAGTGATTCACTCAGAGGGTAGTGATTCACTCAGTGGATGGTGATTCACTCAGAGGGTAGTGATTCACTTAGAGGGTAGTTATTTACTCAGCGGATGGTGATTCACTCAGAGATTGGTGATTCACTCAGAGCGTAGTGAGTCACTCAGAGGGTGGTGATCACTCAGAGCGTAGTGATGCACACAGACAGTAGTGATTCACTCAGAGGGTGGTGATTCACTCAGAGAGTAGTGATTCAATCAGACGGTAGTGATTCACTCAGAGGGTGGTGATTCACTCAGAGGAATGTGATTCACTCAGAGTATGGTGATTCAATCAGAGGGTAGTGATTCACTTAGAGGGTGGTGATTCACTCAGAGGGTAGTGATTTACTCGGAGGGTGGTGATTCACTCAGAGGGTAGTGATTTACTCACAGGGTAGTGATTCACTCACAGGGTGCTGATTCACTCAGAGTGTGTTGATTCACTCAGAGGGTAGTGATTCACTCAGAGGGTGGTGATTTACTCAGTTGGTGGTGATTCACTAAGAGGGTAGTGATTCACTCAGAGGGTAGTGATTTACTCGGAGGGTAGTGATTCACTCAGAGGGTAGTGATTTACTCGGAGTGTGGTGATTTAATCAGAGGGCGGTGATTTACTCAGAGGGTAGTGATTCACCCAGGGAGGATAGCGATTTACTCCGAGAGTGGTGATTCACTCAGAGATTGGTGATTCACTCAGAGGGTAGTGATTCACTCAGAGGGTGGTGATTCACTCAGAAGTTAGTGATTCACACAGAGGTTGGTGATTCACTCAGAAGGAAGTGATTCACTCAGAGGGTGGTGATTCACTCAGAGTGTAGTGATTCACTCAGAGGATGGTGATGCACTCAGCGGGTAGTGATTCACTCAGAGGATAGTGAATCATTCAGAGGGTGGTGATTCACTCAGTGAGTGGTGAATCACTCAGAGGGTGGTGATTCACTCAGAGGGTGGTGATTCACTCAGAGGGTAGTGATTTACTCAGAGGGTAGTGATTCACTCAGACGGTGGTGATTCACTCAGAGGGTAGTGATTCACTCAGAGGGTAGTGATTCACTCAGAGGGTGGTGATCACTCAGAGATTAGTGATTCACTCAGAGCATAGTGATTCACTCAGAGGGTGGTGATTCACTCAGAGCGTAGTGATTCACTCAGAGGGTAGTGATTCACTTAGAGGGTAGTTATTTACTCAGAGGTTGGTGATTCACTAAGAGATTAGTGATTCACTCAGAGCGTAGTGAGTCACTCAGAGGGTGGTGATCACTCAGAGCATAGTGATGCACAGACAGTAGTGATTTACTCAGAGGGTGGTGATTCACTCAGAGGGTAGTGATTCACTCAGACGGTAGTGATTCACTCAGAGGGTGGTGATTCACTCAGAGGGTAGTGATTCACTCAGAGGGTGGTGATTCACTCAGAGGGTAGTGATTTACTCGGAGGGTGATGATTCACTCAGCGGGTAGTGATTCACTCACAGGGTAGTGATTCACTAACAGGGTGCTGATTCACTCAGAGTGTGTTGATTTACTCAGAGGGTAGTGATTCACTCAGAGGGTGGTGATTTACTCAGTTGGTGGTGATTCACTAAGAGGGTAGTGATTCACTCAGAGGTTAGTGATTTACTCGGAGGGTAGTGATTCACTCAGAGGATAGTGATTTATTCGGAGTGTGGTGATTTAATCAGAGGGCGGTGATTTACTCAGAGGGTAGTGATTCACTCAGGGAGGATAGAGTTTTACTCAGAGTGAAAGTGATTTACTTGGAGGGTGGTGATTCACTAAGAGGGTAGTGAGTCACTCAGAGGGTGTTGATCACTCTGAGCATAGTGATTCACACAGACCGTAGTGATTCACTCAGAGGGTAGTGAGTCACTCACAGGGTGGTGATTCACTCAGAGCGTAGTGATTCACTCAGACCATAGTCATTCACTCAGAGGGTGGTGATTCATTCAGACGGTAGTGATTCGCTCAGAGGGTGGTGATTCACTCAGAGGATGGTGATTCACTCAGAGTGTGGTGATTCAATCAGAGGGTAGTGATTTACTCGGAGGGTAGTGATTCACTCAGATGGTAGTCATTCACTCAGATGGTGGTGATTCACTTTGAGGGTAGTGATTTACTCGGAGGGTGACGATTTACTCAGGGTAGTGATTCACTCAGAGGGTAGTGATTTACTCAGAGGGTAGTGATTCACTCAGAGGGTCGTGATTTACTCGGAATGTGGTGATTTGCTCAGAGGGCGGTGATTTACTCAGATGGTAGTGATTCACTCAGGGAGGATAGAGTTTTACTCAGAGTGAAAGTGATTTACTTGGAGGGTGGTGATTCACTCAGAGGATAGTGATTTACTCGGAGTGTGGTGATTTAATCAGAGGGCGGTGATTTACTCAGAGGGTAGTGATTAACTCAGGGAGGATAGCGATTTACTCCGAGAGTGGTGATTCACTCAGAGATTGGTGATTCACTCAGAGGGTAGTGATTCACTCAGAGGGTGGTGATTCACTCAGAAGTTAGTGATTCACACAGAGGTTGGTGATTCACTCAGAGGGAAGTGATTTACTCGGAGGGTAGTGATTCACTCAGACGGTAGTGATTCACTCAGACGGTAGAGATTCACTCAGAGGGTGGTGATTCACTAAGAGGGTAGTGATTCACTCAGAGGATAGTGAGCCACTCAAAGGGTGGTGATCACTCAGAGCGTAGTGATTCACACAGACAGTAGTGATTCACTCAGAGGGTGGTGATTTACTCAGAGGGTGGTATTTCACTCAGAGGATGGTGATTCACTCAGAGTGTGGTGATTCAATCAGAGGGTAGTGATTTACTCGGAGGGTGGTGATTCACTCAGCGGATAGTGATTCACTCACAGGGTAGTGATTCACTCAGAGGGTAGTCATTTACTCAGAGGGTAGTGATTCAATCAGAGGGTAGTGATTTACTCGGAGGGAAGTGATTTACTCGGAGTGTGGTGATTTGCTCAGAGGGTTGTGATTTACTCAGAGTGTAGTGATTCACTCAGAGGGCGCTGATTCACTCAGAGGTTAGTGTTTCACTTAGATGGTGGTGATTCTCTCAGAGGGTAGTGATTCACATTGAGGGTAGTGATTCACTCAGAGGGTAGTGATTCACTCAGCGGATGGTGATTCACTCAGAGGATAGTGATTCACTTAGACGGTAGTTATTTACTCAGAGGGTGGTGATTCACTAAGAGATTAGTGATTCACTCAGAGCGTAGTGAGTCACTCAGAGGGTGCTGATTCACTCAGAGTGTAGTGATTCACTCAGAGGGTAGTGATTCACTCAGTGGATGGTGATTCACTCAGAGGGTAGTGATTCACTTAGAGGGTAGTTATTTACTCAGCGGATGGTGATTCACTCAGAGATTGGTGATTCACTCAGAGCGTAGTGAGTCACTCAGAGGGTGGTGATCACTCAGAGCGTAGTGATGCACACAGACAGTAGTGATTCACTCAGAGGGTGGTGATTCACTCAGAGAGTAGTGATTCAATCAGACGGTAGTGATTCACTCAGAGGGTGGTGATTCACTCAGAGGAATGTGATTCACTCAGAGTATGGTGATTCAATCAGAGGGTAGTGATTCACTTAGAGGGTGGTGATTCACTCAGAGGGTAGTGATTTACTCGGAGGGTGGTGATTCACTCAGAGGGTAGTGATTTACTCACAGGGTAGTGATTCACTCACAGGGTGCTGATTCACTCAGAGTGTGTTGATTCACTCAGAGGGTAGTGATTCACTCAGAGGGTGGTGATTTACTCAGTTGGTGGTGATTCACTAAGAGGGTAGTGATTCACTCAGAGGGTAGTGATTTACTCGGAGGGTAGTGATTCACTCAGAGGGTAGTGATTTACTCGGAGTGTGGTGATTTAATCAGAGGGCGGTGATTTACTCAGAGGGTAGTGATTCACCCAGGGAGGATAGCGATTTACTCCGAGAGTGGTGATTCACTCAGAGATTGGTGATTCACTCAGAGGGTAGTGATTCACTCAGAGGGTGGTGATTCACTCAGAAGTTAGTGATTCACACAGAGGTTGGTGATTCACTCAGAAGGAAGTGATTCACTCAGAGGGTGGTGATTCACTCAGAGTGTAGTGATTCACTCAGAGGATGGTGATGCACTCAGCGGGTAGTGATTCACTCAGAGGATAGTGAATCATTCAGAGGGTGGTGATTCACTCAGTGAGTGGTGAATCACTCAGAGGGTGGTGATTCACTCAGAGGGTGGTGATTCACTCAGAGGGTAGTGATTTACTCAGAGGGTAGTGATTCACTCAGACGGTGGTGATTCACTCAGAGGGTAGTGATTCACTCAGAGGGTAGTGATTCACTCAGAGGGTGGTGATCACTCAGAGATTAGTGATTCACTCAGAGCATAGTGATTCACTCAGAGGGTGGTGATTCACTCAGAGCGTAGTGATTCACTCAGAGGGTAGTGATTCACTTAGAGGGTAGTTATTTACTCAGAGGTTGGTGATTCACTAAGAGATTAGTGATTCACTCAGAGCGTAGTGAGTCACTCAGAGGGTGGTGATCACTCAGAGCATAGTGATGCACAGACAGTAGTGATTTACTCAGAGGGTGGTGATTCACTCAGAGGGTAGTGATTCACTCAGACGGTAGTGATTCACTCAGAGGGTGGTGATTCACTCAGAGGGTAGTGATTCACTCAGAGGGTGGTGATTCACTCAGAGGGTAGTGATTTACTCGGAGGGTGATGATTCACTCAGCGGGTAGTGATTCACTCACAGGGTAGTGATTCACTAACAGGGTGCTGATTCACTCAGAGTGTGTTGATTTACTCAGAGGGTAGTGATTCACTCAGAGGGTGGTGATTTACTCAGTTGGTGGTGATTCACTAAGAGGGTAGTGATTCACTCAGAGGTTAGTGATTTACTCGGAGGGTAGTGATTCACTCAGAGGATAGTGATTTATTCGGAGTGTGGTGATTTAATCAGAGGGCGGTGATTTACTCAGAGGGTAGTGATTCACTCAGGGAGGATAGAGTTTTACTCAGAGTGAAAGTGATTTACTTGGAGGGTGGTGATTCACTAAGAGGGTAGTGAGTCACTCAGAGGGTGTTGATCACTCTGAGCATAGTGATTCACACAGACCGTAGTGATTCACTCAGAGGGTAGTGAGTCACTCACAGGGTGGTGATTCACTCAGAGCGTAGTGATTCACTCAGACCATAGTCATTCACTCAGAGGGTGGTGATTCATTCAGACGGTAGTGATTCGCTCAGAGGGTGGTGATTCACTCAGAGGATGGTGATTCACTCAGAGTGTGGTGATTCAATCAGAGGGTAGTGATTTACTCGGAGGGTAGTGATTCACTCAGATGGTAGTCATTCACTCAGATGGTGGTGATTCACTTTGAGGGTAGTGATTTACTCGGAGGGTGACGATTTACTCAGGGTAGTGATTCACTCAGAGGGTAGTGATTTACTCAGAGGGTAGTGATTCACTCAGAGGGTCGTGATTTACTCGGAATGTGGTGATTTGCTCAGAGGGCGGTGATTTACTCAGATGGTAGTGATTCACTCAGGGAGGATAGAGTTTTACTCAGAGTGAAAGTGATTTACTTGGAGGGTGGTGATTCACTAAGAGGGTAGTGAGTCACTCAGAGGGTGGTGATCACTCAGAGCATAGTGATTCACACAGACCGTAGTGATTCACTCAGAGGGTAGTGATTCACTCAGAGGGTGGTGATTCACTCAGAGTGTCATGATTTACTCAGAGGGTGGTGATTCACTCAGAGGGTAGTGATTCACTCAGAGGGTAGTGATTCACTCAGAGGGTGGTGATGCACTCAGCGGGTAGTGATTCACTCAGAGGATAGTGAATCATTCAGAGGGTGGTGATTCACAGTGAGTGGTGAATCACTCAGAGGGTGGTGATTCACTCAGAGGGTGGTGATTCACTCAGAGGGTAGTGATTTACTCAGAGGGTAGTGATTCACTCAGAGGGTGGTGATTCACTCAGAGGGTAGTGATTCACTCAGAGGGTAGTGATTCACTCAGCGGATGGTGATTCACTCAGTGGGGAGTGATTTACTTAGAGGGTAGTTATTTACTCAGAGGGTGGTGATTCACTAAGAGATTAGTGATTCACTCAGAGCATAGTGAGTCACTCAGAGGGTGGTGATTCACTCAGAGCGTAGTGATTCACTCAGAGGGTAGTGATTCACTCAGCGGATGGTGATTCACTCAGAGGGTAGTGATTCACTTAGAGGGTAGTTATTTACTCAGAGGGTGGTGATTCACTAAGAGATTAGTGATTCACTCAGAGCGTAGTGAGTCACTCAGAGGGTGGTGATCACTCAGAGCGTAGTGATGCACAGACAGTAGTGATTCACTCAGAGGGTGGTGATTCACTCAGAGGGTAGTGATTCACTCAGACTGTAGTGATTCACTCAGAGGGTGGTGATTCACTCAGAGGATGGTGATTCACTCAGAGGTTAGTGTTTCACTCAGATGGTTGTGATTCTCTCAGAGGGTAGTGATTCACATTGAGGGTAGTGATTCACTCAGAGGTTAGTGATTCACTCAGAGGGTGGTGATTCTCTCAGAGGGTAGTGATTCACACTGAGGGTAGTGATTCACTCAGAGGATAGTGAATCATTCAGAGGGTGGTGATTCACTCAGAGAGTGGTGAATCACTCAGAGGCTGGTGATTCACTCAGAGGGTAGTGATTTACTCAGAGGGTAGTGATTCACTCAGAGGGTGGTGATTCACTCAGAGGGTAGTGATTCACTCAGAGGGTAGTGATTCACTCAGCGGATGGTGATTCACTCAGAGGGTAGTGATTCACTTAGACGGTAGTTATTTACTCAGAGGGTGGTGATTCACTAAGAGATTAGTGATTCACTCAGAGCGTAGTGAGTCACTCAGAGGGTGCTGATTCACTCAGAGTGTAGTGATTCACTCAGAGGGTAGTGATTCACTCAGTGGATGGTGATTCACTCAGAGGGTAGTGATTCACTTAGAGGGTAGTTATTTACTCAGAGGGTGGTGATTCACTAAGAGATTAGTGATTCACTCAGAGCGTAGTGAGTCACTCAGAGGGTGGTGATCACTCAGAGCGTAGTGATGCACACAGACAGTAGTGATTCACTCAGAGGGTGGTGATTCACTCAGAGAGTAGTGATTCAATCAGACGGTAGTGATTCACTCAGAGGGTGGTGATTCACTCAGAGGAATGTGATTCACTCAGAGTATGGTGATTCAATCAGAGGGTAGTGATTCACTTAAAGGGTGGTGATTCACTCAGAGGGTAGTGATTTACTCGGAGGGTGGTGATTCACTCAGAGGGTAGTGATTTACTCGGAGGGTAGTGATTCACTCAGACGGTAGTGATTCACTCAGAGGGTGGTGATTCACTCAGAGGGTAGTGATTCACTCAGAGGGTGGTGATTCACTCAGAGGGTAGTGATTTACTCGGAGGGTGATGATTCACTCAGCGGGTAGTGATTCACTCACAGGGTAGTGATTCACTAACAGGGTGCTGATTCACTCAGAGTGTGTTGATTTACTCAGAGGGTAGTGATTCACTCAGAGGGTGGTGATTTACTCAGTTGGTGGTGATTCACTAAGAGGGTAGTGATTCACTCAGAGGTTAGTGATTTACTCGGAGGGTAGTGATTCACTCAGAGGATAGTGATTTATTCGGAGTGTGGTGATTTAATCAGAGGGCGGTGATTTACTCAGAGGGTAGTGATTCACTCAGGGAGGATAGAGTTTTACTCAGAGTGAAAGTGATTTACTTGGAGGGTGGTGATTCACTAAGAGGGTAGTGAGTCACTCAGAGGGTGTTGATCACTCTGAGCATAGTGATTCACACAGACCGTAGTGATTCACTCAGAGGGTAGTGAGTCACTCACAGGGTGGTGATTCACTCAGAGCGTAGTGATTCACTCAGACCATAGTCATTCACTCAGAGGGTGGTGATTCATTCAGACGGTAGTGATTCGCTCAGAGGGTGGTGATTCACTCAGAGGATGGTGATTCACTCAGAGTGTGGTGATTCAATCAGAGGGTAGTGATTTACTCGGAGGGTAGTGATTCACTCAGATGGTAGTCATTCACTCAGATGGTGGTGATTCACTTTGAGGGTAGTGATTTACTCGGAGGGTGACGATTTACTCAGGGTAGTGATTCACTCAGAGGGTAGTGATTTACTCAGAGGGTAGTGATTCACTCAGAGGGTCGTGATTTACTCGGAATGTGGTGATTTGCTCAGAGGGCGGTGATTTACTCAGATGGTAGTGATTCACTCAGGGAGGATAGAGTTTTACTCAGAGTGAAAGTGATTTACTTGGAGGGTGGTGATTCACTAAGAGGGTAGTGAGTCACTCAGAGGGTGGTGATCACTCAGAGCATAGTGATTCACACAGACCGTAGTGATTCACTCAGAGGGTAGTGATTCACTCAGAGGGTGGTGATTCACTCAGAGTGTCATGATTTACTCAGAGGGTGGTGATTCACTCAGAGGGTAGTGATTCACTCAGAGGGTAGTGATTCACTCAGAGGGTGGTGATGCACTCAGCGGGTAGTGATTCACTCAGAGGATAGTGAATCATTCAGAGGGTGGTGATTCACAGTGAGTGGTGAATCACTCAGAGGGTGGTGATTCACTCAGAGGGTGGTGATTCACTCAGAGGGTAGTGATTTACTCAGAGGGTAGTGATTCACTCAGAGGGTGGTGATTCACTCAGAGGGTAGTGATTCACTCAGAGGGTAGTGATTCACTCAGCGGATGGTGATTCACTCAGTGGGGAGTGATTTACTTAGAGGGTAGTTATTTACTCAGAGGGTGGTGATTCACTAAGAGATTAGTGATTCACTCAGAGCATAGTGAGTCACTCAGAGGGTGGTGATTCACTCAGAGCGTAGTGATTCACTCAGAGGGTAGTGATTCACTCAGCGGATGGTGATTCACTCAGAGGGTAGTGATTCACTTAGAGGGTAGTTATTTACTCAGAGGGTGGTGATTCACTAAGAGATTAGTGATTCACTCAGAGCGTAGTGAGTCACTCAGAGGGTGGTGATCACTCAGAGCGTAGTGATGCACAGACAGTAGTGATTCACTCAGAGGGTGGTGATTCACTCAGAGGGTAGTGATTCACTCAGACTGTAGTGATTCACTCAGAGGGTGGTGATTCACTCAGAGGATGGTGATTCACTCAGAGGTTAGTGTTTCACTCAGATGGTTGTGATTCTCTCAGAGGGTAGTGATTCACATTGAGGGTAGTGATTCACTCAGAGGTTAGTGATTCACTCAGAGGGTGGTGATTCTCTCAGAGGGTAGTGATTCACACTGAGGGTAGTGATTCACTCAGAGGATAGTGAATCATTCAGAGGGTGGTGATTCACTCAGAGAGTGGTGAATCACTCAGAGGCTGGTGATTCACTCAGAGGGTAGTGATTTACTCAGAGGGTAGTGATTCACTCAGAGGGTGGTGATTCACTCAGAGGGTAGTGATTCACTCAGAGGGTAGTGATTCACTCAGCGGATGGTGATTCACTCAGAGGGTAGTGATTCACTTAGACGGTAGTTATTTACTCAGAGGGTGGTGATTCACTAAGAGATTAGTGATTCACTCAGAGCGTAGTGAGTCACTCAGAGGGTGCTGATTCACTCAGAGTGTAGTGATTCACTCAGAGGGTAGTGATTCACTCAGTGGATGGTGATTCACTCAGAGGGTAGTGATTCACTTAGAGGGTAGTTATTTACTCAGAGGGTGGTGATTCACTAAGAGATTAGTGATTCACTCAGAGCGTAGTGAGTCACTCAGAGGGTGGTGATCACTCAGAGCGTAGTGATGCACACAGACAGTAGTGATTCACTCAGAGGGTGGTGATTCACTCAGAGAGTAGTGATTCAATCAGACGGTAGTGATTCACTCAGAGGGTGGTGATTCACTCAGAGGAATGTGATTCACTCAGAGTATGGTGATTCAATCAGAGGGTAGTGATTCACTTAAAGGGTGGTGATTCACTCAGAGGGTAGTGATTTACTCGGAGGGTGGTGATTCACTCAGCGGGTAGTGATTTACTCACAGGGTAGTGATTCACTCAGAGTGTGTTGATTCACTCAGAGGGGAGTGATTCACTCAGAGGGTGGTGATTTACTCAGTTGGTGGTGATTCACTAAGAGGGTAGTGATTCACTCAGAAGTTAGTTATTTACTCGGAGGGTAGTGATTCACTCAGAGGGTAGTGATTTACTCGGAGTGTGGTGATTTAATCAGAGGGCGGTGATTTACTCAGAGGGTAGTGATTGACTCAGGGAGGATAGCGATTTACTCCGAGAGTGGTGATTCACTCAGAGATTGGTGATTCACTCAGAGGGTAGTGATTCACTCAGAGGGTGGTGATTCACTCAGAGGGTAGTGATTCACTCAGAGGGTGGTGATTTACTCAGTTGGTGGTGATTCACTAAGAGGGTAGTGATTCACTCAGAGGTTAGTGATTTACTCGGAGGGTAGTGATTCACTCAGAGGATAGTGATTTACTCGGAGTGTGGTGATTTAATCAGAGGGCGGTGATTTACTCAGAGGGTAGTGATTAACTCAGGGAGGATAGCGATTTACTCCGAGAGTGGTGATTCACTCAGAGATTGGTGATTCACTCAGAGGGTAGTGATTCACTCAGAGGGTGGTGATTCACTCAGAAGTTAGTGATTCACACAGAGGTTGGTGATTCACTCAGAGGGAAGTGATTTACTCGGAGGGTAGTGATTCACTCAGACGGTAGTGATTCACTCAGACGGTAGAGATTCACTCAGAGGGTGGTGATTCACTAAGAGGGTAGTGATTCACTCAGAGGATAGTGAGCCACTCAAAGGGTGGTGATCACTCAGAGCGTAGTGATTCACACAGACAGTAGTGATTCACTCAGAGGGTGGTGATTTACTCAGAGGGTGGTATTTCACTCAGAGGATGGTGATTCACTCAGAGTGTGGTGATTCAATCAGAGGGTAGTGATTTACTCGGAGGGTGGTGATTCACTCAGCGGATAGTGATTCACTCACAGGGTAGTGATTCACTCAGAGGGTAGTCATTTACTCAGAGGGTAGTGATTCAATCAGAGGGTAGTGATTTACTCGGAGGGAAGTGATTTACTCGGAGTGTGGTGATTTGCTCAGAGGGTTGTGATTTACTCAGAGTGTAGTGATTCACTCAGAGGGCGCTGATTCACTCAGAGGTTAGTGTTTCACTTAGATGGTGGTGATTCTCTCAGAGGGTAGTGATTCACATTGAGGGTAGTGATTCACTCAGAGGTTAGTGATTCACTCAGAGGGTGGTGATTCTCTCAGAGGGTAGTGATTCACACTGAGGGTAGTGATTCACTCAGAGGATAGTGAATCATTCAGAGGGTGGTGATTCACTCAGAGAGTGGTGAATCACTCAGAGGGTGGTGATTCACTCAGAGGGTAGTGATTCACTCAGAGGGTAGTGATTCACTCAGAGGGTGGTGATCAGTCAGAGATTAGTGATTCACTCAGAGCATAGTGATTCACTCAGAGGGTCGTGATTCACTCAGAGCGTAGTGGTTCACTCAGAGGGTAGTGATTCACTCAGAGGGTGGTGATTTACTCAGTTGGTGGTGATTCACTAAGAGGGTAGTGATTCACTCAGAGGTTAGTGATTTACTCGGAGGGTAGTGAGTCACTCAGAGGATAGTGATTTACTCGGAGTGTGGTGATTTAATCAGAGGGCGGTGATTTACTCAGAGGGTAGTGATTAACTCAGGGAGGATAGCGATTTACTCCGAGTGAAAGTGATTTACTTGGAGGGTGGTGATTCACTAAGAGGGTAGTGAGTCACTCAGAGGGTGTTGATTCACTCAGAGCGTAGTGATTCACTCAGACCATAGTCATTCACTCAGAGGATGGTGATTCACTCAGAGTGTGGTGATTCAATCAGAGGGTAGTGATTTACTCGGAGGGTAGTGATTCACTCAGATGGTAGTCTTTCACTCAGATGGTGGTGATTCACTTTGAGGGTAGTGATTTACTCGGAGGGTGGTGATTTACTCAGAGGGTAGTGATTCACTCAGAGGGTAGTGATTTACTCAGAGGGTAGTGATTCACTCAGAGGGTAGTGATTTACTCGGAATGTGGTGATTTGCTCAGAGGGCGGTGATTTACTCAGATGGTAATGATTCACTCAGGGAGGATAGAGTTTTACTCAGAGTGAAAGTGATTTACTTGGAGGGTGGTGATTCACTAAGAGGGTAGTGAGTCACTCAGAGGGTGGTGATCACTCAGAGCATAGTGATTCACACAGACCGTAGTGATTCACTCAGAGGGTAGTGATTCACTCAGAGGGTGGTGATTCACTCAGAGTGTCATGATTTATTCAGAGGGTGGTGATTCACTCAGAGGGTAGTGATTCACTCAGAGGGTAGTGATTCACTCAGAGGGTAGTCATTCACTCAGAGGGTGGTGATGCACTCAGCGGGTAGTGATTCACTCAGAGGATAGTGAATCATTCAGAGGGTGGTGATTCACTCAGTGAGTGGTGAATCACTCAGAGGGTGGTGATTCACTCAGAGGGTGGTGATTCACTCAGAGGGTAGTGATTTACTCAGAGGGTAGTGATTCACTCAGAGGGTGGTGATTCACTCAGAGGGTACTGATTCACTCAGAGGGTAGTGATTCACTCAGCGGATGGTGATTCACTCAGAGGGGAGTCATTTACTTAGAGGGTAGTTATTTACTCCGAGAGTGGTGATTCACTCAGAGATTGGTGATTCACTCAGAGCGTAGTGAGTCACTCAGAGGGTGGTGATCACTCAGAGCGTAGTGATGCACACAGACAGTAGTGATTCACTCAGAGGGTGGTGATTCACTCAGAGAGTAGTGATTCAATCAGACGGTAGTGATTCACTCAGAGGGTGGTGATTCACTCAGAGGAATGTGATTCACTCAGAGTATGGTGATTCAATCAGAGGGTAGTGATTCACTTAGAGGGTGGTGATTCACTCAGAGGGTAGTGATTTACTCGGAGGGTGGTGATTCACTCAGAGGGTAGTGATTTACTCACAGGGTAGTGATTCACTCACAGGGTGCTGATTCACTCAGAGTGTGTTGATTCACTCAGAGGGTAGTGATTCACTCAGAGGGTGGTGATTTACTCAGTTGGTGGTGATTCACTAAGAGGGTAGTGATTCACTCAGAGGGTAGTGATTTACTCGGAGGGTAGTGATTCACTCAGAGGGTAGTGATTTACTCGGAGTGTGGTGATTTAATCAGAGGGCGGTGATTTACTCAGAGGGTAGTGATTCACCCAGGGAGGATAGCGATTTACTCCGAGAGTGGTGATTCACTCAGAGATTGGTGATTCACTCAGAGGGTAGTGATTCACTCAGAGGGTGGTGATTCACTCAGAAGTTAGTGATTCACACAGAGGTTGGTGATTCACTCAGAAGGAAGTGATTCACTCAGAGGGTGGTGATTCACTCAGAGTGTAGTGATTCACTCAGAGGATGGTGATGCACTCAGCGGGTAGTGATTCACTCAGAGGATAGTGAATCATTCAGAGGGTGGTGATTCACTCAGTGAGTGGTGAATCACTCAGAGGGTGGTGATTCACTCAGAGGGTGGTGATTCACTCAGAGGGTAGTGATTTACTCAGAGGGTAGTGATTCACTCAGACGGTGGTGATTCACTCAGAGGGTAGTGATTCACTCAGAGGGTAGTGATTCACTCAGAGGGTGGTGATCACTCAGAGATTAGTGATTCACTCAGAGCATAGTGATTCACTCAGAGGGTGGTGATTCACTCAGAGCGTAGTGATTCACTCAGAGGGTAGTGATTCACTTAGAGGGTAGTTAAATTACTCAGAGGTTGGTGATTCACTAAGAGATTAGTGATTCACTCAGAGCGTAGTGAGTCACTCAGAGGGTGGTGATCACTCAGAGCATAGTGATGCACAGACAGTAGTGATTTACTCAGAGGGTGGTGATTCACTCAGAGGGTAGTGATTCACTCAGACGGTAGTGATTCACTCAGAGGGTGGTGATTCACTCAGAGGGTAGTGATTCACTCAGAGGGTGGTGATTCACTCAGAGGGTAGTGATTTACTCGGAGGGTGATGATTCACTCAGCGGGTAGTGATTCACTCACAGGGTAGTGATTCACTAACAGGGTGCTGATTCACTCAGAGTGTGTTGATTTACTCAGAGGGTAGTGATTCACTCAGAGGGTGGTGATTTACTCAGTTGGTGGTGATTCACTAAGAGGGTAGTGATTCACTCAGAGGTTAGTGATTTACTCGGAGGGTAGTGATTCACTCAGAGGATAGTGATTTATTCGGAGTGTGGTGATTTAATCAGAGGGCGGTGATTTACTCAGAGGGTAGTGATTCACTCAGGGAGGATAGAGTTTTACTCAGAGTGAAAGTGATTTACTTGGAGGGTGGTGATTCACTAAGAGGGTAGTGAGTCACTCAGAGGGTGTTGATCACTCTGAGCATAGTGATTCACACAGACCGTAGTGATTCACTCAGAGGGTAGTGATTCACTCAGCGGATGGTGATTCACTCAGAGGGTAGTGATTCACTTAGAGGGTAGTTATTTACTCAGAGGGTGGTGATTCACTAAGAGATTAGTGATTCACTCAGAGCGTAGTGAGTCACTCAGAGGGTGGTGATCACTCAGAGCGTAGTGATGCACAGACAGTAGTGATTCACTCAGAGGGTGGTGATTCACTCAGAGGGTAGTGATTCACTCAGACTGTAGTGATTCACTCAGAGGGTGGTGATTCACTCAGAGGATGGTGATTCACTCAGAGGTTAGTGTTTCACTCAGATGGTTGTGATTCTCTCAGAGGGTAGTGATTCACATTGAGGGTAGTGATTCACTCAGAGGTTAGTGATTCACTCAGAGGGTGGTGATTCTCTCAGAGGGTAGTGATTCACACTGAGGGTAGTGATTCACTCAGAGGATAGTGAATCATTCAGAGGGTGGTGATTCACTCAGAGAGTGGTGAATCACTCAGAGGCTGGTGATTCACTCAGAGGGTAGTGATTTACTCAGAGGGTAGTGATTCACTCAGAGGGTGGTGATTCACTCAGAGGGTAGTGATTCACTCAGAGGGTAGTGATTCACTCAGCGGATGGTGATTCACTCAGAGGGTAGTGATTCACTTAGACGGTAGTTATTTACTCAGAGGGTGGTGATTCACTAAGAGATTAGTGATTCACTCAGAGCGTAGTGAGTCACTCAGAGGGTGCTGATTCACTCAGAGTGTAGTGATTCACTCAGAGGGTAGTGATTCACTCAGTGGATGGTGATTCACTCAGAGGGTAGTGATTCACTTAGAGGGTAGTTATTTACTCAGAGGGTGGTGATTCACTAAGAGATTAGTGATTCACTCAGAGCGTAGTGAGTCACTCAGAGGGTGGTGATCACTCAGAGCGTAGTGATGCACACAGACAGTAGTGATTCACTCAGAGGGTGGTGATTCACTCAGAGAGTAGTGATTCAATCAGACGGTAGTGATTCACTCAGAGGGTGGTGATTCACTCAGAGGAATGTGATTCACTCAGAGTATGGTGATTCAATCAGAGGGTAGTGATTCACTTAGAGGGTGGTGATTCACTCAGAGGGTAGTGATTTACTCGGAGGGTGGTGATTCACTCAGCGGGTAGTGATTTACTCACAGGGTAGTGATTCACTCAGAGTGTGTTGATTCACTCAGAGGGGAGTGATTCACTCAGAGGGTGGTGATTTACTCAGTTGGTGGTGATTCACTAAGAGGGTAGTGATTCACTCAGAAGTTAGTTATTTACTCGGAGGGTAGTGATTCACTCAGAGGGTAGTGATTTACTCGGAGTGTGGTGATTTAATCAGAGGGCGGTGATTTACTCAGAGGGTAGTGATTGACTCAGGGAGGATAGCGATTTACTCCGAGAGTGGTGATTCACTCAGAGATTGGTGATTCACTCAGAGGGTAGTGATTCACTCAGAGGGTGGTGATTCACTCAGAGGGTAGTGATTC
This sequence comes from Pristiophorus japonicus, assembly GCF_044704955.1. NCBI lineage: Eukaryota > Metazoa > Chordata > Chondrichthyes > Pristiophoridae > Pristiophorus > Pristiophorus japonicus. The sequence continues at coordinate 74,354,764 of NC_091990.1, forward strand.
ACTCAGAGGGTGGTGATTTACTCAGTTGGTGGTGATTCACTAAGAGGGTAGTGATTCACTCAGAGGTTAGTGATTTACTCGGAGGGTAGTGATTCACTCAGAGGATAGTGATTTACTCGGAGTGTGGTGATTTAATCAGAGGGCGGTGATTTACTCAGAGGGTAGTGATTAACTCAGGGAGGATAGCGATTTACTCCGAGAGTGGTGATTCACTCAGAGATTGGTGATTCACTCAGAGGGTAGTGATTCACTCAGAGGGTGGTGATTCACTCAGAAGTTAGTGATTCACACAGAGGTTGGTGATTCACTCAGAGGGAAGTGATTTACTCGGAGGGTAGTGATTCACTCAGACGGTAGTGATTCACTCAGACGGTAGAGATTCACTCAGAGGGTGGTGATTCACTAAGAGGGTAGTGATTCACTCAGAGGATAGTGAGCCACTCAAAGGGTGGTGATCACTCAGAGCGTAGTGATTCACACAGACAGTAGTGATTCACTCAGAGGGTGGTGATTTACTCAGAGGGTGGTATTTCACTCAGAGGATGGTGATTCACTCAGAGTGTGGTGATTCAATCAGAGGGTAGTGATTTACTCGGAGGGTGGTGATTCACTCAGCGGATAGTGATTCACTCACAGGGTAGTGATTCACTCAGAGGGTAGTCATTTACTCAGAGGGTAGTGATTCAATCAGAGGGTAGTGATTTACTCGGAGGGAAGTGATTTACTCGGAGTGTGGTGATTTGCTCAGAGGGTTGTGATTTACTCAGAGTGTAGTGATTCACTCAGAGGGCGCTGATTCACTCAGAGGTTAGTGTTTCACTTAGATGGTGGTGATTCTCTCAGAGGGTAGTGATTCACATTGAGGGTAGTGATTCACTCAGAGGTTAGTGATTCACTCAGAGGGTGGTGATTCTCTCAGAGGGTAGTGATTCACACTGAGGGTAGTGATTCACTCAGAGGATAGTGAATCATTCAGAGGGTGGTGATTCACTCAGAGAGTGGTGAATCACTCAGAGGGTGGTGATTCACTCAGAGGGTAGTGATTCACTCAGAGGGTAGTGATTCACTCAGAGGGTGGTGATCAGTCAGAGATTAGTGATTCACTCAGAGCATAGTGATTCACTCAGAGGGTGGTGATTCACTCAGAGCGTAGTGGTTCACTCAGAGGGTAGTGATTCACTCAGAGGGTGGTGATTTACTCAGTTGGTGGTGATTCACTAAGAGGGTAGTGATTCACTCAGAGGTTAGTGATTTACTCGGAGGGTAGTGAGTCACTCAGAGGATAGTGATTTACTCGGAGTGTGGTGATTTAATCAGAGGGCGGTGATTTACTCAGAGGGTAGTGATTAACTCAGGGAGGATAGCGATTTACTCCGAGTGAAAGTGATTTACTTGGAGGGTGGTGATTCACTAAGAGGGTAGTGAGTCACTCAGAGGGTGTTGATTCACTCAGAGCGTAGTGATTCACTCAGACCATAGTCATTCACTCAGAGGATGGTGATTCACTCAGAGTGTGGTGATTCAATCAGAGGGTAGTGATTTACTCGGAGGGTAGTGATTCACTCAGATGGTAGTCTTTCACTCAGATGGTGGTGATTCACTTTGAGGGTAGTGATTTACTCGGAGGGTGGTGATTTACTCAGAGGGTAGTGATTCACTCAGAGGGTAGTGATTTACTCAGAGGGTAGTGATTCACTCAGAGGGTAGTGATTTACTCGGAATGTGGTGATTTGCTCAGAGGGCGGTGATTTACTCAGATGGTAATGATTCACTCAGGGAGGATAGAGTTTTACTCAGAGTGAAAGTGATTTACTTGGAGGGTGGTGATTCACTAAGAGGGTAGTGAGTCACTCAGAGGGTGGTGATCACTCAGAGCATAGTGATTCACACAGACCGTAGTGATTCACTCAGAGGGTAGTGATTCACTCAGAGGGTGGTGATTCACTCAGAGTGTCATGATTTATTCAGAGGGTGGTGATTCACTCAGAGGGTAGTGATTCACTCAGAGGGTAGTGATTCACTCAGAGGGTAGTCATTCACTCAGAGGGTGGTGATGCACTCAGCGGGTAGTGATTCACTCAGAGGATAGTGAATCATTCAGAGGGTGGTGATTCACTCAGTGAGTGGTGAATCACTCAGAGGGTGGTGATTCACTCAGAGGGTGGTGATTCACTCAGAGGGTAGTGATTTACTCAGAGGGTAGTGATTCACTCAGAGGGTGGTGATTCACTCAGAGGGTACTGATTCACTCAGAGGGTAGTGATTCACTCAGCGGATGGTGATTCACTCAGAGGGGAGTCATTTACTTAGAGGGTAGTTATTTACTCCGAGAGTGGTGATTCACTCAGAGATTGGTGATTCACTCAGAGCGTAGTGAGTCACTCAGAGGGTGGTGATCACTCAGAGCGTAGTGATGCACACAGACAGTAGTGATTCACTCAGAGGGTGGTGATTCACTCAGAGAGTAGTGATTCAATCAGACGGTAGTGATTCACTCAGAGGGTGGTGATTCACTCAGAGGAATGTGATTCACTCAGAGTATGGTGATTCAATCAGAGGGTAGTGATTCACTTAGAGGGTGGTGATTCACTCAGAGGGTAGTGATTTACTCGGAGGGTGGTGATTCACTCAGAGGGTAGTGATTTACTCACAGGGTAGTGATTCACTCACAGGGTGCTGATTCACTCAGAGTGTGTTGATTCACTCAGAGGGTAGTGATTCACTCAGAGGGTGGTGATTTACTCAGTTGGTGGTGATTCACTAAGAGGGTAGTGATTCACTCAGAGGGTAGTGATTTACTCGGAGGGTAGTGATTCACTCAGAGGATAGTGATTTACTCGGAGTGTGGTGATTTAATCAGAGGGCGGTGATTTACTCAGAGGGTAGTGATTCACTCAGGGAGGATAGCGATTTACTCCGAGAGTGGTGATTCACTCAGAGATTGGTGATTCACTCAGAGGGTAGTGATTCACTCAGAGGGTGGTGATTCACTCAGAAGTTAGTGATTCACACAGAGGTTGGTGATTCACTCAGAAGGAAGTGATTCACTCAGAGGGTGGTGATTCACTCAGAGTGTAGTGATTCACTCAGAGGATGGTGATGCACTCAGCGGGTAGTGATTCACTCAGAGGATAGTGAATCATTCAGAGGGTGGTGATTCACTCAGTGAGTGGTGAATCAGTCAGAGGGTGGTGATTCACTCAGAGGGTGGTGATTCACTCAGAGGGTAGTGATTTACTCAGAGGGTAGTGATTCACTCAGACGGTGGTGATTCACTCAGAGGGTAGTGATTCACTCAGAGGGTAGTGATTCACTCAGAGGGTGGTGATCACTCAGAGATTAGTGATTCACTCAGAGCATAGTGATTCACTCAGAGGGTGGTGATTCACTCAGAGCGTAGTGATTCACTCAGAGGGTAGTGATTCACTTAGAGGGTAGTTATTTACTCAGAGGTTGGTGATTCACTAAGAGATTAGTGATTCACTCAGAGCGTAGTGAGTCACTCAGAGGGTGGTGATCACTCAGAGCATAGTGATGCACAGACAGTAGTGATTTACTCAGAGGGTGGTGATTCACTCAGAGGGTAGTGATTCACTCAGACGGTAGTGATTCACTCAGAGGGTGGTGATTCACTCAGAGGGTAGTGATTCACTCAGAGGGTGGTGATTCACTCAGAGGGTAGTGATTTACTCGGAGGGTGATGATTCACTCAGCGGGTAGTGATTCACTCACAGGGTAGTGATTCACTAACAGGGTGCTGATTCACTCAGAGTGTGTTGATTTACTCAGAGGGTAGTGATTCACTCAGAGGGTGGTGATTTACTCAGTTGGTGGTGATTCACTAAGAGGGTAGTGATTCACTCAGAGGTTAGTGATTTACTCGGAGGGTAGTGATTCACTCAGAGGATAGTGATTTATTCGGAGTGTGGTGATTTAATCAGAGGGCGGTGATTTACTCAGAGGGTAGTGATTCACTCAGGGAGGATAGAGTTTTACTCAGAGTGAAAGTGATTTACTTGGAGGGTGGTGATTCACTAAGAGGGTAGTGAGTCACTCAGAGGGTGTTGATCACTCTGAGCATAGTGATTCACACAGACCGTAGTGATTCACTCAGAGGGTAGTGAGTCACTCACAGGGTGGTGATTCACTCAGAGCGTAGTGATTCACTCAGACCATAGTCATTCACTCAGAGGGTGGTGATTCATTCAGACGGTAGTGATTCGCTCAGAGGGTGGTGATTCACTCAGAGGATGGTGATTCACTCAGAGTGTGGTGATTCAATCAGAGGGTAGTGATTTACTCGGAGGGTAGTGATTCACTCAGATGGTAGTCATTCACTCAGATGGTGGTGATTCACTTTGAGGGTAGTGATTTACTCGGAGGGTGACGATTTACTCAGGGTAGTGATTCACTCAGAGGGTAGTGATTTACTCAGAGGGTAGTGATTCACTCAGAGGGTCGTGATTTACTCGGAATGTGGTGATTTGCTCAGAGGGCGGTGATTTACTCAGATGGTAGTGATTCACTCAGGGAGGATAGAGTTTTACTCAGAGTGAAAGTGATTTACTTGGAGGGTGGTGATTCACTAAGAGGGTAGTGAGTCACTCAGAGGGTGGTGATCACTCAGAGCATAGTGATTCACACAGACCGTAGTGATTCACTCAGAGGGTAGTGATTCACTCAGAGGGTGGTGATTCACTCAGAGTGTCATGATTTACTCAGAGGGTGGTGATTCACTCAGAGGGTAGTGATTCACTCAGAGGGTAGTGATTCACTCAGAGGGTGGTGATGCACTCAGCGGGTAGTGATTCACTCAGAGGATAGTGAATCATTCAGAGGGTGGTGATTCACTCAGTGAGTGGTGAATCACTCAGAGGGTGGTGATTCACTCAGAGGGTGGTGATTCACTCAGAGGGTAGTGATTTACTCAGAGGGTAGTGATTCACTCAGAGGGTGGTGATTCACTCAGAGGGTAGTGATTCACTCAGAGGGTAGTGATTCACTCAGCGGATGGTGATTCACTCAGTGGGGAGTGATTTACTTAGAGGGTAGTTATTTACTCAGAGGGTGGTGATTCACTAAGAGATTAGTGATTCACTCAGAGCATAGTGAGTCACTCAGAGGGTGGTGATTCACTCAGAGCGTAGTGATTCACTCAGAGGGTAGTGATTCACTCAGCGGATGGTGATTCACTCAGAGGGTAGTGATTCACTTAGAGGGTAGTTATTTACTCAGAGGGTGGTGATTCACTAAGAGATTAGTGATTCACTCAGAGCGTAGTGAGTCACTCAGAGGGTGGTGATCACTCAGAGCGTAGTGATGCACAGACAGTAGTGATTCACTCAGAGGGTGGTGATTCACTCAGAGGGTAGTGATTCACTCAGACTGTAGTGATTCACTCAGAGGGTGGTGATTCACTCAGAGGATGGTGATTCACTCAGAGGTTAGTGTTTCACTCAGATGGTTGTGATTCTCTCAGAGGGTAGTGATTCACATTGAGGGTAGTGATTCACTCAGAGGTTAGTGATTCACTCAGAGGGTGGTGATTCTCTCAGAGGGTAGTGATTCACACTGAGGGTAGTGATTCACTCAGAGGATAGTGAATCATTCAGAGGGTGGTGATTCACTCAGAGAGTGGTGAATCACTCAGAGGCTGGTGATTCACTCAGAGGGTAGTGATTTACTCAGAGGGTAGTGATTCACTCAGAGGGTGGTGATTCACTCAGAGGGTAGTGATTCACTCAGAGGGTAGTGATTCACTCAGCGGATGGTGATTCACTCAGAGGGTAGTGATTCACTTAGACGGTAGTTATTTACTCAGAGGGTGGTGATTCACTAAGAGATTAGTGATTCACTCAGAGCGTAGTGAGTCACTCAGAGGGTGCTGATTCACTCAGAGTGTAGTGATTCACTCAGAGGGTAGTGATTCACTCAGTGGATGGTGATTCACTCAGAGGGTAGTGATTCACTTAGAGGGTAGTTATTTACTCAGAGGGTGGTGATTCACTAAGAGATTAGTGATTCACTCAGAGCGTAGTGAGTCACTCAGAGGGTGGTGATCACTCAGAGCGTAGTGATGCACACAGACAGTAGTGATTCACTCAGAGGGTGGTGATTCACTCAGAGAGTAGTGATTCAATCAGACGGTAGTGATTCACTCAGAGGGTGGTGATTCACTCAGAGGAATGTGATTCACTCAGAGTATGGTGATTCAATCAGAGGGTAGTGATTCACTTAGAGGGTGGTGATTCACTCAGAGGGTAGTGATTTACTCGGAGGGTGGTGATTCACTCAGCGGGTAGTGATTTACTCACAGGGTAGTGATTCACTCAGAGTGTGTTGATTCACTCAGAGGGGAGTGATTCACTCAGAGGGTGGTGATTTACTCAGTTGGTGGTGATTCACTAAGAGGGTAGTGATTCACTCAGAAGTTAGTTATTTACTCGGAGGGTAGTGATTCACTCAGAGGGTAGTGATTTACTCGGAGTGTGGTGATTTAATCAGAGGGCGGTGATTTACTCAGAGGGTAGTGATTGACTCAGGGAGGATAGCGATTTACTCCGAGAATGGTGATTCACTCAGAGATTGGTGATTCACTCAGAGGGTAGTGATTCACTCAGAGGGTGGTGATTCACTCAGAGGGTAGTGATTCACTCAGAGGGTGGTGATTTACTCAGTTGGTGGTGATTCACTAAGAGGGTAGTGATTCACTCAGAGGTTAGTGATTTACTCGGAGGGTAGTGATTCACTCAGAGGATAGTGATTTACTCGGAGTGTGGTGATTTAATCAGAGGGCGGTGATTTACTAAGAGGGTAGTGATTAACTCAGGGAGGATAGCGATTTACTCCGAGAGTGGTGATTCACTCAGAGATTGGTGATTCACTCAGAGGGTAGTGATTCACTCAGAGGGTGGTGATTCACTCAGAAGTTAGTGATTCACACAGAGGTTGGTGATTCACTCAGAGGGAAGTGATTTACTCGGAGGGTAGTGATTCACTCAGACGGTAGTGATTCACTCAGACGGTAGAGATTCACTCAGAGGGTGGTGATTCACTAAGAGGGTAGTGATTCACTCAGAGGATAGTGAGCCACTCAAAGGGTGGTGATCACTCAGAGCGTAGTGATTCACACAGACAGTAGTGATTCACTCAGAGGGTGGTGATTTACTCAGAGGGTGGTATTTCACTCAGAGGATGGTGATTCACTCAGAGTGTGGTGATTCAATCAGAGGGTAGTGATTTACTCGGAGGGTGGTGATTCACTCAGCGGATAGTGATTCACTCACAGGGTAGTGATTCACTCAGAGGGTAGTCATTTACTCAGAGGGTAGTGATTCAATCAGAGGGTAGTGATTTACTCGGAGGGAAGTGATTTACTCGGAGTGTGGTGATTTGCTCAGAGGGTTGTGATTTACTCAGAGTGTAGTGATTCACTCAGAGGGCGCTGATTCACTCAGAGGTTAGTGTTTCACTTAGATGGTGGTGATTCTCTCAGAGGGTAGTGATTCACATTGAGGGTAGTGATTCACTCAGAGGTTAGTGATTCACTCAGAGGGTGGTGATTCTCTCAGAGGGTAGTGATTCACACTGAGGGTAGTGATTCACTCAGAGGATAGTGAATCATTCAGAGGGTGGTGATTCACTCAGAGAGTGGTGAATCACTCAGAGGGTGGTGATTCACTCAGAGGGTAGTGATTCACTCAGAGGGTAGTGATTCACTCAGAGGGTGGTGATCAGTCAGAGATTAGTGATTCACTCAGAGCATAGTGATTCACTCAGAGGGTGGTGATTCACTCAGAGCGTAGTGGTTCACTCAGAGGGTAGTGATTCACTTAGAGGGTAGTTATTTACTCAGAGGGTGGTGATTCAATAAGAGATTAGTGATTCACTCAGAGCGTAGTGAGTCACTCAGAGGGTGGTGATCACTCAGAGCGTAGTGATGCACAGACAGTAGTGATTCACTCAGAGGGTGGTGATTCACTCAGAGGGTAGTGATTCACTCAGACGGTAGTGATTCACTCAGAGGGTGGTGATTCACTCAGAGGATGGTGATTCACTCAGAGTGTGGTGATTTAATCAGAGGGTTGTGATTCACTCAGAGGCTGGTGATTCACTCAGAGGGTAGTGATTTACTCGGAGGGTGGTGATTCACTCAGCGGGTAGTGATTCACTCACAGGGTAGTGATTCACTAACAGGGTGCTGATTCACTCAGAGTGTGTTGATTCACTCCGAGGGTAGTGATTCACTCAGAGGGTGGTGATTTACTCAGTTGGTGGTGATTCACTAAGAGGGTAGTGATTCACTCAGAGGTTAGTGATTTACTCGGAGGGTAGTGATTCACTCAGAGGATAGTGATTTATTCGGAGTGTGGTGATTTAATCAGAGGGCGGTAATTTACTCAGAGGGTAGTGATTCACTCAGGGAGGATAGAGTTTTACTCAGAGTGAAAGTGATTTACTTGGAGGGTGGTGATTCACTAAGAGGGTAGTGAGTCACTCAGAGGGTGTTGATCACTCTGAGCACAGTGATTCACACAGACCGTAGTGATTCACTCAGAGGGTAGTGAGTCACTCACAGGGTGGTGATTCACTCAGAGCGTAGTGATTCACTCAGACCATAGACATTCACTCAGAGGGTGGTGATTCATTCAGACGGTAGTGATTCGCTCAGAGGGTGGTGATTCACTCAGAGGATGGTGATTCACTCAGAGTGTGGTGATTCAATCAGAGGGTAGTGATTTACTCGGAGGGTAGTGATTCACTCAGATGGTAGTCATTCACTCAGATGGTGGTGATTCACTTTGAGGGTAGTGATTTACTCGGAGGGTGACGATTTACTCAGGGTAGTGATTCACTCAGAGGGTAGTGATTTACTCAGAGGGTAGTGATTCACTCAGAGGGTCGTGATTTACTCGGAATGTGGTGATTTGCTCAGAGGGCGGTGATTTACTCAGATGGTAGTGATTCACTCAGGGAGGATAGAGTTTTACTCAGAGTGAAAGTGATTTACTTGGAGGGTGGTGATTCACTAAGAGGGTAGTGAGTCACTCAGAGGGTGGTGATCACTCAGAGCATAGTGATTCACACAGACCATAGTGATTCACTCAGAGGGTAGTGATTCACTCAGAGGGTGGTGATTCACTCAGAGGGTGGTGATTCACTCAGAGGGTGGTGATTCACTCAGAGGGTAGTGATTCACTCAGAGGGTGGTGATGCACTCAGCGGGTAGTGATTCACTCAGAGGATAGTGAATCATTCAGAGGGTGGTGATTCACTCAGTGAGTGTTGAATCACTCAGAGGGTGGTGATTCACTCAGAGGGTGGTGATTCACTCAGAGGGTAGTGATTTACTCAGAGGGTAGTGATTCACTCAGAGGGTGGTGATTCACTCAGAGGGTAGTGATTCACTCAGAGGGTAGTGATTCACTCAGCGGATGGTGATTCACTCAGAGGGGAGTGATTTACTTAGAGGGTAGTTATTTACTCAGAGGGTGGTGATTCACTAAGAGATTAGTGATTCACTCAGAGCATAGTGAGTCACTCAGAGGGTGGTGATTCACTCAGAGCGTAGTGATTCACTCAGAGGGTAGTGATTCACTCAGCGGATGGTGATTCACTCAGAGTGTAGTGATTCACTTAGAGGGTAGTTATTTACTCAGAGGGTGGTGATTCACTAAGAGATTAGTGATTCACTCAGAGCGTAGTGAGTCACTCAGAGGGTGGTGATCACTCAGAGCGTAGTGATGCACAGACAGTAGTGATTCACTCAGAGGGTGGTGATTCACTCAGAGGGTAGTGATTCACTCTGACTGTAGTGATTCACTCAGAGGGTGGTGATTCACTCAGAGGATGGTGATTCACTCAGAGTATGGTGATTTAATCAGAGGGTAGTGATTCACTCAGAGGGTGGTGATTCACTCAGAGGGTAGTGATTTACTCGGAGGGTGGTGATTCACTCAGCGGGTAGTGATTCACTCACAGGGTAGTGATTCACTCACAGGGTGCTGATTCACTCAGAGTGTGTTGATTCACTCAGAGGGTAGTGATTCACTCAGAGGGTGGTGATTTACTCAGTTGGTGGTGATTCACTAAGAGGGTAGTGATTCACTCAGAGGTTAGTGATTTACTCGGAGGGTAGTGATTCACTCAGAGGATAGTGATTTACTCGGAGTGTGGTGATTTAATCAGAGGGCAGTGATTTACTCAGAGGGTATTGATTCACTAAGGGGGGATAGCGATTTACTCCGAGAGTGGTGATTCACTCAGAGATTGGTGATTCACTCAGAGGGTAGTGATTCACTCAGAGGGTGGTGATTCACTCAGAGGGAAGTGATTTACTCGGAGGGTAGTGATTCACTCAGACGGTAGTAATTCACTCAGAAGGTAGAGATTCACTCAGAGGGTGGTGATTCACTAAGAGGGTAGTGATTCACTCAGAGGATAGTGAGCCACTCAGAGGGTGGTGATCATTCAGAGCGTAGTGATTCACACAGACAGTAGTGATTCACTCAGAGGGTGGTGATTTACTCAGAGGGTGGTATTTCACTCAGAGGATGGTGATTCACTCAGAGTGTGGTGATTCAATCAGAGGGTAGTGATTTACTCGGAGGGTGGTGATTCACTCAGCGGATAGTGATTCACTCACAGGGTAGTGATTCACTCAGAGGGTCGTCATTTACTCAGAGGGTAGTGATTCAATCAGAGGGTAGTGATTTACTCGGAGGGAAGTGATTTACTCGGAGTGTGGTGATTTGCTCAGAGGGTTGTGATTTACTCAGAGTGTAGTGATCCACTCAGAGGGCGGTGATTCACTCAGACGTTAGTGATTCACTCAGAGGGAGTTGATTCTCTCAGAGGGTAGTGATTCACATTGAGGGTAGTGATTCACTCAGAGGTTAGTGATTCACTCAGAGGGTGGTGATTCTCTCAGAGGGTAGTAATTCACACTGAGGGTAGTGATTCACTCAGAGGATAGTGAATCATTCAGAGGGTGGTGATTCACTCAGAGAGTGGTGAATCACTCAGAGGGTGGTGATTCACTCAGAGGGTAGTGATTCACTCAGAGGGTAGTGATTCACTCTGAGGGTGGTGATTCACTCAGAGGGTAGTGATTCACTCAGAGGGTAGTGATTCACTCAGCGGATGGTGATTCACTCAGAGGGGAGTGATTCACTTAGACGGTAGTTATTTACTCAGAGGGTGGTGATTCACTAAGAGATTAGTGATTCACTCAGAGCGTAGTGAGTCACTCAGAGTGTGCTGATTCACTCAGAGTGTAGTGATTCACTCAGAGGGTAGTGATTCACACAGTGGATGGTGATTCACTCAGAGGGTAGTGATTCACTTAGAGGGTAGTTATTTACTCAGAGGGTGGTGATTCACTAAGAGATTAGTGATTCACTCAGAGCGTAGTGATTCACTCAGAGGGTGGTGATTCACTCAGAGAGTAGTGATTCATTCAGACGGTAGTGATTCACTCAGAGGGTGGTGATTCACTCAGAGGAATGTGATTCACTCAGAGTATGGTGATTCAATCAGAGGGTAGTGATTCACTTAGAGGGTGGTGATTCACTCAGAGGGTAGTGATTTACTCGGAGGGTGGTGATTCACTCAGCGGGTAGTGATTTACTCACAGGGTAGTGATTCACTCAGAGTGTGTTGATTCACTCAGAGGGGAGTGATTCACTCAGAGGGTGGTGATTTACTCAGTTGGTGGTGATTCACTAAGAGGGTAGTGATTCACTCAGAAGTTAGTTATTTACTCGGAGGGTAGTGATTAACTCAGAGGGTAGTGATTTACTCGGAGTGTGGTGATTTAATCAGAGGGCGGTGATTTACTCAGAGGGTAGTGATTGACTCAGGGAGGATAGCGATTTACTCCGAGAGTGGTGATTCACTCAGAGATTGGTGATTCACTCAGAGGGTAGTGATTCACTCAGAGGGTGGTGATTCACTCAGAGGGTAGTGATTCACTCAGATGGTGGTGATTTACTCAGTTGGTGGTGATTCACTAAGAGGGTAGTGATTCACTCAGAGGTTAGTGATTTACTCGGAGGGTAGTGATTCACTCAGAGGATAGTGATTTACTCGGAGTGTGGTGATTTAATCAGAGGGCGGTGATTTACTCAGAGGGTAGTGATTCACTCAGGGAGGATAGCGATTTACTCCGAGAGTGGTGATTCACTCAGAGATTGGTGATTCACTCAGAAGTTAGTGATTCACACAGAGGTTGGTGATTCACTCAGAGGGAAGTGATTTACTCGGACGGTAGTGATTCACTCAGACGGTAGAGATTCACTCAGAGGGTGGTGATTCACTAAGAGGGTAGTGATTCACTCAGAGAGTGGTGATTTACTCAGAGGGTGGTATTTCACTCAGAGGATGGTGATTCACTCAGAGTGTGGTGATTCAATCAGAGGGTAGTGATTTACTCGGAGGGTGGTGATTCACTCAGCGGATAGTGATTCACTCACAGGGTAGTGATTCACTCAGAGGGTCGTCATTTACTCAGTGGGTAGTGATTCAATCAGAGGGTAGTGATTTACTCGGAGGGAAGTGATTTACTCGGAGTGTGGTGATTTGCTCAGAGGGTTGTGATTTACTCAGAGTGTAGTGATTCACTCAGAGGGCAGTGATTCACTCAGAGGTTAGTGTTTCACTCAGATGGTGGTGATTCTCTCAGAGGGTAGTGATTCACATTGAGGGTAGTGATTCACTCAGAGGTTAGTGATTCACTCAGAGGGTGGTGATTCTCTCAGAGGGTAGTGATTCACACTGAGGTTAGTGATTCACTCAGAGGATAGTGAATCATTCAGAGGGTGGTGATTCACTCAGAGAGTGGTGAATCACTCAGAGGGTGGTGATTCACTCAGAGGGTAGTGATTCACTCAGAGGGTAGTGATTCACTCAGAGGGTAGTGATTCACTCAGCGGATGGTGATTCACTCAGAGGGTAGTGATTCACTTAGAGGGTAGTTATTTACTCAGAGGGTGGTGAGTCACTAAGAGATTAGTGATTCACTCAGAGCGTAGTGAGTCACTCAGAGGGTGCTGATTCACTCAGAGTGTAGTGATTCACTCAGAGGGTAGTGATTCACTCAGTGTATGGTGATTCACTCAGAGGGTAGTGATTCACTTAGAGGGTAGTTATTTACTCAGAGGGTGGTGATTCACTAAGAGATTAGTGATTCACTCAGAGCGTAGTGAGTCACTCAGAGGGTGGTGATCACTCAGAGCGTAGTGATGCACACAGACAGTAGTGATTCACTCAGAGGGTGGTGATTCACTCAGAGAGTAGTGATTCAATCAGACGGTCGTGATTCACTCAGAGGGTGGTGATTCACTCAGAGGAATGTGATTCACTCAGAGTATGGTGATTCAATCAGAGGGTAGTGATTCACTTAGAGGGTGGTGATTCACTCAGAGGGTAGTGATTTACTCGGATGGTGGTGATTCACTCAGCGGGTAGTGATTTACTCACAGGGTAATGATTCACTCACAGGGTGCTGATTCACTCAGAGTGTGTTGATTCACTCAGAGGGTAGTGATTCACTCAGAGGATGGTGATTCACTAAGAGGGTAATGATTCACTCAGAGGATAGTGAGTCACTCAGAGGGTGGTGATCACTCAGAGCGTAGTGATTCACACAGACAGTAGTGATTCACTCAGAGGGTGTTGATTCACTCAGAGGGTAGTGATTCACTCAGAGGGTGCTGCTTTACTCAGAGGGTGGTGATTCACTGAGAGGGTAGTGATTCACTCAGAGTATAGTGAGTCACTCAGTGGGTGGTGATCACTCAGAGCGTAGTGATGCACACAGACATTAGTGATTCACTCAGACAGTAGTGATTCACTCAGAGGGTGGTGATTCACTCAGAGGGTGGTAGATTTACTCAATTGGTGGTGATTCACTAAGAGGGTAGTGATTCACTCAGAGGTTAGTGATTTACTCGGAGTGTGGTGATTTATTCATAGGGCGGTGATTTACTCAGAGAGTAGTGATTCACTCAGAGGGTGGTGATTCAGTCAGAAGGTAGTGATTCACTCAGAGGGTAGTGCTTCACTGAGAGCGTGGTGATTTACTCAGAGGGTAGTGATTCACTCAGAGGGTAGTGATTCACTCAGAGGGTGGTGATTCACTCAGAGGGTAGTGATTTACTCGGAGGGTGGTGATTCATTCAGAGGGTAGTGATTTACTCGGAGTGTGGTGATTTGCTCAGAGGGCGGTGATTTTCTCAGATGGTAGTGATTCACTCTGGGGGGATAGAGTTTTACTCAGAGTGAAAGTGATTTACTTGGAGGGTGGTGATTCACTCAGAGGGTAGTGATTCACTCAGACGGTAGTGATTCACTCAGAGGGTGGTGGTTCACTCAGAGGATGGTGATTCACTCAGAGTGTGGTGATTTAATCAGAGGGTAGTGATTCACTCAGAGGGTGGTGATTCACTCAGAGGGTAGTGATTTACTCGGAGGGTGGTGATTCACTCAGCGGGTAGTGATTCACTCACAGGGTAGTGATTCACTAACAGGGTGCTGATTCACTCAGAGTGTGTTGATTCACTCAGAGGGTAGTGATTCACTCAGAGGGTGGTGATTTACAAAGTTGGTGGTGATTCACTAAGAGGGTAGTGATTCACTCAGAGGTTAGTGATTTACTCGGAGGGTAGTGATTCACTCAGAGGATAGTGATTTATTCGGAGTGTGGTGATTTAATCAGAGGGCGGTGATTTACTCAGAGGGTAGTGATTCACTCAGGGAGGATAGAGTTTTACTCAGAGTGAAAGTGATTTACTTGGAGGGTGGTGATTCACTAAGAGGGTAGTGAGTCACTCAGAGGGTGTTGATCACTCTGAGCATAGTGATTCACACAGACCGTGGTGATTCACTCAGGGAGGATAGAGTTTTACTCAGAGTGAAAGTGATTTACTTGGAGGGTGGTGATTCACTAAGAGGGTAGTGAGTCACTCAGAGGGTGGTGATTCATTCAGACGGTAGTGATTCGCTCAGAGGGTGGTGATTCACTCAGAGGATGGTGATTCACTCAGAGTGTGGTGATTCAATCAGAGGGTAGTGATTTACTCAGAGGGTAGTGATTCACTCAGATGGTATTCATTCACTCAGATGGTGGTGATTCACTTTGAGGGTAGTGATTTACTCGGAGGGTGGTGATTTACTCAGGGTAGTTATTCACTCAGAGGGTAGTGATTTACTCAGAGGGTAGTGATTCACTCGGAATGTGGTGATTTGCTCAGAGGGCGGTGATTTACTCAGATGGTAGTGATTCACTCAGGGAGGATAGAGTTTTACTCAGAGTGAAAGTGATTTACTTGGAGGGTGGTGATTCACTAAGAGGGTAGTGAGTCACTCAGAGGGTGGTGATCACTCAGAGCATAGTGATTCACACAGACCGTAGTGATTCACTCAGAGGGTAGTGATTCACTCAGAGGGTGGTGATTCAATCAGAGGGTAGTGATTCACTCAGAGGGTAGTGATTCACTCAGAGGGTAGTGATTCACTCAGAGGGTGGTGATGCACTCAGCGGGTAGTGATTCACTCAGAGGATAGTGAATCATTCAGAGGGTGGTGATTCACTCAGTGAGTGGTGAATCACTCAGAGGGTGGTGATTCACTCAGAGGATGGAGATTCACTCAGAGGGTAGTGATTTACTCAGAGGGTAGTGATTCACTCAGAGGGTGGTGATTCACTCAGAGGGTAGTGATTCACTCAGAGGGTAGTGATTCACTCAGCGGATGGTGATTCACTCAGAGGGGAGTGATTTACTTAGAGGGTAGTTATTTACTCAGAGGGTGGTGATTCACTAAGAGATTAGTGATTCACTCAGAGCATAGTGGGTCACTCAGAGGGTGGTGATTCACTCAGAGCGTAGTGATTCACTCAGAGGGTAGTGATTCACTCAGCGGATGGTGATTCACTCAGAGGGTAGTGATTCACTTAGAGGGTAGTTATTTACTCAGAGGGTGGTGATTCACTAAGAGATTAGTGATTCACTCAGAGCGTAGTGAGTCACTCAGAGGGTGGTGATCACTCAGAGCGTAGTGATGCACAGACAGTAGTGATTCACTCAGAGGGTGGTGATTCACTCAGAGGGTAGTGATTCACTCAGACTGTAGTGATTCACTCAGAGGGTGGTGATTCACTCAGAGGATGGTGATTCACTCAGAGGATGGTGACTCACTCAGAGTGTGGTGATTTAATCAGAGGGTAGTGATTCACTCAGAGGGTGGTGATTCACTCAGAGGGTAGTGATTTACTCGGAGGGTGGTGATTCACTCAGCGGGTAGTGATTCACTCACAGGGTAGTGATTCACTCACAGGGTGCTGATTCACTCAGAGTGTGTTGATTCACTCAGAGGGTAGTGATTCACTCAGAGGGTGGTGATTTACTCAGTTGGTGGTGATTCACTAAGAGGGTAGTGATTCACTCAGAGGTTAGTGATTTACTCGGAGGGTAGTGATTCACTCAGAGGATAGTGATTTACTCGGAGTGTGGTGATTTAATCAGAGGGCGGTGATTTACTCAGAGGGTAGTGATTCACTCAGGGGGGATAGCGATTTACTCCGAGAGTGGTGATTCACTCAGAGATTGGTGATTCACTCAGAGGGTAGTGATTCCCTCAGAGGGTGGTGATTCACTCAGAAGTTAGTGATTCACACAGAGGTTGGTGATTCACTCAGAGGGAAGTGATTTACTCGGAGGGTAGTGATTCACTCAGACGGTAGTGATTCACTCAGACGGTAGAGATTCACTCAGAGGGTGGTGATTCACTAAGAGGGTAGTGATTCACTCAGAGGATAGTGAGCCACTCAGAGGGTGGTGATCATTCAGAGCGTAGTGATTCACACAGACAGTAGTGATTCACTCAGAGGGTGGTGATTTACTCAGTGGGTGGTATTTCACTCAGAGGATGGTGATTCACTCAGAGTGTGGTGATTAAATCAGAGGGTAGTGATTTACTCGGAGGGTGGTGATTCACACAGCGGATAGTGATTCACTCACAGGGTAGTGATTCACTCAGAGGGTAGTCATTTACTCAGAGGGTAGTGATTCAATCAGAGGGTAGTGATTTACTCGGAGTGTGGTGATTTGCTCAGAGGGTTGTGATTTACTCAGAGTGTAGTGATCCACTCAGAGGGCGGTGATTCACTCAGAGGTTAGTGATTCACTCAGAGGGAGTTGATTCTCTCAGAGGGTAGTGATTCACATTGAGGGTAGTGATTCACTCAGAGGTTAGTGATTCACTCAGAGGGTGGTGATTCTCTCAGAGGGTAGTGATTCACACTGAGGGTAGTGATTCACTCAGAGGATAGTGAATCATTCAGAGGGTGGTGATTCACTAAGAGATTAGTGATTCACTCAGAGCGTAGTGAGTCACTCAGAGGGTGCTGATTCACTCAGTGGATGGTGATTCACTCAAAGGGTAGTGATTCACTTAGAGGGTAGTTATTTACTCAGAGGGTGCTGATTCACTCAGAGAGTAGTGATTCAATCAGACGGTAGTGATTCACTCAGAGGGTGGTGATTCACTCAGAGGAATGTGATCCACTCAGAGTATGGTGATTCACTCAGAGGGAAGTGATTTACTCGGAGGGTGGTGATTCACTCAGCGGGTAGTGATTTACTCACAGGGTAGTGATTCACTCAGAGTGTGTTGATTCACTCAGAGGGTAGTGATTCACTCAGAGGGTGGTGATTTACTCAGTTGGTGGTGATTCACTAAGAGGGTAGTGATTCACTCAGAAGTTAGTTATTTACTCGGAGGGTAGTGATTCACTCAGAGGGTAGTGATTTACTCGGAGTGTGGTGATTTAATCAGAGGGCGGTGATTTACTCAGAGGGTAGTGATTGACTCAGGGAGGATAGCGATTTACTCCGAGAGTGGTGATTCACTCAGAGATTGGTGATTCACTCAGAGGGTAGTGATTCACTCAGAGGGTGGTGATTCACTCAGAGGGTAGTGATTCACTCAGAGGGTGGTGATTTACTCAGTTGGTGGTGATTCACTAAGAGGGTAGTGATTCACTCAGAGGTTAGTGATTTACTCGGAGGGTAGTGATTCACTCAGAGGATAGTGATTTACTCGGAGTGTGGTGATTTAATCAGAGGGCGGTGATTTACTCAGAGGGTAGTGATTCACTCAGGGAGGATAGCGATTTACTCCGAGAGTGGTGATTCACTCAGAGATTGGTGATTCACTCAGTGGGTAGTGATTCACTCAGAGGGTGGTGATTCACTCAGAAGTTAGTGATTCACACAGAGGTTGGTGATTCATTTAGAGGGAAGTGATTTACTCGGAGGGTAGTGATTCACTCAGACGGTAGTGATTCACTCAGACGGTAGAGATTCACTCAGAGGGTGGTGATTCACTAAGAGGGTAGTGATTCACTCAGAGGATAGTGAGCCACTCAGAGGGTGGTGATTCACTCAGAGGGTGGTGATTTACTCAGAGGGTGGTATTTCACTCAGAGGATGGTGATTCACTCAGAGTGTGGTGATTTACTCGGAGGGAAGTGATTTACTCGGAGTGTGGTGATTTGCTCAGAGGGTTGTGATTTACTCAGAGTGTAGTGATTCACTCAGCGGAGAGTGATTCACTCACAGGGTAGTGATTCACTCAGAGGGTAGTCATTTACTCAGAGGGTAGTGTTTCAATCAGAGGGTAGTGATTTACTCGGAGGGAAGTGATTTACTCGGAGTGTGGTGATTTGCTCAGAGGGTTGTGATTTACTCAGAGTGTAGTGATTCACTCAGAGGGCGGTGATTCAATCAGAGGTTAGTGTTTCACTCAGATGGTGGTGATTCTCTCAGAGGGTAGTGATTCACATTGAGGGTAGTGATTCACTCAGAGGGTGGTGATTCTCTCAGAGGGTAGTGATTCACACTGAGGGTAGTGATTCACTCAGAGGATAGTGAATCATTCAGAGGGTGGTGATTCACTCAGAGAGTGGTGAATCACTCAGAGGGTGGTGATTCACTCAGGGGGTAGTGATTCACACAGAGGGTGGTGATCACTCAGAGGGTAGTGATTCACTCAGAGGGTAGTGATTCACTCAGCGGATGGTGATTCACTCAGAGGGTAGTGATTCACTTAGAGGGTAGTTATTTACTCAGAGGGTGGTGATTCACTAAGAGATTAGTGATTCACTCAGAGCGTTATGAGTTACTCAGAGGGTGCTGATTCACTCAGAGTGTAGTGATTCACTCAGAGGGTAGTGATTCACTCAGTGGATGGTGATTCACTCAGAGGGTAGTGATTCACTTAGAGGGTAGTTATTTACTCAGAGGGTGGTGATTCACTAAGAGATTAGTGATTCACTCAGAGCGTAGTGAGTCACTCAGAGGGTTGTGATCACTCAGAGCATAGTGATGCACACAGACAGTAGTGATTCACTCAGAGGGTGGTGATTCACTCAGAGGGTGGTGATTCACTCAGAGGAATGTGATTCAATCAGACGGTCGTGATTCAATCAGAGGGTAGTGATTCACTTAGAGGGTGGTGATTCACTCAGAGGGTAGTGATTTACTCAGAGGGTTGTGATTCACTAAGAGATTAGTGATTCACTCAGAGCGTAGTGAGTCACTCAGAGGGTGGTGATCACTCAGAGCGTAGTGATGCACACAGACAGTAGTGATTCACTCAGAGGGTGGTGATTCACTCAGAGAGTAGTGATTCAATCAGACGGTCGTGATTCACTCAGAGGGTGGTGATTCACTCAGAGGAATGTGATTCACTCAGAGTATGGTGATTCAATCAGAGGGTAGTGATTCACTTAGAGGGTGGTGATTCACTCAGAGGGTAGTGATTTACTCGGATGGTGGTGATTCACTCAGCGGGTAGTGATTTACTCACAGGGTAATGATTCACTCACAGGGTGCTGATTCACTCAGAGTGTGTTGATTCACTCAGAGGGTAGTGATTCACTCAGAGGATGGTGATTCACTAAGAGGGTAATGATTCACTCAGAGGATAGTGAGTCACTCAGAGGGTGGTGATCACTCAGAGCGTAGTGATTCACACAGACAGTAGTGATTCACTCAGAGGGTGTTGATTCACTCAGAGGTTAGTGATTCACTCAGAGGGTGCTGCTTTACTCAGAGGGTGGTGATTCACTGAGAGGGTAGTGATTCACTCAGAGTATAGTGAGTCACTCAGTGGGTGGTGATCACTCAGAGCGTAGTGATGCACACAGACATTAGTGATTCACTCAGACAGTAGTGATTCACTCAGAGTGTGGTGATTCACTCAGAGGGTGGTAGATTTACTCAATTGGTGGTGATTCACTAAGAGGGTAGTGATTCACTCAGAGGTTAGTGATTTACTCGGAGTGTGGTGATTTATTCATAGGGCGGTGATTTACTCAGAGAGTAGTGATTCACTCAGAGGGTGGTGATTCAGTCAGAAGGTAGTGATTCACTCAGAGGGTAGTGCTTCACTGAGAGCGTGGTGATTTACTCAGAGGGTAGTGATTCACTCAGAGGGTAGTGATTCACTCAGAGGGTGGTGATTCACTCAGAGGGTAGTGATTTACTCGGAGGGTGGTGATTCATTCAGAGGGTAGTGATTTACTCGGAGTGTGGTGATTTGCTCAGAGGGCGGTGATTTACTCAGATGGTAGTGATTCACTCTGGGGGGATAGAGTTTTACTCAGAGTGAAAGTGATTTACTTGGAGGGTGGTGATTCACTCAGAGGGTAGTGATTCACTCAGACGGTAGTGATTCACTCAGAGGGTGGTGGTTCACTCAGAGGATGGTGATTCACTCAGAGTGTGGTGATTTAATCAGAGGGTAGTGATTCACTCAGAGGGTGGTGATTCACTCAGAGGGTAGTGATTTACTCGGAGGGTGGTGATTCACTCAGCGGGTAGTGATTCACTCACAGGGTAGTGATTCACTAACAGGGTGCTGATTCACTCAGAGTGTGTTGATTCACTCAGAGGGTAGTGATTCACTCAGAGGGTGGTGATTTACTCAGTTGGTGGTGATTCACTAAGAGGGTAGTGATTCACTCAGAGGTTAGTGATTTACTCGGAGGGTAGTGATTCACTCAGAGGATAGTGATTTATTCGGAGTGTGGTGATTTAATCAGAGGGCGGTGATTTACTCAGAGGGTAGTGATTCACTCAGGGAGGATAGAGTTTTACTCAGAGTGAAAGTGATTTACTTGGAGGGTGGTGATTCACTAAGAGGGTAGTGAGTCACTCAGAGGGTGTTGATCACTCTGAGCATAGTGATTCACACAGACCGTAGTGATTCACTCAGAGGGTAGTGAGTAACTCACAGGGTGGTGATTCACTCAGAGCGTAGTGATTCACTCAGACCATAGTCATTCACTCAGAGGGTGGTGATTCATTCAGACGGTAGTGATTCGCTCAGAGCGTGGTGATTCACTCAGAAGATGGTGATTCACTCAGAGTGTGGTGATTCAATCAGAGGGTAGTGATTTACTCAGAGGGTAGTGATTCACTCAGATGGTATTCATTCACTCAGATGGTGGTGATTCACTTTGAGGGTAGTGATTTACTCGGAGGGTGGTGATTTACTCAGGGTAGTGATTCACTCAGAGGGTAGTGATTTACTCAGAGGGTAGTGATTCACTCGGAATGTGGTGATTTGCTCAGAGGGCGGTGATTTACTCAGATGGTAGTGATTCACTCAGGGAGGATAGAGTTTTACTCAGAGTGAAAGTGATTTACTTGGAGGGTGGTGATTCACTAAGAGGGTAGTGAGTCACTCAGAGGGTGGTGATCACTCAGAGCATAGTGATTCACACAGACCGTAGTGATTCACTCAGAGGGTAGTGATTCACTCAGAGGGTGGTGATTCAATCAGAGGGTAGTGATTCACTCAGAGGGTAGTGATTCACTCAGAGGGTAGTGATTCACTCAGAGGGTGGTGATGCACTCAGCGGGTAGTGATTCACTCAGAGGATAGTGAATCATTCAGAGGGTGGTGATTCACTCAGTGAGTGGTGAATCACTCAGAGGGTGGTGATTCACTCAGAGGATGGAGATTCACTCAGAGGGTAGTGATTTACTCAGAGGGTAGTGATTCACTCAGAGGGTGGTGATTCACTCAGAGGGTAGTGATTCACTCAGAGGGTAGTGATTCACTCAGCGGATGGTGATTCACTCAGAGGGGAGTGATTTACTTAGAGGGTAGTTATTTACTCAGAGGGTGGTGATTCACTAAGAGATTAGTGATTCACTCAGAGCATAGTGGGTCACTCAGAGGGTGGTGATTCACTCAGAGCGTAGTGATTCACTCAGAGGGTAGTGATTCACTCAGCGGATGGTGATTCACTCAGAGGGTAGTGATTCACTTAGAGGGTAGTTATTTACTCAGAGGGTGGTGATTCACTAAGAGATTAGTGATTCACGCAGAGCGTAGTGAGTCACTCAGAGGGTGGTGATCACTCAGAGCGTAGTGATGCACAGACAGTAGTGATTCACTCAGAGGGTGGTGATTCACTCAGAGGGTAGTGATTCACTCAGACTGTAGTGATTCACTCAGAGGGTGGTGATTCACTCAGAGGATGGTGATTCACTCAGAGGATGGTGACTCACTCAGAGTGTGGTGATTATTCAGAGCGTAGTGATTCACACAGACAGTAGTGATTCACTCAGAGGGTGGTGATTTACTCAGAGGGTAGTGATTTACTCGGAGGGTGGTGATTCACTCAGCGGGTAGTGATTTACTCGGAGGGTGGTG
Source organism: Pristiophorus japonicus (assembly GCF_044704955.1). NCBI lineage: Eukaryota > Metazoa > Chordata > Chondrichthyes > Pristiophoridae > Pristiophorus > Pristiophorus japonicus. The sequence goes on from NC_091990.1 coordinate 74,377,492, forward strand.
ATTCACTCAGCGGGTAGTGATTCACTCACAGGGTAGTGATTCACTCACAGGGTGCTGATTCACTCAGAGTGTGTTGATTCACTCAGAGGGTAGTGATTCACTCAGAGGGTGGTGATTTACTCAGTTGGTGGTGATTCACTAAGAGGGTAGTGATTCACTCAGAGGTTAGTGATTTACTCGGAGGGTAGTGATTCACTCAGAGGATAGTGATTTACTCGGAGTGTGGTGATTTAATCAGAGGGCGGTGATTTACTCAGAGGGTAGTGATTCACTCAGGGGGGATAGCGATTTACTCCGAGAGTGGTGATTCACTCAGAGATTGGTGATTCACTCAGAGGGTAGTGATTCCCTCAGAGGGTGGTGATTCACTCAGAAGTTAGTGATTCACACAGAGGTTGGTGATTCACTCAGAGGGAAGTGATTTACTCGGAGGGTAGTGATTCACTCAGACGGTAGTGATTCACTCAGACGGTAGAGATTCACTCAGAGGGTGGTGATTCACTAAGAGGGTAGTGATTCACTCAGAGGATAGTGAGCCACTCAGAGGGTGGTGATCATTCAGAGCGTAGTGATTCACACAGACAGTAGTGATTCACTCAGAGGGTGGTGATTTACTCAGTGGGTGGTATTTCACTCAGAGGATGGTGATTCACTCAGAGTGTGGTGATTAAATCAGAGGGTAGTGATTTACTCGGAGGGTGGTGATTCACTCAGCGGATAGTGATTCACTCACAGGGTAGTGATTCACTCAGAGGGTAGTCATTTACTCAGAGGGTAGTGATTCAATCAGAGGGTAGTGATTTATTCGGAGTGTGGTGATTTGCTCAGAGGGTTGTGATTTACTCAGAGTGTAGTGATCCACTCAGAGGGCGGTGATTCACTCAGAGGTTAGTGATTCACTCAGAGGGAGTTGATTCTCTCAGAGGGTAGTGATTCACATTGAGGGTAGTGATTCACTCAGAGGTTAGTGATTCACTCAGAGGGTGGTGATTCTCTCAGAGGGTAGTGATTCACACTGAGGGTAGTGATTCACTCAGAGGATAGTGAATCATTCAGAGGGTGGTGATTCACTAAGAGATTAGTGATTCACTCAGAGCGTAGTGAGTCACTCAGAGGGTGCTGATTCACTCAGTGGATGGTGATTCACTCAAAGGGTAGTGATTCACTTAGAGGGTAGTTATTTACTCAGAGGGTGCTGATTCACTCAGAGAGTAGTGATTCAATCAGACGGTAGTGATTCACTCAGAGGGTGGTGATTCACTCAGAGGAATGTGATCCACTCAGAGTATGGTGATTCAATCAGAGGGTAGTGATTCACTTAGAGGGTGGTGATTCACTCGGAGGGAAGTGATTTACTCGGAGGGTGGTGATTCACTCAGCGGGTAGTGATTTACTCACAGGGTAGTGATTCACTCAGAGTGTGTTGATTCACTCAGAGGGTAGTGATTCACTCAGAGGGTGGTGATTTACTCAGTTGGTGGTGATTCACTAAGAGGGTAGTGATTCACTCAGAAGTTAGTTATTTACTCGGAGGGTAGTGATTCACTCAGAGGGTAGTGATTTACTCGGAGTGTGGTGATTTAATCAGAGGGCGGTGATTTACTCAGAGGGTAGTGATTGACTCAGGGAGGATAGCGATTTACTCCGAGAGTGGTGATTCACTCAGAGATTGGTGATTCACTCAGAGGGTAGTGATTCACTCAGAGGGTGGTGATTCACTCAGAGGGTAGTGATTCACTCAGAGGGTGGTGATTTACTCAGTTGGTGGTGATTCACTAAGAGGGTAGTGATTCACTCAGAGGTTAGTGATTTACTCGGAGGGTAGTGATTCACTCAGAGGATAGTGATTTACTCGGAGTGTGGTGATTTAATCAGAGGGCGGTGATTTACTCAGAGGGTAGTGATTCACTCAGGGAGGATAGCGATTTACTCCGAGAGTGGTGATTCACTCAGAGATTGGTAATTCACTCAGTGGGTAGTGATTCACTCAGAGGGTGGTGATTCACTCAGAAGTTAGTGATTCACACAGAGGTTGGTGATTCATTCAGAGGGAAGTGATTTACTCGGAGGGTAGTGATTCACTCAGACGGTAGTGATTCACTCAGACGGTAGAGATTCACTCAGAGGGTGGTGATTCACTAAGAGGGTAGTGATTCACTCAGAGGATAGTGAGCCACTCAGAGGGTGGTGATTCACTCAGAGGGTGGTGATTTACTCAGAGGGTGGTATTTCACTCAGAGGATGGTGATTCACTCAGAGTGTGGTGATTTACTCGGAGGGAAGTGATTTACTCGGAGTGTGGTGATTTGCTCAGAGGGTTGTGATTTACTCAGAGTGTAGTGATTCACTCAGCGGAGAGTGATTCACTCACAGGGTAGTGATTCACTCAGAGGGTAGTCATTTACTCAGAGGGTAGTGTTTCAATCAGAGGGTAGTGATTTACTCGGAGGGAAGTGATTTACTCGGAGTGTGGTGATTTGCTCAGAGGGTTGTGATTTACTCAGAGTGTAGTGATTCACTCAGAGGGCGGTGATTCAATCAGAGGTTAGTGTTTCACTCAGATGGTGGTGATTCTCTCAGAGGGTAGTGATTCACATTGAGGGTAGTGATTCACTCAGAGGGTGGTGATTCTCTCAGAGGGTAGTGATTCACACTGAGGGTAGTGATTCACTCAGAGGATAGTGAATCATTCAGAGGGTGGTGATTCACTCAGAGAGTGGTGAATCACTCAGAGGGTGGTGATTCACTCAGGGGGTAGTGATTCACACAGAGGGTGGTGATCACTCAGAGGGTAGTGATTCACTCAGAGGGTAGTGATTCACTCAGCGGATGGTGATTCACTCAGAGGGTAGTGATTCACTTAGAGGGTAGTTATTTACTCAGAGGGTGGTGATTCACTAAGAGATTAGTGATTCACTCAGAGCGTTATGAGTTACTCAGAGGGTGCTGATTCACTCAGAGTGTAGTGATTCACTCAGAGGGTAGTGATTCACTCAGTGGATGGTGATTCACTCAGAGGGTAGTGATTCACTTAGAGGGTAGTTATTTACTCAGAGGGTGGTGATTCACTAAGAGATTAGTGATTCACTCAGAGCGTAGTGAGTCACTCAGAGGGTTGTGATCACTCAGAGCATAGTGATGCACACAGACAGTAGTGATTCACTCAGAGGGTGGTGATTCACTCAGAGGGTGGTGATTCACTCAGAGGAATGTGATTCAATCAGACGGTCGTGATTCAATCAGAGGGTAGTGATTCACTTAGAGGGTGGTGATTCACTCAGAGGGTAGTGATTTACTCGGATGGTGGTGATTCACTCAGCGGGTAGTGATTTACTCACAGGGTAGTGATTCACTCACAGGGTGCTGATTCACTCAGAATGTGTTGATTCACTCAGAGGGTAGTGATTCACTCAGAGGATGGTTATTCACTAAGAGGGTAGTGATTCACTCAGTGGATAGTGAGTCACTCAGAGGGTGGTGATCATTCAGAGCGTAGTGATTCACACAGACAGTAGTGATTCACTCAGAGGGTGTTGATTCACTCAGAGGGTCGTGATTCACTCAGAGGGTGCTGATTTACTCAGAGGGTGGTGATTCACTAAGAGGGTAGTGATTCACTCAGAGTATAGTGAGTCACTCAGAGGGTGGTGATCACTCAGAGCATAGTGATGCACACAGACATTAGTGATTCACTCAGACGGTAGTGATTCACTCAGAGGGTGGTGATTCACTCAGAGTGTGTTGATTCACTCAGAGGTTAGTGATTCACTCAGAGGGTAGTCATTTACTCAGAGGGTCGTGATTCACTCAGAGGGTAGTGATTTACTCAGAGGTGGTGATTTAATCAGAGGGCGGTGAATTACGCAGACGGTAGTGATTCACTCAGGGAGGATAGCGATTTACTCCGAGAGTGGTTATTCGCTCAGAGATTGGTGATTCACTCAGAGGGTAGTGATTCACTCAGAGGGTGGTGATTCACTCAGAGGGTGGTGATTCATTCAGAGGGTAGTGATTTACTCAGAGGGTGCTGATTCACTCAGAGGGTAGAGATTCACTCAGAGGGTGGTGATACACTGAGAGAGTAGTGATTCACTCAGAGGGTGGTGATTCAGTCAGAAGGTAGTGATTCACTCAGAGGGTAGTGCTTCACTGAGAGCGTGGTGATTTACTCAGAGGGTAGTGATTTACACAGAGGGTAGTGATTCACTCAGAGGGTAGTGATTCACTCAGAGGGTGGTGATTCACTCAGAGGGTAGTGATTTACTCGGAGGGTGGTGATTCATTCAGAGGGTAGTGATTTACTCGGAGTGTGGTGATTTGCTCAGAGGGCGGTGATTTACTCAGATGGTAGTGATTCACTCTGGGGGGATAGAGTTTTACTCAGAGTGAAAGTGATTTACTTGGAGGGTGGTGATTCACTCAGAGGGTAGTGATTCACTCAGACAGTAGTGATTCACTCAGAGGGTGGTGATTCACTCAGAGGATGGTGATTCACTCAGAGTGTGGTGATTTAATCAGAGGGTAGTGATTCACTCAGAGGGTGGTGATTCACTCAGAGGGTAGTGATTTACTCGGAGGGTGGTGATTCACTCAGCGGGTAGTGATTCACTAAGAGGGTAGTGAGTCACTCAGAGGGTGTTGATCACTCTGAGCATAGTGATTCACTCTGGGGGGATAGAGTTTTACTCAGAGTGAAAGTGATTTACTTGGAGGGTGGTGATTCACTCAGAGGGTAGTGATTCACTCAGACAGTAGTGATTCACTCAGAGGGTGGTGATTCACTCAGAGGATGGTGATTCACTCAGAGTGTGGTGATTTAATCAGAGGGTAGTGATTCACTAACAGGGTGCTGATTCACTCAGTGTGTGTTGATTCACTCAGAGGGTAGTGATTCACTCAGAGGGTGGTGATTTACTCAGTTGGTGGTGATTCACTAAGAGGGTAGTGAGTCACTCAGAGGGTGTTGATCACTCTGAGCATAGTGATTCACACAGACCGTAGTGATTCACTCAGAGGGTCGTGATTCATTCAGACGGTAGTGATTCGCTCAGAGGGTGGTGATTCACTCAGAGGATGGTGATTCACTCAGAGTGTGGTGATTCAATCAGAGGGTAGTGATTTACTCGGAGGGTAGTGATTCACTCAGATGGTAGTCATTCACTCAGATGGTGTTGATTCACTTTGAGGGTAGTGATTTACTCGGAGGGTGACGAATTACTCATGGTAGTGATTCACTCAGAGGGTAGTGATTTACTCAGAGGGTAGTGATTCACTCAGAGGGTCGTGATTTACTCGGAATGTGGTGATTTGCTCAGAGGGCGGTGATTTACTCAGATGGTAGTGATTCACTCAGGGAGGATAGAGTTTTACTCAGAGTGAAAGTGATTTACTTGGAGGGTGGTGATTCACTAAGAGGGTAGTGAGTCACTCAGAGGGTGGTGATCACTCAGAGCATAGTGATTCACACAGACCGTAGTGATTCACTCAGAGGGTAGTGATTCACTCAGAGGGTGGTGATTCACTCAGAGGGTGGTGATTCACTCAGAGGGTAGTGATTCACTCAGAGCGTAGTGATTCACTCAGAGGGTGGTGATGCACTCAGCGGGTAGTGATTTACTCAGAGGATAGTGAATCATTCAGAGGGTGGTGATTCACTCAGTGAGTGGTGAATCACTCAGAGGGTGATGATTCACTCAGAGGGTGGTGATTCACTCAGAGGGTAGTGATTTACTCAGAGGGTAGTGATTCACTCAGAGTGTGGTGATTTAATCAGAGGGTAGTGATTCACTCAGAGGGTGGTGATTCACTCAGAGGGTAGTGATTTACTCGGAGGGTGGTGATTCACTCAGCGGGTAGTGATTCACTAAGAGGGTAGTGAGTCACTCAGAGGGTGTTGATCACTCTGAGCATAGTGATTCACTCTGGGGGGATAGAGTTTTACTCAGAGTGAAAGTGATTTACTTGGAGGGTGGTGATTCACTCAGAGGGTAGTGATTCACTCAGACAGTAGTGATTCACTCAGAGGGTGGTGATTCACTCAGAGGATGGTGATTCACTCAGAGTGTGGTGATTTAATCAGAGGGTAGTGATTCACTAACAGGGTGCTGATTCACTCAGAGTGTGTTGATTCACTCAGAGGGTAGTGATTCACTCAGAGGGTGGTGATTTACTCAGTTGGTGGTGATTCACTAAGAGGGTAGTGAGTCACTCAGAGGGTGTTGATCACTCTGAGCATAGTGATTCACACAGACCGTAGTGATTCACACAGAGGGTAGTGAGTCACTCACAGGGTGGTGATTCACTCAGAGCGTAGTGATTCACTCAGACCATAGTCATTCACTCAGAGGGTGGTGATTCATTCAGACGGTAGTGATTCGCTCAGAGGGTGGTGATTCACTCAGAGGATGGTGATTCACTCAGAGTGTGGTGATTCAATCAGAGGGTAGTGATTTACTCGGAGGGTAGTGATTCACTCAGATGGTAGTCATTCACTCAGATGGTGTTGATTCACTTTGAGGGTAGTGATTTACTCGGAGGGTGACGAATTACTCATGGTAGTGATTCACTCAGAGGGTAGTGATTTACTCAGAGGGTAGTGATTCACTCAGAGGGTCGTGATTTACTCGGAATGTGGTGATTTGCTCAGAGGGCGGTGATTTACTCAGATGGTAGTGATTCACTCAGGGAGGATAGAGTTTTACTCAGAGTGAAAGTGATTTACTTGGAGGGTGGTGATTCACTAAGAGGGTAGTGAGTCACTCAGAGGGTGGTGATCACTCAGAGCATAGTGATTCACACAGACCGTAGTGATTCACTCAGAGGGTAGTGATTCACTCAGAGGGTGGTGATTCACTCAGAGGGTGGTGATTCACTCAGAGGGTAGTGATTCACTCAGAGCGTAGTGATTCACTCAGAGGGTGGTGATGCACTCAGCGGGTAGTGATTTACTCAGAGAATAGTGAATCATTCAGAGGGTGGTGATTCACTCAGTGAGTGGTGAATCACTCAGAGGGTGGTGATTCACTCAGAGGGTGGTGATTCACTCAGAGGGTAGTGATTTACTCAGAAAGTAGTGATTCACTCAGAGGGTGGTGATTCACTCAGAGGGTAGTGATTCACTCAGAGGGTAGTGATTCACTCAGCGGATGGTGATTCACTCAGGGGGGAGTGATTTACTTAGAGGGTAGTTATTTACTCAGAGGGTGGTGATTCACTAAGAGATTCGTGATTCACTCAGAGCATAGTGAGTCACTCAGAGGGTGGTGATTCACTCAGAGCGTAGTGATTCACTCAGAGGGTAGTGATTCACTCAGCGGATGGTGATTCACTCAGAGGGTAGTGATTCACTGAGAGGGTAGTTATTTACTCAGAGGGTGGTGATTCACTAAGAGATTAGTGATTCACTCAGAGCGTAGTGAGTCACTCAGAGGGTGGTGATCACTCAGACTGTAGTGATTCACTCAGAGGGTGGTGATTCACTCAGAGGGTAGTGATTCACTCAGACTGTAGTGATTCACTCAGAGGGTGGTGATTCACTCAGAGGGTGGTGATTCACTCAGAGTGTGGTGATTTAATCAGAGGGTAGTGATTCACTCAGAGGGTGGTGATTCACTCAGAGGGTAGTGATTTACTCGGAGGGTGGTGATTCACTCAGCGGGTAGTGATTCACTCACAGGGTAGTGATTCACTCAAAGGGTGCTGATTCACTCAGAGTGTGTTGATTCACACAGAGGGTAGTGATTCACTCAGAGGTTAGTTATTTACTCGGAGGGTAGTGATTCACTCAGAGGGTAGTGATTTACTCGGAGTGTGGTGATTTAATCAGAGGGCGGTGATTTACTCAGAGGGTAGTGATTGACTCAGGGAGGATAGCGATTTACTCCGAGAGTGGTGATTCACTCAGAGATTGGTGATTCACTCAGAGGGTAGTGATTCACTCAGAGGGTGGTGATTCACTCAGAGGGTAGTGATTCACTCAGAGGGTGGTGATTTACTCAGTTGGTGGTGATTCACTAAGAGGGTAGTGATTCACTCAGAGGTTAGTGATTTACTCGGAGGGTAGTGATTCACTCAGAGGATAGTGATTTACTCGGAGTGTGGTGATTTAATCAGAGGGCGGTGATTTACTCAGAGGGTAGTGATTCACTCAGGGAGGATAGCGATTTACTCCGAGAGTGGTGATTCACTCAGAGATTGGTAATTCACTCAGTGGGTAGTGATTCACTCAGAGGGTGGTGATTCACTCAGAAGTTAGTGATTCACACAGAGGTTGGTGATTCATTCAGAGGGAAGTGATTTACTCGGAGGGTAGTGATTCACTCAGACGGTAGTGATTCACTCAGACGGTAGAGATTCACTCAGAGGGTGGTGATTCACTAAGAGGGTAGTGATTCACTCAGAGGATAGTGAGCCACTCAGAGGGTGGTGATTCACTCAGAGGGTGGTGATTTACTCAGAGGGTGGTATTTCACTCAGAGGATGGTGATTCACTCAGAGTGTGGTGATTTACTCGGAGGGAAGTGATTTACTCGGAGTGTGGTGATTTGCTCAGAGGGTTGTGATTTACTCAGAGTGTAGTGATTCACTCAGCGGAGAGTGATTCACTCACAGGGTAGTGATTCACTCAGAGGGTAGTCATTTACTCAGAGGGTAGTGTTTCAATCAGAGGGTAGTGATTTACTCGGAGGGAAGTGATTTACTCGGAGTGTGGTGATTTGCTCAGAGGGTTGTGATTTACTCAGAGTGTAGTGATTCACTCAGAGGGCGGTGATTCAATCAGAGGTTAGTGTTTCACTCAGATGGTGGTGATTCTCTCAGAGGGTAGTGATTCACATTGAGGGTAGTGATTCACTCAGAGGGTGGTGATTCTCTCAGAGGGTAGTGATTCACACTGAGGGTAGTGATTCACTCAGAGGATAGTGAATCATTCAGAGGGTGGTGATTCACTCAGAGAGTGGTGAATCACTCAGAGGGTGGTGATTCACTCAGGGGGTAGTGATTCACACAGAGGGTGGTGATCACTCAGAGGGTAGTGATTCACTCAGAGGGTAGTGATTCACTCAGCGGATGGTGATTCACTCAGAGGGTAGTGATTCACTTAGAGGGTAGTTATTTACTCAGAGGGTGGTGATTCACTAAGAGATTAGTGATTCACTCAGAGCGTTATGAGTTACTCAGAGGGTGCTGATTCACTCAGAGTGTAGTGATTCACTCAGAGGGTAGTGATTCACTCAGTGGATGGTGATTCACTCAGAGGGTAGTGATTCACTTAGAGGGTAGTTATTTACTCAGAGGGTGGTGATTCACTAAGAGATTAGTGATTCACTCAGAGCGTAGTGAGTCACTCAGAGGGTTGTGATCACTCAGAGCATAGTGATGCACACAGACAGTAGTGATTCACTCAGAGGGTGGTGATTCACTCAGAGGGTGGTGATTCACTCAGAGGAATGTGATTCAATCAGACGGTCGTGATTCAATCAGAGGGTAGTGATTCACTTAGAGGGTGGTGATTCACTCAGAGGGTAGTGATTTACTCGGATGGTGGTGATTCACTCAGCGGGTAGTGATTTACTCACAGGGTAGTGATTCACTCACAGGGTGCTGATTCACTCAGAATGTGTTGATTCACTCAGAGGGTAGTGATTCACTCAGAGGATGGTTATTCACTAAGAGGGTAGTGATTCACTCAGTGGATAGTGAGTCACTCAGAGGGTGGTGATCATTCAGAGCGTAGTGATTCACACAGACAGTAGTGATTCACTCAGAGGGTGTTGATTCACTCAGAGGGTCGTGATTCACTCAGAGGGTGCTGATTTACTCAGAGGGTGGTGATTCACTAAGAGGGTAGTGATTCACTCAGAGTATAGTGAGTCACTCAGAGGGTGGTGATCACTCAGAGCATAGTGATGCACACAGACATTAGTGATTCACTCAGACGGTAGTGATTCACTCAGAGGGTGGTGATTCACTCAGAGTGTGTTGATTCACTCAGAGGTTAGTGATTCACTCAGAGGGTAGTCATTTACTCAGAGGGTCGTGATTCACTCAGAGGGTAGTGATTTACTCAGAGGTGGTGATTTAATCAGAGGGCGGTGAATTACGCAGACGGTAGTGATTCACTCAGGGAGGATAGCGATTTACTCCGAGAGTGGTTATTCGCTCAGAGATTGGTGATTCACTCAGAGGGTAGTGATTCACTCAGAGGGTGGTGATTCACTCAGAGGGTGGTGATTCATTCAGAGGGTAGTGATTTACTCAGAGGGTGCTGATTCACTCAGAGGGTAGAGATTCACTCAGAGGGTGGTGATACACTTAGAGAGTAGTGATTCACTCAGAGGGTGGTGATTCAGTCAGAAGGTAGTGATTCACTCAGAGGGTAGTGCTTCACTGAGAGCGTGGTGATTTACTCAGAGGGTAGTGATTTACACAGAGGGTAGTGATTCACTCAGAGGGTAGTGATTCACTCAGAGGGTGGTGATTCACTCAGAGGGTAGTGATTTACTCGGAGGGTGGTGATTCATTCAGAGGGTAGTGATTTACTCGGAGTGTGGTGATTTGCTCAGAGGGCGGTGATTTACTCAGATGGTAGTGATTCACTCTGGGGGGATAGAGTTTTACTCAGAGTGAAAGTGATTTACTTGGAGGGTGGTGATTCACTCAGAGGGTAGTGATTCACTCAGACAGTAGTGATTCACTCAGAGGGTGGTGATTCACTCAGAGGATGGTGATTCACTCAGAGTGTGGTGATTTAATCAGAGGGTAGTGATTCACTCAGAGGGTGGTGATTCACTCAGAGGGTAGTGATTTACTCGGAGGGTGGTGATTCACTCAGCGGGTAGTGATTCACTAAGAGGGTAGTGAGTCACTCAGAGGGTGTTGATCACTCTGAGCATAGTGATTCACTCTGGGGGGATAGAGTTTTACTCAGAGTGAAAGTGATTTACTTGGAGGGTGGTGATTCACTCAGAGGGTAGTGATTCACTCAGACAGTAGTGATTCACTCAGAGGGTGGTGATTCACTCAGAGGATGGTGATTCACTCAGAGTGTGGTGATTTAATCAGAGGGTAGTGATTCACTAACAGGGTGCTGATTCACTCAGAGTGTGTTGATTCACTCAGAGGGTAGTGATTCACTCAGAGGGTGGTGATTTACTCAGTTGGTGGTGATTCACTAAGAGGGTAGTGAGTCACTCAGAGGGTGTTGATCACTCTGAGCATAGTGATTCACACAGACCGTAGTGATTCACTCAGAGGGTCGTGATTCATTCAGACGGTAGTGATTCGCTCAGAGGGTGGTGATTCACTCAGAGGATGGTGATTCACTCAGAGTGTGGTGATTCAATCAGAGGGTAGTGATTTACTCGGAGGGTAGTGATTCACTCAGATGGTAGTCATTCACTCAGATGGTGTTGATTCACTTTGAGGGTAGTGATTTACTCGGAGGGTGACGAATTACTCATGGTAGTGATTCACTCAGAGGGTAGTGATTTACTCAGAGGGTAGTGATTCACTCAGAGGGTCGTGATTTACTCGGAATGTGGTGATTTGCTCAGAGGGCGGTGATTTACTCAGATGGTAGTGATTCACTCAGGGAGGATAGAGTTTTACTCAGAGTGAAAGTGATTTACTTGGAGGGTGGTGATTCACTAAGAGGGTAGTGAGTCACTCAGAGGGTGGTGATCACTCAGAGCATAGTGATTCACACAGACCGTAGTGATTCACTCAGAGGGTAGTGATTCACTCAGAGGGTGGTGATTCACTCAGAGGGTGGTGATTCACTCAGAGGGTAGTGATTCACTCAGAGCGTAGTGATTCACTCAGAGGGTGGTGATGCACTCAGCGGGTAGTGATTTACTCAGAGGATAGTGAATCATTCAGAGGGTGGTGATTCACTCAGTGAGTGGTGAATCACTCAGAGGGTGATGATTCACTCAGAGGGTGGTGATTCACTCAGAGGGTAGTGATTTACTCAGAGGGTAGTGATTCACTCAGAGTGTGGTGATTTAATCAGAGGGTAGTGATTCACTCAGAGGGTGGTGATTCACTCAGAGGGTAGTGATTTACTCGGAGGGTGGTGATTCACTCAGCGGGTAGTGATTCACTAAGAGGGTAGTGAGTCACTCAGAGGGTGTTGATCACTCTGAGCATAGTGATTCACTCTGGGGGGATAGAGTTTTACTCAGAGTGAAAGTGATTTACTTGGAGGGTGGTGATTCACTCAGAGGGTAGTGATTCACTCAGACAGTAGTGATTCACTCAGAGGGTGGTGATTCACTCAGAGGATGGTGATTCACTCAGAGTGTGGTGATTTAATCAGAGGGTAGTGATTCACTAACAGGGTGCTGATTCACTCAGAGTGTGTTGATTCACTCAGAGGGTAGTGATTCACTCAGAGGGTGGTGATTTACTCAGTTGGTGGTGATTCACTAAGAGGGTAGTGAGTCACTCAGAGGGTGTTGATCACTCTGAGCATAGTGATTCACACAGACCGTAGTGATTCACACAGAGGGTAGTGAGTCACTCACAGGGTGGTGATTCACTCAGAGCGTAGTGATTCACTCAGACCATAGTCATTCACTCAGAGGGTGGTGATTCATTCAGACGGTAGTGATTCGCTCAGAGGGTGGTGATTCACTCAGAGGATGGTGATTCACTCAGAGTGTGGTGATTCAATCAGAGGGTAGTGATTTACTCGGAGGGTAGTGATTCACTCAGATGGTAGTCATTCACTCAGATGGTGTTGATTCACTTTGAGGGTAGTGATTTACTCGGAGGGTGACGAATTACTCATGGTAGTGATTCACTCAGAGGGTAGTGATTTACTCAGAGGGTAGTGATTCACTCAGAGGGTCGTGATTTACTCGGAATGTGGTGATTTGCTCAGAGGGCGGTGATTTACTCAGATGGTAGTGATTCACTCAGGGAGGATAGAGTTTTACTCAGAGTGAAAGTGATTTACTTGGAGGGTGGTGATTCACTAAGAGGGTAGTGAGTCACTCAGAGGGTGGTGATCACTCAGAGCATAGTGATTCACACAGACCGTAGTGATTCACTCAGAGGGTAGTGATTCACTCAGAGGGTGGTGATTCACTCAGAGGGTGGTGATTCACTCAGAGGGTAGTGATTCACTCAGAGCGTAGTGATTCACTCAGAGGGTGGTGATGCACTCAGCGGGTAGTGATTTACTCAGAGAATAGTGAATCATTCAGAGGGTGGTGATTCACTCAGTGAGTGGTGAATCACTCAGAGGGTGGTGATTCACTCAGAGGGTGGTGATTCACTCAGAGGGTAGTGATTTACTCAGAAAGTAGTGATTCACTCAGAGGGTGGTGATTCACTCAGAGGGTAGTGATTCACTCAGAGGGTAGTGATTCACTCAGCGGATGGTGATTCACTCAGGGGGGAGTGATTTACTTAGAGGGTAGTTATTTACTCAGAGGGTGGTGATTCACTAAGAGATTCGTGATTCACTCAGAGCATAGTGAGTCACTCAGAGGGTGGTGATTCACTCAGAGCGTAGTGATTCACTCAGAGGGTAGTGATTCACTCAGCGGATGGTGATTCACTCAGAGGGTAGTGATTCACTGAGAGGGTAGTTATTTACTCAGAGGGTGGTGATTCACTAAGAGATTAGTGATTCACTCAGAGCGTAGTGAGTCACTCAGAGGGTGGTGATCACTCAGACTGTAGTGATTCACTCAGAGGGTGGTGATTCACTCAGAGGGTAGTGATTCACTCAGACTGTAGTGATTCACTCAGAGGGTGGTGATTCACTCAGAGGGTGGTGATTCACTCAGAGTGTGGTGATTTAATCAGAGGGTAGTGATTCACTCAGAGGGTGGTGATTCACTCAGAGGGTAGTGATTTACTCGGAGGGTGGTGATTCACTCAGCGGGTAGTGATTCACTCACAGGGTAGTGATTCACTCAAAGGGTGCTGATTCACTCAGAGTGTGTTGATTCACACAGAGGGTAGTGATTCACTCAGAGGTTAGTGATTTACTCGGAGGGTAGTGATTCACTCAGAGGATAGTGATTTACTCGGAGTGTGGTGATTTAATCAGAGGGCGGTGATTTACTCAGAGGGTAGTGATTCACTCAGGGGGGATAGCGATTTACTCCGAGAGTGGTGATTCACTCAGAGATTGGTGATTCACTCAGTGGGTAGTGATTCACTCAGAGGGTGGTGATTCACTCAGAAGTTAGTGATTCACACAGAGGTTGGTGATTCACTCAGAGGGAAGTGATTTACTCGGAGGGTAGTGATTCACTCAGACGGTAGTGATTCACTAAGAGGGTAGTGATCATTCAGAGCGTAGTGATTCACACAGACAGTAGTGATTCACTCAGAGGGTGGTGATTTACTCAGAGGGTGGTATTTCACTCAGAGGATGGTGATTCACTCAGAGTGTGGTGATTCAATCAGAGGGTAGTGATTTACTCGGAGGGTGGTGATTCACTCAGCGGATAGTGATTCACTCATAGGGTAGTGATTCACTCAGAGGGTAGTCATTTACTCAGAGGGTAGTGATTCAATCAGAGGGTAGTGATTTACTCGGAGGGAAGTGATTTACTCGGAGTGTGGTGATTTGCTCAGAGGGTTGTGATTTACTCAGAGGGAGTTGATTCTCTTAGAGGGTAGTGATTCACATTGAGGGTAGTGATTCACTCAGAGGTTAGTGATTCACTCAGAGGGTGGTGATTCTCTCAGAGGGTAGTGATTCACACTGAGGGTAGTGATTCACTCAGAGGATAGTGAATCATTCAGAGGGTGGTGATTCACTCAGAGAGTGGTGAATCACTCAGAGGGTGGTGATTCACTCAGAGGGTAGTGATTTACTCAGAGGGTAGTGATTCACACAGACCGTAGTGATTCACTCAGAGGGTAGTGATTCACTCAGAGGGTGGTGATTCACTCAGAGGGTGGTGATTCACTCAGAGGGTAGTGATTCACTCAGAGCGTAGTGATTCACTCAGAGGGTGGTGATGCACTCAGCGGGTAGTGATTTACTCAGAGGATAGTGAATCATTCAGAGGGTGGTGATTCACTCAGTGAGTGGTGAATCACTCAGAGGGTGGTGATTCACTCAGAGGGTGGTGATTCACTCAGAGGGTAGTGATTTACTCAGAAAGTAGTGATTCACTCAGAGGGTGGTGATTCACTCAGAGGGTAGTGATTCACTCAGAGGGTAGTGATTCACTCAGCGGATGGTGATTCACTCAGGGGGGAGTGATTTACTTAGAGGGTAGTTATTTACTCAGAGGGTGGTGATTCACTAAGAGATTCGTGATTCACTCAGAGCATAGTGAGTCACTCAGAGGGTGGTGATTCACTCAGAGCGTAGTGATTCACTCAGAGGGTAGTGATTCACTCAGCGGATGGTGATTCACTCAGAGGGTAGTGATTCACTGAGAGGGTAGTTATTTACTCAGAGGGTGGTGATTCACTAAGAGATTAGTGATTCACTCAGAGCGTAGTGAGTCACTCAGAGGGTGGTGATCACTCAGACTGTAGTGATTCACTCAGAGGGTGGTGATTCACTCAGAGGGTAGTGATTCACTCAGACTGTAGTGATTCACTCAGAGGGTGGTGATTCACTCAGAGGGTGGTGATTCACTCAGAGTGTGGTGATTTAATCAGAGGGTAGTGATTCACTCAGAGGGTGGTGATTCACTCAGAGGGTAGTGATTTACTCGGAGGGTGGTGATTCACTCAGCGGGTAGTGATTCACTCACAGGGTAGTGATTCACTCAAAGGGTGCTGATTCACTCAGAGTGTGTTGATTCACACAGAGGGTAGTGATTCACTCAGAGGTTAGTGATTTACTCGGAGGGTAGTGATTCACTCAGAGGATAGTGATTTACTCGGAGTGTGGTGATTTAATCAGAGGGCGGTGATTTACTCAGAGGGTAGTGATTCACTCAGGGGGGATAGCGATTTACTCCGAGAGTGGTGATTCACTCAGAGATTGGTGATTCACTCAGTGGGTAGTGATTCACTCAGAGGGTGGTGATTCACTCAGAAGTTAGTGATTCACACAGAGGTTGGTGATTCACTCAGAGGGAAGTGATTTACTCGGAGGGTAGTGATTCACTCAGACGGTAGTGATTCACTAAGAGGGTAGTGATCATTCAGAGCGTAGTGATTCACACAGACAGTAGTGATTCACTCAGAGGGTGGTGATTTACTCAGAGGGTGGTATTTCACTCAGAGGATGGTGATTCACTCAGAGTGTGGTGATTCAATCAGAGGGTAGTGATTTACTCGGAGGGTGGTGATTCACTCAGCGGATAGTGATTCACTCATAGGGTAGTGATTCACTCAGAGGGTAGTCATTTACTCAGAGGGTAGTGATTCAATCAGAGGGTAGTGATTTACTCGGAGGGAAGTGATTTACTCGGAGTGTGGTGATTTGCTCAGAGGGTTGTGATTTACTCAGAGGGAGTTGATTCTCTTAGAGGGTAGTGATTCACATTGAGGGTAGTGATTCACTCAGAGGTTAGTGATTCACTCAGAGGGTGGTGATTCTCTCAGAGGGTAGTGATTCACACTGAGGGTAGTGATTCACTCAGAGGATAGTGAATCATTCAGAGGGTGGTGATTCACTCAGAGAGTGGTGAATCACTCAGAGGGTGGTGATTCACTCAGAGGGTAGTGATTTACTCAGAGGGTAGTGATTCACTCAGAGGGTGGTGATTCACTCAGAGGGTAGTGATTCACTCAGAGGGTAGTGATTCACTCAGCGGATGGTGATTCACTCAGAGGGTAGTGATTCACTTAGACGGTAGTTATTTACTCAGAGGGTGGTGATTCACTAAGAGATTAGTGATTCACTCAGAGCGTAGTGAGTCACTCAGAGGGTGCTGATTCACTCAGAGTGTAGTAATTCACTCAGAGGGTAGTGATTCACTCAGTGGATGGTGATTCACTCAGAGGGTAGTGATTCACTTAGAGGGTAGTTATTTACTCAGAGGGTGGTGATTCACTAAGAGATTAGTGATTCACTCAGAGCGTAGTGAGTCACTCAGAGGGTGGTGATCACTCACAGCGTAGTGATGCACACAGACAGTAGTGATTCACTCAGAGGGTGGTGATTCACTCAGAGAGTAGTGATTCAATCAGACGGTAGTGATTCACTCAGAGGGTGGTGATTCACTCAGAGGAATGTGATTCACTCAGAGTATGGTGATTCAATCAGAGGGTAGTGATTCACTTAGAGGGTGGTGATTCACTCAGAGGGTAGTGATTTACTCGGAGGGTGGTGATTCACTCAGCGGGTAGTGATTTACTCACAGGGTAGTGATTCACTCAGAGTGTGTTGATTCACTCAGAGGGTAGTGATTCACTCAGAGGGTGGTGATTTACTCAGTTGGTGGTGATTCACTAAGAGGGTAGTGATTCACTCAGAAGTTAGTTATTTACTCGGAGGGTAGTGATTCACTCAGAGGGTAGTGATTTACTCGGAGTGTGGTGATTTAATCAGAGGGCGGTGATTTACTCAGAGGGTAGTGATTGCCTCAGGGAGGATAGCGATTTACTCCGAGAGTGGTGATTCACTCAGACATTGGTGATTCACTCAGAGGGTAGTGATTCACTCAGAGGGTGGTGATTCACTCAGAGGGTAGTGATTCACTCAGAGGGTGGTGATTTACTCAGTTGGTGGTGATTCACTAAGAGGGTAGTGATTCACTCAGAGGTTAGTGATTTACTCGGAGGGTAGTGATTCACTCAGAGGATAGTGATTTACTCGGAGCGTGGTGATTTAATCAGAGGGCGGTGATTTACTCAGAGGGTAGTGATTCACTCAGGGAGGATAGCGATTTACTCCGAGAGTGGTGATTCACTCAGAGATTGGTGATTCACTCAGAGGGTAGTGATTCACTCAGAGGGTGGTGATTCACTCAGAAGTTAGTGATTCACTCAGAGGTTGGTGATTCACTCAGAGGGAAGTGATTTACTCGGAGGGTAGTGATTCACTCAGACGGTAGTGATTCACTCAGACGGTAGAGATTCACTCAGAGGGTGGTGATTCACTAAGAGGGTAGTGATTCACTCAGAGGATAGTGAGCCACTCAGAGGGTGGTGATCACTCAGAGCGTAGTGATTCACTCAGAGGGTGGTGATTCACTCAGAAGTTAGTGATTCACTCAGAGGTTGGTGATTCACTCAGAGGGAAGTGATTTACTCGGAGGGTAGTGATTCACTCAGACGGTAGTGATTCACTCAGACGGTAGAGATTCACTCAGAGGGTGGTGATTCACTAAGAGGGTAGTGATTCACTCAGAGGGTAGTGATTCACTCAGAGGGTGGTGATTTACTCAGTTGGTGGTGATTCACTAAGAGGGTAGTGATTCACTCAGAAGTTAGTTATTTACTCGGAGGGTAGTGATTCACTCAGAGGGTAGTGATTTACTCGGAGTGTGGTGATTTAATCAGAGGGCGGTGATTTACTCAGATGGTAGTGATTCACTCAGGGAGGATAGAGTTTTACTCAGAGTGAAAGTGATTTACTTGGAGGGTGGTGATTCACTAAGAGGGTAGTGAGTCACTCAGAGGGTGGTGATCACTCAGAGCATAGTGATTCACACAGACCGTAGTGATTCACTCAGAGGGTAGTGATTCACTCTGAGGGTGGTGATTCACTCAGAGGGTGGTGATTCACTCAGAGGGTGGTGATTCACTCAGAGGGTAGTGATTCACTCAGAGGGTGGTGATGCACTCAGCGGGTAGTGATTCACTCAGAGGATAGTGAATCATTCAGAGGGTGGTGATTCACTCAGTGAGTGTTGAATCACTCAGAGGGTGGTGATTCACTCAGCGGGTAGTGATTTACTCACAGGGTAGTGATTCACTCAGAGTGTGTTGATTCACTCAGAGGGGAGTGATTCACTCAGAGGGTGGTGATTTACTCAGTTGGTGGTGATTCACTAAGAGGGTAGTGATTCACTCAGAAGTTAGTTATTTACTCGGAGGGTAGTGATTAACTCAGAGGGTAGTGATTTACTCGGAGTGTGGTGATTTAATCAGAGGGCGGTGATTTACTCAGAGGGTAGTGATTGACTCAGGGAGGATAGCGATTTACTCCGAGAGTGGTGATTCACTCAGAGATTGGTGATTCACTCAGAGGGTAGTGATTCACTCAGAGGGTGGTGATTCACTCAGAGGGTAGTGATTCACTCAGATGGTGGTGATTTACTCAGTTGGTGGTGATTCACTAAGAGGGTAGTGATTCACTCAGAGGTTAGTGATTTACTCGGAGGGTAGTGATTCACTCAGAGGATAGTGATTTACTCGGAGTGTGGTGATTTAATCAGAGGGCGGTGATTTACTCAGAGGGTAGTGATTCACTCAGGGAGGATAGCGATTTACTCCGAGAGTGGTGATTCACTCAGAGATTGGTGATTCACTCAGAAGTTAGTGATTCACACAGAGGTTGGTGATTCACTCAGAGGGAAGTGATTTACTCGGACGGTAGTGATTCACTAAGAGGGTAGTGATTCACTCAGAGAGTGGTGATTTACTCAGAGGGTGGTATTTCACTCAGAGGATGGTGATTCACTCAGAGTGTGGTGATTCAATCAGAGGGTAGTGATTTACTCGGAGGGTGGTGATTCACTCAGCGGATAGTGATTCACTCACAGGGTAGTGATTCACTCAGAGGGTAGTCATTTACTCAGTGGGTAGTGATTCAATCAGAGGGTAGTGATTTACTCGGAGGGAAGTGATTTACTCGGAGTGTGGTGATTTGCTCAGAGGGTTGTGATTTACTCAGAGTGTAGTGATTCACTCAGAGGGCGGTGATTCACTCAGAGGTTAGTGTTTCACTCAGATGGTGGTGATTCTCTCAGAGGGTAGTGATTCACATTGAGGGTAGTGATTCACTCAGAGGTTAGTGATTCACTCAGAGGGTGGTGATTCTCTCAGAGGGTAGTGATTCACACTGAGGTTAGTGATTCACTCAGAGGATAGTGAATCATTCAGAGGGTGGTGATTCACTCAGAGAGTGGTGAATCACTCAGAGGGTGGTGATTCACTCAGAGGGTAGTGATTCACTCAGAGGGTGGTGATCACTCAGAGGGTAGTGATTCACTCAGAGGGTAGTGATTCACTCAGCGGATGGTGATTCACTCAGAGGGTAGTGATTCACTTAGAGGGTAGTTATTTACTCAGAGGGTGGTGAGTCACTAAGAGATTAGTGACTCACTCAGAGCGTAGTGAGTCACTCAGAGGGTGCTGATTCACTCAGAGTGTAGTGATTCACTCAGAGGGTAGTGATTCACTCAGTGTATGGTGATTCACTCAGAGGGTAGTGATTCACTTAGAGGGTAGTTATTTACTCAGAGGGTGGTGATTCACTAAGAGATTAGTGATTCACTCAGAGCGTAGTGAGTCACTCAGAGGGTGGTGATCACTCAGAGCGTAGTGATGCACACAGACAGTAGTGATTCACTCAGAGGGTGGTGATTCACTCAGAGAGTAGTGATTCAATCAGACGGTCGTGATTCACTCAGAGGGTGGTGATTCACTCAGAGGAATGTGATTCACTCAGAGTATGGTGATTCAATCAGAGGGTAGTGATTCACTTAGAGGGTGGTGATTCACTCAGAGGGTAGTGATTTACTCGGATGGTGGTGATTCACTCAGCGGGTAGTGATTTACTCACAGGGTAATGATTCACTCACAGGGTGCTGATTCACTCAGAGTGTGTTGATTCACTCAGAGGGTAGTGATTCACTCAGAGGATGGTGATTCACTAAGAGGGTAATGATTCACTCAGAGGATAGTGAGTCACTCAGAGGGTGGTGATCACTCAGAGCGTAGTGATTCACACAGACAGTAGTGATTCACTCAGAGGGTGTTGATTCACTCAGAGGGTAGTGATTCACTCAGAGGGTGCTGCTTTACTCAGAGGGTGGTGATTCACTGAGAGGGTAGTGATTCACTCAGAGTATAGTGAGTCACTCAGTGGGTGGTGATCACTCAGAGCGTAGTGATGCACACAGACATTAGTGATTCACTCAGACAGTAGTGATTCACTCAGAGGGTGGTGATTCACTCAGAGGGTGGTAGATTTACTCAATTGGTGGTGATTCACTAAGAGGGTAGTGATTCACTCAGAGGTTAGTGATTTACTCGGAGTGTGGTGATTTATTCATAGGGCGGTGATTTACTCAGAGAGTAGTGATTCACTCAGAGGGTGGTGATTCAGTCAGAAGGTAGTGATTCACTCAGAGGGTAGTGCTTCACTGAGAGCGTGGTGATTTACTCAGAGGGTAGTGATTCACTCAGAGGGTAGTGATTCACTCAGAGGGTGGTGATTCACTCAGAGGGTAGTGATTTACTCGGAGGGTGGTGATTCATTCAGAGGGTAGTGATTTACTCGGAGTGTGGTGATTTGCTCAGAGGGCGGTGATTTACTCAGATGGTAGTGATTCACTCTGGGGGGATAGAGTTTTACTCAGAGTGAAAGTGATTTACTTGGAGGGTGGTGATTCACTCAGAGGGTAGTGATTCACTCAGACGGTAGTGATTCACTCAGAGGGTGGTGGTTCACTCAGAGGATGGTGATTCACTCAGAGTGTGGTGATTTAATCAGAGGGTAGTGATTCACTCAGAGGGTGGTGATTCACTCAGAGGGTAGTGATTTACTCGGAGGGTGGTGATTCACTCAGCGGGTAGTGATTCACTCACAGGGTAGTGATTCACTAACAGGGTGCTGATTCACTCAGAGTGTGTTGATTCACTCAGAGGGTAGTGATTCACTCAGAGGGTGGTGATTTACTCAGTTGGTGGTGATTCACTAAGAGGGTAGTGATTCACTCAGAGGTTAGTGATTTACTCGGAGGGTAGTGATTCACTCAGAGGATAGTGATTTATTCGGAGTGTGGTGATTTAATCAGAGGGCGGTGATTTACTCAGAGGGTAGTGATTCACTCAGGGAGGATAGAGTTTTACTCAGAGTGAAAGTGATTTACTTGGAGGGTGGTGATTCACTAAGAGGGTAGTGAGTCACTCAGAGGGTGTTGATCACTCTGAGCATAGTGATTCACACAGACCGTAGTGATTCACTCAGAGGGTAGTGAGTAACTCACAGGGTGGTGATTCACTCAGAGCGTAGTGATTCACTCAGACCATAGTCATTCACTCAGAGGGTGGTGATTCATTCAGACGGTAGTGATTCGCTCAGAGGGTGGTGATTCACTCAGAGGATGGTGATTCACTCAGAGTGTGGTGATTCAATCAGAGGGTAGTGATTTACTCAGAGGGTAGTGATTCACTCAGATGGTATTCATTCACTCAGATGGTGGTGATTCACTTTGAGGGTAGTGATTTACTCGGAGGGTGGTGATTTACTCAGGGTAGTGATTCACTCAGAGGGTAGTGATTTACTCAGAGGGTAGTGATTCACTCGGAATGTGGTGATTTGCTCAGAGGGCGGTGATTCACTCAGGGAGGATAGAGTTTTACTCAGAGTGAAAGTGATTTACTTGGAGGGTGGTGATTCACTAAGAGGGTAGTGAGTCACTCAGAGGGTGGTGATCACTCAGAGCATAGTGATTCACACAGACCGTAGTGATTCACTCAGAGGGTAGTGATTCACTCAGAGGGTGGTGATTCAATCAGAGGGTAGTGATTCACTCAGAGGGTAGTGATTCACTCAGAGGGTAGTGATTCACTCAGAGGGTGGTGATGCACTCAGCGGGTAGTGATTCACTCAGAGGATAGTGAATCATTCAGAGGGTGGTGATTCACTCAGTGAGTGGTGAATCACTCAGAGGGTGGTGATTCACTCAGAGGATGGAGATTCACTCAGAGGGTAGTGATTTACTCAGAGGGTAGTGATTCACTCAGAGGGTGGTGATTCACTCAGAGGGTAGTGATTCACTCAGAGGGTAGTGATTCACTCAGCGGATGGTGATTCACTCAGAGGGGAGTGATTTACTTAGAGGGTAGTTATTTACTCAGAGGGTGGTGATTCACTAAGAGATTAGTGATTCACTCAGAGCATAGTGGTTCACTCAGAGGGTGGTGATTCACTCAGAGCGTAGTGATTCACTCAGAGGGTAGTGATTCACTCAGCGGATGGTGATTCACTCAGAGGGTAGTGATTCACTTAGAGGGTAGTTATTTACTCAGAGGGTGGTGATTCACTAAGAGATTAGTGATTCACTCAGAGCGTAGTGAGTCACTCAGAGGGTGGTGATCACTCAGAGCGTAGTGATGCACAGACAGTAGTGATTCACTCAGAGGGTGGTGATTCACTCAGAGGGTAGTGATTCACTCAGACTGTAGTGATTCACTCAGAGGGTGGTGATTCACTCAGAGGATGGTGATTCACTCAGAGGATGGTGACTCACTCAGAGTGTGGTGATTTAATCAGAGGGTAGTGATTCACTCAGAGGGTGGTGATTCACTCAGAGGGTAGTGATTTACTCGGAGGGTGGTGATTCACTCAGCGGGTAGTGATTCACTCACAGGGTAGTGATTCACTCACAGGGTGCTGATTCACTCAGAGTGTGTTGATTCACTCAGAGGGTAGTGATTCACTCAGAGGGTGGTGATTTACTCAGTTGGTGGTGATTCACTAAGAGGGTAGTGATTCACTCAGAGGTTAGTGATTTACTCGGAGGGTAGTGATTCACTCAGAGGATAGTGATTTACTCGGAGTGTGGTGATTTAATCAGAGGGCGGTGATTTACTCAGAGGGTAGTGATTCACTCAGGGGGGATAGCGATTTACTCCGAGAGTGGTGATTCACTCAGAGATTGGTGATTCACTCAGAGGGTAGTGATTCCCTCAGAGGGTGGTGATTCACTCAGAAGTTAGTGATTCACACAGAGGTTGGTGATTCACTCAGAGGGAAGTGATTTACTCGGAGGGTAGTGATTCACTCAGACGGTAGTGATTCACTCAGACGGTAGAGATTCACTCAGAGGGTGGTGATTCACTAAGAGGGTAGTGATTCACTCAGAGGATAGTGAGCCACTCAGAGGGTGGTGATCATTCAGAGCGTAGTGATTCACACAGACAGTAGTGATTCACTCAGAGGGTGGTGATTTACTCAGTGGGTGGTATTTCACTCAGAGGATGGTGATTCACTCAGAGTGTGGTGATTCAATCAGAGGGTAGTGATTTACTCGGAGGGTGGTGATTCACTCAGCGGATAGTGATTCACTCACAGGGTAGTGATTCACTCAGAGGGTAGTCATTTACTCAGAGGGTAGTGATTCAATCAGAGGGTAGTGATTTACTCGGAGTGTGGTGATTTGCTCAGAGGGTTGTGATTTACTCAGAGTGTAGTGATCCACTCAGAGGGCGGTGATTCACTCAGAGGTTAGTGATTCACTCAGAGGGAGTTGATTCTCTCAGAGGGTAGTGATTCACATTGAGGGTAGTGATTCACTCAGAGGTTAGTGATTTACTCAGAGGGTGGTGATTCTCTCAGAGGGTAGTGATTCACACTGAGGGTAGTGATTCACTCAGAGGATAGTGAATCATTCAGAGGGTGGTGATTCACTAAGAGATTAGTGATTCACTCAGAGCGTAGTGAGTCACTCAGAGGGTGCTGATTCACTCAGTGGATGGTGATTCACTCAAAGGGTAGTGATTCACTTAGAGGGTAGTTATTTACTCAGAGGGTGCTGATTCACTCAGAGAGTAGTGATTCAATCAGACGGTAGTGATTCACTCAGAGGGTGGTGATTCACTCAGAGGAATGTGATCCACTCAGAGTATGGTGATTCAATCAGAGGGTAGTGATTCACTTAGAGGGTGGTGATTCACTCAGAGGGAAGTGATTTACTCGGAGGGTGGTGATTCACTCAGCGGGTAGTGATTTACTCACAGGGTAGTGATTCACTCAGAGTGTGTTGATTCACTCAGAGGGTAGTGATTCACTCAGAGGGTGGTGATTTACTCAGTTGGTGGTGATTCACTAAGAGGGTAGTGATTCACTCAGAAGTTAGTTATTTACTCGGAGGGTAGTGATTCACTCAGAGGGTAGTGATTTACTCGGAGTGTGGTGATTTAATCAGAGGGCGGTGATTTACTCAGAGGGTAGAGATTGACTCAGGGAGGATAGCGATTTACTCCGAGAGTGGTGATTCACTCAGAGATTGGTGATTCACTCAGAGGGTAATGATTCACTCAGAGGGTGGTGATTCACTCAGAGGGTAGTGATTCACTCAGAGGGTGGTGATTTACTCAGTTGGTGGTGATTCACTAAGAGGGTAGTGATTCACTCAGAGGTTAGTGATTTACTCGGAGGGTAGTGATTCACTCAGAGGATAGTGATTTACTCGGAGTGTGGTGATTTAATCAGAGGGCGGTGATTTACTCAGAGGGTAGTGATTCACTCAGGGAGGATAGCGATTTACTCCGAGAGTGGTGATTCACTCAGAGATTGGTGATTCACTCAGTGGGTAGTGATTCACTCAGAGGGTGGTGATTCACTCAGAAGTTAGTGATTCACACAGAGGTTGGTGATTCATTCAGAGGGAAGTGATTTACTCGGAGGGTAGTGATTCACTCAGACGGTAGTGATTCACTCAGACGGTAGAGATTCACTCAGAGGGTGGTGATTCACTAAGAGGGTAGTGATTCACTCAGAGGATAGTGAGCCACTCAGAGGGTGGTGATTCACTCAGAGGGTGGTGATTTACTCAGAGGGTGGTATTTCACTCAGAGGATGGTGATTCACTCAGAGTGTGGTGATTTACTCGGAGGGAAGTGATTTACTCGGAGTGTGGTGATTTGCTCAGAGGGTTGTGATTTACTCAGAGTGTAGTGATTCACTCAGCGGAGAGTGATTCACTCACAGGGTAGTGATTCACTCAGAGGGTAGTCATTTACTCAGAGGGTAGTGTTTCAATCAGAGGGTAGTGATTTACTCGGAGGGAAGTGATTTACTCGGAGTGTGGTGATTTGCTCAGAGGGTTGTGATTTACTCAGAGTGTAGTGATTCACTCAGAGGGCGGTGATTCAATCAGAGGTTAGTGTTTCACTCAGATGGTGGTG
The DNA here is from genome assembly GCF_044704955.1 of Pristiophorus japonicus. Classification (NCBI taxonomy): domain Eukaryota; kingdom Metazoa; phylum Chordata; class Chondrichthyes; family Pristiophoridae; genus Pristiophorus; species Pristiophorus japonicus. The sequence goes on from NC_091990.1 coordinate 74,403,508, forward strand.
ATTCTCTCAGAGGGTAGTGATTCACATTGAGGGTAGTGATTCACTCAGAGGGTGGTGATTCTCTCAGAGGGTAGTGATTCACACTGAGGGTAGTGATTCACTCAGAGGATAGTGAATCATTCAGAGGGTGGTGATTCACTCAGAGAGTGGTGAATCACTCAGAGGGTGGTGATTCACTCAGGGGGTAGTGATTCACACAGAGGGTGGTGATCACTCAGAGGGTAGTGATTCACTCAGAGGGTAGTGATTCACTCAGCGGATGGTGATTCACTCAGAGGGTAGTGATTCACTTAGAGGGTAGTTATTTACTCAGAGGGTGGTGATTCACTAAGAGATTAGTGATTCACTCAGAGCGTTATGAGTTACTCAGAGGGTGCTGATTCACTCAGAGTGTAGTGATTCACTCAGAGGGTAGTGATTCACTCAGTGGATGGTGATTCACTCAGAGGGTAGTGATTCACTTAGAGGGTAGTTATTTACTCAGAGGGTGGTGATTCACTAAGAGATTAGTGATTCACTCAGAGCGTAGTGAGTCACTCAGAGGGTTGTGATCACTCAGAGCATAGTGATGCACACAGACAGTAGTGATTCACTCAGAGGGTGGTGATTCACTCAGAGGGTGGTGATTCACTCAGAGGAATGTGATTCAATCAGACGGTCGTGATTCAATCAGAGGGTAGTGATTCACTTAGAGGGTGGTGATTCACTCAGAGGGTAGTGATTTATTCGGATGGTGGTGATTCACTCAGCGGGTAGTGATTTACTCACAGGGTAGTGATTCACTCACAGGGTGCTGATTCACTCAGAATGTGTTGATTCACTCAGAGGGTAGTGATTCACTCAGAGGATGGTTATTCACTAAGAGGGTAGTGATTCACTCAGTGGATAGTGAGTCACTCAGAGGGTGGTGATCATTCAGAGCGTAGTGATTCACACAGACAGTAGTGATTCACTCAGAGGGTGTTGATTCACTCAGAGGGTCGTGATTCACTCAGAGGGTGCTGATTTACTCAGAGGGTGGTGATTCACTAAGAGGGTAGTGATTCACTCAGAGTATAGTGAGTCACTCAGAGGGTGGTGATCACTCAGAGCATAGTGATGCACACAGACATTAGTGATTCACTCAGACGGTAGTGATTCACTCAGAGGGTGGTGATTCACTCAGAGTGTGTTGATTCACTCAGAGGTTAGTGATTCACTCAGAGGGTAGTCATTTACTCAGAGGGTCGTGATTCACTCAGAGGGTAGTGATTTACTCAGAGGTGGTGATTTAATCAGAGGGCGGTGAATTACGCAGACGGTAGTGATTCACTCAGGGAGGATAGCGATTTACTCCGAGAGTGGTTATTCGCTCAGAGATTGGTGATTCACTCAGAGGGTAGTGATTCACTCAGAGGGTGGTGATTCACTCAGAGGGTGGTGATTCATTCAGAGGGTAGTGATTTACTCAGAGGGTGCTGATTCACTCAGAGGGTAGAGATTCACTCAGAGGGTGGTGATACACTTAGAGAGTAGTGATACACTCAGAGGGTGGTGATTCAGTCAGAAGGTAGTGATTCACTCAGAGGGTAGTGCTTCACTGAGAGCGTGGTGATTTACTCAGAGGGTAGTGATTTACACAGAGGGTAGTGATTCACTCAGAGGGTAGTGATTCACTCAGAGGGTGGTGATTCACTCAGAGGGTAGTGATTTACTCGGAGGGTGGTGATTCATTCAGAGGGTAGTGATTTACTCGGAGTGTGGTGATTTGCTCAGAGGGCGGTGATTTACTCAGATGGTAGTGATTCGCTCTGGGGGGATAGAGTTTTACTCAGAGTGAAAGTGATTTACTTGGAGGGTGGTGATTCACTCAGAGGGTAGTGATTCACTCAGACAGTAGTGATTCACTCAGAGGGTGGTGATTCACTCAGAGGATGGTGATTCACTCAGAGTGTGGTGATTTAATCAGAGGGTAGTGATTCACTCAGAGGGTGGTGATTCACTCAGAGGGTAGTGATTTACTCGGAGGGTGGTGATTCACTCAGCGGGTAGTGATTCACTAAGAGGGTAGTGAGTCACTCAGAGGGTGTTGATCACTCTGAGCATAGTGATTCACTCTGGGGGGATAGAGTTTTACTCAGAGTGAAAGTGATTTACTTGGAGGGTGGTGATTCACTCAGAGGGTAGTGATTCACTCAGACAGTAGTGATTCACTCAGAGGGTGGTGATTCACTCAGAGGATGGTGATTTACTCAGAGTGTGGTGATTTAATCAGAGGGTAGTGATTCACTAACAGGGTGCTGATTCACTCAGAGTGTGTTGATTCACTCAGAGGGTAGTGATTCACTCAGAGGGTGGTGATTTACTCAGTTGGTGGTGATTCACTAAGAGGGTAGTGAGTCACTCAGAGGGTGTTGATCACTCTGAGCATAGTGATTCACACAGACCGTAGTGATTCACACAGAGGGTAGTGAGTCACTCACAGGGTGGTGATTCACTCAGAGCGTAGTGATTCACTCAGACCATAGTCATTCACTCAGAGGGTGGTGATTCATTCAGACGGTAGTGATTCGCTCAGAGGGTGGTGATTCACTCAGAGGATGGTGATTCACTCAGAGTGTGGTGATTCAATCAGAGGGTAGTGATTTACTCGGAGGGTAGTGATTCACTCAGATGGTAGTCATTCACTCAGATGGTGTTGATTCACTTTGAGGGTAGTGATTTACTCGGAGGGTGACGAATTACTCATGGTAGTGATTCACTCAGAGGGTAGTGATTTACTCAGAGGGTAGTGATTCACTCAGAGGGTCGTGATTTACTCGGAATGTGGTGATTTGCTCAGAGGGCGGTGATTTACTCAGATGGTAGTGATTCACTCAGGGAGGATAGAGTTTTACTCAGAGTGAAAGTGATTTACTTGGAGGGTGGTGATTCACTAAGAGGGTAGTGAGTCACTCAGAGGGTGGTGATCACTCAGAGCATAGTGATTCACACAGACCGTAGTGATTCACTCAGAGGGTAGTGATTCACTCAGAGGGTGGTGATTCACTCAGAGGGTGGTGATTCACTCAGAGGGTAGTGATTCACTCAGAGCGTAGTGATTCACTCAGAGGGTGGTGATGCACTCAGCGGGTAGTGATTTACTCAGAGGATAGTGAATCATTCAGAGGGTGGTGATTCACTCAGTGAGTGGTGAATCACTCAGAGGGTGGTGATTCACTCAGAGGGTGGTGATTCACTCAGAGGGTAGTGATTTACTCAGAGGGTAGTGATTCACTCAGAGGGTGGTGATTCACTCAGAGGGTAGTGATTCACTCAGAGGGTAGTGATTCACTCAGCGGATGGTGATTCACTCAGGGGGGAGTGATTTACTTAGAGGGTAGTTATTTACTCAGAGGGTGGTGATTCACTAAGAGATTCGTGATTCACTCAGAGCATAGTGAGTCACTCAGAGGGTGGTGATTCACTCAGAGCGTAGTGATTCACTCAGAGGGTAGTGATTCACTCAGCGGATGGTGATTCACTCAGAGGGTAGTGATTCACTGAGAGGGTAGTTATTTACTCAGAGGGTGGTGATTCACTAAGAGATTAGTGATTCACTCAGAGCGTAGTGAGTCACTCAGAGGGTGGTGATCACTCAGACTGTAGTGATTCACTCAGAGGGTGGTGATTCACTCAGAGGGTAGTGATTCACTCAGACTGTAGTGATTCACTCAGAGGGTGGTGATTCACTCAGAGGGTGGTGATTCACTCAGAGTGTGGTGATTTAATCAGAGGGTAGTGATTCACTCAGAGGGTGGTGATTCACTCAGAGGGTAGTGATTTACTCGGAGGGTGGTGATTCACTCAGCGGGTAGTGATTCACTCACAGGGTAGTGATTCACTCACAGGGTGCTGATTCACTCAGAGTGTGTTGATTCACACAGAGGGTAGTGATTCACTCAGAGGTTAGTGATTTACTCGGAGGGTAGTGATTCACTCAGAGGATAGTGATTTACTCGGAGTGTGGTGATTTAATCAGAGGGCGGTGATTTACTCAGAGGGTAGTGATTCACTCAGGGGGGATAGCGATTTACTCCGAGAGTGGTGATTCACTCAGAGATTGGTGATTCACTCAGTGGGTAGTGATTCACTCAGAGGGTGGTGATTCACTCAGAGGTTAGTGATTCACACAGAGGTTGGTGATTCACTCAGAGGGAAGTGATTTACTCGGAGGGTAGTGATTCACTCAGACGGTAGTGATTCACTAAGAGGGTAGTGATCATTCAGAGCGTAGTGATTCACACAGACAGTAGTGATTCACTCAGAGGGTGGTGATTTACTCAGAGGGTGGTATTTCACTCAGAGGATGGTGATTCACTCAGAGTGTGGTGATTCAATCAGAGGGTAGTGATTTACTCGGAGGGTGGTGATTCACTCAGCGGATAGTGATTCACTCATAGGGTAGTGATTCACTCAGAGGGTAGTCATTTACTCAGAGGGTAGTGATTCAATCAGAGGGTAGTGATTTACTCGGAGGGAAGTGATTTACTCGGAGTGTGGTGATTTGCTCAGAGGGTTGTGATTTACTCAGAGGGAGTTGATTCTCTTAGAGGGTAGTGATTCACATTGAGGGTAGTGATTCACTCAGAGGTTAGTGATTCACTCAGAGGGTGGTGATTCTCTCAGAGGGTAGTGATTCACACTGAGGGTAGTGATTCACTCAGAGGATAGTGAATCATTCAGAGGGTGGTGATTCACTCAGAGAGTGGTGAATCACTCAGAGGGTGGTGATTCACTCAGAGGGTAGTGATTTACTCAGAGGGTAGTGATTCACTCAGAGGGTGGTGATTCACTCAGAGGGTAGTGATTCACTCAGAGGGTAGTGATTCACTCAGCGGATGGTGATTCACTCAGAGGGTAGTGATTCACTTAGACGGTAGTTATTTACTCAGAGGGTGGTGATTCACTAAGAGATTAGTGATTCACTCAGAGCGTAGTGAGTCACTCAGAGGGTGCTGATTCACTCAGAGTGTAGTAATTCACTCAGAGGGTAGTGATTCACTCAGTGGATGGTGATTCACTCAGAGGGTAGTGATTCACTTAGAGGGTAGTTATTTACTCAGAGGGTGGTGATTCACTAAGAGATTAGTGATTCACTCAGAGCGTAGTGAGTCACTCAGAGGGTGGTGATCACTCACAGCGTAGTGATGCACACAGACAGTAGTGATTCACTCAGAGGGTGGTGATTCACTCAGAGAGTAGTGATTCAATCAGACGGTAGTGATTCACTCAGAGGGTGGTGATTCACTCAGAGGAATGTGATTCACTCAGAGTATGGTGATTCAATCAGAGGGTAGTGATTCACTTAGAGGGTGGTGATTCACTCAGAGGGTAGTGATTTACTCGGAGGGTGGTGATTCACTCAGCGGGTAGTGATTTACTCACAGGGTAGTGATTCACTCAGAGTGTGTTGATTCACTCAGAGGGTAGTGATTCACTCAGAGGGTGGTGATTTACTCAGTTGGTGGTGATTCACTAAGAGGGTAGTGATTCACTCAGAAGTTAGTTATTTACTCGGAGGGTAGTGATTCACTCAGAGGGTAGTGATTTACTCGGAGTGTGGTGATTTAATCAGAGGGCGGTGATTTACTCAGAGGGTAGTGATTGACTCAGGGAGGATAGCGATTTACTCCGAGAGTGGTGATTCACTCAGACATTGGTGATTCACTCAGAGGGTAGTGATTCACTCAGAGGGTGGTGATTCACTCAGAGGGTAGTGATTCACTCAGAGGGTGGTGATTTACTCAGTTGGTGGTGATTCACTAAGAGGGTAGTGATTCACTCAGAGGTTAGTGATTTACTCGGAGGGTAGTGATTCACTCAGAGGATAGTGATTTACTCGGAGTGTGGTGATTTAATCAGAGGGCGGTGATTTACTCAGAGGGTAGTGATTCACTCAGGGAGGATAGCGATTTACTCCGAGAGTGGTGATTCACTCAGAGATTGGTGATTCACTCAGAGGGTAGTGATTCACTCAGAGGGTGGTGATTCACTCAGAAGTTAGTGATTCACACAGAGGTTGGTGATTCACTCAGAGGGAAGTGATTTACTCGGAGGGTAGTGATTCACTCAGACGGTAGTGATTCACTCAGACGGTAGAGATTCACTCAGAGGGTGGTGATTCACTAAGAGGGTAGTGATTCACTCAGAGGATAGTGAGCCACTCAGAGGGTGGTGATCACTCAGAGCGTAGTGATTCACACAGACAGTAGTGATTCACTCAGAGGGTGGTGATTTACTCAGAGGGTGGTATTTCACTCAGAGGATGGTGATTCACTCAGAGTGTGGTGATTCAATCAGAGGGTAGTGATTTACTCGGAGGGTGGTGATTCACTCAGCGGATAGTGATTCACTCACAGGGTAGTGATTCACTCAGAGGGTAGTCATTTACTCAGAGGGTAGTGATTCAATCAGTGGGTAGTGATTTACTCGGAGGGAAGTGATTTACTCGGAGTGTGGTGATTTGCTCAGAGGGTTGTGATTTACTCAGAGTGTAGTGATTCACTCAGAGGGTAGTGATTCACTCAGTGGATGGTGATTCACTCAGAGGGTAGTGATTCACTTAGAGGGTAGTTATTTACTCAGAGGGTAGTGATTCACTAAGAGGGTAGTGATCATTCAGAGCATAGTGATTCACACAGACAGTAGTGATTCACTCAGAGGGTGGTGATTTACTCAGAGGGTGGTATTTCACTCAGAGGATGGTGATTCACTCAGAGTGTGGTGATTCAATCAGAGGGTAGTGATTTACTCGGAGGGTGGTGATTCACTCAGCGGATAGTGATTCACTCACAGGGTAGTGATTCACTCAGAGGGTAGTCATTTACTCAGAGGGTAGTGATTCAATCAGAGGGCAGTGATTTACTCGGAGGGAAGTGATTTACTCGGAGTGTGGTGATTTGCTCAGAGGGTTGTGATTTACTCAGAGGGAGTTGATTCTCTTAGAGGGTAGTGATTCACATTGAGGGTAGTGATTCACTCAGAGGTTAGTGATTCACTCAGAGGGTGGTGATTCTCTCAGAGGGTAGTGATTCACACTGAGGGTAGTGATTCACTCAGAGGATAGTGAATCATTCAGAGGGTGGTGATTCACTCAGAGAGTGGTGAATCACTCAGAGGGTGGTGATTCACTCAGAGGGTAGTGATTTACTCAGAGGGTAGTGATTCACTCAGAGGGTGGTGATTCACTCAGAGGGTAGTGATTCACTCAGAGGGTAGTGATTCACTCAGCGGATGGTGATTCACTCATAGGGTAGTGATTCACTTAGACGGTAGTTATTTACTCAGAGGGTGGTGATTCACTAAGAGATTAGTGATTCACTCAGAGCGTAGTGAGTCACTCAGAGGGTGCTGATTCACTCAGAGTGTAGTGATTCACTCAGAGGGTAGTGATTCACTCAGTGGATGGTGATTCACTCAGAGGGTAGTGATTCACTTAGAGGGTAGTTATTTACTCAGAGGGTGGTGATTCACTAAGAGATTAGTGATTCACTCAGAGCGTAGTGAGTCACTCAGAGGGTGGTGATCACTCACAGCGTAGTGATGCACACAGACAGAAGTGATTCACTCAGAGGGTGGTGATTCACTCAGAGAGTAGTGATTCAATCAGACGGTAGTGATTCACTCAGAGGGTGGTGATTCACTCAGAGGAATGTGATTCACTCAGAGTATGGTGATTCAATCAGAGGGTAGTGATTCACTTAGAGGGTGGTGATTCACTCAGAGGGTAGTGATTTACTCGGAGGGTGGTGATTCACTCAGCGGGTAGTGATTTACTCACAGGGTAGTGATTCACTCAGAGTGTGTTGATTCACTCAGAGGGTAGTGATTCACTCAGAGGGTGGTGATTTACTCAGTTGGTGGTGATTCACTAAGAGGGTAGTGATTCACTCAGAAGTTAGTTATTTACTCGGAGGGTAGTGATTCACTCAGAGGGTAGTGATTTACTCGGAGTGTGGTGATTTAATCAGAGGGCGGTGATTTACTCAGAGGGTAGTGATTGACTCAGGGAGGATAGCGATTTACTCCGAGAGTGGTGATTCACTCAGACATTGGTGATTCACTCAGAGGGTAGTGATTCACTCAGAGGGTGGTGATTCACTCAGAGGGTAGTGATTCACTCAGAGGGTGGTGATTTACTCAGTTGGTGGTGATTCACTAAGAGGGTAGTGATTCACTCAGAGGTTAGTGATTTACTCGGAGGGTAGTGATTCACTCAGAGGATAGTGATTTACTCGGAGTGTGGTGATTTAATCAGAGGGCGGTGATTTACTCAGAGGGTAGTGATTCACTCAGGGAGGATAGCGATTTACTCCGAGAGTGGTGATTCACTCAGAGATTGGTGATTCACTCAGAGGGTAGTGATTCACTCAGAGGGTGGTGATTCACTCAGAAGTTAGTGATTCACACAGAGGTTGGTGATTCACTCAGAGGGAAGTGATTTACTCGGAGGGTAGTGATTCACTCAGACGGTAGTGATTCACTCAGACGGTAGAGATTCACTCAGAGGGTGGTGATTCACTAAGAGGGTAATGATTCACTCAGAGGATAGTGAGCCACTCAGAGGGTGGTGATCACTCAGAGCGTAGTGATTCACACAGACAGTAGTGATTCACTCAGAGGGTGGTGATTTACTCAGAGGGTGGTATTTCACTCAGAGGATGGTGATTCACTCAGAGTGTGGTGATTCAATCAGAGGGTAGTGATTTACTCGGAGGGTGGTGATTCACTCAGCGGATAGTGATTCACTCACAGGGTAGTGATTCACTCAGAGGGTAGTCATTTACTCAGAGGGTAGTGATTCAATCAGTGGGTAGTGATTTACTCGGAGGGAAGTGATTTACTCGGAGTGTGGTGATTTGCTCAGAGGGTTGTGATTTACTCAGAGTGTAGTGATTCACTCAGAGGGTAGTGATTCACTCAGTGGATGGTGATTCACTCAGAGGGTAGTGATTCACTTAGAGGGTAGTTATTTACTCAGAGGGTAGTGATTCACTAAGAGGGTAGTGATCATTCAGAGCGTAATGATTCACACAGACAGTAGTGATTCACTCAGAGGGTGGTGATTTACTCAGAGGGTGGTATTTCACTCAGAGGATGGTGATTCACTCAGAGTGTGGTGATTCAATCAGAGGGTAGTGATTTACTCGGAGGGTGGTGATTCACTCAGCGGATAGTGATTCACTCACAGGGTAGTGATTCACTCAGAGGGTAGTCATTTACTCAGAGGGTAGTGATTCAATCAGAGGGCAGTGATTTACTCGGAGGGAAGTGATTTACTCGGAGTGTGGTGATTTGCTCAGAGGGTTGTGATTTACTCAGAGGGAGTTGATTCTCTTAGAGGGTAGTGATTCACATTGAGGGTAGTGATTCACTCAGAGGTTAGTGATTCACTCAGAGGGTGGTGATTCTCTCAGAGGGTAGTGATTCACACTGAGGGTAGTGATTCACTCAGAGGATAGTGAATCATTCAGAGGGTGGTGCTTCACTCAGAGAGTGGTGAATCACTCAGAGGGTGGTGATTCACTCAGAGGGTAGTGATTTACTCAGAGGGTAGTGATTCACTCAGAGGGTGGTGATTCACTCAGCGGGTAGTGATTCACTCAGAGGGTAGTGATTCACTCAGCGGATGGTGATTCACTCAGAGGGTAGTGATTCACTTAGAGGGTGGTGATTCACTCAGAGGGTAGTGATTTACTCGGAGGGTGGTGATTCACTCAGCGGGTAGTGATTTACTCACAGGGTAGTGATTCACTCAGAGTGTGTTGATTCACTCAGAGGGTAGTGATTCACTCAGAGGGTGGTGATTTACTCAGTTGGTGGTGATTCACTAAGAGGGTAGTGATTCACTCAGAAGTTAGTTATTTACTCGGAGGGTAGTGATTCACTCAGAGGGTAGTGATTTACTCGGAGTGTGGTGATTTAATCAGAGGGCGGTGATTTACTCAGAGGGTAGTGATTGACTCAGGGAGGATAGCGATTTACTCCGAGAGTGGTGATTCACTCAGACATTGGTGATTCACTCAGAGGGTAGTGATTCACTCAGAGGGTGGTGATTCACTCAGAGGGTAGTGATTCACTCAGAGGGTGGTGATTTACTCAGTTGGTGGTGATTCACTAAGAGGGTAGTGATTCACTCAGAGGTTAGTGATTTACTCGGAGGGTAGTGATTCACTCAGAGGATAGTGATTTACTCGGAGTGTGGTGATTTAATCAGAGGGCGGTGATTTACTCAGAGGGTAGTGATTCACTCAGGGAGTATAGCGATTTACTCCGAGAGTGGTGATTCACTCAGAGATTGGTGATTCACTCAGAGGGAAGTGATTCACTCAGAGGGTGGTGATTCACTCAGAAGTTAGTGATTCACTCAGACGGTAGAGATTCACTCAGAGGGTGGTGATTCACTAAGAGGGTAGTGATTCACTCAGAGGATAGTGAGCCACTCAGAGGGTGGTGATCACTCAGAGCGTAGTGATTCACACAGACAGTAGTGATTCACTCAGAGGGTGGTGATTTACTCAGAGGGTGGTATTTCACTCAGAGGATGGTGATTCACTCAGAGTGTGGTGATTCAATCAGAGGGTAGTGATTTACTCGGAGGGTGGTGATTCACTCAGCGGATAGTGATTCACTCACAGGGTAGTGATTCACTCAGAGGGTAGTCATTTACTCAGAGGGTAGTGATTCAATCAGTGGGTAGTGATTTACTCGGAGGGAAGTGATTTACTCGGAGTGTGGTGATTTGCTCAGAGGGTTGTGATTTACTCAGAGTGTAGTGATTCACTCAGAGGGTAGTGATTCACTCAGTGGATGGTGATTCACTCAGAGGGTAGTGATTCACTTAGAGGGTAGTTATTTACTCAGAGGGTAGTGATTCACTAAGAGGATAGTGATCATTCAGAGCGTAGTGATTCACACAGACAGTAGTGATTCACTCAGAGGGTGGAGATTTACTCAGAGGGTGGTATTTCACTCAGAGGATGGTGATTCACTCAGAGTGTGGTGATTCAATCAGAGGGTAGTGATTTACTCGGAGGGTGGTGATTCACTCAGCGGATAGTGATTCACTCACAGGGTAGTGATTCACTCAGAGGGTAGTCATTTACTCAGAGGGTAGTGATTCAATCAGAGGGCAGTGATTTACTCGGAGGGAAGTGATTTACTCGGAGTGTGGTGATTTGCTCAGAGGGTTGTGATTTACTCAGAGGGAGTTGATTCTCTTAGAGGGTAGTGATTCACATTGAGGGTAGTGATTCACTCAGAGGTTAGTGATTCACTCAGAGGGTGGTGATTCTCTCAGAGGGTAGTGATTCACACTGAGGGTAGTGATTCACTCAGAGGATAGTGAATCATTCAGAGGGTGGTGATTCACTCAGAGAGTGCTGAATCACTCAGAGGGTGGTGATTCACTCAGAGGGTAGTGATTTACTCAGAGGGTAGTGATTCACTCAGAGGGTGGTGATTCACTCAGAGGGTAGTGATTCACTCAGAGGGTAGTGATTCACTCAGCGGATGGTGATTCACTCAGAGGGTAGTGATTCACTTAGACGGTAGTTATTTACTCAGAGGGTGGTGATTCACTAAGAGATTAGTGATTCACTCAGAGCGTAGTGAGTCACTCAGAGGGTGCTGATTCACTCAGAGTGTAGTGATTCACTCAGAGGGTAGTGATTCACTCAGTGGATGGTGATTCACTCAGAGGGTAGTGATTCACTTAGAGGGTAGTTATTTACTCAGAGGGTGGTGATTCACTAAGAGATTAGTGATTCACTCAGAGCGTAGTGAGTCACTCAGAGGGTGGTGATCACTCACAGCGTAGTGATGCACACAGACAGTAGTGATTCACTCAGAGGGTGGTGATTCACTCAGAGAGTAGTGATTCAATCAGACGGTAGTGATTCACTCAGAGGGTGGTGATTCACTCAGAGGAATGTGATTCACTCAGAGTATGGTGATTCAATCAGAGGGTAGTGATTCACTTAGAGGGTGGTGATTCACTCAGAGGGTAGTGATTTACTCGGAGGGTGGTGATTCACTCAGCGGGTAGTGATTTACTCACAGAGTAGTGATTCACTCAGAGTGTGTTGATTCACTCAGAGGGTAGTGATTCACTCAGAGGGTGGTGATTTACTCAGTTGGTGGTGATTCACTAAGAGGGTAGTGATTCACTCAGAAGTTAGTTATTTACTCGGAGGGTAGTGATTCACTCAGAGGGTAGTGATTTACTCGGAGTGTGGTGATTTAATCAGAGGGCGGTGATTTACTCAGAGGGTAGTGATTGACTCAGGGAGGATAGCGATTTACTCCGAGAGTGGTGATTCACTCAGAGATTGGTGATTCACTCAGAGGGTAGTGATTCACTCAGAGGGTGGTGATTCACTCAGAGGGTAGTGATTCACTCAGAGGGTGGTGATTTACTCAGTTGGTGGTGATTCACTAAGAGAGTAGTGATTCACTCAGAGGTTAGTGATTTACTCGGAGGGTAGTGATTCACTCAGAGGATAGTGATTTACTCGGAGTGTGGTGATTTAATCAGAGGGCGGTGATTTACTCAGAGGGTAGTGATTCACTCAGGGAGGATAGCGATTTACTCCGAGAGTGGTGATTCACTCAGAGATTGGTGATTCACTCAGAGGGTAGTGATTCACTCAGAGGGTGGTGATTCACTCAGAAGTTAGTGATTCACACAGAGGTTGGTGATTCACTCAGAGGGAAGTGATTTACTCAGAGGGTAGTGATTCACTCAGACGGTAGTGATTCACTCAGACGGTAGAGATTCACTCAGAGGGTGGTGATTCACTAAGAGGGTAGTGATTCACTCAGAGGATAGTGAGCCACTCAGAGGGTGGTGATCACTCAGAGCGTAGTGATTCACACAGACAGTAGTGATTCACTCAGAGGGTGGTGATTTACTCAGAGGGTGGTATTTCACTCAGAGGATGGTGATTCACTCAGAGTGTGGTGATTCAATCAGAGGGTAGTGATTTACTCGGAGGGTGGTGATTCACTCAGCGGATAGTGATTCACTCACAGGGTAGTGATTCACTCAGAGGGTAGTCATTTACTCAGAGGGTAGTGATTCAATCAGTGGGTAGTGATTTACTCGGAGGGAAGTGATTTACTCGGAGTGTGGTGATTTGCTCAGAGGGTTGTGATTTACTCAGAGTGTAGTGATTCACTCAGAGGGTAGTGATTCACTCAGTGGATGGTGATTCACTCAGAGGGTAGTGATTCACTTAGAGGGTAGTTATTTACTCAGAGGGTGGTGATTCACTAAGAGATTAGTGATTCACTCAGAGCGTAGTGAGTCACTCAGAGGGTGGTGATCACTCAGAGCGTAGTGATGCACACAGACAGTAGTGATTCACTCAGAGGGTGGTGATTCACTCAGAGAGTAGTGATTCAATCAGACGGTAGTGATTCACTCAGAGGGTGGTGATTCACTCAGAGGAATGTGATTCACTCAGAGTATGGTGATTCAATCAGAGGGTAGTGATTCACTTAGAGGGTGGTGATTCACTCAGAGGGTAGTGATTTACTCGGAGGGTGGTGATTCACTCAGCGGGTAGTGATTTACTCACAGGGTAGTGATTCACTCAGAGTGTGTTGATTCACTCAGAGGGTAGTGATTCACTCAGAGGGTGGTGATTTACTCAGTTGGTGGTGATTCACTAAGAGGGTAGTGATTCACTCAGAGGTTAGTGATTTACTCGGAGGGTAGTGATTCACTCAGAGGATAGTGATTTACTCGGAGTGTGGTGATTTAATCAGAGGGCGGTGATTTACTCAGAGGGTAGTGATTCACTCAGGGAGGATAGCGATTTACTCCGAGAGTGGTGATTCACTCAGAGATTGGTGATTCACTCAGAGGGTAGTGATTCACTCAGAGGGTGGTGATTCACTCAGAAGTTAGTGATTCACACAGAGGTTGGTGATTCACTCAGAGGGAAGTGATTTACTCGGAGGGTAGTGATTCACTCAGACGGTAGTGATTCACTCAGACGGTAGAGATTCACTCAGAGGGTGGTGATTCACTAAGAGGGTAGTGATTCACTCAGAGGATAGTGAGCCACTCAGAGGGTGGTGATCACTCAGAGCGTAGTGATTCACACAGACAGTAGTGATTCACTCAGAGGGTGGTGATTTACTCAGAGGGTGGTATTTCACTCAGAGGATGGTGATTCACTCAGAGTGTGGTGATTCAATCAGAGGGTAGTGATTTACTCGGAGGGTGGTGATTCACTCAGCGGATAGTGATTCACTCACAGGGTAGTGATTCACTCAGAGGGTAGTCATTTACTCAGAGGGTAGTGATTCAATCAGTGGGTAGTGATTTAATCGGAGGGAAGTGATTTACTCGGAGTGTGGATATTTGCTCAGAGGGTTGTGATTTACTCAGAGTGTAGTGATTCACTCAGAGGGTAGTGATTCACTCAGTGGATGGTGATTCACTCAGAGGGTAATGATTCACTTAGAGGGTAGTTATTTACTCAGAGGGTGGTGATTCACTAAGAGATTAGTGATTCACTCAGAGCGTAGTGAGTCACTCAGAGGGTGGTGATCACTCACAGCGTAGTGATGCACACAGACAGTAGTGATTCACTCAGAGGGTGGTGATTCACTCAGAGAGTAGTGATTCAATCAGACGGTAGTGATTCACTCAGAGGGTGGTGATTCACTCAGAGGAATGTGATTCACTCAGAGTATGGTGATTCAATCAGAGGGTAGTGATTCACTTAGAGGGTGGTGATTCACTCAGAGGGTAGTGATTTACTCGGAGGGTGGTGATTCACTCAGCGGGTAGTGATTTACTCACAGGGTAGTGATTCACTCAGAGTGTGTTGATTCACTCAGAGGGTAGTGATTCACTCAGAGGGTGGTGATTTACTCAGTTGGTGGTGATTCACTAAGAGGGTAGTGATTCACTCAGAAGTTAGTTATTTACTCGGAGGGTAGTGATTCACTCAGAGGGTAGTGATTTACTCGGAGTGTGGTGATTTAATCAGAGGGCGGTGATTTACTCAGAGGGTAGTGATTGACTCAGGGAGGATAGCGATTTACTCCGAGAGTGGTGATTCACTCAGACATTGGTGATTCACTCAGAGGGTAGTGATTCACTCAGAGGGTGGTGATTCACTCAGAGGGTAGTGATTCACTCAGAGGGTGGTGATTTACTCAGTTGGTGGTGATTCACTAAGAGGGTAGTGATTCACTCAGAGGTTAGTGATTTACTCGGAGGGTAGTGATTCACTCAGAGGATAGTGATTTACTCGGAGTGTGGTGATTTAATCAGATGGCGGTGATTTACTCAGAGGGTAGTGATTCACTCAGGAGGATAGCGATTTACTCCGAGAGTGGTGATTCACTCAGAGATTGGTGATTCACTCAGAGGGTAGTGATTCACTCAGAGGGTGGTGATTCACTCAGAAGTTAGTGATTCACACAGAGGTTGGTGATTCACTCAGAGGGAAGTGATTTACTCGGAGGGTAGTGATTCACTCAGACGGTAGTGATTCACTCAGACGGTAGAGATTCACTCAGAGGGTGGTGATTCACTAAGAGGGTAGTGATTCACTCAGAGGATAGTGAGCCACTCAGAGGGTGGTGATCACTCAGAGCGTAGTGATTCACACAGACAGTAGTGATTCACTCAGAGGGTGGTGATTTACTCAGAGGGTGGTATTTCACTCAGAGGATGGTGATTCACTCAGAGTGTGGTGATTCAATCAGAGGGTAGTGATTTACTCGGAGGGTGGTGATTCACTCAGCGGATAGTGATTCACTCACAGGGTAGTGATTCACTCAGAGGGTAGTCATTTACTCAGAGGGTGGTGATTCACTCAGAGGGTAGTGTTTCACTCAGAGGGTAGTGATTTACTCAGAGTGTAGTGATTCACTCAGAGGGCGGTGATTCACTCAGAGGTTAGTGTTTCACTCAGATGGTGGTGATTCACTCAGCGAGTGGTGAATCACTCAGAGGGTAGTGATTCACTTAGAGGGTAGTGATTCACTCAGAGGTTAGTGATTCACTCAGAGGGTGGTGATTCTCTCAGAGGGTAGTGATTCACACTGAGGGTAGTGATTCACTCAGAGGATAGTGAATCATTCAGAGGGTGGTGATTCACTCAGCGAGTGGTGAATCACTCAGAGGGTGGTGATTCACTCAGAGGGTAGTGATTCACTCAGAGGGTGGTGATTCACTCAGAGGGTAGTGATTCACTCAGAGGGTAGTGATTCACTCAGTGGATGGTGATTCACTCAGAGGGTAGTGATTCACTTAGAGGGTAGTTATTTACTCAGAGGGTGGTGATTCACTAAGAGATTAGTGATTCACTCAGAGCGTAGTGAGTCACTCAGAGGGTGGTGATCACTCAGAGCGTAGTGATGCACACAGACAGTAGTGATTCACTCAGACGGTGGTGATTCACTCAGAGAGTAGTGATTCAATCAGACGGTCATGATTCACTCAGAGGGTGGTGATTCACTCAGAGGAATGTGATTCACTCAGAGTATGGTGATTCAATCAGAGGGTAGTGATTCACTTAGAGGGTGGTGATTCACTCAGAGGGTAGTGATTTACTCGGATGGTGGTGATTCACTCAGCGGGTAGTGATTTACTCACAGGGTAGTGATTCACTCACAGGGTGCTGATTCACTCAGAGTGTGTTGATTCACTCAGAGGGTAGTGATTCACTCAGAGGATGGTGATTCACTAAGAGGGTAATGATTCACTCAGAGGATAGTGAGTCACTCAGAGGGTGGTGATCACTCAGAGCGTAGTGATTCACACAGACAGTAGTGATTCACTCAGAGGGTGTTGATTCACTCAGAGGGTAGTGATTCTCTCAGAGGGTGCTGATTTACTCAGAGGGTGGTGTTTCACTAAGAGGGTAGTGATTCACTCAGAGTATAGTGAGTCACTCAGAGGGTGGTGATCACTCAGAGCGTAGTGATGCACACAGACATTAGTGATTCACTCAGACGGTAGTGATTCACTCAGAGGGTGGTGATTCACTCAGAGGGCATTGATTCACTCAGAATGTGGTGATTCAATCAGAGGTTAGTGATTCACTCAGAGGGTGGTGATTCACTCAGAGGGTAGTGATTCACTCAGAGGGTGGTAGATTTATTCAATTGGTGGTGATTCACTAAGAGGGTAGTGATTCACTCAGAGGTTAGTGATTTACTCGGAGGGTAGTGATTCACTCAGAGGGTAGTGATTTACTCGGAGTGTGGTGATTTAATCAGAGGGCGGTGATTTACTCAGAGGGTAGTGATTCACTCAGGGAGGATAGCGATTTACTCCGAGAGTGGTGATTCACTCAGAGATTGGTGATTCACTCAGAGTGTAGTGATTCACTCAGAGGATGGTGATTCACTAAGAGGGTAGTGATTCACTCAGAGGATAGTGAGTCATTCAGAGGGTGGTGATCACTCAGAGCGTAGTGATTCACACAGAGGATGGTGATTCACTCAGAGTGTGGTGATTCAATCAGAGGGTAGTGATTTACTCGGAGGGTGGTGATTCACTCAGCGGGTAGTGGTTCACTCACAGGGTAGTGATTCACTTAGAGGGTAGTCATTTACTCAGAGGGTAGTGATTCAATCAGAGGGTAGTGATTTACTCGGAAGGTGGTGATTCACTCAGCGGGTAGTGATTCACTCACAGGGTAGTGATTCACTCACAGGGTGCTGATTCACTCAGAGTGTGTTGATTCACTCAGAGGTTAGTGATTCACTCAGAGGGTAGTCATTTACTCAGAGGGTCGTGATTCACTCAGAGGGTAGTGATTTACTCAGAGGTGGTGATTTAATCAGAGGGCGGTGAATTACGCAGACGGTAGTGATTCACTCAGGGAGCATAGCGATTTACTCCGAGAGTGGTTATTCGCTCAGAGATTGGTGATTCACTCAGAGGGTAGTGATTCACTCAGAGGGTGGTGATTCACTCAGAGGGTGGTGATTCATTCAGAGGGTAGTGATTTACTCAGAGGGTGCTGATTCACTCAGAGGGTAGTGATTCACTCAGAGGGTGGTGATTCACTCAGAGGGTAGTGATTTACTCGGAGGGTGGTGATTCATTCAGAGGGTAGTGATTTACTCGGAGTGTGGTGATTTGCTCAGAGGGCGGTAATTTACTCAGATGGTAGTGATTCACTCTGGGGGGATAGAGTTTTATTCAGAGTGAAAGTGATTTACTTGGAGGGTGGTGATTCACTCAGAGGGTAGTGAGTCACTCACAGGGTGGTAGATTTACTCAATTGGTGGTGATTCACTAAGAGGGTAGTGATTCACTCAGAGGGTGGTGATTCACTCAGAGGGTAGTGATTCACTCAGAGGGTGGTAGATTTACTCAATTGGTGGTGATTCACTAAGAGGGTAGTGATTCACTCAGAGGTTAGTGATTTATTCGGAGGGTAGTGATTCACTCAGAGGGTAGTGATTTACTCGGAGTGTGGTGATTTAATCAGAGGGCGGTGATTTACTCAGAGGGTAGTGATTCACTCAGGGAGGATAGCGATTTACTCCGAGAGTGGTGATTCACTCAGAGATTGGTGATTCAGTCAGAGTGTAGTGATTCACTCAGAGGATGGTGATTCAATAAGAGTGTGGTGATTCACTCAGAGGATAGTGAGTCATTCAGAAGGTGGTGATCAATCAGAGGGTGGTGATTCACTCAGAGGATGGTGATTCACTCAGAGTGTGGTGATTCAATCAGAGGGTAGTGATTTACTCGGAGGGTGGTGATTCACTCAGCGGGTAGTGGTTCACTCACAGGGTAGTGATTCACTCAGAGGGTAGTCATTTACTCAGAGGGTAGTGATTCAATCAGAGGGTAGTGATTTACTCGGAAGGTGGTGATTCACTCAGCGGGTAGTGATTCACTCACAGGGTAGTGATTCACTCACAGGGTGCTGATTCACTCAGAGTGTGTTGATTCACTCAGAGGTTAGTGATTCACTCAGAGGGTAGTCATTTACTCAGAGGGTCGTGATTCACTCAGAGGGTAGTGATTTACTCAGAGGTGGTGATTTAATCAGAGGGCGGTGAATTACGCAGACGGTAGTGATTCACTCAGGGAGCATAGCGATTTACTCCGAGAGTGGTTATTCGCTCAGAGATTGGTGATTCACTCAGAGGGTAGTGATTCACTCAGAGGGTGGTGATTCACTCAGAGGGTGGTGATTCATTCAGAGGGTAGTGATTTACTCAGAGGGTGCTGATTCACTCAGAGGGTAGTGATTCACTCAGAGGGTGGTGATTCACTCAGAGGGTAGTGATTTACTCGGAGGGTGGTGATTCATTCAGAGGGTAGTGATTTACTCGGAGTGTGGTGATTTGCTCAGAGGGCGGTAATTTACTCAGATGGTAGTGATTCACTCTGGGGGGATAGAGTTTTATTCAGAGTGAAAGTGATTTACTTGGAGGGTGGTGATTCACTAAGAGGGTCGTGAGTCACTCAGAGCGTTATGATCACTCAGAGCGTAGTGATTCACACAGACCGTAGTGATTCACTCAGAGGGTAGTGAGTCACTCAGAGGGTGGTGATTCACTCAGAGCGTAGTGATTTACTCAGAGGGTAGTGATTCACTCAGAGGGTAGTGATTGATTCAGATGGTAGTCATTCACTCAGAGGGTGGTGATCCACTCAGAGGGCAGTGATTCACTCAGAGGGTGGTGATTCACTCAGAGGGTAGTGTTTCACTCAGAGGGTAGTGATTTACTCAGAGTGTGGTGATTTGCTCAGAGGGCGTTGATTTACTCAGATGGTAGTGATTCACTCAGGGAAGATAGCGATTTACTCCGAGAGTGGTGATTCACTCAGAGATTGGTGATTCACTCAGAGGGTAGTGATTCACTCAGAGGGTGGTGATTCACTCAGAGGGTAGTGATTCACTCAGAGGGTGGTGATTTACTCAGTTGGTGGTGATTCACTAAGAGGGTAGTGATTCACTCAGAGGTTAGTGATTTACTCGGAGGGTAGTGATTTACTGAGAGGATAGTGATTTACTCGGAGTGTGGTGATTTAATCAGAGGGCGGTGATTTACTCAGAGGGTAGTGATTCACTCAGGGAGGATAGCGATTTACTCCGAGAGTGGTGATTCACTCAGAGATTGGTGATTCACTCAGAGGGTAGTGATTCACTCAGAGGGTGGTGATTCACTCAGACGGTAGTGATTCACTCAGACAGTAGAGATTCACTCAGAGGGTGGTGATTCACTAAGAGGGTAGTGATTCACTCAGAGGATAGTGAGCCACTCAGAGGGTGGTGATCACTCAGAGCGTAGTGATTCACACAGACAGTAGTGATTCACTCAGAGGGTGGTGATTTACTCAGAGGGTGTTATTTCACTCAGAGGATGGTGATTCACTCAGAGTGTGGTGATTCAATCAGAGGGTAGTGATTTACTCGGAGGGTGGTGATTCACTCAGCGGATAGTGATTCACTCACAGGGTAGTGATTCACTCAGAGGGTAGTCATTTACTCAGAGGGTAGTGATTCAATCAGTGGGTAGTGATTTACTCGGAGGGAAGTGATTTACTCGGAGTGTGGTGATTTGCTCAGAGGGTTGTGATTTACTCAGAGTGTAGTGATTCACTCAGAGGGCAGTGATTCACTCAGAGGTTAGTGTTTCACTCAGATGGTGGTGATTCACTCAGCGAGTGGTGAATCACTCAGAGGGTAGTGATTCACTTAGAGGGTAGTGATTCACTCAGAGGTTAGTGATTCACTCAGAGGGTGGTGATTCTCTCAGAGGGTAGTGATTCACACTGAGGGTAGTGATTCACTCAGAGGATAGTGAATCATTCAGAGGGTGGTGATTCACTCAGCGAGTGGTGAATCACTCAGAGGGTGGTGATTCACTCAGAGGGTAGTGATTCACTCAGAGGGTGGTGATTCACTCAGAGGGTAGTGATTCACTCAGAGGGTAGTGATTCACTCAGCGGATGGTGATTCACTCAGAGGGTAGTGATTCACTTAGAGGGTAGTTATTTACTCAGAGTGTGGTGATTCACTAAGAGATTAGTGATTCACTCAGAGGGTGGTGATTCACTCAGAGGGTGGTGATTCATTCAGAGGGTAGTGATTTACTCAGAGGGTGCTGATTCACTCAGAGGGTAGTGATTCACTCAGAGGGTGGTGATTCACTCAGAGGGTAGTGATTTACTCGGAGGGTGGTGATTCATTCAGAGGGTAGTGATTTACTCGGAGTGTGGTGATTTGCTCAGAGGGCGGTAATTTACTCAGATGGTAGTGATTCACTCTGGGGGGATAGAGTTTTATTCAGAGTGAAAGTGATTTACTTGGAGGGTGGTGATTCACTAAGAGGGTCGTGAGTCACTCAGAGCGTTATGATCACTCAGAGCGTAGTGATTCACACAGACCGTAGTGATTCACTCAGAGGGTAGTGAGTCACTCACAGGGTGGTGATTCACTCAGAGCGTAGTGATTCACTCAGACTGTAGTGATTCACTGAGAGGGTGGTGATTCACTCAGAGGGTAGTGCTTCACTGAGAGCGTGGTGATTTACTCAGAGGGTAGTGATTTACTCAGAGGGTAGTGATTCACTCAGAGGGTAGTGATTGATTCAGATGGTAGTCATTCACTCAGAGGGTGGTGATCCACTCAGGGGGCAGTGATTCACTCAGAGGGTGGTGATTCACTCAGAGGGTAGTGTTTCACTCAGAGGGTAGTGATTTATTCAGAGTGTGGTGATTTGCTCAGAGGGCGTTGATTTACTCAGATGGTAGTGATTCACTCAGGGAAGATAGCGATTTACTCAGAGAGTGGTGATTCACTCAGAGATTGGTGATTCACTCAGAGGATAGCGATTTACTCAGAGAGTGGTGATTCACTCAGAGGGTTGTCATTCACTCAGTTGGTAGTCATTCACTCAGAGGGTGGTGATTCACTCAGAGGGTAGTGATTCACTCAGAGGCTAGTGCTTCACTCAGAGAGTGGTGATTTACTCAGAGGTTAGTGATTTACTCGGAGGGTGGTGATTTACTCAGAGCGTAGTGATTCACTCAGAGGGTAGTGATTCACTCAGAGGGTGGTGATTCACTCAGAGGGTAGTGATTCACTCAGAGTGTGGTGATTCAATCAGAGGGTAGTGATTCACTCAGAGGGTGGTGATTCACTCAGAGGGTGGTGATTCACACAGAGGGTAGTGCTTCCCTCAGAGGGTAGGTGCTTCCCTCAAATGGTAGTGATTCACTCAAAGAGTGGTGATTCGCTCACAGGGTTTTGATTCACTCAGAGGGTAGTGATTCACTCAGGGAGGATAGCGATTTACTCAGAGAGTGGTGATTCACTCAGACATTGGTGATTCACTCAGAGGGTAGTGATTCATTCAGAGGGTGGTGATTCACTCAGAGGGAAGTGATTTTCTAGGAGGGTGGTGATTCACTCAGACGGTAGTGATTCACTCAGAGGTTCGTGATTCACTCAGTGGGTAGTGATACACTCAGACGGTCGTGAATCACTCATAGGGTGGTGATTCACTCAGAGGGTAGTGATTCACTCAGACAGTGGTGATTCACTCAGAGGGTGTTGATTCACTCAGAGGATAGTGATTCACTCAGAAGGTGCTAATTTACTCAGAGGGTGGTGATTCACTCAGAGGGTGGTGATTCACTCAGAGGGTAGTGATTCACACAGAGGGTAGTTATTCACTCAGAGGATGGTGATTCACTCAGAGGGTAGTGATTCACTTAGAGGGTAGTTATTTACTCAGAGGGTGGTGACTCACTAAGAGATTAGTGATTCACTCAGAGCGTAGTGAGTCAGTCAGAGGGTAGTGATTCACTCAGAGCGTAGTGATTCACTCAGAGTGTAGTGATTCACTCAGCGGATGGTGATTCGCTCAGAGGGTAGTGATTCACTTAGAGGATAGTTATTTACTCAGAGGGTGGTGATTCACTAAGAGATTAGTGATTCACTCAGAGCGTAGTGAGTCACTCAGAGGGTGGTGATCACTCAGAGGTTAGTGATTCAATCAGAGGGTAGTGATTTACTCGGAGGGTGGTGATTCACTCAGCGGATAGTGATTCACTCACAGGGTAGTGATTCACTCAGAGGGTAGTCATTTACTCAGAGAGTAGTGATTCAATCAGAGGGTAGTGATTTACTCGGAGGGAAGTGATTTACTCGGAGTGTGGTGATTTGCTCAGAGGATTGTGATTTACTCAGAGTGTAGTGATTCACTCAGAGGGCGGTGATTCACTCAGAGGTTAGTGATTCACTCAGAGGGTGGTGATTCTCTCAGAGGGTAGTGATTCACATTGAGGGTAGTGATTCACTCAGAGGTTAGTGATTCACTCAGAGGGTGGTGATTCTCTCAGAGGGTAGTGATTCACACTGAGGGTAGTGATTCACTCAGAGGATAGTGAATCATTCAGAGGGTGGTGATTCACTCAGAGAGTGGTGAATCACTCAGAGGGTGGTGATTCACTCAGAGGGTAGTGATTTACTCAGAGGGTAGTGATTCACTCAGAGGGTGGTGATTCACTCAGAGGGTAGTGATTCACTCAGAGGGTAGTGATTCACTCAGCCGATGGTGATTCACTCAGAGGGTAGTGATTCACTTAGAGGGTAGTTATTTACTCAGAGGGTGGTGATTCACTAAGAGATTAGTGATTCACTCAGAGCGTAGTGAGTCACTCAGAGGGTGCTGATTCACTCAGAGTGTAGTGATTCACTCAGAGGGTAGTGATTCACTCAGTGGATGGTGATTCACTCAGAGGGTAGTGATTCACTTAGAGGGTAGTTATTTACTCAGAGGGTGGTGATTCACTAAGAGATTAGTGATTCACTCAGAGCGTAGTGATTCACTCAGAGGGTAGTGATTTAATCGGAATGTGGTGATTTGCTCAGAGGGCGTTGATTTACTCAGATGGTAGTGATTCACTCAGGGAGGATAGAGTTTAACTCAGAGTGAAAGTGATTTACATGGAGGGTGGTGATTCACTAAGAGGGTAGTGAGTCACTCAGAGGGTGTTGATCACTCTGAGCATAGTGATTCACATAGACCGTAGTGATTCACTCAGAGGGTAGTGAGTCACTCACAGGGTGGTGATTCACTCAGAGCGTAGTGATTCACTCAGACCATAGTCATTCACTCAGAGGGTGGTGATTCATTCAGATGGTAGTGATTCGCTCAGAGGGTGGTCATTCACTCAGAAGATGGTGATTCACTCAGAGTGTGGTGATTCAATCAGAGGGTAGTGATTTACTCGGAGGGTAGTGATTCACTCAGATGGTAGTCTTTCACTCAGATGGTGGTGATTCACTTTGAGGGTAGTGATTTACTCGGAGGGTGGTGATTTACTCAGAGGGTAGTGATTCACTCAGAGGGTAGTGATTTACTCAGAGGGTAGTGATTCACTCAGAGGGTAGTGATTTACTCGGAATGTGGTGATTTGCTCAGAGGGCGGTGATTTACTCAGATGGTAATGATTCACTCAGGGAGGATAGAGTTTTACTCAGAGTGAAAGTGATTTACTTGGAGGGTGGTGATTCACTAAGAGGGTAGTGAGTCACTCAGAGGGTGGTGATCACTCAGAGCATAGTGATTCACTCAGAGGGTAGTGATGCACTCAGCGGGTAGTGATTCACTCAGAGGATAGTGAATCATTCAGAGGGTGGTGATTCACTCAGTGAGTGGTGAATCACTCAGAGGGTGGTGATTCACTCAGAGGGTGGTGATTCACTCAGAGGGTAGTGATTTACTCAGAGGGTAGTGATTCACTCAGAGGGTAGTCATTTACTCAGAGAGTAGTGATTCAATCAGAGGGTAGTGATTTACTCGGAGGGAAGTGATTTACTCGGAGTGTGTTGATTTGCTCAGAGGGTTGTGATTTACTCAGAGTGTAGTGATTCACTCAGAGGGCGGTGATTCACTCAGAGGTTAGTGATTCACTCAGAGGGTGGTGATTCTCTCAGAGGGTAGTGATTCACATTGAG
Source organism: Pristiophorus japonicus (assembly GCF_044704955.1). Taxonomy (NCBI): domain Eukaryota; kingdom Metazoa; phylum Chordata; class Chondrichthyes; family Pristiophoridae; genus Pristiophorus; species Pristiophorus japonicus. Next base: position 74,428,497 of record NC_091990.1, read on the forward strand.
GGTAGTGATTCACTCAGAGGTTAGTGATTCACTCAGAGGGTGGTGATTCTCTCAGAGGGTAGTGATTCACACTGAGGGTAGTGATTCACTCAGAGGATAGTGAATCATTCAGAGGGTGGTGATTCACTCAGAGAGTGGTGAATCACTCAGAGGGTGGTGATTAACTCAGAGGATAGTGATTTACTCAGAGGGTAGTGATTCACTCAGAGGGTGGTGATTCACTCAGAGGGTAGTGATTCACTCAGAGGGTAGTGATTCACTCAGCGGATGGTGATTCACTCAGAGGGTAGTGATTCACTCAGAGGGTAGTCATTTACTCAGAGAGTAGTGATTCACTCAGAGGGTAGTGATTTACTCGGAATGTGGTGATTTGCTCAGAGGCCGGTGATTTACTCAGATGGTAATGATTCACTCAGGGAGGATAGAGTTTTACTCAGAGTGAAAGTGATTTACTTGGAGGGTGGTGATTCACTAAGAGGGTAGTGAGTCACTCAGAGGGTGGTGATCACTCAGAGCATAGTGATTCACTCAGAGGGTAGTGATGCACTCAGCGGGTAGTGATTCACTCAGAGGATAGTGAATCATTCAGAGGGTGGTGATTCACTCAGTGAGTGGTGAATCACTCAGAGGGTGGTGATTCACTCAGAGGGTGGTGATTCACTCAGAGGGTAGTGATTTACTCAGAGGGTAGTGATTCACTCAGAGGGTAGTCATTTACTCAGAGAGTAGTGATTCAATCAGAGGGTAGTGATTTACTCGGAGGGAAGTGATTTACTCGGAGTGTGGTGATTTGCTCAGAGGATTGTGATTTACTCAGAGTGTAGTGATTCACTCAGAGGGCGGTGATTCACTCAGAGGTTAGTGATTCACTCAGAGGGTGGTGATTCTCTCAGAGGGTAGTGATTCACATTGAGGGTAGTGATTCACTCAGAGGTTAGTGATTCACTCAGAGGGTGGTGATTCTCTCAGAGGGTAGTGATTCACACTGAGGGTAGTGATTCACTCAGAGGATAGTGAATCATTCAGAGGGTGGTGATTCACTCAGAGAGTGGTGAATCACTCAGAGGGTGGTGATTCACTCAGAGGGTAGTGATTTACTCAGAGGGTAGTGATTCACTCAGAGGGTGGTGATTCACTCAGAGGGTAGTGATTCACTCAGAGGGTAGTGATTCACTCAGCGGATGGTGATTCACTCAGAGGGTAGTGATTCACTTAGAGGGTAGTTATTTACTCAGAGGGTGGTGATTCACTAAGAGATTAGTGATTCACTCAGAGCGTAGTGAGTCACTCAGAGGGTGCTGATTCACTCAGAGTGTAGTGATTCACTCAGAGGGTAGTGATTCACTCAGAGGGTAGTGATTCACTCAGAGGGTAGTGATTCACTCAGAGGGTAGTGATTTACTCGGAATGTGGTGATTTGCTCAGAGGGCGGTGATTTACTCAGATGGTAATGATTCACTCAGGGAGGATAGAGATTTACTCAGAGTGAAAGTGATTTACTTGGAGGGTGGTGATTCACTAAGAGGGTAGTGAGTCACTCAGAGGGTGGTGATCACTCAGAGCATAGTGATTCACTCAGAGGGTAGTGATGCACTCAGCGGGTAGTGATTCACTCAGAGGATAGTGAATCATTCAGAGGGTGGTGATTCACTCAGTGAGTGGTGAATCACTCAGAGGGTGGTGATTCATTCAGAGGGTGGTGATTCACTCAGAGGGTAGTGATTTACTCAGAGGGTAGTGATTCACTCAGAGGGTAGTCATTTACTCAGGGAGTAGTGATTCAATCAGAGGGTAGTGATTTACTCGGAGGGAAGTGATTTACTCGGAGTGTGTTGATTTGCTCAGAGGATTGTGATTTACTCAGAGTGTAGTGATTCACTCAGAGGGCGGTGATTCACTCAGAGGTTAGTGATTCACTCAGAGGGTGGTGATTCTCTCAGAGGGTAGTGATTCACATTGAGGGTAGTGATTCACTCAGAGGTTAGTGATTCACTCAGAGGGTGGTGATTCTCTCAGAGGGTAGTGATTCACACTGAGGGTAGTGATTCACTCAGAGGATAGTGAATCATTCAGAGGGTGGTGATTCACTCAGAGAGTGGTGAATCACTCAGAGGGTGGTGATTAACTCAGAGGATAGTGATTTACTCAGAGGGTAGTGATTCACTCAGAGGGTGGTGATTCACTCAGAGGGTAGTGATTCACTCAGCGGATGGTGATTCACTCAGAGCGTAGTGATTCACTCAGACCGTAGTGATTCACTGAGAGGGTGGTGATTCACTCAGAGGGTAGTGCTTCACTGAGAGCGTGGTGATTTACTCAGAGGGTAGTGATTTACTCAGAGGGTAGTGATTCACTCAGAGGGTAGTGATTGATTCAGATGGTAGTCATTCACTCAGAGGGTGGTGATCCACTCAGAGGGCAGTGATTCACTCAGAGGGTGGTGATTCACTCAGAGGGTAGTGTTTCACTCAGAGGGTAGTGATTTACTCAGAGTGTGGTGATTTGCTCAGAGGGCGTTGATTTACTCAGATGGTAGTGATTCACTCAGGGAAGATAGCGATTTACTCAGAGAGTGGTGATTCACTCAGAGATTGGTGATTCACTCAGAGGATAGCGATTTACTCAGAGAGTGGTGATTCACTCAGAGGGTTGTCATTCACTCAGTTGGTAGTCATTCACTCAGAGGGTGGTGATTCACTCAGAGGGTAGTGATTCACTCAGAGGCTAGTGCTTCACTCAGAGAGTGGTGATTTACTCAGAGGTTAGTGATTTACTCGGAGGGTGGTGATTTACTCAGAGCGTAGTGATTCACTCAGAGGGTAGTGATTCACTCAGAGGGTGGTGATTCACTCAGAGGGTAGTGATTCACTCAGAGTGTGGTGATTCAATCAGAGGGTAGTGATTCACTCAGAGGGTGGTGATTCACTCAGAGGGTGGTGATTCACACAGAGGGTAGTGCTTCCCTCAGAGGGTAGGTGCTTCCCTCAAATGGTAGTGATTCACTCAAAGAGTGGTGATTCGCTCACAGGGTTTTGATTCACTCAGAGGGTAGTGATTCACTCAGGGAGGATAGCGATTTACTCAGAGAGTGGTGATTCACTCAGACATTGGTGATTCACTCAGAGGGTAGTGATTCATTCAGAGGGTGGTGATTCACTCAGAGGGAAGTGATTTTCTAGGAGGGTGGTGATTCACTCAGACGGTAGTGATTCACTCAGAGGTTCGTGATTCACTCAGTGGGTAGTGATACACTCAGACGGTCGTGAATCACTCATAGGGTGGTGATTCACTCAGAGGGTAGTGATTCACTCAGACAGTGGTGATTCACTCAGAGGGTGTTGATTCACTCAGAGGATAGTGATTCACTCAGAAGGTGCTGATTTACTCAGAGGGTGGTGATTCACTCAGAGGGTGGTGATTCACTCAGAGGGTAGTGATTCACACAGAGGGTAGTTATTCACTCAGAGGATGGTGATTCACTCAGAGGGTAGTGATTCACTTAGAGGGTAGTTATTTACTCAGAGGGTGGTGACTCACGAAGAGATTAGTGATTCACTCAGAGCGTAGTGAGTCAGTCAGAGGGTAGTGATTCACTCAGAGCGTAGTGATTCACTCAGAGTGTAGTGATTCACTCAGCGGATGGTGATTCGCTCAGAGGGTAGTGATTCACTTAGAGGATAGTTATTTACTCAGAGGGTGGTGATTCACTAAGAGGTTAGTGATTCACTCAGAGGGTGGTGATTCTCTCAGAGGGTAGTGATTCACATTGAGGGTAGTGATTCACTCAGAGGTTAGTGATTCACTCAGAGGGTGGTGATTCTCTCAGAGGGTAGTGATTCACACTGAGGGTAGTGATTCACTCAGAGGATAGTGAATCATTCAGAGGGTGGTGATTCACTCAGAGAGTGGTGAATCACTCAGAGGGTGGTGATTAACTCAGAGGATAGTGATTTACTCAGAGGGTAGTGATTCACTCAGAGGGTGGTGATTCACTCAGAGGGTAGTGATTCACTCAGCGGATGGTGATTCACTCAGAGCGTAGTGATTCACTCAGACCGTAGTGATTCACTGAGAGGGTGGTGATTCACTCAGAGGGTAGTGCTTCACTGAGAGCGTGGTGATTTACTCAGAGGGTAGTGATTTACTCAGAGGGTAGTGATTCACTCAGAGGGTAGTGATTGATTCAGATGGTAGTCATTCACTCAGAGGGTGGTGATCCACTCAGAGGGCAGTGATTCACTCAGAGGGTGGTGATTCACTCAGAGGGTAGTGTTTCACTCAGAGGGTAGTGATTTACTCAGAGTGTGGTGATGTGCTCAGAGGGCGTTGATTTACTCAGATGGTAGTGATTCACTCAGGGAAGATAGCGATTTACTCAGAGAGTGGTGATTCACTCAGAGATTGGTGATTCACTCAGAGGATAGCGATTTACTCAGAGAGTGGTGATTCACTCAGAGGGTTGTCATTCACTCAGTTGGTAGTCATTCACTCAGAGGGTGGTGATTCACTCAGAGGGTAGTGATTCACTCAGAGGCTAGTGCTTCACTCAGAGAGTGGTGATTTACTCAGAGGTTAGTGATTTACTCGGAGGGTGGTGATTTACTCAGAGCGTAGTGATTCACTCAGAGGGTAGTGATTCACTCAGAGGGTGGTGATTCACTCAGAGGGTAGTGATTCACTCAGAGTGTGGTGATTCAATCAGAGGGTAGTGATTCACTCAGAGGGTGGTGATTCACTCAGAGGGTGGTGATTCACACAGAGGGTAGTGCTTCCCTCAGAGGGTAGGTGCTTCCCTCAAATGGTAGTGATTCACTCAAAGAGTGGTGATTCGCTCACAGGGTTTTGATTCACTCAGAGGGTAGTGATTCACTCAGGGAGGATAGCGATTTACTCAGAGAGTGGTGATTCACTCAGACATTGGTGATTCACTCAGAGGGTAGTGATTCATTCAGAGGGTGGTGATTCACTCAGAGGGAAGTGATTTTCTAGGAGGGTGGTGATTCACTCAGACGGTAGTGATTCACTCAGAGGTTCGTGATTCACTCAGTGGGTAGTGATACACTCAGACGGTCGTGAATCACTCATAGGGTGGTGATTCACTCAGAGGGTAGTGATTCACTCAGACAGTGGTGATTCACTCAGAGGGTGTTGATTCACTCAGAGGATAGTGATTCACTCAGAAGGTGCTGATTTACTCAGAGGGTGGTGATTCACTCAGAGGGTGGTGATTCACTCAGAGGGTAGTGATTCACACAGAGGGTAGTTATTCACTCAGAGGATGGTGATTCACTCAGAGGGTAGTGATTCACTTAGAGGGTAGTTATTTACTCAGAGGGTGGTGACTCACTAAGAGATTAGTGATTCACTCAGAGCGTAGTGAGTCAGTCAGAGGGTAGTGATTCACTCAGAGCGTAGTGATTCACTCAGAGTGTAGTGATTCACTCAGCGGATGGTGATTCGCTCAGAGGGTAGTGATTCACTTAGAGGATAGTTATTTACTCAGAGGGTGGTGATTCACTAAGAGATTAGTGATTCACTCAGAGCGTAGTGAGTCACTCAGAGGGTGGTGATCACTCAGAGGTTAGTGATTCAATCAGAGGGTAGTGATTTACTCGGAGGGTGGTGATTCACTCAGCGGATAGTGATTCACTCACAGGGTAGTGATTCACTCAGAGGGTAGTCATTTACTCAGAGAGTAGTGATTCAATCAGAGGGTAGTGATTTACTCGGAGGGAAGTGATTTACTCGGAGTGTGGTGATTTGCTCAGAGGATTGTGATTTACTCAGAGTGTAGTGATTCACTCAGAGGGCGGTGATTCACTCAGAGGTTAGTGATTCACTCAGAGGGTGGTGATTCTCTCAGAGGGTAGTGATTCACATTGAGGGTAGTGATTCACTCAGAGGTTAGTGATTCACTCAGAGGGTGGTGATTCTCTCAGAGGGTAGTGATTCACACTGAGGGTAGTGATTCACTCAGAGGATAGTGAATCATTCAGAGGGTGGTGATTCACTCAGAGAGTGGTGAATCACTCAGAGGGTGGTGATTCACTCAGAGGGTAGTGATTTACTCAGAGGGTAGTGATTCACTCAGAGGGTGGTGATTCACTCAGAGGGTAGTGATTCACTCAGAGGGTAGTGATTCACTCAGCGGATGGTGATTCACTCAGAGGGTAGTGATTCACTTAGAGGGTAGTTATTTACTCAGAGGGTGGTGATTCACTAAGAGATTAGTGATTCACTCAGAGCGTAGTGAGTCACTCAGAGGGTGCTGATTCACTCAGAGTGTAGTGATTCACTCAGAGGGTAGTGATTCACTCAGTGGATGGTGATTCACTCAGAGGGTAGTGATTCACTTAGAGGGTAGTTATTTACTCAGAGGGTGGTGATTCACTAAGAGATTAGTGATTCACTCAGAGCGTAGTGATTCACTCAGAGGGTAGTGATTTACTCGGAATGTGGTGATTTGCTCAGAGGGCGGTGATTTACTCAGATGGTAGTGATTCACTCAGGGAGGATAGAGTTTAACTCAGAGTGAAAGTGATTTACATGGAGGGTGGTGATTCACTAAGAGGGTAGTGAGTCACTCAGAGGGTGTTGATCACTCTGAGCATAGTGATTCACATAGACCGTAGTGATTCACTCAGAGGGTAGTGAGTCACTCACAGGGTGGTGATTCACTCAGAGCGTAGTGATTCACTCAGACCATAGTCATTCACTCAGAGGGTGGTGATTCATTCAGATGGTAGTGATTCGCTCAGAGGGTGGTGATTCACTCAGAAGATGGTGATTCACTCAGAGTGTGGTGATTCAATCAGAGGGTAGTGATTTACTCGGAGGGTAGTGATTCACTCAGATGGTAGTCTTTCACTCAGATGGTGGTGATTCACTTTGAGGGTAGTGATTTACTCGGAGGGTGGTGATTTACTCAGAGGGTAGTGATTCACTCAGAGGGTAGTGATTTACTCAGAGGGTAGTGATTCACTCAGAGGGTAGTGATTTACTCGGAATGTGGTGATTTGCTCAGAGGGCGGTGATTTACTCAGATGGTAATGATTCACTCAGGGAGGATAGAGTTTTACTCAGAGTGAAAGTGATTTACTTGGAGGGTGGTGATTCACTAAGAGGGTAGTGAGTCACTCAGAGGGTGGTGATCACTCAGAGCATAGTGATTCACTCAGAGGGTAGTGATGCACTCAGCGGGTAGTGATTCACTCAGAGGATAGTGAATCATTCAGAGGGTGGTGATTCACTCAGTGAGTGGTGAATCACTCAGAGGGTGGTGATTCACTCAGAGGGTGGTGATTCACTCAGAGGGTAGTGATTTACTCAGAGGGTAGTGATTCACTCAGAGGGTAGTCATTTACTCAGAGAGTAGTGATTCAATCAGAGGGTAGTGATTTACTCGGAGGGAAGTGATTTACTCGGAGTGTGTTGATTTGCTCAGAGGGTTGTGATTTACTCAGAGTGTAGTGATTCACTCAGAGGGCGGTGATTCACTCAGAGGTTAGTGATTCACTCAGAGGGTGGTGATTCTCTCAGAGGGTAGTGATTCACATTGAGGGTAGTGATTCACTCAGAGGTTAGTGATTCACTCAGAGGGTGGTGATTCTCTCAGAGGGTAGTGATTCACACTGAGGGTAGTGATTGACTCAGAGGATAGTGAATCATTCAGAGGGTGGTGATTCACTCAGAGAGTGGTGAATCACTCAGAGGGTGGTGATTAACTCAGAGGATAGTGATTTACTCAGAGGGTAGTGATTCACTCAGAGGGTGGTGATTCACTCAGAGGGTAGTGATTCACTCAGAGGGTAGTGATTCACTCAGCGGATGGTGATTCACTCAGAGGGTAGTGATTCACTCAGAGGGTAGTCATTTACTCAGAGAGTAGTGATTCAATCAGAGGGTAGTGATTTACTCGGAGGGAAGTGATTTACTCGGAGTGTGGTGATTTGCTCAGAGGATTGTGATTTACTCAGAGTGTAGTGATTCACTCAGAGGGCGGTGATTCACTCAGAGGTTAGTGATTCACTCAGAGGGTGGTGATTCTCTCAGAGGGTAGTGATTCACATTGAGGGTAGTGATTCACTCAGAGGTTAGTGATTCACTCAGAGGGTGGTGATTCTCTCAGAGGGTAGTGATTCACACTGAGGGTAGTGATTCACTCAGAGGATAGTGAATCATTCAGAGGGTGGTGATTCACTCAGAGAGTGGTGAATCACTCAGAGGGTGGTGATTCACTCAGAGGGTAGTGATTTACTCAGAGGGTAGTGATTCACTCAGAGGGTGGTGATTCACTCAGAGGGTAGTGATTCACTCAGAGGGTAGTGATTCACTCAGCGGATGGTGATTCACTCAGAGGGTAGTGATTCACTTAGAGGGTAGTTATTTACTCAGAGGGTGGTGATTCACTAAGAGATTAGTGATTCACTCAGAGCGTAGTGAGTCACTCAGAGGGTGCTGATTCACTCAGAGTGTAGTGATTCACTCAGAGGGTAGTGATTCACTCAGTGGATGGTGATTCACTCAGAGGGTAGTGATTCACTTAGAGGGTAGTTATTTACTCAGAGGGTGGTGATTCACTAAGAGATTAGTGATTCACTCAGAGCGTAGTGATTCACTCAGAGGGTAGTGATTTAATCGGAATGTGGTGATTTGCTCAGAGGGCGGTGATTTACTCAGATGGTAGTGATTCACTCAGGGAGGATAGAGTTTAACTCAGAGTGAAAGTGATTTACATGGAGGGTGGTGATTCACTAAGAGGGTAGTGAGTCACTCAGAGGGTGTTGATCACTCTGAGCATAGTGATTCACATAGACCGTAGTGATTCACTCAGAGGGTAGTGAGTCACTCACAGGGTGGTGATTCACTCAGAGCGTAGTGATTCACTCAGACCATAGTCATTCACTCAGAGGGTGGTGATTCATTCAGATGGTAGTGATTCGCTCAGAGGGTGGTGATTCACTCAGAAGATGGTGATTCACTCAGAGTGTGGTGATTCAATCAGAGGGTAGTGATTTACTCGGAGGGTAGTGATTCACTCAGATGGTAGTCTTTCACTCAGATGGTGGTGATTCACTTTGAGGGTAGTGATTTACTCGGAGGGTGGTGATTTACTCAGAGGGTAGTGATTCACTCAGAGGGTAGTGATTTACTCAGAGGGTAGTGATTCACTCAGAGGGTAGTGATTTACTCGGAATGTGGTGATTTGCTCAGAGGGCGGTGATTTACTCAGATGGTAATGATTCACTCAGGGAGGATAGAGTTTTACTCAGAGTGAAAGTGATTTACTTGGAGGGTGGTGATTCACTAAGAGGGTAGTGAGTCACTCAGAGGGTGGTGATCACTCAGAGCATAGTGATTCACTCAGAGGGTAGTGATGCACTCAGCGGGTAGTGATTCACTCAGAGGATAGTGAATCATTCAGAGGGTGGTGATTCACTCAGTGAGTGGTGAATCACTCAGAGGGTGGTGATTCACTCAGAGGGTGGTGATTCACTCAGAGGGTAGTGATTTACTCAGAGGGTAGTGATTCACTCAGAGGGTAGTCATTTACTCAGAGAGTAGTGATTCAATCAGAGGGTAGTGATTTACTCGGAGGGAAGTGATTTACTCGGAGTGTGTTGATTTGCTCAGAGGGTTGTGATTTACTCAGAGTGTAGTGATTCACTCAGAGGGCGGTGATTCACTCAGAGGTTAGTGATTCACTCAGAGGGTGGTGATTCTCTCAGAGGGTAGTGATTCACATTGAGGGTAGTGATTCACTCAGAGGTTAGTGATTCACTCAGAGGGTGGTGATTCTCTCAGAGGGTAGTGATTCACACTGAGGGTAGTGATTGACTCAGAGGATAGTGAATCATTCAGAGGGTGGTGATTCACTCAGAGAGTGGTGAATCACTCAGAGGGTGGTGATTAACTCAGAGGATAGTGATTTACTCAGAGGGTAGTGATTCACTCAGAGGGTGGTGATTCACTCAGAGGGTAGTGATTCACTCAGAGGGTAGTGATTCACTCAGCGGATGGTGATTCACTCAGAGGGTAGTGATTCACTCAGAGGGTAGTCATTTACTCAGAGAGTAGTAATTCAATCAGAGGGTAGTGATTTACTCGGAGGGAAGTGATTTACTCGGAGTGTGGTGATTTGCTCAGAGGATTGTGATTTACTCAGAGTGTAGTGATTCACTCAGAGGGCGGTGATTCACTCAGAGGTTAGTGATTCACTCAGAGGGTGGTGATTCTCTCAGAGGGTAGTGATTCACATTGAGGGTAGTGATTCACTCAGAGGTTAGTGATTCACTCAGAGGGTGGTGATTCTCTCAGAGGGTAGTGATTCACACTGAGGGTAGTGATTCACTCAGAGGATAGTGAATCATTCAGAGGGTGGTGATTCACTCAGTGAGTGGTGAATCACTCAGAGGGTGGTGATTCACTCAGAGGGTAGTGATTTACTCAGAGGGTAGTGATTCACTCAGAGGGTGGTGATTCACTCAGAGGGTAGTGATTCACTCAGAGGGTAGTGATTCACTCAGCGGATGGTGATTCACTCAGAGGGTAGTGATTCACTTAGAGGGTAGTTATTTACTCAGAGGGTGGTGATTCACTAAGAGATTAGTGATTCACTCAGAGCGTAGTGAGTCACTCAGAGGGTGCTGATTCACTCAGAGTGTAGTGATTCACTCAGAGGGTAGTGATTCACTCAGTGGATGGTGATTCACTCAGAGGGTAGTGATTCACTTAGAGGGTAGTTATTTACTCAGAGGGTGGTGATTCACTAAGAGATTAGTGATTCACTCAGAGCGTAGTGATTCACTCAGAGGGTAGTGATTTAATCGGAATGTGGTGATTTGCTCAGAGGGCGGTGATTTACTCAGATGGTAGTGATTCACTCAGGGAGGATAGAGTTTAACTCAGAGTGAAAGTGATTTACATGGAGGGTGGTGATTCACTAAGAGGGTAGTGAGTCACTCAGAGGGTGTTGATCACTCTGAGCATAGTGATTCACATAGACCGTAGTGATTCACTCAGAGGGTAGTGAGTCACTCACAGGGTGGTGATTCACTCAGAGCGTAGTGATTCACTCAGACCATAGTCATTCACTCAGAGGGTGGTGATTCATTCAGATGGTAGTGATTCGCTCAGAGGGTGGTGATTCACTCAGAAGATGGTGATTCACTCAGAGTGTGGTGATTCAATCAGAGGGTAGTGATTTACTCGGAGGGTAGTGATTCACTCAGATGGTAGTCTTTCACTCAGATGGTGGTGATTCACTTTGAGGGTAGTGATTTACTCGGAGGGTGGTGATTTACTCAGAGGGTAGTGATTCACTCAGAGGGTAGTGATTTACTCAGAGGGTAGTGATTCAATCAGAGGGTAGTGATTTACTCGGAATGTGGTGATTTGCTCAGAGGGCGGTGATTTACTCAGATGGTAATGATTCACTCAGGGAGGATAGAGTTTTACTCAGAGTGAAAGTGATTTACTTGGAGGGTGGTGATTCACTAAGAGGGTAGTGAGTCACTCAGAGGGTGGTGATCACTCAGAGCATAGTGATTCACTCAGAGGGTAGTGATGCACTCAGCGGGTAGTGATTCACTCAGAGGATAGTGAATCATTCAGAGGGTGGTGATTCACTCAGTGAGTGGTGAATCACTCAGAGGGTGGTGATTCACTCAGAGGGTGGTGATTCACTCAGAGGGTAGTGATTTACTCAGAGGGTAGTGATTCACTCAGAGGGTAGTCATTTACTCAGAGAGTAGTGATTCAATCAGAGGGTAGTGATTTACTCGGAGGGAAGTGATTTACTCGGAGTGTGTTGATTTGCTCAGAGGGTTGTGATTTACTCAGAGTGTAGTGATTCACTCAGAGGGCGGTGATTCACTCAGAGGTTAGTGATTCACTCAGAGGGTGGTGATTCTCTCAGAGGGTAGTGATTCACATTGAGGGTAGTGATTCACTCAGAGGTTAGTGATTCACTCAGAGGGTGGTGATTCTCTCAGAGGGTAGTGATTCACACTGAGGGTAGTGATTCACTCAGAGGATAGTGAATCATTCAGAGGGTGGTGATTCACTCAGAGAGTGGTGAATCACTCAGAGGGTGGTGATTAACTCAGAGGATAGTGATTTACTCAGAGGGTAGTGATTCACTCAGAGGGTGGTGATTCACTCAGAGGGTAGTGATTCACTCAGCGGATGGTGATTCACTCAGAGGGGAGTGATTTACTTAGAAGGTAGTTATTTACTCAGAGGGTGGTGATTCACTAAGAGATTAGTGATTCACTCAGAGCGTAGTGAGTCATTCAGAGGGTGGTGATCACTCAGAGCGTAGTGATGCGCAGACAGTAGTGATTCACTCAGAGGGTGGTGATTCACTCAGAGGGTAGTGATTCACTCAGACTGTAGTGATTCACTCAGAGGGTGGTGATTCACTCAGAGGATGGTGATTCACTCAGAGGGTGATGATTCACTCAGAGGGTAGTGATTTACTCGGAGGGTGTTGATTCACTCAGCGGGTAGTGATTCACTCACAGGGTAGTGATTCACTCACAGGGTGCTGATTCACTCAGAGTGCGTTGATTCACTCAGAGGGTAGTGATTCACTCAGAGGGTGGTGATTTACTCAGTTGGTGGTGATTCACTAAGAGGGTAGTGATTCACTCAGAGTTTAGTGATTTACTCGGAGGGTAGTGATTCACTCAGAGGATGGTGATTTACTTGGAGTGTGGTGATTTAATCAGAGGGCGGTGATTTACTCAGAGGGTAGTGATTCACTCAGAGATTGGTGATACACTCAGAGGGTAGTGATTCACTCAGAGGGTGGTGATTCACTCAGAAGTTAGTGATTCACTCAGTGGGTAGTGATACACTCAGACGGTCGTGAATCACTCATAGGGTGGTGATTCACTCAGAGGGTAGTGATTCACTCAGACAGTGGTGATTCACTCAGAGGGTGTTGATTCACTCAGAGGATAGTGATTCACTCAGAAGGTGCTGATTTACTCAGAGGGTGGTGATTCACTCAGAGTGTGTTGATTCACTCAGAGGGTAGTGATTCACTCAGAGGGTGGTGATTTACTCAGAGGGTGGTGATTCACTAAGAGGGTAGTGATTCACTCAGAGGTTAGTGATTTACTCGGAGGGTAGTGATTCACTCAGAGGGTAGTGATTTACTCGGAGTGTGGTGATTTAATCAGAGGGCGGTGATTTACTCAGAGGGTAGTGATTCACTCAGGGAGGATAGCGATTTACTCCGAGAGTGGTGATTCACTCAGAGATTGGTGATTCACTCAGAGTTTAGTGATTCACTCAGAGGATGGTGATTCACTAAGAGGGTAGTGATTCACTCAGAGGATAGTGAGTCATTCAGAGGGTGGTGATCACTCAGAGCGTAGTGATTCACACAGACAGTAGTGATTCACTCAGAGGGTGGTGATTCACTCAGAGGGTGGTGATTCACTCAGAGGATGGTGATTCACTCAGAGTGTGGTGATTCAATCAGAGGGTAGTGATTTACTCAGAGGGTGGTGATTCACTCAGCGGGTAGTGATTCACTCACAGGGTAGTGATTCACTCAGAGGGTAGTCATTTACTCAGAGGGTAGTGATTCAATCAGAGGGTAGTGATTTACTCAGAGTGTGGTGATGTAATCAGAGGGCGGTGAGTCACTCAGAGGGTAGTGATTTACTCGGAGGGTGGTGATTCACTCAGCGGGTAGTGATTCACTCACAGGGTAGTGATTCACTCACAGGGTGCTGATTCACTCACAGGGTGCTGATTCACTCAGAGTGTGTTGATTCACTCAGAGGGTAGTGATTCACTCAGAGGGTTGTGATTTACTCAGAGGGTGGTGATTCACCAAGAGTGTAGTGATTCACTCAGAGGTTAGTGATTTACTCGGAGGGTGTTGATTTACTCAGTGGGTAATGATTCACTCAGAGGGTAGTCATTTACTCAGAGGGTAGTGATTCACTCAGAGGGTGATGATTTACTCAGAGTGTGGTGATTTAATCAGAGGGCGGTGAATTACTCAGACGGTAGTGATTCACTCAGGGAGGATAGCGATTTACTCAGAGAGTGGTGATTCACTCAGAGATTGGTGATTCACTCAGAGGGCAGTGATTCACTCAGAGGGTGGTGATTCACTCAGAGGTTGGTGATTCATTCAGAGGGTAGTGATTTACTCCGAGGGTGCTGATTCACTCAGAGGGTAGAGATTCACTCAGAGGGTGGTGATACACTTAGAGAGTAGTGATTCACTCAGAGGGTGGTGATTCACTCAGAACGTAGTGATTCACTCAGAGGGTAGTGCTTCACTGAGAGCATGGGGATTTACTCAGAGGGTAGTGATTCACTCAGAGGGTAGTGATTCACTCAGAGGGTAGTGATTCAATCAGAGGGTAGTGATTCACTCAGAGTGTCGTGATTCAATCAGAGGGTAGTGATTCACTCAGAGGTTGGTGATTCACTCAGAGGGTGGTGATTCACTCAGAACGTAGTGATTCACTCAGAGGGTAGTGCTTCAATGAGAGCGTGGGGATTTACTCAGAGGGTAGTGATTTACTCAGAGGGTAGTGATTCACTCAGAGGGTAGTGATTCACTCAGAGTGTCGTGATTCAATCAGAGGGTAGTGATTCACTCAGAGGTTGGTGATTCACTCAGAGGGTGGTGATTCACTCAGAGGGTGGTGATTTACTCAGTGAGTGGTGATTCACTAAGAGGGTAGTGATTCACTCAGAGTTTAGTGATTTGCTCGGAGGGTAGTGATTCACTCAGAGGGTAGTGATTTACTCGGAGTGTGGTGATTTAATCAGAGGGCGGTGATTTACTCAGAGGGTAGTGATTCACTCAGAGGGTGGTGATTTACTCAGTGGGTGGTGATTCACTAAGAGGGTACTGATTCACTCAGAGGTTAGTGATTTGCTCGGAGGGTAGTGATTCACTCAGAGGGTAGTAATTTACTCGGAGTGTGTTGATTTAATCAGAGGGCGGTGATTTACTCAGAGGGTAGTGATTCACTCAGAGGGTGGTGATTCACTCAGAGGGAAGTGAATTACTCGGAGGATGGTGATTCACTCAGAGGGTAGTGTTTCACTCAGACGGTAGTGCTTCACTCAGAGGGTGGTGATTTACTCAGAGGGTAGTGATTCACTCAGAGAGTGGTGATTCACTCAGAGGGTGTTGATTCACTCAGAGGGTAGTGATTCACTCAGAGGGTGCTGATTTATTCAGAGGGTGGTAATTCACGAAGAGGGTAGTGATTCACTCAGAGGACAGTGAGTCACTCAGAGGGTGGTGATCACTCAGATCGTAGTGATTCACACAGACAGTAGTGATTCACTCAGAGGGTGGTGATTCACTCAGAGGGTAGTGACTCACTCAGAGTGTGGTGATTCAATCAGAGGGTAGTGATTCACTCAGAGGTTGGTGATTCACTCAGAGGGTGGTGATTCACGCAGAGGGTAGTGCTTCCCTCAGAGGGTGGTGATTTACTCAGAGGGTAGTGATTCACTCAGAGAGTGGTGATTCACTCAGAGGGTGTTGATTCACTCAGAGGGTAGTGATTCACTCAGAGGGTGCTGATTTACTCAGAGGGTGGTGATTCACTAAGAGGGTAGTGATTCACTCAGAGGGTAGTGAGTCACTCAGAGGGTAGTGATCACTCAGATCGTAGTGATGCACACAGACAGTACTGATTCACTCAGAAGGTGGTGATTCACTCAGAGGGTAGTGATTCACTCAGACGGTAGTGATTCACTCAGAGGGTGGTGATTCACTCAGAGGGTAGTGATTCACTCAGAGTGTGGTGATTCAATCAGAGGTTAGTGATTCACTCAGAGGGTGGTGATTCACTCAGAGGGTAGTGATTTACTCGGAGGGTGGTGATTCACTCAGCGGGTAGTGATTCACTCACAGGGTAGTGATTCACTCACAGGGTGCTGATTTACTCAGAGTGTGTTGATTCACTCAGAGGGTAGTGATTCACTCAGAGGGTGGTGATTTACTCAATTGGTGGTGATTCACTAAGAGGGTAGTGATTCACTCAGATGTTAGTGATTTACTCGGAGGGTAGTGATTCACTCAGAGGGTAGTGATTTACTCAGAGTGTGGTGATTTAATCAGAGGGCGGTGATTTACTCAGAGGGTAGTGATTCACTCAGGGAGGATAGCGATTTACTCCGAGAGTGGTGATTCACTCAGAGATTGGTGATTCACATAGGCAGTAGTGATTCACTCAGAGGGTGGTGATTCACTCAGAGGGTAGTGATTCACTCAGAGGTTGGTGATTCACTCAGAGGGTGGTGATTCACTCAGAGGGTGGTGATTTACTCAGTGCGTGGTGATTCACTAAGAGGGTACTGATTCACTCAGAGGTTAGTGATTTGCTCGGAGGGTAGTGATTCACTCAGAGGGTAGTGATTTACTCGGAGTGTGTTGATTTAATCAGAGGGCGGTGATTTACTCAGAGGGTAGTGATTCACTCAGAGGGTGGTGATTCACTCAGAGGGAAGTGAATTACTCGGAGGATGGTGATTCACTCAGAGGGTAGTGTTTCACTCAAACGGTAGTGCTTCACTCAGAGGGTAGTGATTCACTCAGAGGGTGCTGATTTATTCAGAGGGTAGTGATTTACTCGGAGGGTGGTGATTCACTCAGCGGGTAGTGATTCACTCACAGGGTAGTGATTCACTCACAGGGTGCTGATTTACTCAGAGTGTGTTGATTCACTCAGATGGTAGTGATTCACTCAGAGGGTGGTGATTTACTCAATTGGTGGTGATTCACTAAGAGGGTAGTGATTCACTCAGAGGGTAGTGATTCACTCAGAGGGTGGTGATTTACTCAATTGGTGGTGATTCACTAAGAGGGTAGTGATTCACTCAGAGGTTCGTGATTTACTCGGAGGGTAGTGATTCACTGAGAGGGTAGTGATTTACTCGGAGTGTGGTGATTTAATCAGAGGGCGGTGATTTACTCAGAGGGTAGTGATTCACTCAGGGAGGATAGCGATTTACTCCGAGAGTGGTGATTCACTCAGAGATTGGTGATTCACTCAGAGTGTAGTGATTCACTCAGAGGATGGTGATTCACTAAGAGGGTAGTGATTCACTCAGAGGATAGTGAGTCATTCAGAGGGTGGTGATCACTCAGAGCGTAGTGATTCACACAGACAGTAGTGATTCACTCAGAGGGTGGTGATTCACTCAGAGGGTGGTGATTCACTCAGAGGATGGTGATTCACTCAGAGTGTGGTGATTCAATCAGAGGGTAGTGATTTACTCAGAGGGTGGTGATTCACTCAGCGGGTAGTGATTCACTCACAGGGTAGTGATTCACTCAGAGGGTAGTCATTTACTCAGAGGGTAGTGATTCAATCAGAGGGTAGTGATTTACTCAGAGTGTGGTGATGTAATCAGAGGGCGGTGAGTCACTCAGAGGGTAGTGATTTACTCGGAGGGTGGTGATTCACTCAGCGGGTAGTGATTCACTCACAGGGTAGTGATTCACTCACAGGGTGCTGATTCACTCAGAGTGTGTTGATTCACTCAGAGGGTAGTGATTCACTCAGAGGGTGGTGATTTACTCAGAGGGTGGTGATTCACTAAGAGTGTAGTGATTCACTCAGAGGTTAGTGATTTACTCGGAGGGTGTTGATTTACTCAGTGGGTAAATGATTCACTCAGAGGGTAGTCATTTACTCAGAGGGTAGTGATTCACTCAGAGGGTAATGATTTACTCAGAGTGTGGTGATTTAATCAGAGGGCGGTGAATTACTCAGACGGTAGTGATTCACTCAGGGAGGATAGCGATTTACTCAGAGAGTGGTGATTCACTCAGAGATTGGTGATTCACTCAGAGGGCAGTGATTCACTCAGAGGGTGGTGATTCACTCAGAGGGTGGTGATTCATTCAGAGGGTAGTGATTTCCTCAGAGGGTGCTGATTCACTCAGAGGGTAGAGATTCACTCAGAGGGTGGTGATACACTTAGAGAGTAGTGATTCACTCAGAGGGTGGTGATTCACTCAGAACGTAGTGATTCACTCAGAGGGTAGTGCTTCACTGAGAGCGTGGGGATTTACTCAGAGGGTAGTGATTTACTCAGAGGGTAGTGATTCACTCAGAGGGTAGTGATTCACTCAGAGTGTCGTGATTCAATCAGAGGGTAGTGATTCACTCAGAGTGTCGTGATTCAATCAGAGGGTAGTGATTTACTCAGAGGGTAGTGATTCACTCAGAGGGTGGTGATTTAATCAGAGGGCGGTGATTTACTCAGAGGGTAGTGATTCACTCAGAGGGTGGTGATTCACTTAGAGGGAAGTGATTTACTCGGAGGATGGTGATTCACTCAGAGGGTAGTGTTTCACTCAGACGGTAGTGATTCAATCAGAGGGTGGTGATTCACTCAGAGTTTAGTGATTCACTCAGAGGATAGTGCTTCACTCAGAGGGTGGTGATTTACTCAGAGGGTAGTGATTCACTCAGAGAGTGGTGATTCACTCAGAGGGTGTTGATTCACTCAGAGGGTAGTGATTCACTCAGAGGGTGCTGATTTACTCAGAGGGTGGTGATTCACGAAGAGGGTAGTGATTCACTCAGAGGATATTGAGTCACTCAGAGGGTGGTGATCACTCAGAGCGTAGTGATTCACACAGACAGTAGTGATTCACTCAGAGGGTGGTGATTCACTCAGAGGGTAGTGATTCACTTAGAGGGTAGTTATTTACTCAGAGGGTGGTGATTCACTAAGAGATTAGTGATTCACTCAGAGCGTAGTGATTCACTCAGAGGGTAGTGATTTACTCGGAATGTGGTGATTTGCTCAGAGGGCGGTGATTTACTCAGATGGTAGTGATTCACTCAGGGAGGATAGAGTTTAACTCAGAGTGAAAGTGATTTACATGGAGGGTGGTGATTCACTAAGAGGGTAGTGAGTCACTCAGAGGGTGTTGATCACTCTGAGCATAGTGATTCACATAGACCGTAGTGATTCACTCAGAGGGTAGTGAGTCACTCACAGGGTGGTGATTCACTCAGAGCGTAGTGATTCACTCAGACCATAGTCATTCACTCAGAGGGTGGTGATTCATTCAGATGGTAGTGATTCGCTCAGAGGGTGGTGATTCACTCAGAAGATGGTGATTCACTCAGAGTGTGGTGATTCAATCAGAGGGTAGTGATTTACTCGGAGGGTAGTGATTCACTCAGATGGTAGTCTTTCACTCAGATGGTGGTGATTCACTTTGAGGGTAGTGATTTACTCGGAGGGTGGTGATTTACTCAGAGGGTAGTGATTCACTCAGAGGGTAGTGATTTACTCAGAGGGTAGTGATTCACTCAGAGGGTAGTGATTTACTCGGAATGTGGTGATTTGCTCAGAGGGCGGTGATTTACTCAGATGGTAATGATTCACTCAGGGAGGATAGAGTTTTACTCAGAGTGAAAGTGATTTACTTGGAGGGTGGTGATTCACTAAGAGGGTAGTGAGTCACTCAGAGGGTGGTGATCACTCAGAGCATAGTGATTCACTCAGAGGGTAGTGATGCACTCAGCGGGTAGTGATTCACTCAGAGGATAGTGAATCATTCAGAGGGTGGTGATTCACTCAGTGAGTGGTGAATCACTCAGAGGGTGGTGATTCACTCAGAGGGTGGTGATTCACTCAGAGGGTAGTGATTTACTCAGAGGGTAGTGATTCACTCAGAGGGTAGTCATTTACTCAGAGAGTAGTGATTCAATCAGAGGGTAGTGATTTACTCGGAGGGAAGTGATTTACTCGGAGTGTGTTGATTTGCTCAGAGGGTTGTGATTTACTCAGAGTGTAGTGATTCACTCAGAGGGCGGTGATTCACTCAGAGGTTAGTGATTCACTCAGAGGGTGGTGATTCTCTCAGAGGGTAGTGATTCACATTGAGGGTAGTGATTCACTCAGAGGTTAGTGATTCACTCAGAGGGTGGTGATTCTCTCAGAGGGTAGTGATTCACACTGAGGGTAGTGATTCACTCAGAGGATAGTGAATCATTCAGAGGGTGGTGATTCACTCAGAGAGTGGTGAATCACTCAGAGGGTGGTGATTAACTCAGAGGATAGTGATTTACTCAGAGGGTAGTGATTCACTCAGAGGGTGGTGATTCACTCAGAGGGTAGTGATTTACTCAGAGGGTAGTGATTCACTCAGAGGGTGGTGATTCACTCAGAGGGTAGTGATTCACTCAGCGGATGGTGATTCACTCAGAGGGTAGTGATTCACTTAGAGGGTAGTTATTTACTCAGAGGGTGGTGATTCACTAAGAGATTAGTGATTCACTCAGAGCGTAGTGAGTCACTCAGAGGGTGCTGATTCACTCAGAGTGTAGTGATTCACTCAGAGGGTAGTGATTCACTCAGTGGATGGTGATTCACTCAGAGGGTAGTGATTCACTTAGAGGGTAGTTATTTACTCAGAGGGTGGTGATTCACTAAGAGATTAGTGATTCACTCAGAGCGTAGTGATTCACTCAGAGGGTAGTGATTTAATCGGAATGTGGTGATTTGCTCAGAGGGCGGTGATTTACTCAGATGGTAGTGATTCACTCAGGGAGGATAGAGTTTAACTCAGAGTGAAAGTGATTTACATGGAGGGTGGTGATTCACTAAGAGGGTAGTGAGTCACTCAGAGGGTGTTGATCACTCTGAGCATAGTGATTCACATAGACCGTAGTGATTCACTCAGAGGGTAGTGAGTCACTCACAGGGTGGTGATTCACTCAGAGCGTAGTGATTCACTCAGACCATTGGCATTCACTCAGAGGGTGGTGATTCATTCAGATGGTAGTGATTCGCTCAGAGGGTGGTGATTCACTCAGAAGATGGTGATTCACTCAGAGTGTGGTGATTCAATCAGAGGGTAGTGATTTACTCGGAGGGTAGTGATTCACTCAGATGGTAGTCTTTCACTCAGATGGTGGTGATTCACTTTGAGGGTAGTGATTTACTCGGAGGGTGGTGATTTACTCAGAGGGTAGTGATTCACTCAGAGGGTAGTGATTTACTCAGAGGGTAGTGATTCACTCAGAGGGTAGTGATTTACTCGGAATGTGGTGATTTGCTCAGAGGCCGGTGATTTACTCAGATGGTAATGATTCACTCAGGGAGGATAGAGTTTTACTCAGAGTGAAAGTGATTTACTTGGAGGGTGGTGATTCACTAAGAGGGTAGTGAGTCACTCAGAGGGTGGTGATCACTCAGAGCATAGTGATTCACTCAGAGGGTAGTGATGCACTCAGCGGGTAGTGATTCACTCAGAGGATAGTGAATCATTCAGAGGGTGGTGATTCACTCAGTGAGTGGTGAATCACTCAGAGGGTGGTGATTCACTCAGAGGGTGGTGATTCACTCAGAGGGTAGTGATTTACTCAGAGGGTAGTGATTCACTCAGAGGGTAGTCATTTACTCAGAGAGTAGTGATTCAATCAGAGGGTAGTGATTTACTCGGAGGGAAGTGATTTACTCGGAGTGTGTTGATTTGCTCAGAGGGTTGTGATTTACTCAGAGTGTAGTGATTCACTCAGAGGGCGGTGATTCACTCAGAGGTTAGTGATTCACTCAGAGGGTGGTGATTCTCTCAGAGGGTAGTGATTCACATTGAGGGTAGTGATTCACTCAGAGGTTAGTGATTCACTCAGAGGGTGGTGATTCTCTCAGAGGGTAGTGATTCACACTGAGGGTAGTGATTCATTCAGAGGATAGTGAATCATTCAGAGGGTGGTGATTCACTCAGAGAGTGGTGAATCACTCAGAGGGTGGTGATTAACTCAGAGGATAGTGATTTACTCAGAGGGTAGTGATTCACTCAGAGGGTGGTGATTCACTCAGAGGGTAGTGATTCACTCAGAGGGTAGTGATTCACTCAGCGGATGGTGATTCACTCACAGGGTAGTGATTCACTCAGAGGGTAGTCATTTACTCAGAGAGTAGTGATTCAATCAGAGGGTAGTGATTTACTCGGAGGGAAGTGATTTACTCGGAGTGTGGTGATTTGCTCAGAGGATTGTGATTTACTCAGAGTGTAGTGATTCACTCAGAGGGCGGTGATTCACTCAGAGGTTAGTGATTCACTCAGAGGGTGGTGATTCTCTCAGAGGGTAGTGATTCACATTGAGGGTAGTGATTCACTCAGAGGTTAGTGATTCACTCAGAGGGTGGTGATTCTCTCAGAGGGTAGTGATTCACACTGAGGGTAGTGATTCACTCAGAGGATAGTGAATCATTCAGAGGGTGGTGATTCACTCAGAGAGTGGTGAATCACTCAGAGGGTGGTGATTCACTCAGAGGGTAGTGATTTACTCAGAGGGTAGTGATTCACTCAGAGGGTGGTGATTCACTCAGAGGGTAGTGATTCACTCAGAGGGTAGTTATTTACTCAGAGGGTGGTGATTCACTAAGAGATTAGTGATTCACTCAGAGCGTAGTGAGTCACTCAGAGGGTGCTGATTCACTCAGAGTGTAGTGATTCACTCAGAGGGTAGTGATTCACTCAGTGGATGGTGATTCACTCAGAGGGTAGTGATTCACTTAGAGGGTAGTTATTTACTCAGAGGGTGGTGATTCACTAAGAGATTAATGATTCACTCAGAGCGTAGTGATTCACTCAGAGGGTAGTGATTTAATCGGAATGTGGTGATTTGCTCAGAGGGCGTTGATTTACTCAGATGGTAGTGATTCACTCAGGGAGGATAGAGTTTAACTCAGAGTGAAAGTGATTTACATGGAGGGTGGTGATTCACTAAGAGGGTAGTGAGTCACTCAGAGGGTGTTGATCACTCTGAGCATAGTGATTCACATAGACCGTAGTGATTCACTCAGAGGGTAGTGAGTCACTCACAGGGTGGTGATTCACTCAGAGCGTAGTGATTCACTCAGACCATAGTCATTCACTCAGAGGGTGGTGATTCATTCAGATGGTAGTGATTCGCTCAGAGGGTGGTGATTCACTCAGAAGATGGTGATTCACTCAGAGTGTGGTGATTCAATCAGAGGGTAGTGATTTACTCGGAGGGTAGTGATTCACTCAGATGGTAGTCTTTCACTCAGATGGTGGTGATTCACTTTGAGGGTAGTGATTTACTCGGAGGGTGGTGATTTACTCAGAGGGTAGTGATTCACTCAGAGGGTAGTGATTTACTCAGAGGGTAGTGATTCACTCAGAGGGTAGTGATTTACTCGGAATGTGGTGATTTGCTCAGAGGGCGGTGATTTACTCAGATGGTAATGATTCACTCAGGGAGGATAGAGTTTTACTCAGAGTGAAAGTGATTTACTTGGAGGGTGGTGATTCACTAAGAGGGTAGTGAGTCACTCAGAGGGTGGTGATCACTCAGAGCATAGTGATTCACTCAGAGGGTAGTGATGCACTCAGCGGGTAGTGATTCACTCAGAGGATAGTGAATCATTCAGAGGGTGGTGATTCACTCAGTGAGTGGTGAATCACTCAGAGGGTGGTGATTCACTCAGAGGGTGGTGATTCACTCAGAGGGTAGTGATTTACTCAGAGGGTAGTGATTCACTCAGAGGGTAGTCATTTACTCAGAGAGTAGTGATTCAATCAGAGGGTAGTGATTTACTCGGAGGGAAGTGATTTACTCGGAGTGTGTTGATTTGCTCAGAGGGTTGTGATTTACTCAGAGTGTAGTGATTCACTCAGAGGGCGGTGATTCACTCAGAGGTTAGTGATTCACTCAGAGGGTGGTGATTCTCTCAGAGGGTAGTGATTCACATTGAGGGTAGTGATTCACTCAGAGGTTAGTGATTCACTCAGAGGGTGGTGATTCTCTCAGAGGGTAGTGATTCACACTGAGGGTAGTGATTCACTCAGAGGATAGTGAATCATTCAGAGGGTGGTGATTCACTCAGAGAGTGGTGAATCACTCAGAGGGTGGTGATTAACTCGGAGGATAGTGATTTACTCAGAGGGTAGTGATTCACTCAGAGGGTGGTGATTCACTCAGAGGGTAGTGATTCACTCAGCGGATGGTGATTCACTCAGAGGGGAGTGATTTACTTAGAAGGTAGTTATTTACTCAGAGGGTGGTGATTCACTAAGAGATTAGTGATTCACTCAGAGCGTAGTGAGTCATTCAGAGGGTGGTGATCACTCAGAGCGTAGTGATGCGCAGACAGTAGTGATTCACTCAGAGGGTGGTGATTCACTCAGAGGGTAGTGATTCACTCAGACTGTAGTGATTCACTCAGAGGGTGGTGATTCACTCAGAGGATGGTGATTCACTCAGAGTGTAGTGATTTAATCAGAGGGTAGTGATTCACTCAGAGGGTGATGATTCACTCAGAGGGTAGTGATTTACTCGGAGGGTGTTGATTCACTCAGCGGGTAGTGATTCACTCACAGGGTAGTGATTCACTCACAGGGTGCTGATTCACTCAGAGTGCGTTGATTCACTCAGAGGGTAGTGATTCACTCAGAGGGTGGTGATTTACTCAGTTGGTGGTGATTCACTAAGAGGGTAGTGATTCACTCAGAGTTTAGTGATTTACTCGGAGGGTAGTGATTCACTCAGAGGATGGTGATTTACTTGGAGTGTGGTGATTTAATCAGAGGGCGGTGATTTACTCAGAGGGTAGTGATTCACTCAGAGATTGGTGATACACTCAGAGGGTAGTGATTCACTCAGAGGGTGGTGATTCACTCAGAAGTTAGTGATTCACTCAGTGGGTAGTGATACACTCAGACGGTCGTGAATCACTCATAGGGTGGTGATTCACTCAGAGGGTAGTGATTCACTCAGACAGTGGTGATTCACTCAGAGGGTGTTGATTCACTCAGAGGATAGTGATTCACTCAGAAGGTGCTGATTTACTCAGAGGGTGGTGATTCACTCAGAGTGTGTTGATTCACTCAGAGGGTAGTGATTCACTCAGAGGGTGGTGATTTACTCAGAGGGTGGTGATTCACTAAGAGGGTAGTGATTCACTCAGAGGTTAGTGATTTACTCGGAGGGTAGTGATTCACTCAGAGGGTAGTGATTTACTCGGAGTGTGGTGATTTAATCAGAGGGCGGTGATTTACTCAGAGGGTAGTGATTCACTCAGGGAGGATAGCGATTTACTCCGAGAGTGGTGATTCACTCAGAGATTGGTGATTCACTCAGAGTGTAGTGATTCACTCAGAGGATGGTGATTCACTAAGAGGGTAGTGATTCACTCAGAGGATAGTGAGTCATTCAGAGGGTGGTGATCACTCAGAGCGTAGTGATTCACACAGACAGTAGTGATTCACTCAGAGGGTGGTGATTCACTCAGAGGGTGGTGATTCACTCAGAGGATGGTGATTCACTCAGAGTGTGGTGATTCAATCAGAGGGTAGTGATTTACTCAGAGGGTGGTGATTCACTCAGCGGGTAGTGATTCACTCACAGGGTAGTGATTCACTCAGAGGGTAGTCATTTACTCAGAGGGTAGTGATTCAATCAGAGGGTAGTGATTTACTCAGAGTGTGGTGATGTAATCAGAGGGCGGTGAGTCACTCAGAGGGTAGTGATTTACTCGGAGGGTGGTGATTCACTCAGCGGGTAGTGATTCACTCACAGGGTAGTGATTCACTCACAGGGTGCTGATTCACTCAGAGTGTGTTGATTCACTCAGAGGGTAGTGATTCACTCAGAGGGTGGTGATTTACTCAGAGGGTGGTGATTCACTAAGAGTGTAGTGATTCACTCAGAGGTTAGTGAATTACTCGGAGGGTGTTGATTTACTCAGTGGGTAATGATTCACTCAGAGGGTAGTCATTTACTCAGAGGGTAGTGATTCACTCAGAGGGTGATGATTTACTCAGAGTGTGGTGATTTAATCAGAGGGCGGTGAATTACTCAGACGGTAGTGATTCACTCAGGGAGGATAGCGATTTACTCAGAGAGTGGTGATTCACTCAGAGATTGGTGATTCACTCAGAGGGCAGTGATTCACTCAGAGGGTGGTGATTCACTCAGAGGTTGGTGATTCATTCAGAGGGTAGTGATTTACTCCGAGGGTGCTGATTCACTCAGAGGGTAGAGATTCACTCAGAGGGTGGTGATACACTTAGAGAGTAGTGATTCACTCAGAGGGTGGTGATTCACTCAGAACGTAGTGATTCACTCAGAGGGTAGTGCTTCACTGAGAGCGTGGGGATTTACTCAGAGGGTAGTGATTTACTCAGAGGGTAGTGATTCACTCAGAGGGTAGTGATTCACTCAGAGTGTCGTGATTCAATCAGAGGGTAGTGATTCACTCAGAGTGTCGTGATTCAATCAGAGGGTAGTGATTCACTCAGAGGTTGGTGATTCACTCAGAGGGTGGTGATTCACTCAGAACGTAGTGATTCACTCAGAGGGTAGTGCTTCACTGAGAGCGTGGGGATTTACTCAGAGGGTAGTGATTTACTCAGAGGGTAGTGATTCACTCAGAGGGTAGTGATTCACTCAGAGTGTCGTGATTCAATCAGAGGGTAGTGATTCACTCAGAGTGTCGTGATTCAATCAGAGGGTAGTGATTCACTCAGAGGTTGGTGATTCACTCAGAGGGTGGTGATTCACTCAGAGGGTGTTGATTTACTCAGTGGGTGGTGATTCACTAAGAGGGTAGTGATTCACTCAGAGTTTAGTGATTTGCTCGGAGGGTAGTGATTCACTCAGAGGGTAGTGATTTACTCGGAGTGTGGTGATTTAATCAGAGGGCGGTGATTTACTCAGAGGGTAGTGATTCACTCAGAGGGTGGTGATTCACTCAGAGGGAAGTGATTTACTCGGAGGATGGTGATTCACTCAGAGGGTAGTGTTTCAGTCAGACGGTAGTGATTCACTCAGAGGGTGGTGATTCACTGAGAGTTTAGTGATTCACTCAGAGGATAGTGCTTCACTCAGAGGGTGGTGATTTACTCAGAGGGTAGTGATTCACTCAGAGAGTGGTGATTCACTCAGAGGGTGTTGATTCACTCAGAGGGTAGTGATTCACTCAGAGGGTGCTGATTTACTCAGAGGGTGGTGATTCACGAAGAGGGTAGTGATTCACTCAGAGGATATTGAGTCACTCAGAGGGTGGTGATCACTCAGAGCGTAGTGATTCACACAGACAGTAGTGATTCACTCAGAGGGTGGTGATTCACTCAGAGGGTAGTGATTCACTCAGAGTGTGGTGATTCAATCAGAGGGTAGTGATTCACTCAGAGGTTGGTGATTCACTCAGAGGGTGGTGATTCACTCAGAGGGTGGTGATTTACTCAGTGGGTGGTGATTCACTAAGAGGGTACTGATTCACTCAGAGGTTAGTGATTTGCTCGGAGGGTAGTGATTCACTCAGAGGGTAGTAATTTACTCGGAGTGTGTTGATTTAATCAGAGGGCGGTGATTTACTCAGAGGGTAGTGATTCACTCAGAGGGTGGTGATTCACTCAGAGGGAAGTGAATTACTCGGAGGATGGTGATTCACTCAGAGGGGAGTGTTTCACTCAGACGGTAGTGCTTCACTCAGAGGGTGGTGATTTACTCAGAGGGTAGTGATTCACTCAGAGAGTGGTGATTCACTCAGAGGGTGTTGATTCACTCAGAGGGTAGTGATTCACTCAGAGTGTGGTGATTCAATCAGAGGGTGGTGATTCACTAAGAGGGTAGTGATTCACTCAGAGGGTAGTGAGTCACTCAGAGGGTGGTGATGACTCAGATCGTAGTGATGCACACAGACAGTACTGATTCACTCAGAAGGTGGTGATTCACTCAGAGGGTAGTGATTCACTCAGACGGTAGTGATTCACTCAGAGGGTGGTGATTTACTCAATTGGTGGTGATTCACTAAGAGGGTAGTGATTCACTCAGATGTTAGTGATTTACTCGGAGGGTAGTGATTCACTCAGAGGGTAGTGATTTACTCAGAGGTTGGTGATTTAATCAGAGGGCGGTGATTTACTCAGAGGGTAGTGATTCACTCAGGGAGGATAGCGATTTACTCCGAGAGTGGTGATTCACTCAGAGATTGGTGATTCACACAGACAGTAGTGATTCACTCAGAGGGTGGTGATTCACTCAGAGGGTGGTGATTCACTCAGAGGATGGTGATTCACTCACAGGGTAGTGATTCAATCAGAGGGTATTGATTTACTCAGAGGGTGGTGATTCACTCAGCGGGTAGTGATTCACTCACAGGGTAGTGATTCACTCAGAGGGTGGTGATTCACTCAGCGGGTAGTGATTCACTCACAGGGTGTAGATTCACTCAGAGGGTAGTGATTCACTCAGAGGGTAGTGATTCACTCAGAGGGTGGTGATTTACTCAGAGGGTGGTGATTCAATCAGAGGGTAGTGATTTACTCAGAGGGTGGTGATTCACTCAGAGTGTGTTGATTCACTCAGAGGGTAGTGATTCACTCAGAGGGTGGTGATTTACTCAGAGGGTGGTGATTCACTAAGAGGGTAGTGATTCACTCAGAGGTTCGTGATTTACTCGGAGGGTAGTGATTCACTGAGAGGGTAGTGATTTACTCGGAGTGTGGTGATTTAATCAGAGGGCGGTGATTTACTCAGAGGGTAGTGATTCACTCAGGGAGGATAGCGATTTACTCCGAGAGTGGTGATTCACTCAGAGATTGGTGATTCACTCAGAGTGTAGTGATTCACTCAGAGGATGGTGATTCACTAAGAGGGTCGTGATTCACTCAGAGGATAGTGAGTCATTCAGAGGGTGGTGATCACTCAGAGCGTAGTGATTCACACAGACAGTAGTGATTCACTCAGAGGGTGGTGATTCACTCAGAGGGTGGTGATTCACTCAGAGGATGGTGATTCACTCAGAGTGTGGTGATTCAATCAGAGGGTAGTGATTTACTCAGAGGGTGGTGATTCACTCAGCGGGTAGTGATTCACTCACAGGGTAGTGATTCACTCAGAGGGAAGTCATTTACTCAGAGGGTAGTGATTCAATCAGAGGGTAGTGATTTACTCAGAGTGTGGTGATGTAATCAGAGGGCGGTGAGTCACTCAGAGGGTAGTGATTTACTCGGAGGGTGGTGATTCACTCAGCGGGTAGTGATTCACTCACAGGGTAGTGATTCACTCACAGGGTGCTGATTCACTCAGAGTGTGTTGATTCACTCAGAGGGTAGTGATTCACTCAGAGGGTGGTGATTCACTCAGCGGGTAGTGATTCACTCACAGGGTAGTGATTCACTCAGAGGGTAGTCATTTACTCAGAGGGTAGTGATTCAATCAGAGGGTAGTGATTTACTCAGAGTGTGGTGATGTAATCAGAGGGCGGTGAGTCACTCAGAGGGTAGTGATTTACTCGGAGGGTGGTGATTCACTCAGCGGGTAGTGATTCACTCACAGGGTAGTGATTCACTCACAGGGTGCTGATTCACTCAGAGTGTGTTGATTCACTCAGAGGGTAGTGATTCACTCAGAGGGTGGTGATTTACTCAGAGGGTGGTGATTCACTAAGAGTGTAGTGATTCACTCAGAGGTTAGTGATTTACTCGGAGGGTGTTGATTTACTCAGTGGGTAATGATTCACTCAGAGGGTAGTCATTTACTCAGAGGGTAGTGATTCACTCAGAGGGTAATGATTTACTCAGAGTGTGGTGATTTAATCAGAGGGCGGTGAATTACTCAGACGGTAGTGATTCACTCAGGGAGGATAGCGATTTATTCAGAGAGTGGTGATTCACTCAGAGATTGGTGATTCACTCAGAGGGCAGTGATTCACTCAGAGGGTGGTGATTCACTCAGAGGGTGGTGATTCATTCAGAGGGTAGTGATTTACTCAGGGGGTGCTGATTCACTCAGAGGGTAGAGATTCACTCAGAGGGTGGTGATACACTTAGAGAGTAGTGATTCACTCAGAGGGTGGTGATTCACTCAGAACGTAGTGATTCACTCAGAGGGTAGTGCTTCACTGAGAGCGTGGGGATTTACTCAGAGGGTAGTGATTTACTCAGAGGGTAGTGATTCACTCAGAGGGTAGTGATTCACTCAGAGTGTCGTGATTCACTCAGACGGTCGTGATTCACTCAGAGGGTGGTGATTCACTCAGAGCGTAGTGATTCACTCAGACCGTAGTGATTCACTCAGAGGTTAGTGATTCACTCAGTGGGTAGTGATTCACTCAGACGGTCGTGATTCACTCAGAGGGTGGTGATTCACTCAGAGGGTAGTGATTCACTCAGAGAATGCTGATTTACTCAGAGGGTGGTGATTTACTCAGACGGTAGTGATTCACTCAGGGAGGATGGCGATTTACTCAGAGAGTGGTGATTCACTCAGAGATTGGTGATTCACTCAGAGGGTAGTGATTCACTCAGAGGGTGATGATTCACTCAGAGGGTGGTGATTCATTCAGAGCGTAGTGATTTACTCAGAGGGTGCTGATTCACTCAGAGGGTAGTGATTCACTCAGAGGGTGGTAATACACTCAGAGAGTAGTGTTTCACTCAGAGGGTGGTGATTTACTCAGATGCTAGTGATTCACTCAGAGGGTAGTGATTCACTCAGAGGGTAGTGCTTCACTGAGAGCATGGTGATTTACTCAGAGGGTAGTGATTCACTCAGAGGGTAGCGATTCACTCAGATGGTAGTGATTCACTCAGATGGTGGTGATTCACTCAGAGGGTAGTGATTCACTCAGAGGGTGTTGATTCCCTCAGAGGGTAGTGATTCACTCAGAGCGTAGTGAGTCACTCAGAGGGTGGTGATTCACTCAGAGCGTAGTGATTCACTCAGAGGTTAGTGATTCACTCAGTGGGTAGTGATTCACTCAGACGGTCGTGATTCACTCAGAGGGTGCTGATTTACACAGAGAGTGGTGATTCACTAAGAGGGTAGGGATTCACTCAGAGGATAGTGAGTCACTCAGAGCGTAGTGATTCACTCAGAGCGTAGTGAGTCACTCAGACCGTCGTGATTCACTCAGAGGTTAGTGATTCACTCAGTGGGTAGTGATTCACTCAGACGGTCGTGATTCACTCAGAGATTGGTGATTCACTCAGAGGGTAGTGATTCACTCAGAGGGTGATGATTCACTCAGAGGGTGGTGATTCATTCAGAGGGTAGTGATTTACTCAGAGGGTGCTGGTTCACTCAGAGGGTAGTGATTCACTCAGAGCGTGGTGATACACTCAGAGAGTAGTGTTTCACTCAGAGGGTGGTGATTTACTCAGATGCTAGTGATTCACTCAGAGGGTAGTGATTCACTCAGAAGGTAGTGATTCACTCAGAGGGTAGTGCTTCACTGAGAGCGTGGTGATTTACTCAGAGGGTAGTGATTTACTCAGAGGGTAGTGATTCACTCAGACGGTAGTGATTCACTCAGAGGGTAGTGATTCACTCAGATGGTAGTGATTCACTCAGAGGGTGGTGATTCACTCAGAGGGTAGTGATTCACTCAGAGGGTAGTGATTCCCTCAGAGGGTAGTGATTCACTCAGAGGGTGCTGATTTACTCAGATGGTGGTGATTCACTAAGAGGGTAGTGATTCACTCAGAGGGTGCTGATTTACTCAGAGGGTGGTGATTCACTAAGAGGGTAGTGATTCACTCAGAGGGTGGTGATCACTCAGAGCGTAGCGATTCACTCAGGGCGTAGTGAGTCACTCAGAGGGTGGTGATTCACTCAGAGCGTAGTGATTCACTCAGACCGTAGTGATTCACTCAGAGGTTAGTGATTCACTCAGTGGGAAGTGATTCACTCAAAGGGTGGTGATTCACTCAGAGGGTTGTGATTCACTCAGAGGGTAGTGATTCACTCAGCGGAAGGTGATTCACTCAGAGGGTAGTGATTCACTTCGAGGGTAGTTATTTACTCAGAGGGTGGTGATTTACTCAGACGGTAGTGATTTACTCAGAGGATAGTGATTCACTCAGAGGGTAGTGATTCACTCAGATGGTAGTGATTCACTCAGAGGGTGGTGATTCACTCAGAGGGTAGATTCATTCAGAGGGTAGTGATTTACTCAGAGGGTGCTGATTCACTCAGAGGGTAGTGATTCACTCAGAGGGTAGTGATTCACTGAGAGCGTGGTGATTTACTCAGAGGGTAGTGATTTACTCAGAGGATAGTGATTCACTCAGAGGGTAGTGATTCACTCAGATGGTAGTGATTCACTCAGAGGGTGTTGATTCCCTCAGAGGGTAGTGATTCACTCAGTGGGTGCTGATTTACTCAGAGGGTGGTGATTCACTAAGAGGGTAGTAATTCACTCAGAGGATAGTAAGTCACTCAGAGGGTGGTGATCACTCAGAGCGTAGTGATTCACTCAGAGCGTAGTGAGTCACTCAGAGGGTGGTGATTCACTCAGAGCGTAGTGATTCACTCAGACCGTAGTGATTCACTCAGAGGTTAGTGATTCACTCAGTGGGTAGTGATTCACTCAGACGGTCGTGATTCACTCAGAGGGTGCTGATTTACACAGAGGGTGGTGATTCACTAAGAGGGTAGGGATTCACTCAGAGGATAGTGAGTCACTCAGAGCGTAGTGATTCACTCAGAGCGTAGTGAGTCACTCAGACCGTCGTGATTCACTCAGAGGTTAGTGATTCACTCAGTGGGTAGTGATTCACTCAGACGGTCGTGATTCACTCAGAGATTGGTGATTCACTCAGAGGGTAGTGATTCACTCAGAGGGTGATGATTCACTCAGAGGGTGGTGATTCATTCAGAGGGTAGTGATTTACTCAGAGGGTGCTGGTTCACTCAGAGGGTAGTGATTCACTCAGAGCGTGGTGATACACTCAGAGAGTAGTGTTTCACTCAGAGGGTGGTGATTTACTCAGATGCTAGTGATTCACTCAGAGGGTAGTGATTCACTCAGAAGGTAGTGATTCACTCAGAGGGTAGTGCTTCACTGAGAGCGTGGTGATTTACTCAGAGGGTAGTGATTTACTCAGAGGGTAGTGATTCACTCAGACGGTAGTGATTCACTCAGAGGGTAGTGATTCACTCAGATGGTAGTGATTCACTCAGAGGGTGGTGATTCACTCAGAGGGTAGTGATTCACTCAGAGGGTAGTGATTCCCTCAGAGGGTAGTGATTCACTCAGAGGGTGCTGATTTACTCAGATGGTGGTGATTCACTAAGAGGGTAGTGATTCACTCAGAGGGTGCTGATTTACTCAGAGGGTGGTGATTCACTAAGAGGGTAGTGATTCACTCAGAGGGTGGTGATCACTCAGAGCGTAGTGATTCACTCAGGGCGTAGTGAGTCACTCAGAGGGTGGTGATTCACTCAGAGCGTAGTGATTCACTCAGACCGTAGTGATTCACTCAGAGGTTAGTGATTCACTCAGTGGGAAGTGATTCACTCAGAGGGTGGTGATTCACTCAGAGGGTTGTGATTCACTCAGAGGGTAGTGATTCACTCAGCGGAAGGTGATTCACTCAGAGGGTAGTGATTCACTTCGAGGGTAGTTATTTACTCAGAGGGTGGTGATTTACTCAGACGGTAGTGATTTACTCAGAGGATAGTGATTCACTCAGAGGGTAGTGATTCACTCAGATGGTAGTGATTCACTCAGAGGGTGGTGATTCACTCAGAGGGTAGATTCATTCAGAGGGTAGTGATTTACTCAGAGGGTGCTGATTCACTCAGAGGGTAGTGATTCACTCAGAGGGTAGTGCTTCACTGAGAGCGTGGTGATTTACTCAGAGGGTAGTGATTTACTCAGAGGATAGTGATTCACTCAGAGGGTAGTGATTCACTCAGATGGTAGTGATTCACTCAGAGGGTGGTGATTCACTCAGAGGGTAGTGATTCACTCAGAGGGTGTTGATTCCCTCAGAGGGTAGTGATTCACTCAGAGGGTGCTGATTTACTCAGAGGGTGGTGATTCACTAAGAGGGTAGTGATTCACTCAGAGGATAGTGAGTCACTCAGAGGGTGGTGATCACTCAGAGCGTAGTGATTCACTCAGAGCGTAGTGAGTCACTAAGAGGGTGATGATCACTCAGAGCGTAGTGATGCACACAGACAGTAGTGATTCACTCAGAGGGTGGTGATTCACTCAGAGGATGGTGATTCACTCAGAGTGTGGTGATTCAATCAGAGGGTGGTGATTCACTCAGAGGGTAGTGATTTACTCGGAGGGTGGAGATTCACTCAGCGGGTAGTGATTCACTCACAGGGTAATGATTCACTCAGAGGGTGGTGATTTACTCAGTGGGTGGTGATTCACTAAGAGGGTAGTGATTCACTCAGAGGTTAGTGATTTACTCGGAGGGTAGTGATTCACTCAGAGCGTAGTGATTTACTCGGAGTGTGGTGATTTAATCAGAGGGCAGTGATTTACTCAGAGGGTAGTGATTCACTCAGAGGGTGGTGATTTACTCAGAGTGTGGTGATTTAATCAGAGGGCGGTGATTCATTCAGATGGTAGTGATTCACTCAGAGGGTGGTGATTCACTCAGAGTGTAGTGATTCACTCAGAGGATGGTGATTTACTAAGAGGGTAGTGAGTCACTCAGAGGGTGGTGATTCACTCAGAGGGTGGTGATTCACTCAGAAGTTAGTGATTCACACAGAGATTGTGATTCACTCAGAGGGAAGTGATTTACTCGGAGGGTAGTGATTCACTCAGAGGGTAGTGATTCACTCAGACGGTAGTGATTCACTCAGAGGATGGTGATGCACTCAGAGGGTAGTGATTCACTTAGAGGGTAGTTATTTACTCAGAGGGTGGTGATTCACTAAGAGATTAGTGATTCACTCAGAGCGTAGTGAGTCACTCAGAGGGTGGTGATCACTCAGAGCGTAGTGATGCACACAGACAGTAGTGATTCACTCAGAGGGTGGTGATTCACTCAGAGGGTAGTGATTCACTCAGACGGTAGTGATTCACTCAGAGGGTGGTGATTCACTCAGAGGATGGTGATTCACTCAGAGTGTGGTGATTCAATCAGAGGGTAGTGTTTCACTCAGAGGGTGGTGATTCACTCAGAGGGTAGTGATTTACTCGGAGGGTGGTGATTCACTCAGCGGGTAGTGATTCACTCACAGGGTAGTGATTCACTCACAGGGTGCTGATTCACTCAGAGTGTGTTGATTCACTGAGAGGGTCGTGAATCACTCAGAGGGTGGTGATTTACTCAGTGGGTGGTGATTCACTAAGAGGGTAGTGATTCACTCAGAGGTTAGTGATTTACTCGGAGGGTAGTGATTCACTCAGAGGGTAGTGATTTACTCAGAAGGTAGTGATTCACTCAGAGGGTAGTGATTTACTCAGAGGGTAGTGATTCACTTAGAGGGTAGTGATTCACTCAGATGGTAGTCATTCACTCAGAGGGTGGTGATTCACTCAGTGGGTAGTGACTCACTCAGAGGGTGGTGATTCACTCAGAGGGTAGTGATTCACTCAGAGGGTAGTGATTTACTCGGAGGGTGGTGATTTACTCAGAGGGTAGTGATTCACTCAGAGGGTAGTGATTCACTCAGAGGGAAGTGATTTACTCAGAGGGTAGTGATTCACTCAGTGGGTAGTGATTCACTCAGACGGTCGTGATTCACTCAGGGGTGGTGATTCACTCAGAGGGTAGTGATTCACTCAGAGAATGCTGATTCACTCAGAGGGTGTTGATTCACTCAGAGGGTAGTGATTCACTCAGAGGGTGGTGATTCACTCAGAGGGTAGTGGTTTACTCGGAGGGTGGTGATTCACTCAGCGGGTAGTGATTCACTCACAGGGTAGTGATTCACTCACAGGGTGCTGATTCACTCAGAGGGTAGTCATTTACTCGGAGTGTGGTGTTTTAATCAGAGGGCGGTGATTTACTCAGAGGGTAGTGATTCACTCAGGGAGGAGAGCGATTTACTCAGAGAGTGGTGATTCACTCAGAGATTGGTGATTCACTCAGAGCGTAGTGAGTCACTCAGAGGGTGGTGATCACTCAGAGCGTAGTGATGCACACAGACAGTAGTGATTCACTCAGAGGGTGGTGATTCACTCAGAGGGTAGTGATTCACTCAGACGGTAGTGATTGACTCAGAGGGTGGTGATTCACTCAGAGGATGGTGATTCACTCAGCGGGTAGTGATTCACTCACAGGGTAGTGATTCACTCACAGGGTGCTGATTCACTCAGAGTGTGTTGATTCACTCAGAGGGTAGTGATTCACTTAGAGGGTAGTTATTTACTCAGAGGGTAGTGATTCACTCAGAGGGTAGTGATTTACTCGGAGTGTGGTGATTTAATCAGAGGGCGGTGATTTACTCAGAGGGTAGTGATTCACTCAGAGGGTGGTGATTCACTCAGAAGTTAGTGATTCACACAGAGGTTGGTGATTCACTCAGAGTGAAGTGATTTACTCGGAGGGTAGTGATTCACTCAGAGGGTAGTGATTCATTCAGACGGTACTGATTCACTCAGAGGATGGTGATGCACTCAGAGGGTAGTGATTCACTTAGAGGGTAGTTATTTACTCAGAGGGTGGTGATTCACCAAGAGATTAGTGATTCACTCAGAGCGTAGTGAGTCACTCAGAGGGTGGTGATCACTCAGAGCGTAGTGATGCACACAGACAGTAGTGTTTCACTCAGAGGGTGGTGATTCACTAAGAGGGTAGTGATTCACTCAGAGGTTAGTGATTTACTCGAAGGGTAGTGATTCACTCAGAGAGTAGTGATTTACTCAGAAGGTAGTGATTCACTCAGAGGGTAGTGATTTACTCAGAGGGTAATGATTCACTCAGAAGGTAGTGATTCACTCAGATGGTAGTAATTCACTCAGAGGGTGGTGATTTACTCAGAGGGTAGTGATTCACTCAGAGGGTAGTGATTCACTCAGAGGGTAGTGATTTACTCAGAGGGCAGTGATTCACTCAGACGGTCGTGATTCACTCAGGGGTGGTGATTCACTCAGAGGGTTGTGATTCACTCAGAGAATGCTGATTCACTCAGAGGGTGTTGATTCACTCAGAGGGTAGTGATTCACTCAGAGGGTAGTGATTTACTCGGAGGGTGGTGATTCACTAAGAGGGTAGTGATTCACTCAGAGGATAGTGATTCACTCACAGGGTAGTGATTCACTCACAGGGTGCTGATTCACTCAGAGGGTAGTCATTTACTCGGAGTGTGGTGTTTTAATCAGAGGGCGGTGATTTACTCAGAGGGTAGTGATTCACTCAGGGAGGAGAGCGATTTACTCAGAGAGTGGTGATTCACTCAGAGATTGGTGATTCACTCAGAGCGTAGTGAGTCACTCAGAGGGTGGTGATCACTCAGAGCGTAGTGATGCACACAGACAGTAGTGATTCACTCAGAGGGTGGTGATTCACTCAGAGGGTAGTGATTCACTCAGACGGTAGTGATTGACTCAGAGGGTGGTGATTCACTCAGAGGATGGTGATTCACTCAGCGGGTAGTGATTCACTCACAGGGTAGTGATTCACTCACAGGGTGCTGATTCACTCAGAGTGTGTTGATTCACTCAGAGGGTAGTGATTCACTTAGAGGGTAGTTATTTACTCAGAGGGTAGTGATTCACTCAGAGGGTAGTGGTTTACTCGGAGTGTGGTGATTTAATCAGAGGGCGGTGATTTACTCAGAGGGTAGTGATTCACTCAGAGGGTGGTGATTCACTCAGAAGTTAGTGATTCACACAGAGGTTGGTGATTCACTCAGAGTGAAGTGATTTACTCGGAGGGTAGTGATTCACTCAGAGGGTAGTGATTCATTCAGACGGTACTGATTCACTCAGAGGAAGGTGATGCACTCAGAGGGTAGTGATTCACTTAGAGGGTAGTTATTTACTCAGAGGGTGGTGATTCACCAAGAGATTAGTGATTCACTCAGAGCGTAGTGAGTCACTCAGAGGGTGGTGATCACTCAGAGCGTAGTGATGCACACAGACAGTAGTGTTTCACTCAGAGGGTGGTGATTCACTAAGACGGTAGTGATTCACTCAGAGGTTAGTGATTTACTCGAAGGGTAGTGATTCACTCAGAGAGTAGTGATTTACTCAGAAGGTAGTGATTCACTCAGAGGGTAGTGATTTACTCAGAGGGTAGTGATTCACTCAGAAGGTAGTGATTCACTCAGATGGTAGTAATTCACTCAGAGGGTAGTGATTCACTCAGAGGGTAGTGATTCACTCAGAGGGTAGTGATTTACTCAGAGGGCAGTGATTCACTCAGACGGTCGTGATTCACTCAGGGGTGGTGATTCACTCAGAGGGTTGTGATTCACTCAGAGAATGCTGATTCACTCAGAGGGTGTTGATTCACTCAGAGGGTAGTGATTCACTCAGAGGGTAGTGATTTACTCGGAGGGTGGTGATTCACTAAGAGGGTAGTGATTCACTCAGAGGATAGTGAGTTACTCAGAGGGTGGTGATCACTCAGAGCGTAGTGATTCACACAGACAGTAGTGATTCACTCAGAGGGTGGTGATTCACTCAGAGGGTAGTGATTCTCTCAGAGGGTAGTGATTCACTCAGAGGGTGGTGATTCACTCAGAGGGTAGTGATTCACTCAGAGTGTGGTGATTCAATCAGAGGGTAGTGATTCACTCAGAGGGTGGTGATTCACTCAGAGGGTAGTGATTTACTCGGAGGGTGGTGATTCACTCAGCGGGTAGTGATTCACTCACAGGGTAGTGATTCACTCACAGGGTGCTGATTCACTCAGAGTGTGTTGATTCACTCAGAGGGTAGTGATTCACTCAGAGGGTGGTGATTCACTAAGAGGGTAGTGATTCACTCAGCGGAAGGTGATTCACTCAGAGGGTAGTGATTCACTTAGAGGGTAATTATTTACACAGAGGGTGGTGATTTACTCAGACGGTAGTGATTCACTCAGGGAGGATAGCGATTTACTCAGAGAGCGGTGATTCACTCAGAGATTGGTGATTCACTCAGAGGGTAGTGATTCACTCAGAGGGTGATGATTCACTCAGAGGGTGGTGATTCATTCAGAGGGTAGTGATTTACTCAGAGGGTGCTGATTCACTCAGAGGGTAGTGATTCACTCAGAGGGTAGTGCTTCACTGAGAGCGTGGTGATTTACTCAGAGGGTAGTGATTTACTCAGAGGGTAGTGATTCACTCAGAGGGTAGTGATTCACTCAGATGGTAGTGATTCACTCAGAGGGTGGTGATTCACTCAGAGGGTAGTGATTCACTCAGAGGGTGTAGATTCCCTCAGAGGGTAGTGATTCACAGAGGGTGCTGATTTACTCAGAGGGTGGTGATTCACTAAGAGGGTAGTGATGCACACAGACAGTAGTGATTCACTCAGAGGGTGGTGATTCACTCAGAGGGTAGTGATTCACTCAGACGGTAGTGATTCACTCAGAGGGTGGTGATTCACTCAGAGTATGGTGATTCACTCAGAGTGTGGTGATTCAATCAGAGGGTAGTGATTCACTCAGAGGGTGGTGATTCACTCAGAGGGTGGTGATTCACTCAGAGGGTAGTGATTTACTCGGAGGGTGGTGATTCACTCAGCGGGTAGTGATTCACTCACAGGGTAGTGATTCACTCAGAGGGTGGTGATCACTCAGATGATGGTGATTCACTAAGAGGGTAGTGATTCACTCAGAGGATGGTGATTTACTCAGAGTGTGGTGATTTAATCAGAGGGTGGTGATTTACTCAGTGGGTGGTGATTCACTAAGAGGGTAGTGATTCACTCAGAGGTTAGTGATTTACTCGGAGGGTAGTGATTCACTCAGAGGGTGGTGATTTATTCAGATTGTGGTGATTTAATCAGAGGGCGGTGATTCATTCAGATGGTAGTGATTCACTCAGAGGGTGGTGATTCACTCAGAGTGTAGTGATTCACTCAGAGGATGGTGATTCACTAAGAGGGTAGTGAGTCACTCAGAGGGTGGTGATTCACTCAGAAGTTAGTGATTCACACAGAGATTGTGATTCACTCAGAGGGAAGTGATTTACTCGGAGGGTAGTGATTCACTCAGAGGGTAGTGATTCATTCAGACGGTAGTGATTCACTCAGAGGGTGGTGATTCACTCAGAGGGTAGTGATTCACGCAGACGGTAGTGATTCACTCAGAGGGTGGTGATTCACTCAGAGGATGGTGATTCACTCAGAGTGTGGTGATTCAATCAGAGGGTAGTGATTCACTCAGAGGGTGGTGATTTACTCAGAGGGTAGTGATTTACTCAGAAGGTAGTGATTCACTCAGAGGGTAGTGATTTACTCAGAGGGTAGTGATTCACTCAGAGGGTAGTGATTCACTCAGATGGTAGTCATTCACTCAGAGGGTGGTGATTCACTCAGTGGGTAGTGATTCACTCAGAGGGTGGTGATTCACTCAGAGGGTAGTGATTCACTCAGAGGGTAGTGATTTACACGGAGGGTGGTGATTTACTCAGAGGGTAGTGATTCACTCAGAGGGTAGTGATTCACTCAGAGGGTAGTGATTTACTCAGAGGGTAGTGATTCACTCAGTGGGTAGTGATTCACTCAGACGGTCGTGATTCACTCAGGGGTGGTGATTCACTCAGAGGGTTGTGATTCACTCAGAGAATGCTGATTCACTCAGAGGGTGTTGATTCACTCAGAGGGTAGTGATTCACTCAGAGGGTAGTGATTCACTCAGAGGGTAGTGATTCACTCAGAGGGTGGTGATTCACTCAGTGGGTAGTGATTCACTCAGAGGGTAGTGATTCACTCAGAAGGTGGTGATTCACTCAGAGGGTAGTGATTCACTCAGAGTGTGGTGATTCAATCAGAGGGTAGTGATTCACTCAGAGGGTGGTGATTCACTCAGAGGGTAGTGATTTACTCGGAGGGTGGTGATTCACTCAGCGGGTAGTGATTCACTCACAGGGTAGTGATTCACTCACAGGGTGCTGATTCACTCAGAGTGTGTTGATTCACTCAGAGGGTAGTGATTCACTCAGAGGGTGGTGATACACTCAGAGGGTGGTGATTCACTAAGAGGGTAGTGATTCACTCAGCGGAAGGTGATTCACTCAGAGGGTAGTGATTCACTTAGAGGGTAGTTATTTACTCAGAGGGTGGTGATTTACTCAGACGGTAGTGATTCACTCAGGGAGGATAGCGATTTACTCAGAGAGTGGTGATTCACTCAGAGATTGGTGATTCACTCAGAGGGTAGTGATTCACTCAGAGGGTGATGATTCACTCAGAGGGTGGTGATTCATCCAGAGGGTAGTGATTTACTCAGAGGGTGCTGATTCACTCAGAGGGTAGTGATTCACTCAGAGGGTAGTGCTTCACTGAGAGCGTGGTGATTTACTCAGAGGGTAGTGATTTACT
Organism: Pristiophorus japonicus; assembly: GCF_044704955.1. NCBI lineage: Eukaryota > Metazoa > Chordata > Chondrichthyes > Pristiophoridae > Pristiophorus > Pristiophorus japonicus. The sequence goes on from NC_091990.1 coordinate 74,469,732, forward strand.
CAGAGGGTAGTGATTCACTCAGAGGGTAGTGATTCACTCAGAGGGTAGTGATTCACTCAGAGGGTGCTGATTTACTCAGAGGGTGGTGATTCACTAAGAGGGTAGTGATTCACTCAGATGTTAGTGATTTACTCGGAGGGTAGTGATTCACTCAGAGGGTGGTGATTTATTCAGAGTGTGGTGATTTAATCAGAGGGCGGTGATTCATTCAGATGGTAGTGATTCACTCAGAGGGTGGTGATTCACTCAGAGTGTAGTGATTCACTCAGAGGATGGTGATTCACTAAGAGGGTAGTGAGTCACTCAGAGGGTGGTGATTCACTCAGAAGTTAGTGATTCACACAGAGATTGTGATTCACTCAGAGGGAAGTGATTTACTCGGAGGGTAGTGATTCACTCAGAGGGTAGTGATTCATTCAGACGGTAGTGATTCACTCAGAGGGTGGTGATTCACTCAGAGGGTAGTGATTCACTCAGATGGTAGTGATTCACTCAGAGGGTGGTGATTCACTCAGAGGATGGTGATTCACTCAGAGTGTGGTGATTCAATCAGAGGGTAGTGATTCACTCAGAGGGTGGTGATTCACTCAGAGGGTAGTGATTTACTCAGAAGGTAGTGATTCACTCAGAGGGTAGTGATTTACTCAGAGGGTAGTGATTCACTCAGAGGGTAGTGATTCACTCAGATGGTAGTCATTCACTCAGAGGGTGGTGATTCACTCAGTGGGTAGTGATTCACTCAGAGGGTGGTGATTCACTCAGAGGGTAGTGATTCACTCAGAGGGTAGTGATTTACACGGAGGGTGGTGATTTACTCAGAGGGTAGTGATTCACTCAGAGGGTAGTGATTCACTCAGAGGGTAGTGATTTACTCAGAGGGTAGTGATTCACTCAGTGGGTAGTGATTCACTCAGAGGGTAGTGATTCACTCAGAGGGTGATGATTCACTCAGAGGGTGGTGATTTATTCAGAGGGTAGTGATTTACTCAGAGGGTGCTGATTCACTCAGAGGGTAGTGATTCACTCAGAGGGTAGTGCTTCACTGAGAGCGTGGTGATTTACTCAGAGGGTAGTGATTTACTCAGAGGGTAGTGATTCACTCAGAGGGTAGTGATTCACTCAGAGGGTAGTGATTCACGCAGACGGTGGTGATTCACTCAGAGGGTAGTGATTCACTCAGAGGGTGTAGATTCCCTCAGAGGGTAGTGATTCACTCAGATGGTGCTGATTTACTCAGAGGGTGGTGATTCACTAAGAGGGTAGTGATTCACTCAGAGGTTAGTGATTTACTCGGAGGGTAGTGATTCACTCAGAGGGTGGTGATTTATTCAGAGTGTGGTGATTTAATCAGAGGGCGGTGATTCATTCAGATGGTAGTGATTCACTCAGAGGGTGGTGATTCACTCAGAGTGTAGTGATTCACTCAGAGGATGGTGATTCACTAAGAGGGTAGTGAGTCACTCAGAGGGTGGTGATTCACTCAGAAGTTAGTGATTCACACAGAGATTGTGATTCACTCAGAGGGAAGTGATTTACTCGGAGGGTAGTGATTCACTCAGAGGGTAGTGATTCATTCAGACGGTAGTGATTCACTCAGAGGGTGGTGATTCACTCAGAGGGTAGTGATTCACTCAGACGGTAGTGATTCACTCAGAGGGTGGTGATTCACTCAGAGGATGGTGATTCACTCAGAGTGTGGTGATTCAATCAGAGGGTAGTGATTCACTCAGAGGGTGGTGATTCACTCAGAGGGTAGTGATTTACTCAGAAGGTAGTGATTCACTCAGAGGGTAGTGATTTACTCAGAGGGTAGTGATTCACTCAGAGGGTAGTGATTCACTCAGATGGTAGTCATTCACTCAGAGGGTGGTGATTCACTCAGTGGGTAGTGATTCACTCAGAGGGTGGTGATTCACTCAGAGGGTAGTGATTCACTCAGAGGGTAGTGATTTACACGGAGGGTGGTGATTTACTCAGAGGGTAGTGATTCACTCAGAGGGTAGTGATTCACTCAGAGGGTAGTGATTTACTCAGAGGGTAGTGATTCACTCAGTGGGTAGTGATTCACTCAGACGGTCGTGATTCACTCAGGGGTGGTGATTCACTCAGAGGGTTGTGATTCACTCAGAGAATGCTGATTCACTCAGAGGGTGTTGATTCACTCAGAGGGTAGTGATTCACTCAGAGGGTAGTGATTCACTCAGAGGGTAGTGATTCACTCAGAGGGTGGTGATTCACTCAGTGGGTAGTGATTCACTCAGAGGGTAGTGATTCACTCAGAAGGTGGTGATTCACTCAGAGGGTAGTGATTCACTCAGAGGGTAGTGATTTACTCAGAGGGTAGTGATTCACTCAGTGGGTAGTGATTCACTCAGACGGTCGTGATTCACTCAGGGGTGGTGATTCACTCAGAGGGTTGTGATTCACTCAGAGGGTAGTGATTTACTCAGAAGGTAGTGATTCACTCAGAGGGTAGTGATTTACTCAGAGGGTAGTGATTCACTCAGAGGGTAGTGATTCACTCAGATGGTAGTCATTCACTCAGAGGGTGGTGATTCACTCAGTGGGTAGTGATTCACTCAGAGTGTGGTGATTCACTCAGAGGGTGGTGATTCACTCAGAGGGTAGTGATTCACTCAGAGGGTAGTGATTTACACGGAGGGTGGTGATTTACTCAGAGGGTAGTGATTCACTCAGAGGGTAGTGATTCACTCAGAGGGTAGTGATTTGCTCAGAGGGTAGTGATTCACTCAGTGGGTAGTGATTCACTCAGACGGTCGTGATTCACTCAGGGGTGGTGATTCACTCAGAGGGTTGTGATTCACTCAGAGAATGCTGATTCACTCAGAGGGTGTTGATTCACTCAGAGGGTAGTGATTCACTCAGAGGGTAGTGATTCACTCAGAGGGTAGTGATTCACTCAGAGGGTGGTGATTCACTCAGTGGGTAGTGATTCACTCAGAGGGTAGTGATTCACTCAGAAGGTGGTGATTCACTCAGAGGGTAGTGATTCACTCAGAGTGTGGTGATTCAATCAGAGGGTAGTGATTCACTCAGAGGGTGGTGATTCACTCAGAGGGTAGTGATTTACTCGGAGGGTGGTGATTCACTCAGCGGGTAGTGATTCACTCACAGGGTAGTGATTCACTCACAGGGTGCTGATTCACTCAGAGTGTGTTGATTCACTCAGAGGGTAGTGATTCACTCAGAGGGTGGTGATACACTCAGAGGGTGGTGATTCACTAAGAGGGTAGTGATTCACTCAGCGGAAGGTGATTCACTCAGAGGGTAGTGATTCACTTAGAGGGTAGTTATTTACTCAGAGGGTGGTGATTTACTCAGACGGTAGTGATTCACTCAGGGAGGATAGCGATTTACTCAGAGAGTGGTGATTCACTCAGAGATTGGTGATTCACTCAGAGGGTAGTGATTCACTCAGAGGGTGATGATTCACTCAGAGGGTGGTGATTCATTCAGAGGGTAGTGATTTACTCAGAGGGTGCTGATTCACTCAGAGGGTAGTGATTCACTCAGAGGGTAGTGCTTCACTGAGAGCGTGGTGATTTACTCAGAGGGTAGTGATTTACTCAGAGGGTAGTGATTCACTCAGAGGGTAGTGATTCACTCAGAGGGTAGTGATTCACGCAGAGGGTGGTGATTCACTCAGAGGGTAGTGATTCACTCAGAGGGTGTAGATTCCCTCAGAGGGTAGTGATTCACTCAGAGGGTGCTGATTTACTCAGAGGGTGGTGATTCACTAAGAGGGTAGTGATTCACTCAGAGGTTAGTGATTTACTCGGAGGGTAGTGATTCACTCAGAGGGTGGTGATTTATTCAGAGTGTGGTGATTTAATCAGAGGGCGGTGATTCATTCAGATGGTAGTGATTCACTCAGAGGGTGGTGATTCACTCAGAGTGTAGTGATTCACTCAGAGGATGGTGATTCACTAAGAGGGTAGTGAGTCACTCAGAGGGTGGTGATTCACTCAGAAGTTAGTGATTCACACAGAGATTGTGATTCACTCAGAGGGAAGTGATTTTCTCGGAGGGTAGTGATTCACTCAGAGGGTAGTGATTCATTCAGACGGTAGTGATTCACTCAGAGGGTGGTGATTCACTCAGAGGGTAGTGATTCACTCAGACGGTAGTGATTCACTCAGAGGGTGGTGATTCACTCAGAGGATGGTGATTCACTCAGAGTGTGGTGATTCAATCAGAGGGTAGTGATTCACTCAGAGGGTGGTGATTCACTCAGAGGGTAGTGATTTACTCAGAAGGTAGTGATTCACTCAGAGGGTAGTGATTTACTCAGAGGGTAGTGATTCACTCAGAGGGTAGTGATTCACTCAGATGGTAGTCATTCACTCAGAGGGTGGTGATTCACTCAGTGGGTAGTGATTCACTCAGAGGGTGGTGATTCACTCAGAGGGTAGTGATTCACTCAGAGGGTAGTGATTTACACGGAGGGTGGTGATTTACTCAGAGGGTAGTGATTCACTCAGAGGGTAGTGATTCACTCAGAGGGTAGTGATTTACTCAGAGGGTAGTGATTCACTCAGTGGGTAGTGTTTCACTCAGAGGGTAGTGATTCACTCAGAGGGTGATGATTCACTCAGAGGGTGGTGATTCATTCAGAGGGTAGTGATTTACTCAGAGGGTGCTGATTCACTCAGAGGGTAGTGATTCACTCAGAGGGTAGTGCTTCACTGAGAGCGTGGTGATTTACTCAGAGGGTAGTGATTTACTCAGAGGGTAGTGATTCACTCAGAGGGTAGTGATTCACTCAGAGGGTAGTGATTCACGCAGAGGGTGGTGATTCACTCAGAGGGTAGTGATTCACTCAGAGGGTGTAGATTCCCTCAGAGGGTAGTGATTCACTCAGAGGGTGCTGATTTACTCAGAGGGTGGTGATTCACTAAGAGGGTAGTGATTCACTCAGAGGTTAGTGATTTACTCGGAGGGTAGTGATTCACTCAGAGGGTGGTGATTTATTCAGAGTGTGGTGATTTAATCAGAGGGCGGTGATTCATTCAGATGGTAGTGATTCACTCAGAGGGTGGTGATTCACTCAGAGTGTAGTGATTCACTCAGAGGATGGTGATTCACTAAGAGGGTAGTGAGTCACTCAGAGGGTGGTGATTCACTCAGAGCGTAGTGATTCACACAGAGATTGTGATTCACTCAGAGGGAAGTGATTTACTCGGAGGGTAGTGATTCACTCAGAGGGTAGTGATTCATTCAGACGGTAGTGATTCACTCAGAGGGTGGTGATTCACTCAGAGGGTAGTGATTCACTCAGACGGTAGTGATTCACTCAGAGGGTGGTGATTCACTCAGAGGATGGTGATTCACTCAGAGTGTGGTGATTCAATCAGAGGGTAGTGATTCACTCAGAGGGTGGTGATTCACTCAGAGGGTAGTGATTTACTCAGAAGGTAGTGATTCACTCAGAGGGTGGTGATTTACTCAGAGGGTAGTGATTCACTCAGAGGGTAGTGATTCACTCAGATGGTAGTCATTCACTCAGAGGGTGGTGATTCACTCAGTGGGTAGTGATTCACTCAGAGGGTGGTGATTCACTCAGAGGGTAGTGATTCACTCAGAGGGTAGTGATTTACACGGAGGGTGGTGATTTACTCAGAGGGTAGTGATTCACTCAGAGGGTAGTGATTCACTCAGAGGGTAGTGATTTACTCAGAGGGTAGTGATTCACTCAGTGGGTAGTGATTCACTCAGACGGTCGTGATTCACTCAGGGGTGGTGATTCACTCAGAGGGTTGTGATTCACTCAGAGAATGCTGATTCACTCAGAGGGTGTTGATTCACTCAGAGGGTAGTGATTCACTCAGAGGGTAGTGATTCACTCAGAGGGTAGTGATTCACTCAGAGGGTGGTGATTCACTCAGTGGGTAGTGATTCACTCAGAGGGTAGTGATTCACTCAGAAGGTGGTGATTCACTCAGAGGGTAGTGATTCACTCAGAGTGTGGTGATTCAATCAGAGGGTAGTGATTCACTCAGAGGGTGGTGATTCACTCAGAGGGTAGTGATTTACTCGGAGGGTGGTGATTCACTCAGCGGGTAGTGATTCACTCACAGGGTAGTGATTCACTCACAGGGTGCTGATTCACTCAGAGTGTGTTGATTCACTCAGAGGGTAGTGATTCACTCAGAGGGTGGTGATACACTCAGAGGGTGGTGATTCACTAAGAGGGTAGTGATTCACTCAGCGGAAGGTGATTCACTCAGAGGGTAGTGATTCACTTAGAGGGTAGTTATTTACTCAGAGGGTGGTGATTTACTCAGACGGTAGTGATTCACTCAGGGAGGATAGCGATTTACTCAGAGAGTGGTGATTCACTCAGAGATTGGTGATTCACTCAGAGGGTAGTGTTTCACTCAGAGGGTGATGATTCACTCAGAGGGTGGTGATTCATTCAGAGGGTAGTGATTTACTCAGAGGGTGCTGATTCACTCAGAGGGTAGTGATTCACTCAGAGGGTAGTGCTTCACTGAGAGCGTGGTGATTTACTCAGAGGGTAGTGATTTACTCAGAGGGTAGTGATTCACTCAGAGGGTGGTGATTCACTCAGAGGGTAGTGATTCACGCAGAGGGTGGTGATTCACTCAGAGGGTAGTGATTCACTCAGAGGGTGTAGATTCCCTCAGAGGATAGTGATTCACTCAGAGGGTGCTGATTTACTCAGAGGGTGGTGATTCACTAAGAGGGTAGTGATTCACTCAGAGGTTAGTGATTTACTCGGAGGGTAGTGATTCACTCAGAGGGTGGTGATTTATTCAGAGTGTGGTGATTTAATCAGAGGGCGGTGATTCATTCAGATGGTAGTGATTCACTCAGAGGGTGGTGATTCACTCAGAGTGTAGTGATTCACTCAGAGGATGGTGATTCACTAAGAGGGTAGTGAGTCACTCAGAGGGTGGTGATTCACTCAGAAGTTAGTGATTCACACAGAGATTGTGATTCACTCAGAGGGAAGTGATTTACTCGGAGGGTAGTGATTCACTCAGAGGGTAGTGATTCATTCAGACGGTAGTGATTCACTCAGAGGGTGGTGATTCACTCAGAGGGTAGTGATTCACTCAGACGGTAGTGATTCACTCAGAGGGTGGTGATTCACTCAGAGGATGGTGATTCACTCAGAGTGTGGTGATTCAATCAGAGGGTAGTGATTCACTCAGAGGGTGGTGATTCACTCAGAGGGTAGTGATTTACTCAGAAGGTAGTGATTCACTCAGAGGGTAGTGATTTACTCAGAGGGTAGTGATTCACTCAGAGGGTAGTGATTCACTCAGATGGTAGTCATTCACTCAGAGGGTGGTGATTCACTCAGTGGGTAGTGATTCACTCAGAGGGTGGTGATTCACTCAGAGGGTAGTGATTCACTCAGAGGGTAGTGATTTACACGGAGGGTGGTGATTTACTCAGAGGGTAGTGATTCACTCAGAGGGTAGTGATTCACTCAGAGGGTAGTGATTTACTCAGAGGGTAGTGATTCACTCAGTGGGTAGTGATTCACTCAGAGGGTAGTGATTCACTCAGAGGGTGATGATTCACTCAGAGGGTGGTGATTCATTCAGAGGGTAGTGATTTACTCAGAGGGTGCTGATTCACTCAGAGGGTAGTGATTCACTCAGAGGGTAGTGCTTCACTGAGAGCGTGGTGATTTACTCAGAGGGTAGTGATTTACGCAGAGGGTAGTGATTCACTCAGGGGGTAGTGATTCACTCAGAGGGTAGTGATTCACGCAGAGGGTGGTGATTCACTCAGAGGGTAGTGATTCACTCAGAGGGTGTAGATTCCCTCAGAGGGTAGTGATTCACTCAGAGGGTGCTGATTTACTCAGAGGGTGGTGATTCACTAAGAGGGTAGTGATTCACTCAGAGGTTAGTGATTTACTCGGAGGGTAGTGATTCACTCAGAGGGTGGTGATTTATTCAGAGTGTGGTGATTTAATCAGAGGGCGGTGATTCATTCAGATGGTAGTGATTCACTCAGAGGGTGGTGATTCACTCAGAGTGTAGTGATTCACTCAGAGGATGGTGATTCACTAAGAGGGTAGTGAGTCACTCAGAGGGTGGTGATTCACTCAGAAGTTAGTGATTCACACAGAGATTGTGATTCACTCAGAGGGAAGTGATTTACTCGGAGGGTAGTGATTCACTCAGAGGGTAGTGATTCATTCAGACGGTAGTGATTCACTCAGAGGGTGGTGATTCACTCAGAGGGTAGTGATTCACTCAGACGGTAGTGATTCACTCAGAGGGTGGTGATTCACTCAGAGGATGGTGATTCACTCAGAGTGTGGTGATTCAATCAGAGGGTAGTGATTCACTCAGAGGGTGGTGATTCACTCAGAGGGTAGTGATTTACTCAGAAGGTAGTGATTCACTCAGAGGGTAGTGATTTACTCAGAGGGTAGTGATTCACTCAGAGGGTAGTGATTCACTCAGATGGTAGTCATTCACTCAGAGGGTGGTGATTCACTCAGTGGGTAGTGATTCACTCAGAGGGTGGTGATTCACTCAGAGGGTAGTGATTCACTCAGAGGGTAGTGATTTACACGGAGGGTGGTGATTTACTCAGAGGGTAGTGATTCACTCAGAGGGTAGTGATTCACTCAGAGGGTAGTGATTTACTCAGAGGGTAGTGATTCACTCAGTGGGTAGTGATTCACTCAGACGGTCGTGATTCACTCAGGGGTGGTGATTCACTCAGAGGGTTGTGATTCACTCAGAGAATGCTGATTCACTCAGAGGGTGTTGATTCACTCAGAGGGTGGTGATTCACTCAGTGGGTAGTGATTCACTCAGAGGGTAGTGATTCACTCAGAAGGTGGTGATTCACTCAGAGGGTAGTGATTCACTCAGAGTGTGGTGATTCAATCAGAGGGTAGTGATTCACTCAGAGGGTGGTGATTCACTCAGAGGGTAGTGATTTACTCGGAGGGTGGTGATTCACTCAGCGGGTAGTGATTCACTCACAGGGTAGTGATTCACTCACAGGGTGCTGATTCACTCAGAGTGTGTTGATTCACTCAGAGGGTAGTGATTCACTCAGAGGGTGGTGATACACTCAGAGGGTGGTGATTCACTAAGAGGGTAGTGATTCACTCAGCGGAAGGTGATTCACTCAGAGGGTAGTGATTCACTTAGAGGGTAGTTATTTACTCAGAGGGTGGTGATTTACTCAGACGGTAGTGATTCACTCAGGGAGGATAGCGATTTACTCAGAGAGTGGTGATTCACTCAGAGATTGGTGATTCACTCAGAGGGTAGTGATTCACTCAGAGGGTGATGATTCACTCAGAGGGTGGTGATTCATTCAGAGGGTAGTGATTTACTCAGAGGGTGCTGATTCACTCAGAGGGTAGTGATTCACTCAGAGGGTAGTGCTTCACTGAGAGCGTGGTGATTTACTCAGAGGGTAGTGATTTACTCAGAGGGTAGTGATTCACTCAGAGGGTAGTGATTCACTCAGAGGGTAGTGATTCACGCAGAGGGTGGTGATTCACTCAGAGGGTAGTGATTCACTCAGAGGGTGTAGATTCCCTCAGAGGGTAGTGATTCACTCAGAGGGTGCTGATTTACTCAGAGGGTGGTGATTCACTAAGAGGGTAGTGATTCACTCAGAGGTTAGTGATTTACTCGGAGGGTAGTGATTCACTCAGAGGGTGGTGATTTATTCAGAGTGTGGTGATTTAATCAGAGGGCGGTGATTCATTCAGATGGTAGTGATTCACTCAGAGGGTGGTGATTCACTCAGAGTGTAGTGATTCACTCAGAGGATGGTGATTCACTAAGAGGGTAGTGAGTCACTCAGAGGGTGGTGATTCACTCAGAAGTTAGTGATTCACACAGAGATTGTGATTCACTCAGAGGGAAGTGATTTACTCGGAGGGTAGTGATTCACTCAGAGGGTAGTGATTCATTCAGACGGTAGTGATTCACTCAGAGGGTGGTGATTCACTCAGAGGGTAGTGATTCACTCAGACGGTAGTGATTCACTCAGATGGTGGTGATTCACTCAGAGGGTGGTGATTCACTCAGAGGGTAGTGATTTACTCAGAAGGTAGTGATTCACTCAGAGGGTAGTGATTTACTCAGAGGGTAGTGATTCACTCAGAGGGTAGTGATTCACTCAGATGGTAGTCATTCACTCAGAGGGTGGTGATTCACTCAGTGGGTAGTGATTCACTCAGAGGGTGGTGATTCACTCAGAGGGTAGTGATTCACTCAGAGGGTAGTGATTTACACGGAGGGTGGTGATTTACTCAGAGGGTAGTGATTCACTCAGAGGGTAGTGATTCACTCAGAGGGTAGTGATTTACTCAGAGGGTAGTGATTCACTCAGTGGGTAGTGATTCACTCAGACGGTCGTGATTCACTCAGGGGTGGTGATTCACTCAGAGGGTTGTGATTCACTCAGAGAATGCTGATTCACTCAGAGGGTGTTGATTCACTCAGAGGGTAGTGATTCACTCAGAGGGTAGTGATTCACTCAGAGGGTAGTGATTCACTCAGAGGGTGGTGATTCACTCAGTGGGTAGTGATTCACTCAGAGGGTAGTGATTCACTCAGAATGTGGTGATTCACTCAGAGGGTAGTGATTCACTCAGAGTGTGGTGATTCAATCAGAGGGTAGTGATTCACTCAGAGGGTGGTGATTCACTCAGAGGGTAGTGATTTACTCGGAGGGTGGTGATTCACTCAGCGGGTAGTGATTCACTCACAGGGTAGTGATTCACTCACAGGGTGCTGATTCACTCAGAGTGTGTTGATTCACTCAGAGGGTAGTGATTCACTCAGAGGGTGGTGATACACTCAGAGGGTGGTGATTCACTAAGAGGGTAGTGATTCACTCAGCGGAAGGTGATTCACTCAGAGGGTAGTGATTCACTTAGAGGGTAGTTATTTACTCAGAGGGTGGTGATTTACTCAGACGGTAGTGATTCACTCAGGGAGGATAGCGATTTACTCAGAGAGTGGTGATTCACTCAGAGATTGGTGATTCACTCAGAGGGTAGTGATTCACTCAGAGGGTGATGATTCACTCAGAGGGTGGTGATTCATTCAGAGGGTAGTGATTTACTCAGAGGGTGCTGATTCACTCAGAGGGTAGTGATTCACTCAGAGGGTAGTGCTTCACTGAGAGCGTGGTGATTTACTCAGAGGGTAGTGATTTACTCAGAGGGTAGTGATTCACTCAGAGGGTAGTGATTCACTCAGAGGGTAGTGATTCACGCAGAGGGTGGTGATTCACTCAGAGGGTAGTGATTCACTCAGAGGGTGTAGATTCCCTCAGAGGGTAGTGATTCACTCAGAGGGTGCTGATTTACTCAGAGGGTGGTGATTCACTAAGAGGGTAGTGATTCACTCAGAGGTTAGTGATTTACTCGGAGGGTAGTGATTCACTCAGAGGGTGGTGATTTATTCAGAGTGTGGTGATTTAATCAGAGGGCGGTGATTCATTCAGATGGTAGTGATTCACTCAGAGGGTGGTGATTCACTCAGAGTGTAGTGATTCACTCAGAGGATGGTGATTCACTAAGAGGGTAGTGAGTCACTCAGAGGGTGGTGATTCACTCAGAAGTTAGTGATTCACACAGAGATTGTGATTCACTCAGAGGGAAGTGATTTACTCGGAGGGTAGTGATTCACTCAGAGGGTAGTGATTCATTCAGACGGTAGTGATTCACTCAGAGGGTGGTGATTCACTCAGAGGGTAGTGATTCACTCAGACGGTAGTGATTCACTCAGAGGGTGGTGATTCACTCAGAGGATGGTGATTCACTCAGAGTGTGGTGATTCAATCAGAGGGTAGTGATTCACTCAGAGGGTGGTGATTCACTCAGAGGGTAGTGATTTACTCAGAAGGTAGTGATTCACTCAGAGGGTAGTGATTTACTCAGAGGGTAGTGATTCACTCAGAGGGTAGTGATTCACTCAGATGGTAGTCATTCACTCAGAGGGTGGTGATTCACTCAGTGGGTAGTGATTCACTCAGAGGGTGGTGATTCACTCAGAGGGTAGTGATTCACTCAGAGGGTAGTGATTTACACGGAGGGTGGTGATTTACACAGAGGGTAGTGATTCACTCAGAGGGTAGTGATTCACTCAGAGGGTAGTGATTTACTCAGAGGGTAGTGATTCACTCAGTGGGTAGTGATTCACTCAGAGGGTAGTGATTCACTCAGAGGGTGATGATTCACTCAGAGGGTGGTGATTCATTCAGAGGGTAGTGATTTACTCAGAGGGTGCTGATTCACTCAGAGGGTAGTGATTCACTCAGAGGGTAGTGCTTCACTGAGAGCGTGGTGATTTACTCAGAGGGTAGTGATTTACTCAGAGGGTAGTGATTCACTCAGAGGGTAGTGATTCACTCAGAGGGTAGTGATTCACGCAGAGGGTGGTGATTCACTCAGAGGGTAGTGATTCACTCAGAGGGTGTAGATTCCCTCAGAGGGTAGTGATTCACTCAGAGGGTGCTGATTTACTCAGAGGGTGGTGATTCACTAAGAGGGTAGTGATTCACTCAGAGGTTAGTGATTTACTCGGAGGGTAGTGATTCACTCAGAGGGTGGTGATTTATTCAGAGTGTGGTGATTTAATCAGAGGGCGGTGATTCATTCAGATGGTAGTGATTCACTCAGAGGGTGGTGATTCACTCAGAGTGTAGTGATTCACTCAGAGGATGGTGATTCACTAAGAGGGTAGTGAGTCACTCAGAGGGTGGTGATTCACTCAGAAGTTAGTGATTCACACAGAGATTGTGATTCACTCAGAGGGAAGTGATTTACTCGGAGGGTAGTGATTCACTCAGAGGGTAGTGATTCATTCAGACGGTAGTGATTCACTCAGAGGGTGGTGATTCACTCAGAGGGTAGTGATTCACTCAGACGGTAGTGATTCACTCAGAGGGTGGTGATTCACTCAGAGGATGGTGATTCACTCAGAGTGTGGTGATTCAATCAGAGGGTAGTGATTCACTCAGAGGGTGGTGATTCACTCAGAGGGTAGTGATTTACTCAGAAGGTAGTGATTCACTCAGAGGGTAGTGATTTACTCAGAGGGTAGTGATTCACTCAGAGGGTAGTGATTCACTCAGATGGTAGTCATTCACTCAGAGGGTGGTGATTCACTCAGTGGGTAGTGATTCACTCAGAGGGTGGTGATTCACTCAGAGGGTAGTGATTCACTCAGAGGGTAGTGATTTACACGGAGGGTGGTGATTTACTCAGAGGGTAGTGATTCACTCAGAGGGTAGTGATTCACTCAGAGGGTAGTGATTTACTCAGAGGGTAGTGATTCACTCAGTGGGTAGTGATTCACTCAGACGGTCGTGATTCACTCAGGGGTGGTGATTCACTCAGAGGGTTGTGATTCACTCAGAGAATGCTGATTCACTCAGAGGGTGTTGATTCACTCAGAGGGTAGTGATTCACTCAGAGGGTAGTGATTCACTCAGAAGGTGGTGATTCACTCAGAGGGTAGTGATTCACTCAGAGTGTGGTGATTCAATCAGAGGGTAGTGATTCACTCAGAGGGTGGTGATTCACTCAGAGGGTAGTGATTTACTCGGAGGGTGGTGATTCACTCAGCGGGTAGTGATTCACTCACAGGGTAGTGATTCACTCACAGGGTGCTGATTCACTCAGAGTGTGTTGATTCACTCAGAGGGTAGTGATTCACTCAGAGGGTGGTGATACACTCAGAGGGTGGTGATTCACTAAGAGGGTAGTGATTCACTCAGCGGAAGGTGATTCACTCAGAGGGTAGTGATTCACTTAGAGGGTAGTTATTTACTCAGAGGGTGGTGATTTACTCAGACGGTAGTGATTCACTCAGGGAGGATAGCGATTTACTCAGAGAGTGGTGATTCACTCAGAGATTGGTGATTCACTCAGCGGAAGGTGATTCACTCAGAGGGTAGTGATTCACTTAGAGGGTAGTTATTTACTCAGAGGGTGGTGATTTACTCAGACGGTAGTGATTCACTCAGGGAGGATAGCGATTTACTCAGAGAGTGGTGATTCACTCAGAGATTGGTGATTCACTCAGAGGGTAGTGATTCACTCAGAGGGTGATGATTCACTCAGAGGGTGGTGATTCATTCAGAGGGTAGTGATTTACTCAGAGGGTGCTGATTCACTCAGAGGGTAGTGATTCACTCAGAGGGTAGTGCTTCACTGAGAGCGTGGTGATTTACTCAGAGGGTAGTGATTTACTCAGAGGGTAGTGATTCACTCAGAGGGTAGTGATTCACTCAGAGGGTAGTGATTCACGCAGAGGGTGGTGATTCACTCAGAGGGTAGTGATTCACTCAGAGGGTGTAGATTCCCTCAGAGGGTAGTGATTCACTCAGAGGGTGCTGATTTACTCAGAGGGTGGTGATTCACTAAGAGGGTAGTGATTCACTCAGAGGTTAGTGATTTACTCGGAGGGTAGTGATTCACTCAGAGGGTGGTGATTTATTCAGAGTGTGGTGATTTAATCAGAGGGCGGTGATTCATTCAGATGGTAGTGATTCACTCAGAGGGTGGTGATTCACTCAGAGTGTAGTGATTCACTCAGAGGATGGTGATTCACTAAGAGGGTAGTGAGTCACTCAGAGGGTGGTGATTCACTCAGAAGTTAGTGATTCACACAGAGATTGTGATTCACTCAGAGGGAAGTGATTTACTCGGAGGGTAGTGATTCACTCAGAGGGTAGTGATTCATTCAGACGGTAGTGATTCACTCAGAGGGTGGTGATTCACTCAGAGGGTAGTGATTCACTCAGACGGTAGTGATTCACTCAGAGGGTGGTGATTCACTCAGAGGATGGTGATTCACTCAGAGTGTGGTGATTCAATCAGAGGGTAGTGATTCACTCAGAGGGTGGTGATTCACTCAGAGGGTAGTGATTTACTCAGAAGGTAGTGATTCACTCAGAGGGTAGTGATTTACTCAGAGGGTAGTGATTCACTCAGAGGGTAGTGATTCACTCAGATGGTAGTCATTCACTCAGAGGGTGGTGATTCACTCAGTGGGTAGTGATTCACTCAGAGGGTGGTGATTCACTCAGAGGGTAGTGATTCACTCAGAGGGTAGTGATTTACACGGAGGGTGGTGATTTACACAGAGGGTAGTGATTCACTCAGAGGGTAGTGATTCACTCAGAGGGTAGTGATTTACTCAGAGGGTAGTGATTCACTCAGTGGGTAGTGATTCACTCAGAGGGTAGTGATTCACTCAGAGGGTGATGATTCACTCAGAGGGTGGTGATTCATTCAGAGGGTAGTGATTTACTCAGAGGGTGCTGATTCACTCAGAGGGTAGTGATTCACTCAGAGGGTAGTGCTTCACTGAGAGCGTGGTGATTTACTCAGAGGGTAGTGATTTACTCAGAGGGTAGTGATTCACTCAGAGGGTAGTGATTCACTCAGAGGGTAGTGATTCACGCAGAGGGTGGTGATTCACTCAGAGGGTAGTGATTCACTCAGAGGGTGTAGATTCCCTCAGAGGGTAGTGATTCACTCAGAGGGTGCTGATTTACTCAGAGGGTGGTGATTCACTAAGAGGGTAGTGATTCACTCAGAGGTTAGTGATTTACTCGGAGGGTAGTGATTCACTCAGAGGGTGGTGATTTATTCAGAGTGTGGTGATTTAATCAGAGGGCGGTGATTCATTCAGATGGTAGTGATTCACTCAGAGGGTGGTGATTCACTCAGAGTGTAGTGATTCACTCAGAGGATGGTGATTCACTAAGAGGGTAGTGAGTCACTCAGAGGGTGGTGATTAACTCAGAAGTTAGTGATTCACACAGAGATTGTGATTCACTCAGAGGGAAGTGATTTACTCGGAGGGTAGTGATTCACTCAGAGGGTAGTGATTCATTCAGACGGTAGTGATTCACTCAGAGGGTGGTGATTCACTCAGAGGGTAGTGATTCACTCAGACGGTAGTGATTCACTCAGAGGGTGGTGATTCACTCAGAGGATGGTGATTCACTCAGAGTGTGGTGATTCAATCAGAGGGTAGTGATTCACTCAGAGGGTGGTGATTCACTCAGAGGGTAGTGATTTACTCAGAAGGTAGTGATTCACTCAGAGGGTAGTGATTTACTCAGAGGGTAGTGATTCACTCAGAGGGTAGTGATTCACTCAGATGGTAGTCATTCACTCAGAGGGTGGTGATTCACTCAGTGGGTAGTGATTCACTCAGAGGGTGGTGATTCACTCAGAGGGTAGTGATTCACTCAGAGGGTAGTGATTTACACGGAGGGTGGTGATTTACTCAGAGGGTAGTGATTCACTCAGAGGGTAGTGATTCACTCAGAGGGTAGTGATTTACTCAGAGGGTAGTGATTCACTCAGTGGGTAGTGATTCACTCAGACGGTCGTGATTCACTCAGGGGTGGTGATTCACTCAGAGGGTTGTGATTCACTCAGAGAATGCTGATTCACTCAGAGGGTGTTGATTCACTCAGAGGGTGGTGATTCTCTCAGTGGGTAGTGATTCACTCAGAGGGTAGTGATTCACTCAGAAGGTGGTGATTCACTCAGAGGGTAGTGATTCACTCAGAGTGTGGTGATTCAATCAGAGGGTAGTGATTCACTCAGAGGGTGGTGATTCACTCAGAGGGTAGTGATTTACTCGGAGGGTGGTGATTCACTCAGCGGGTAGTGATTCACTCACAGGGTAGTGATTCACTCACAGGGTGCTGATTCACTCAGAGTGTGTTGATTCACTCAGAGGGTAGTGATTCACTCAGAGGGTGGTGATACACTCAGAGGGTGGTGATTCACTAAGAGGGTAGTGATTCACTCAGCGGAAGGTGATTCACTCAGAGGGTAGTGATTCACTTAGAGGGTAGTTATTTACTCAGAGGGTGGTGATTTACTCAGACGGTAGTGATTCACTCAGGGAGGATAGCGATTTACTCAGAGAGTGGTGATTCACTCAGAGATTGGTGATTCACTCAGAGGGTAGTGATTCACTCAGAGGGTGATGATTCACTCAGAGGGTGGTGATTCATTCAGAGGGTAGTGATTTACTCAGAGGGTGCTGATTCACTCAGAGGGTAGTGATTCACTCAGAGGGTAGTGCTTCACTGAGAGCGTGGTGATTTACTCAGAGGGTAGTGATTTACTCAGAGGGTAGTGATTCACTCAGAGGGTAGTGATTCACTCAGAGGGTAGTGATTCACGCAGAGGGTGGTGATTCACTCAGAGGGTAGTGATTCACTCAGAGGGTGTAGATTCCCTCAGAGGGTAGTGATTCACTCAGAGGGTGCTGATTTACTCAGAGGGTGGTGATTCACTAAGAGGGTAGTGATTCACTCAGAGGTTAGTGATTTACTCGGAGGGTAGTGATTCACTCAGAGGGTGGTGATTTATTCAGAGTGTGGTGATTTAATCAGAGGGCGGTGATTCATTCAGATGGTAGTGATTCACTCAGAGGGTGGTGATTCACTCAGAGTGTAGTGATTCACTCAGAGGATGGTGATTCACTAAGAGGGTAGTGAGTCACTCAGAGGGTGGTGATTCACTCAGAAGTTAGTGATTCACACAGAGATTGTGATTCACTCAGAGGGAAGTGATTTACTCGGAGGGTAGTGATTCACTCAGAGGGTAGTGATTCATTCAGACGGTAGTGATTCACTCAGAGGGTGGTGATTCACTCAGAGGGTAGTGATTCACTCAGACGGTAGTGATTCACTCAGAGGGTGGTGATTCACTCAGAGGGTGGTGATTCACTCAGAGGGTAGTGATTTACTCAGAAGGTAGTGATTCACTCAGAGGGTAGTGATTTACTCAGAGGGTAGTGATTCACTCAGAGGGTAGTGATTCACTCAGATGGTAGTCATTCACTCAGAGGGTGGTGATTCACTCAGTGGGTAGTGATTCACTCAGAGGGTGGTGATTCACTCAGAGGGTAGTGATTCACTCAGAGGGTAGTGATTTACACGGAGGGTGGTGATTTACTCAGAGGGTAGTGATTCACTCAGAGGGTAGTGATTCACTCAGAGGGTAGTGATTTACTCAGAGGGTAGTGATTCACTCAGTGGGTAGTGATTCACTCAGACGGTCGTGATTCACTCAGGGGTGGTGATTCACTCAGAGGGTTGTGATTCACTCAGAGAATGCTGATTCACTCAGAGGGTGTTGATTCACTCAGAGGGTGGTGATTCACTCAGTGGGTAGTGATTCACTCAGAGGGTAGTGATTCACTCAGAAGGTGGTGATTCACTCAGAGGGTAGTGATTCACTCAGAGTGTGGTGATTCAATCAGAGGGTAGTGATTCACTCAGAGGGTGGTGATTCACTCAGAGGGTAGTGATTTACTCGGAGGGTGGTGATTCACTCAGCGGGTAGTGATTCACTCACAGGGTAGTGATTCACTCACAGGGTGCTGATTCACTCAGAGTGTGTTGATTCAGTCAGAGGGTAGTGATTCACTCAGAGGGTGGTGATACACTCAGAGGGTGGTGATTCACTAAGAGGGTAGTGATTCACTCAGCGGAAGGTGATTCACTCAGAGGGTAGTGATTCACTTAGAGGGTAGTTATTTACTCAGAGGGTGGTGATTTACTCAGACGGTAGTGATTCACTCAGATAGGATAGCGATTTACTCAGAGAGTGGTGATTCACTCAGAGATTGGTGATTCACTCAGAGGGTAGTGATTCACTCAGAGGGTGATGATTCACTCAGAGGGTGGTGATTCATTCAGAGGGTAGTGATTTACTCAGAGGGTGCTGATTCACTCAGAGGGTAGTGATTCACTCAGAGGGTAGTGCTTCACTGAGAGCGTGGTGATTTACTCAGAGGGTAGTGATTTACTCAGAGGGTAGTGATTCACTCAGAGGGTAGTGATTCACTCAGAGGGTAGTGATTCACGCAGAGGGTGGTGATTCACTCAGAGGGTAGTGATTCACTCAGAGGGTGTAGATTCCCTCAGAGGGTAGTGATTCACTCAGAGGGTGCTGATTTACTCAGAGGGTGGTGATTCACTAAGAGGGTAGTGATTCACTCAGAGGTTAGTGATTTACTCGGAGGGTAGTGATTCACTCAGAGGGTGGTGATTTATTCAGAGTGTGGTGATTTAATCAGAGGGCGGTGATTCATTCAGATGGTAGTGATTCACTCAGAGGGTGGTGATTCACTCAGAGTGTAGTGATTCACTCAGAGGATGGTGATTCACTAAGAGGGTAGTGAGTCACTCAGAGGGTGGTGATTCACTCAGAAGTTAGTGATTCACACAGAGATTGTGATTCACTCAGAGGGAAGTGATTTACTCGGAGGGTAGTGATTCACTCAGAGGGTAGTGATTCATTCAGACGGTAGTGATTCACTCAGAGGGTGGTGATTCACTCAGAGGGTAGTGATTCACTCAGACGGTAGTGATTCACTCAGAGGGTGGTGATTCACTCAGAGGGTGGTGATTCACTCAGAGGGTAGTGATTTACTCAGAAGGTAGTGATTCACTCAGAGGGTAGTGATTTACTCAGAGGGTAGTGATTCACTCAGAGGGTAGTGATTCACTCAGATGGTAGTCATTCACTCAGAGGGTGGTGATTCACTCAGTGGGTAGTGATTCACTCAGAGGGTGGTGATTCACTCAGAGGGTAGTGATTCACTCAGAGGGTAGTGATTTACACGGAGGGTGGTGATTTACTCAGAGGGTAGTGATTCACTCAGAGGGTAGTGATTCACTCAGAGGGTAGTGATTTACTCAGAGGGTAGTGATTCACTCAGTGGGTAGTGATTCACTCAGACGGTCGTGATTCACTCAGGGGTGGTGATTCACTCAGAGGGTTGTGATTCACTCAGAGAATGCTGATTCACTCAGAGGGTGTTGATTCACTCAGAGGGTAGTGATTCACTCAGAGGGTAGTGATTCACTCAGAGGGTAGTGATTCACTCAGAGGGTGGTGATTCACTCAGTGGGTAGTGATTCACTCAGAGGGTAGTGATTCACTCAGAAGGTGGTGATTCACTCAGAGGGTAGTGATTCACTCAGAGTGTGGTGATTCAATCAGAGGGTAGTGATTCACTCAGAGGGTGGTGATTCACTCAGAGGGTAGTGATTTACTCGGAGGGTGGTGATTCACTCAGCGGGTAGTGATTCACTCACAGGGTAGTGATTCACTCACAGGGTGCTGATTCACTCAGAGTGTGTTGATTCACTCAGAGGGTAGTGATTCACTCAGAGGGTGGTGATACACTCAGAGGGTGGTGATTCACTAAGAGGGTAGTGATTCACTCAGCGGAAGGTGATTCAATCAGAGGGTAGTGATTCACTTAGAGGGTAGTTATTTACTCAGAGGGTGGTGATTTACTCAGACGGTAGTGATTCACTCAGGGAGGATAGCGATTTACTCAGAGAGTGGTGATTCACTCAGAGATTGGTGATTCACTCAGAGGGTAGTGATTCACTCAGAGGGTGATGATTCACTCAGAGGGTGGTGATTCATTCAGAGGGTAGTGATTTACTCAGAGGGTGCTGATTCACTCAGAGGGTAGTGATTCACTCAGAGGGTAGTGCTTCACTGAGAGCGTGGTGATTTACTCAGAGGGTAGTGATTTACTCAGAGGGTAGTGATTCACTCAGAGGGTAGTGATTCACTCAGAGGGTAGTGATTCACGCAGAAGGTGGTGATTCACTCAGAGGGTAGTGATTCACTCAGAGGGTGTAGATTCCCTCAGAGGGTAGTGATTCACTCAGAGGGTGCTGATTTACTCAGAGGGTGGTGATTCACTAAGAGGGTAGTGATTCACTCAGAGGTTAGTGATTTACTCGGAGGGTAGTGATTCACTCAGAGGGTGGTGATTTATTCAGAGTGTGGTGATTTAATCAGAGGGCGGTGATTCATTCAGATGGTAGTGATTCACTCAGAGGGTGGTGATTCACTCAGAGTGTAGTGATTCACTCAGAGGATGGTGATTCACTAAGAGGGTAGTGAGTCACTCAGAGGGTGGTGATTCACTCAGAAGTTAGTGATTCACACAGAGATTGTGATTCACTCAGAGGGAAGTGATTTACTCGGAGGGTAGTGATTCACTCAGAGGGTAGTGATTCATTCAGACGGTAGTGATTCACTCAGAGGGTGGTGATTCACTCAGAGGGTAGTGATTCACTCAGACGGTAGTGATTCACTCAGAGGGTGGTGATTCACTCAGAGGATGGTGATTCACTCAGAGTGTGGTGATTCAATCAGAGGGTAGTGATTCACTCAGAGGGTGGTGATTCACTCAGAGGGTAGTGATTTACTCAGAAGGTAGTGATTCACTTAGAGGGTAGTGATTTACTCAGAGGGTAGTGATTCACTCAGAGGGTAGTGATTCACTCAGATGGTAGTCATTCACTCAGAGGGTGGTGATTCACTCAGTGGGTAGTGATTCACTCAGAGGGTGGTGATTCACTCAGAGGGTAGTGATTCACTCAGAGGGTAGTGATTTACACGGAGGGTGGTGATTTACTCAGAGGGTAGTGATTCACTCAGAGGGTAGTGATTCACTCAGAGGGTAGTGATTTACTCAGAGGGTAGTGATTCACTCAGTGGGTAGTGATTCACTCAGAGGGTAGTGATTCACTCAGAGGGTGATGATTCACTCAGAGGGTGGTGATTCATTCAGAGGGTAGTGATTTACTCAGAGGGTGCTGATTCACTCAGATGGTAGTGATTCACTCAGAGGGTAGTGCTTCACTGAGAGCGTGGTGATTTACTCAGAGGGTAGTGATTTACTCAGAGGGTAGTGATTCACTCAGAGGGTAGTGATTCACTCAGAGGGTAGTGATTCACGCAGAGGGTGGTGATTCACTCAGAGGGTAGTGATTCACTCAGAGGGTGTAGATTCCCTCAGAGGGTAGTGATTCACTCAGAGGGTGCTGATTTACTCAGAGGGTGGTGATTCACTAAGAGGGTAGTGATTCACTCAGAGGTTAGTGATTTACTCGGAGGGTAGTGATTCACTCAGAGGGTGGTGATTTATTCAGAGTGTGGTGATTTAATCAGAGGGCGGTGATTCATTCAGATGGTAGTGATTCACTCAGAGGGTGGTGATTCACTCAGAGTGTAGTGATTCACTCAGAGGATGGTGATTCACTAAGAGGGTAGTGAGTCACTCAGAGGGTGGTGATTCACTCAGAAGTTAGTGATTCACACAGAGATTGTGATTCACTCAGAGGGAAGTGATTTACTCGGAGGGTAGTGATTCACTCAGAGGGTAGTGATTCATTCAGACGGTAGTGATTCACTCAGAGGGTGGTGATTCACTCAGAGGGTAGTGATTCACTCAGACGGTAGTGATTCACTCAGAGGGTGGTGATTCACTCAGAGGATGGTGATTCACTCAGAGTGTGGTGATTCAATCAGAGGGTAGTGATTCACTCAGAGGGTGGTGATTCACTCAGAGGGTAGTGATTTACTCAGAAGGTAGTGATTTACTCAGAAGGTAGTGATTCACTCAGAGGGTAGTGATTTACTCAGAGGGTAGTGATTCACTCAGTGGGTAGTGATTCACTCAGACGGTCGTGATTCACTCAGGGGTGGTGATTCACTCAGAGGGTTGTGATTCACTCAGAGAATGCTGATTCACTCAGAGGGTGTTGATTCACTCAGAGGGTAGTGATTCACTCAGAGGGTAGTGATTCACTCAGAGGGTAGTGATTCACTCAGAGGGTGGTGATTCACTCAGTGGGTAGTGATTCACTCAGAGGGTAGTGATTCACTCAGAAGGTGGTGATTCACTCAGAGGGTAGTGATTCACTCAGAGTGTGGTGATTCAATCAGAGGGTAGTGATTCACTCAGAGGGTGGTGATTCACTCAGAGGGTAGTGATTTACTCGGAGGGTGGTGATTCACTCAGCGGGTAGTGATTCACTCACAGGGTAGTGATTCACTCACAGGGTGCTGATTCACTCAGAGTGTGTTGATTCACTCAGAGGGTAGTGATTCACTCAGAGGGTGGTGATACACTCAGAGGGTGGTGATTCACTAAGAGGGTAGTGATTCACTCAGCGGAAGGTGATTCACTCAGAGGGTAGTGATTCACTTAGAGGGTAGTTATTTACTCAGAGGGTAGTGATTCACTCAGAGGGTGATGATTCACTCAGAGGGTGGTGATTCATTCAGAGGGTAGTGATTTACTCAGAGGGTGCTGATTCACTCAGAGGGTAGTGATTCACTCAGAGGGTAGTGCTTCACTGAGAGCGTGGTGATTTACTCAGAGGGTAGTGATTTACTCAGAGGGTAGTGATTCACTCAGAGGGTAGTGATTCACTCAGAGGGTAGTGATTCACGCAGAGGGTGGTGATTCACTCAGAGGGTAGTGATTCACTCAGAGGGTGTAGATTCCCTCAGAGGGTAGTGATTCACTCAGAGGGTGCTGATTTACTCAGAGGGTGGTGATTCACTAAGAGGGTAGTGATTCACTCAGAGGTTAGTGATTTACTCGGAGGGTAGTGATTCACTCAGAGGGTGGTGATTTATTCAGAGTGTGGTGATTTAATCAGAGGGCGGTGATTCATTCAGATGGTAGTGATTCACTCAGAGGGTGGTGATTCACTCAGAGTGTAGTGATTCACTCAGAGGATGGTGATTCACTAAGAGGGTAGTGAGTCACTCAGAGGGTGGTGATTCACTCAGAAGTTAGTGATTCACACAGAGATTGTGATTCACTCAGAGGGAAGTGATTTACTCGGAGGGTAGTGATTCACTCAGAGGGTAGTGATTCATTCAGACGGTAGTGATTCACTCAGAGGGTAGTGATTCACTCAGAGGGTAGTGATTCACTCAGACGGTAGTGATTCACTCAGAGGGTGGTGATTCACTCAGAGGATGGTGATTCACTCAGAGTGTGGTGATTCAATCAGAGGGTAGTGATTCACTCAGAGGGTAGTGATTCACTCAGAGGGTAGTGATTCACTCAGAGGGTGGTGATTCACTCAGTGGGTAGTGATTCACTCAGAGGGTAGTGATTCACTCAGAAGGTGGTGATTCACTCAGAGGGTAGTGATTCACTCAGAGGGTAGTGATTTACTCAGAGGGTAGTGATTCACTCAGTGGGTAGTGATTCACTCAGACGGTCGTGATTCACTCAGGGGTGGTGATTCACTCAGAGGGTTGTGATTCACTCAGAGGGTAGTGATTTACTCAGAAGGTAGTGATTCACTCAGAGGGTAGTGATTTACTCAGAGGGTAGTGATTCACTCAGAGGGTAGTGATTCACTCAGATGGTAGTCATTCACTCAGAGGGTGGTGATTCACTCAGTGGGTAGTGATTCACTCAGAGTGTGGTGATTCACTCAGAGGGTGGTGATTCACTCAGAGGGTAGTGATTCACTCAGAGGGTAGTGATTTACACGGAGGGTGGTGATTTACTCAGAGGGTAGTGATTCACTCAGAGGGTAGTGATTCACTCAGAGGGTGGTGATTCACTCAGTGGGTAGTGATTCACTCAGAGGGTAGTGATTCACTCAGAAGGTGGTGATTCACTCAGAGGGTAGTGATTCACTCAGAGTGTGGTGATTCAATCAGAGGGTAGTGATTCACTCAGAGGGTGGTGATTCACTCAGAGGGTAGTGATTTACTCGGAGGGTGGTGATTCACTCAGCGGGTAGTGATTCACTCACAGGGTAGTGATTCACTCACAGGGTGCTGATTCACTCAGAGTGTGTTGATTCACTCAGAGGGTAGTGATTCACTCAGAGGGTGGTGATACACTCAGAGGGTGGTGATTCACTAAGAGGGTAGTGATTCACTCAGCGGAAGGTGATTCACTCAGAGGGTAGTGATTCACTTAGAGGGTAGTTATTTACTCAGAGGGTGGTGATTTACTCAGACGGTAGTGATTCACTCAGGGAGGATAGCGATTTACTCAGAGAGTGGTGATTCGCTCAGAGATTGGTGATTCACTCAGAGGGTAGTGATTCACTCAGAGGGTGATGATTCACTCAGAGGGTGGTGATTCATTCAGAGGGTAGTGATTTACTCAGAGGGTGCTGATTCACTCAGAGGGTAGTGATTCACTCAGAGGGTAGTGCTTCACTGAGAGCGTGGTGATTTACTCAGAGGGTAGTGATTTACTCAGAGGGTAGTGATTCACTCAGAGGGTAGTGATTCACTCAGAGGGTAGTGATTCACGCAGAGGGTGGTGATTCACTCAGAGGGTAGTGATTCACTCAGAGGGTGTAGATTCCCTCAGAGGGTAGTGATTCACTCAGAGGGTGCTGATTTACTCAGAGGGTGGTGATTCACTAAGAGGGTAGTGATTCACTCAGAGGTTAGTGATTTACTCGGAGGGTAGTGATTCACTCAGAGGGTGGTGATTTATTCAGAGTGTGGTGATTTAATCAGAGGGCGGTGATTCATTCAGATGGTAGTGATTCACTCAGAGGGTGGTGATTCACTCAGAGTGTAGTGATTCACTCAGAGGATGGTGATTCACTAAGAGGGTAGTGAGTCACTCAGAGGGTGGTGATTCACTCAGAAGTTAGTGATTCACACAGAGATTGTGATTCACTCAGAGGGAAGTGATTTACTCGGAGGGTAGTGATTCACTCAGAGGGTAGTGATTCATTCAGACGGTAGTGATTCACTCAGAGGGTGGTGATTCACTCAGAGGGTAGTGATTCACTCAGAGGGTAGTGATTTACTCAGAGGGTAGTGATTCACTCAGAGGGTAGTGATTCACTCAGATGGTAGTCATTCACTCAGAGGGTGGTGATTCACTCAGTGGGTAGTGATTCACTCAGAGGGTGGTGATTCACTCAGAGGGTAGTGATTCACTCAGAGGGTAGTGATTTACACGGAGGGTGGTGATTTACTCAGAGGGTAGTGATTCACTCAGAGGGTAGTGATTCACTCAGAGGGTAGTGATTTACTCAGAGGGTAGTGATTCACTCAGTGGGTAGTGATTCACTCAGAGGGTAGTGATTCACTCAGAGGGTGATGATTCACTCAGAGGGTGGTGATTCATTCAGAGGGTAGTGATTTACTCAGAGGGTGCTGATTCACTCAGAGGGTAGTGATTCACTCAGAGGGTAGTGCTTCACTGAGAGCGTGGTGATTTACTCAGAGGGTAGTGATTTACTCAGAGGGTAGTGATTCACTCAGAGGGTAGTGATTCACTCAGAGGGTAGTGATTCACGCAGAGGGTGGTGATTCACTCAGAGGGTAGTGATTCACTCAGAGGGTGTAGATTCCCTCAGAGGGTAGTGATTCACTCAGAGGGTGCTGATTTACTCAGAGGGTGGTGATTCACTAAGAGGGTAGTGATTCACTCAGAGGTTAGTGATTTACTCGGAGGGTAGTGATTCACTCAGAGGGTGGTGATTTATTCAGAGTGTGGTGATTTAATCAGAGGGCGGTGATTCATTCAGATGGTAGTGATTCACTCAGAGGGTGGTGATTCACTCAGAGTGTAGTGATTCACTCAGAGGATGGTGATTCACTAAGAGGGTAGTGAGTCACTCAGAGGGTGGTGATTCACTCAGAAGTTAGTGATTCACACAGAGATTGTGATTCACTCAGAGGGAAGTGATTTACTCGGAGGGTAGTGATTCACTCAGAGGGTAGTGATTCATTCAGACGGTAGTGATTCACTCAGAGGGTGGTGATTCACTCAGAGGGTAGTGATTCACTCAGACGGTAGTGATTCACTCAGAGGGTGGTGATTCACTCAGAGGATGGTGATTCACTCAGAGTGTGGTGATTCAATCAGAGGGTAGTGATTCACTCAGAGGGTGGTGATTCACTCAGAGGGTAGTGATTTACTCAGAAGGTAGTGATTCACTCAGAGGGTAGTGATTTACTCAGAGGGTAGTGATTCACTCAGAGGGTAGTGATTCACTCAGATGGTAGTCATTCACTCAGAGGGTGGTGATTCACTCAGTGGGTAGTGATTCACTCAGAGGGTGGTGATTCACTCAGAGGGTAGTGATTCACTCAGAGGGTAGTGATTTACACGGAGGGTGGTGATTTACTCAGAGGGTAGTGATTCACTCAGAGGGTAGTGATTCACTCAGAGGGTAGTGATTTACTCAGAGGGTAGTGATTCACTCAGTGGGTAGTGATTCACTCAGACGGTCGTGATTCACTCAGGGGTGGTGATTCACTCAGAGGGTTGTGATTCACTCAGAGAATGCTGATTCACTCAGAGGGTGTTGATTCACTCAGAGGGTAGTGATTCACTCAGAGGGTAGTGATTCACTCAGAGGGTAGTGATTCACTCAGAGGGTGGTGATTCACTCAGTGGGTAGTGATTCACTCAGAGTGTGGTGATTCAATCAGAGGGTAGTGATTCACTCAGAGGGTGGTGATTCACTCAGAGGGTAGTGATTTACTCGGAGGGTGGTGATTCACTCAGCGGGTAGTGATTCACTCACAGGGTAGTGATTCACTCACAGGGTGCTGATTCACTCAGAGTGTGTTGATTCACTCAGAGGGTAGTGATTCACTCAGAGGGCAGTGATTCACTCAGAGGTTAGTGATTCACTCAGAGGGTGGTGAATCTCTCAGAGGGTAATGATTCACTCAGAGGGTAGTGATTCACTCAGAGTGTCGTGATTTACTCAGAGGGTGGTGATTCACTCAGAGGGTAGTGATTCACTCAGAGGGTAGTGATTCACTCAGAGGGTGGTGATGCACTCAGCGGGTAGTGATTCACTCAGAGGATGGTGATTCACTCAGAGGGTAGTGATTCACTCAGAGGGTGGTGATTCACTCAGTGGGTAGTGATTCACTCAGAGGGTGGTGATTCACTCAGAGGGTAGTGATTTACACGGAGGGTGGTGATTTACTCAGAGGGTAGTGATTCACTCAGAGGGTAGTGATTCACTCAGAGGGTAGTGATTTACTCAGAGGGTAGTGATTCACTCAGTGGGTAGTGATTCACTCAGACGGTCGTGATTCACTCAGGGGTGGTGATTCACTCAGAGGGTTGTGATTCACTCAGAGAATGCTGATTCACTCAGAGGGTGTTGATTCACTCAGAGGGTAGTGATTCACTCAGAGGGTAGTGATTCACTCAGAGGGTAGTGATTCACTCAGAGGGTGGTGATTCACTCAGTGGGTAGTGATTCACTCAGAGTGTGGTGATTCAATCAGAGGGTAGTGATTCACTCAGAGGGTGGTGATTCACTCAGAGGGTAGTGATTTACTCGGAGGGTGGTGATTCACTCAGCGGGTAGTGATTCACTCACAGGGTAGTGATTCACTCACAGGGTGCTGATTCACTCAGAGTGTGTTGATTCACTCAGAGGGTAGTGATTCACTCAGAGGGTGGTGATACACTCAGAGGGTGGTGATTCACTAAGAGGGTAGTGATTCACTCAGCGGAAGGTGATTCACTCAGAGGGTAGTGATTCACTTAGAGGGTAGTTATTTACTCAGAGGGTGGTGATTTACTCAGACGGTAGTGATTCACTCAGGGAGGATAGCGATTTACTCAGAGAGTGGTGATTCACTCAGAGATTGGTGAATCACTCAGAGGGTAGTGATTCACTCAGAGGGTGATGATTCACTCAGAGGGTGGTGATTCATTCAGAGGGTAGTGATTTACTCAGAGGGTGCTGATTCACTCAGAGGGTAGTGATTCACTCAGAGGGTAGTGCTTCACTGAGAGCGTGGTGATTTACTCAGAGGGTAGTGATTTACTCAGAGGGTAGTGATTCACTCAGAGGGTGGTGATTTATTCAGAGTGTGGTGATTTAATCAGAGGGCGGTGATTCATTCAGATGGTAGTGATTCACTCAGAGGGTGGTGATTCACTCAGAGTGTAGTGATTCACTCAGAGGATGGTGATTCACTAAGAGGGTGGTGATTCACTCAGAAGTTAGTGATTCACACAGAGATTGTGATTCACTCAGAGGGAAGTGATTTACTCGGAGGGTAGTGATTCACTCAGAGGGTAGTGATTCATTCAGACGGTAGTGATTCACTCAGAGGGTGGTGATTCACTCAGAGGGTAGTGATTCACTCAGAGGGTAGTGATTCACGCAGAGGGTGGTGATTCACTCAGAGGGTAGTGATTCACTCAGAGGGTGTAGATTCCCTCAGAGGGTAGTGATTCACTCAGAGGGTGCTGATTCACTAAGAGGGTAGTGATTCACTCAGAGGTTAGTGATTTACTCGGAGGGTAGTGATTCACTCAGAGGGTGGTGAATTATTCAGAGTGTGGTGATTTAATCAGAGGGCGGTGATTCATTCAGATGGTAGTGATTCACTCAGAGGGTGGTGATTCACTCAGAGTGTAGTGATTCACTCAGAGGATGGTGATTCACTAAGAGGGTAGTGAGTCACTCAGAGGGTGGTGATTCACTCAGAAGTTAGTGATTCACACAGAGATTGTGATTCACTCAGAGGGAAGTGATTTACTCGGAGGGTAGTGATTCACTCAGAGGGTAGTGATTCATTCAGACGGTAGTGATTCACTCAGAGGGTGGTGATTCACTCAGAGGGTAGTGATTCACTCAGACGGTAGTGATTCACTCAGAGGGTGGTGGTTCACTCAGAGGATGGTGATTCACTCAGAGTGTGGTGATTCAATCAGAGGGTAGTGATTCACTCAGAGGGTGGTGATTCACTCAGAGGGTAGTGATTTACTCAGAAGGTAGTGATTCACTCAGAGGGTAGTGATTTACTCAGAGGGTAGTGATTCACTCAGAGGGTAGTGATTCACTCAGATGGTAGTCATTCACTCAGAGGGTGGTGATTCACTCAGTGGGTAGTGATTCACTCAGAGGGTGGTGATTCACTCAGAGGATAGTGATTCACTCAGAGGGTAGTGATTTACACGGAGGGTGGTGATTTACTCAGAGGGTAGTGATTCACTCAGAGGGTAGTGATTCACTCAGAGGGTAGTGATTTACTCAGAGGGTAGTGATTCACTCAGTGGGTAGTGATTCACTCAGACGGTCGTGATTCACTCAGGGGTGGTGATTCACTCAGAGGGTTGTGATTCACTCAGAGAATGCTGATTCACTCAGAGGGTGTTGATTCACTCAGAGGGTAGTGATTCACTCAGAGGGTAGTGATTCACTCAGAGGGTGGTGATTCACTCAGTGGGTAGTGATTCACTCAGAGGGTAGTGATTCACTCAGAAGGTGGTGATTCACTCAGAGGGTAGTGATTCACTCAGAGGGTAGTGATTTACTCAGAGGGTAGTGATTCACTCAGTGGGTAGTGATTCACTCAGACGGTCGTGATTCACTCAGGGGTGGTGATTCACTCAGAGGGTTGTGATTCACTCAGAGGGTAGTGATTTACTCAGAAGGTAGTGATTCACTCAGAGGGTAGTGATTTACTCAGAGGGTAGTGATTCACTCAGAGGGTAGTGATTCACTCAGATGGTAGTCATTCACTCAGAGGGTGGTGATTCACTCAGTGGGTAGTGATTCACTCAGAGTGTGGTGATTCACTCAGAGGGTGGTGATTCACTCAGAGGGTAGTGATTCACTCAGAGGGTAGTGATTTACACGGAGGGTGGTGATTTACTCAGAGGGTAGTGATTCACTCAGAGGGTAGTGATTCACTCAGAGGGTAGTGATTTACTCAGAGGGTAGTGATTCACTCAGTGGGTAGTGATTCACTCAGACGGTCGTGATTCACTCAGGGGTGGTGATTCACTCAGAGGGTTGTGATTCACTCAGAGAATGCTGATTCACTCAGAGGGTGTTGATTCACTCAGAGGGTAGTGATTCACTCAGAGGGTAGTGATTCACTCAGAGGGTAGTGATTCACTCAGAGGGTGGTGATTCACTCAGTGGGTAGTGATTCACTCAGAGGGTAGTGATTCACTCAGAAGGTGGTGATTCACTCAGAGGGTAGTGATTCACTCAGAGTGTGGTGATTCAATCAGAGGGTAGTGATTCACTCAGAGGGTGGTGATTCACTCAGAGGGTAGTGATTTACTCGGAGGGTGGTGATTCACTCAGCGGGTAGTGATTCACTCACAGGGTAGTGATTCACTCACAGGGTGCTGATTCACTCAGAGTGTGTTGATTCACTCAGAGGGTAGTGATTCACTCAGAGGGTGGTGATACACTCAGAGGGTGGTGATTCACTAAGAGGGTAGTGATTCACTCAGCGGAAGGTGATTCACTCAGAGGGTAGTGATTCACTTAGAGGGTAGTTATTTACTCAGAGGGTGGTGATTTACTCAGACGGTAGTGATTCACTCAGGGAGGATAGCGATTTACTCAGAGAGTGGTGATTCACTCAGAGATTGGTGATTCACTCAGAGGGTAGTGATTCACTCAGAGGGTGATGATTCACTCAGAGGGTGGTGATTCATTCAGAGGGTAGTGATTTACTCAGAGGGTGCTGATTCACTCAGAGGGTAGTGATTCACTCAGAGGGTAGTGCTTCACTGAGAGCGTGGTGATTTACTCAGAGGGTAGTGATTTACTCAGAGGGTAGTGATTCACTCAGAGGGTAGTGATTCACTCAGAGGGTAGTGATTCACGCAGAGGGTGGTGATTCACTCAGAGGGTAGTGATTCACTCAGAGGGTGTAGATTCCCTCAGAGGGTAGTGATTCACTCAGAGGGTGCTGATTTACTCAGAGGGTGGTGATTCACTAAGAGGGTAGTGATTCACTCAGAGGTTAGTGATTTACTCGGAGGGTAGTGATTCACTCAGAGGGTAGTGATTCACGCAGAGGGTGGTGATTCACTCAGAGGGTAGTGATTCACTCAGAGGGTGTAGATTCCCTCAGAGGGTAGTGATTCACTCAGAGGGTGCTGATTTACTCAGAGGGTGGTGATTCACTAAGAGGGTAGTGATTCACTCAGAGGTTAGTGATTTACTCGGAGGGTAGTGATTCACTCAGAGGGTGGTGATTTATTCAGAGTGTGGTGATTTAATCAGAGGGCGGTGATTCATTCAGATGGTAGTGATTCACTCAGAGGGTGGTGATTCACTCAGAGTGTAGTGATTCACTCAGAGGATGGTGATTCACTAAGAGGGTAGTGAGTCACTCAGAGGGTGGTGATTCACTCAGAAGTTAGTGATTCACACAGAGATTGTGATTCACTCAGAGGGAAGTGATTTACTCAGAGGGTAGTGATTTACTCAGAGGGTAGTGATTCACTCAGAGGGTGGTGATTTATTCAGAGTGTGGTGATTTAATCAGAGGGCGGTGATTCATTCAGATGGTAGTGATTCACTCAGAGGGTGGTGATTCACTCAGAGGGTAGTGATTCACTCAGACGGTAGTGATTCACTCAGAGGGTGGTGATTCACTCAGAGGATGGTGATTCACTCAGAGTGTGGTGATTCAATCAGAGGGTAGTGATTCACTCAGAGGGTAGTGCTTCACTGAGAGCGTGGTGATTTACTCAGAGGGTAGTGATTTACTCAGAGGGTAGTGATTCACTCAGAGGGTGGTGATTTATTCAGAGTGTGGTGATTTAATCAGAGGGCGGTGATTCATTCAGATGGTAGTGATTCACTCAGAGGGTGGTGATTCACTCAGAGTGTAGTGATTCACTCAGAGGATGGTGATTCACTAAGAGGGTGGTGATTCACTCAGAAGTTAGTGATTCACACAGAGATTGTGATTCACTCAGAGGGAAGTGATTTACTCGGAGGGTAGTGATTCACTCAGAGGGTAGTGATTCATTCAGACGGTAGTGATTCACTCAGAGGGTGGTGATTCACTCAGAGGGTAGTGATTCACTCAGAGGGTAGTGATTCACTCAGAGGGTGGTGATTCACTCAGAGGATGGTGATTCACTCAGAGTGTGGTGATTCAATCAGAGGGTAGTGATTCACTCAGAGGGTGGTGATTCACTCAGAGGGTAGTGATTTACTCAGAAGGTAGTGATTCACTCAGAGGGTAGTGATTTACTCAGAGGGTAGTGATTCACTCAGAGGGTAGTGATTCACTCAGATGGTAGTCATTCACTCAGAGGGTGGTGATTCACTCAGTGGGTAGTGATTCACTCAGAGGGTGGTGATTCACTCAGAGGGTAGTGATTCACTCAGAGGGTAGTGATTTACACGGAGGGTGGTGATTTACTCAGAGGGTAGTGATTCACTCAGAGGGTAGTGATTCACTCAGAGGGTAGTGATTTACTCAGAGGGTAGTGATTCACTCAGTGGGTAGTGATTCACTCAGAGGGTAGTGATTCACTCAGAGGGTGATGATTCACTCAGAGGGTGGTGATTCATTCAGAGGGTAGTGATTTACTCAGAGGGTGCTGATTCACTCAGAGGGTAGTGATTCACTCAGAGGGTAGTGCTTCACTGAGAGCGTGGTGATTTACTCAGAGGGTAGTGATTTACTCAGAGGGTAGTGATTCACTCAGAGGGTAGTGATTCACGCAGAGGGTGGTGATTCACTCAGAGGGTAGTGATTCACTCAGAGGGTGTAGATTCCCTCAGAGGGTAGTGATTCACTCAGAGGGTGCTGATTTACTCAGAGGGTGGTGATTCACTAAGAGGGTAGTGATTCACTCAGAGGTTAGTGATTTACTCGGAGGGTAGTGATTCACTCAGAGGGTGGTGATTTATTCAGAGTGTGGTGATTTAATCAGAGGGCGGTGATTCATTCAGATGGTAGTGATTCACTCAGAGGGTGGTGATTCACTCAGAGTGTAGTGATTCACTCAGAGGATGGTGATTCACTAAGAGGGTAGTGAGTCACTCAGAGGGTGGTGATTCACTCAGAAGTTAGTGATTCACACAGAGATTGTGATTCACTCAGAGGGAAGTGATTTACTCGGAGGGTAGTGATTCACTCAGAGGGTAGTGATTCATTCAGACGGTAGTGATTCACTCAGAGGGTGGTGATTCACTCAGAGGGTAGTGATTCACTCAGACGGTAGTGATTCACTCAGAGGGTGGTGATTCACTCAGAGGATGGTGATTCACTCAGAGTGTGGTGATTCAATCAGAGGGTAGTGATTCACTCAGAGGGTGGTGATTCACTCAGAGGGTAGTGATTTACTCAGAAGGTAGTGATTCACTCAGAGGGTAGTGATTTACTCAGAGGGTAGTGATTCACTCAGAGGGTAGTGATTCACTCAGATGGTAGTCATTCACTCAGAGGGTGGTGATTCACTCAGTGGGTAGTGATTCACTCAGAGGGTGGTGATTCACTCAGAGGGTAGTGATTCACTCAGAGGGTAGTGATTTACACGGAGGGTGGTGATTTACTCAGAGGGTAGTGATTCACTCAGAGGGTAGTGATTCACTCAGAGGGTAGTGATTTACTCAGAGGGTAGTGATTCACTCAGTGGGTAGTGATTCACTCAGACGGTCGTGATTCACTCAGGGGTGGTGATTCACTCAGAGGGTTGTGATTCACTCAGAGAATGCTGATTCACTCAGAGGGTGTTGATTCACTCAGAGGGTAGTGATTCACTCAGAGGGTAGTGATTCACTCAGAGGGTAGTGATTCACTCAGAGGGTGGTGATTCACTCAGTGGGTAGTGATTCACTCAGAGGGTAGTGATTCACTCAGAAGGTGGTGATTCACTCAGAGGGTAGTGATTCACTCAGAGTGTGGTGATTCAATCAGAGGGTAGTGATTCACTCAGAGGGTGGTGATTCACTCAGAGGGTAGTGATTTACTCGGAGGGTGGTGATTCACTCAGCGGGTAGTGATTCACTCACAGGGTAGTGATTCACTCACAGGGTGCTGATTCACTCAGAGTGTGTTGATTCACTCAGAGGGTAGTGATTCACTCAGAGGGTGGTGATACACTCAGAGGGTGGTGAACACTAAGAGGGTAGTGATTCACTCAGCGGAAGGTGATTCACTCAGAGGGTAGTGATTCACTTAGAGGGTAGTTATTTACTCAGAGGGTGGTGATTTACTCAGACGGTAGTGATTCACTCAGGGAGGATAGCGATTTACTCAGAGAGTGGTGATTCACTCAGAGATTGGTGATTCACTCAGAGGGTAGTGATTCACTCAGAGGGTGATGATTCACTCAGAGGGTGGTGATTCATTCAGAGGGTAGTGATTTACTCAGAGGGTGCTGATTCACTCAGAGGGTAGTGATTCACTCAGAGGGTAGTGCTTCACTGAGAGCGTGGTGATTTACTCAGAGGGTAGTGATTTACTCAGAGGGTAGTGATTCACTCAGAGGGTAGTGATTCACTCAGAGGGTAGTGATTCACGCAGAGGGTGGTGATTCACTCAGAGGGTAGTGATTCACTCAGAGGGTGTAGATTCCCTCAGAGGGTAGTGATTCACTCAGAGGGTGCTGATTTACTCAGAGGGTGGTGATTCACTAAGAGGGTAGTGATTCACTCAGAGGATAGTGAGTCACTCAGAGGGTGGTGATCACTCAGAGCGTAGTGATTCACTCAGAGCGTAGTGAGTCACTAAGAGGGTGGTGATCACTCAGAGCGTAGTGATGCACACAGACAGTAGTGATTCACTCAGAGGGTGGTGATTCACTCAGAGGGTAGTGATTCACTCAGACGGTAGTGATTCACTCAGAGGGTGGTGATTCACTCAGAGGATGGTGATTCATTCAGAGTGTGGTGATTCAATCAGAGGGTAGTGATTCACTCAGAGGGCGGTGATTCACTCAGAGGGTGGTGATTCACTCAGAGGGTAGTGATTTACTCGGAGGGTGGTGATTCACTCAGCGGGTAGTGATTCACTCACAGGGTAGTGATTCACTCACAGGGTAGTGATTCACTCAGAGGGTGGTGATTCACTCAGAGGATGGTGATTCACTAAGAGGGTAGTGATTCACTCAGAGGATGGTGATTTACTCAGAGTGTGGTGATTTAATCAGAGGGTGGTGATTTACTCAGTGGGTGGTGATTCACTAAGAGGGTAGTGATTCACTCAGAGGTTAGTGATTTACTCGGAGGGTAGTGATTCACTCAGAGGGTAGTGATTTAGTTGGAGTGTGGTGATTTAATCAGAGGGCAGTGATTTACTCAGAGGGTAGTGATTCACTCAGAGGGTGGTGATTTACTCAGAGTGTGGTGATTTAATCAGAGGGCGGTGATTCATTCAGATGGTAGTGATTCACTCAGAGGGTGGTGATTCACTCAGAGTGTAGTGATTCACTCAGAGGATGGTGATTCACTAAGAGGGTAGTGAGTCACTCAGAGGGTGGTGATTCACTCAGAGGGTGGTGATTCACTCAGAAGTTAGTGATTCACACAGAGATTGTGATTCACTCAGAGGGAAGTGATTTACTCGGAGGGTAGTGATTCACTCAGAGCGTAGTGAGTCACTCAGAGGGTGGTGATCACTCAGAGCATAGTGATGCACACAGACAGTAGTGATTCACTCAGAGGGTGGTGATTCACTCAGAGGGTAGTGATTCACTCAGACGGTAGTGATTCACTCAGAGGGTGGTGATTCACTCAGAGGATGGTGATTCACTCAGAGTGTGGTGATTCACTCAGAGGGTAGTGATTTACTCGGAGGGTGGTGATTCACTCAGCGGGTAGTGATTCACTCACAGGGTAGTGATTCACTCACAGGGTGCTGATTCACTCAGAGTGTGTTGATTCACTCAGAGGGTCGTGAATCACTCAGAGGTTAGTGATTTACTCGGAGGGTAGTGATTCACTCAGAGGGTAGTGATTTACTCAGAGGGTAGTGATTCACTCAGAGGGTGGTGATTTACTCAGTGGGTGGTGATTCACTAAGAGGGTAGTGATTCACTCAGAGGTTAGTGATTTACTCGGAGGGTAGTGATTCACTCAGAGGGTAGTGATTTACTCAGAGGGTAGTGATTCACTCAGAGGGTATTGATTTACTCAGAGGGTAGTGATTCACTTAGAGGGTAGTGATTCACTCAGATGGTAGTCATTCACTCAGAGGGTGGTGATTCACTCAGTGGGTAGTGACTCACTCAGAGGGTGGTGATTCACTCAGAGGTTAGTGATTCACTCAGAGGGTAGTGATTTACTCAGAGGGTGGTGATTTACTCAGAGGGTAGTGATTCACTAAGAGGGTAGTGATTCACTCAGAGGGTAGTGATTTACTCAGAGGGTGGTGATTTACTCAGAGGGTAGTGATTCACTCAGAGGGTAGTGATTCACTCAGAGGGTAGTGATTTACTCAGAGGGTAGTGATTCACTCAGTGGGTAGTGATTCCCTCAGACGGTCGTGATTCACTCAGGGGTGTTGATTCACTCAGAGGGTAGTGATTCACTCAGAGGGTGCTGATTTACTCAGAGGGTAGAGATTCACACAGACAGTAGTGATTCACTCAGAGTGTGGTGATTCAATCAGAGGGTAGTGATTCACTCAGAGGGTGGTGATTCACTCAGAGGGTAGTGATTTACTCGGAGGGTGGTGATTCACTCAGCGGGTAGTGATTCACTCACAGGGTAGTGATTCACTCACAGGGTGCTGATTCATTCAGAGGGTAGTCATTTACTCGGAGTGTGGTGTTTTAATCAGAGGGCGGTGATTTACTCAGAGGGTAGTGATTCACTCAGGGAGGAGAGCGATTTACTCAGAGAGTGGTGATTCACTCAGAGATTGGTGATTTACTCAGAGGGTAGTGATTCACTTAGAGGGTAGTTATTTACACAGAGGGTGGTGATTCACTAAGAGATTAGTGATTCACTCAGAGCGGAGTGAGTCACTCAGAGGGTGGTGATCACTCAGAGCGTAGTGATGCACACAGACAGCAGTGATTCACTCAGAGGGTGGTGATTCACTGAGAGATTGGTGCTTCACTCAGAGGGTAGTGTTTCACGCAGACGGTAGTGATTCACTCAGAGGGTGGTGATTCAATCAGAGAGTAGTGATTCACTCAGAGGGTGGTGATTCACTCAGAGGGTAGTGATTTACTCGGAGGGTGGTGATTCACTCAGCGGGTAGTGATTCACTCACAGGGTAGTGATTCACTCACAGGTTGCTGATTCACTCAGAGTGTGTTGATTCACTCAGAGGGTCGTGATTCACACAGATGGTGGTGATTTACTCAGTGGGTGGTGATTCACTAAGAGGGTTGTGATTCACTCAGAGGTTAGTGATTTACTCGGAGGGTAGTGATTCACTCAGAGGGTAGTGATTTACTCAGAAGGTAGTGATTCACTCAGAGGGTAGTGATTCACTCAGAGGGTAGTGATTCACTCAGATGGTAGTCATTCACTCAGAGGGTGGTGATTCACTCAGTGGGTAGTGATTCACTCAGAGGGTGGTGATTCACTTAGAGGGTAGTGATTCACTCAGAGGGTAGTGATTTACTCAGAGGGTAGTGAT